>NW_020799121.1:6280711-6324911 GCF_003259725.1 Athene cunicularia | reverse complement strand
TCCAACATAAATGATCCGCTCTATGATTAGAAACGGTATTTCGTCGTTTTCTAGACTTCTTCAATGAGAAAAACGAAGAAGGAAACAAAACAAACCACTTGCTATTAAAGCGGTGCTGCCCAGGCAGAAACCAACCGATTTCCTGAGTGAGTGCGGAAATGCCGAGCAAGCCATGAGATGGCGGCAGAGCCCGCGGGACGGGCCGGGGCGCCAGCGCTGCCCCCGCGGCTCCAGGGCCGCCTCCGGCGTCGGGGCCACAGCGAAACACTCGCTCCGCATCTGTGGCTTACCTCGCTCTTTGCATTTCTCACAGCTGCAGCAGTCTGAACGGCAATCAGAGCTCTGTTTTGTGGAAGTGATTTTTCTTTCTCTTTTAGTTTATGCGCACTTTTAGATCTGGCTCCAGTTTGGAAAAGCTTCTTTAAAAGCAAGGCTCAGTTCTGAGCCAAACTTGGCTTTCTACTGTTCATTGCTCAGACAAGTCTATTTAGGAATACTTCATCACCAAAATGTTATTGCACTTAAAATGTTCGCTTTTTTTGTTTGTTTTGAAGTTTATTTTGTTATTTTTTTTTTGTCTGCCTGCAATGTTACAAAGAAATATCTAAACTTCAACATAATGAAAGGGACCAGATTACAAGACTCCAGGCACTTAAAAGCAAAAGTGAAGCTCTTTTTACAGCAAATAAACTCTAGAGAGATTGTTTCACATCATTACAATACTTCAATACTTCCTCACACTACTCTATGAGCATGTTTCCTTGTGACTAAAAAAAAGTTTAAATCTCACTGCCCCTAATTGGAAAGTGACATCATCTTTTACCACAATAAACTTTACTAAAGTATACATAAAGATAGTATGAGCTCAAGTGATATAGAAAGGCCAAGGGAACTGCCAGAAGGCTGTTTCTCTAGTTGTATGGCTAGAAAACGGGCTTGGTGAAGGCAAGGGGGCAGTATCAGGGCCAGCCTGGAGGTGGCTTCTGTGCCATTTCTGGGGAAGCCATGGGGATGGTGGGAGCCAAGGTGTTTAGCAGCATCCTCTGGGAAGGAGGGAGGGCACGCTACAGTTACAGAAAGCCTGGACCAGCCATGACCTTATGGATCATCAGCCACAAATCAGGTTAGGTACCAGCCTGCAGCAACTAGCAGGAAAGTGAGGTGGCTCTGTTCTGATGAGGATTAGCTATGAACTGGCTGCCTGCCACTGTGGAGGGCACATCCTGGCTCATCAGACAGAGATCACACAGTGTGGTCCCTGAGCCAGGGTGAAACAGAAAGTAATATAGTAATAGATGTAACACTGGACTTTCCATGGCATCATAAATATCACTAAGTACAGTTGTCTTGGATATCAGCACCCACATGTGACCTGAAAATTCACTGACAGATTAAGCAGATGAAGGACAAAGATGATATCATTTGGCAATGGACTTCAAGGGTGTTGAAAGGATAACTGGCAGGTCTCACACCACAGGAGGTGTTGCTTTTAATTAAAATGACTGAAATTTCTTCAAGATGCACAAAGCCAGACTAATCAAAAGGACTCATAATACTACAAAAGCAACTACATGTTCACAGGGAGATGGCATTAGATGACTGATTATTTTCATGTCTAACTTCTGTGTTTAAATAAGCCCATAAACCCCCAATTTTATATTAAAGGTGTAGTTCATTCACATCCAGATTTTAACTTGAAGAACTATTGACGGGTAGTAGAATGACCCAGAACGCTGAATACAGTTTTTAATAAATCAACTTTGAAGAAAGGCATCTCTCTCAGGAACCACACTTCCTGCACAAATCAGAGAAAATGGTCCAGACTCCTAAACTAAGGCTTTACCTGCGCCCGCCCTCAAAACTCGATTCCTTTACTATTCAGGCTGTGAGGATCTGAGCATGGGCTCAGGCATGGATGAAGTTCAGCCCTTTGAGCACACAGGTATGCAGAATGACTGGTGGATGAGGGGCTCTGGCAGACACACACAGAGCAGAGCAGACCACAGGGTAATCCCATAAAACGGAGACAGAACACTCATGCTTGCCTCACCACAAGAAATGCTCTTTTAGAGCAAAGCTGACACAGGCTGAGATGCACTGATGGGTGCCCCTCCAAAGCAAAGCTTACAATACTCCTCTATTCTTAGCTCAGTTGCCTCTGTACATATTTGATGGAGCAGACTGTGTGGAATAACATCACATTAAGCCAAGTCCAATTTTATCAGATTTCAGCATTTCAAAATCCCTGATATTATTCTAACCAATGAAATGCAGAAGTGACATCCAGTTGGAGGGGATCTATTTTGCTATGACTTTTACCCCTGACCTTTCCTGTGTAGCACATTTCATTCTCATGACCCAAGCACAACTGGTGCCTGCTATGCAAGCTGTCACATCCATGTAGAAAGAGGAAGTAGAGCTGGCATTAGCAACTTGCTGCTTATTCACTGAGTCAGGCCTGTGACAGGAAGGCAGATCCCAAAAGTAGGATCCAGCCCTTGAGGCTGGCACATTTAGAGCATGCTGGTTGACAAAAAGATTTGTCTGTATTAGGTAAGCACCTTCTTTGTGGTGCATATCCCTTGTTGCCTGTAGGCAAAGATGTGATAAACGTGGTTTGGCAGGGAAGATTTAGATTGGGATATTCTTATGATAAATCACTAAAGAAAATTATTCTTTATGTCACTTAATTCTCCACATTATGACCAAAAGCATATCCCCAGCTAAAATGCTGGCATCCTTCACTGCAGAATAGGTTCGTTTCTGGTTATGTGCTAGGGGACAAATGCCTTCAGCCCATGTCTCCATGGGTGCCTGTCCAGTCACAGGAGATGTGACTTTCATGTATTAAGAGATTAACAGTTATGACAATTGAACCACAAGTGGACTTTTGTCCACAGGATGGAGAAAGCAGTAGAGAGGGCCAGAGGAATTGTTCTGCCACCTTGGATCTGGCTCCCAGTCTGTGATTCTTCACACTCGCTTTACCAAAAGGATCTTTTCTAATATTGGTAGCATAACTGTGTTTCTGTCTCAGTTGTTTACCTTCCCTGCTGCATTCCTGAATCCATCTACCCTTCAGAAAAACAGAAGCGACAGGAGCATTGATAGAACAAGAGATAACGATCAACTTTTGCTGTTACTCCTTATCATAATTCATAGAAATTCAATTATTAAAATTTTAAGAATACTCTATATTTTAGGCCACCTTAATTTTTAGTTTTTCTTCACTAAATGTTGTAGCATAAGGTTTATAACTGACCTGTGAAGCACAAGGAGCATTAGAAAAAAAACATGTCCTAGGTTTTTTACTAATGCTGTTCATCCCAAGATAAGAGCACATAAAGTTCTTAATGCTTTGAGTAATCAAATCACAAAGTAGGAAACACATGCGAGTTTTAAAATAAACTCATCACACATTACTGATGATCTCTGAAACAGCAGCCAGATGACAAGAAACACAACAAAAACAAATATTTGTTTCAGCAGCATTTACATTGTATTCTATACTGCAAAATAGCTCTCCAAATTCTAACAGAAATCACGATTACTTACCTTATCCTAGTAAAGAAAGACAAAGAGTCGAGGGAGAACACAGTTTCCACGGCTTATGGCTTTTAGAAATTACCTGCCAAGTGTGTAATTTTAAAGTGATTGTCTTCCATTAGAGCTACAATAAACAGCATGGTGGAAAATTCAATCTGATTAGCTTTTCTAATGAGCTGCAGGAGGTTGTGGAGGCCAGAGCAGAAGAATCTTAAACATTTCATCGCTGATTACAAACCTGCCTCTGAATTAATCAGATAATGAAGTGCCTAGATTTAATGAACCTAATGCTGATCAACAAATTATCAGTGATCCTTGTAGATTTTTGGCAGGTTAAACACCTTTTTTCTAAGATTTCCCAAAGCAGGAAGGTTGCGAAAAGTATGTGCTCTATATGTATTTTTTTTATGCAATAGCCAGTAGATGTAAACTTTATAATTCATGCAATTATTTAATTTACTCACAATGTGTTCAAGTTCCTGTTGGGTCTCCAGGAGAGCTGTTGTTATTGCAGATGCAATTTAATTGAGACAGCAGCAATTAAAAAGACGAGCTAAATCCTAAGAACTTTTAACTACAAACTCACTGGAACAAATGGAACTCTTAATCTGGAAATGAGAGCAGAACAGGTTTTAGATATTGCCAATGTGCAAACCCAGATTTCTAAACCCCAAGTATCCCTTTTGGTAGAACTACTCACCACTACTCACAGTGAAACTGCACCCGCACTTATCTCCTGGTGTCTGCTCTGCGTTCTTCCCTCCTCCAGCCATTTCTTTTCTCTCCATGTTTCATTCATGCTGCTAAAGTTTCGTTACATACTTTCACTTTGTACCAGAAGAACTGGCCCTAGTACCCCACAGCAGTTGTATCTAGCAGGCAAGAGAACAAACCAAGTAAGTGCTACTGGTACACAACAGTGCGTTTAAGTGAGCAACCCCAGTGCTCCCTGTGAGGGTAACACCTTTGCTACAGCTGAGCAGCCTGATACCTGATTCTTGTGAGACAAGAGACTTTTAAGGCGCAGGGAGAAATGGTTTCACTTGCTGTTTCTTCTGAGTTTTGGAATGCTCTGCTCTGGGGATTTCTTTTCATATTCTGCTTAGTCACCAACTTAATACTCACTGAAAGATCAAAGCCATTACTGTTAAAATCTAATATACTGCTCTTGGCTACTGCCAGAATCAGGCTACGGACTAGATAGACCTTTGCTCTGATCCAGTATGGCAGGTCTTATGTTCTTATTATGACTTAAAATTTACTTTTCCCAAAGGGATGTGCTTGTAGAAGTCCATCTGTCAAGTGATTCATGAGAAGTGGACATAAAAGAGAACTGAATATGACTAACTGAATACATTTAAAAAATTAAACAAGTATTCCTGGCAAATGAATACTTGAAAGATCTTAAATAAAAACACTAAGAACTTAAATTTGTCACCTCTCTAGTATCTGTTTTGCATTTTAAATGGTTGCACCTTTGATGAAACATTTTTTTGACATTATGCATTGCCCTTTTCTTATGAAAACATATGTGGCTTTTCCTTTCTATCTCAGTTGTTTTGGATTAAAGAAGAAGAGGCAATTACAGCAATATCAAAGAAAGAGACAGAAGCAATCGCATGGATCAAATTATTATCTCATTGAAATCCTGGGGCCTGTTACTTGCAAGTTCAGTCAGACCAGGATTCATCCTTAGTGCTTGGAACAGTGGCAAATTTGTTTTAATCCTCATGCATTACTCATCTGTGCCCAATATGATTTATCCTGCAATGTTAGGTTTTTGGTATTTGTCTGAATGGTCTTTATTAAAGATAGCTCTGGAAATCCAAGATACTCTGAATAAGAATGACAAACTTATTTTGTAAAGTAAATTTGGTAAGAAATTGAATTTTTATTTCAATTACTGACTTCAAATGTTCAGAGTCACTGTGAAAGAGTTGATTGATAGACTACTTTCTGAAAGTTCTTTTTACAATGTTTCTTATTGAGGAGTGAGAGTAAGCTCAGTTTTATGGCAATAACGATTTTATACATTATTCCCAACATCAGTGTGTATGCTTTCAAGTGGTGGCATGTTGTAAATACAGTATCTTCATGATTCTGTTAGGACATAATCAGAATAGATCAGCCAAGCCAATAGGTATGTGACTGCATCTAGGGGTGGAACGGCATGACACACTCATATAAAATAATCAAAAAATCTGATTTTTCTGCCAACTGTAGACAAAGCATTGCTCACTGTGGTTTTGAGGGTGACACGTGTCTCTAAAATGTCTTTCTAAGCACAATTTTGAACATCAACTGTCTCATTGCTTTGGAGTTTTCATGACATTCTTCATTAGAAAACAGGATGCTGGAGCATCAGCAAGATTTTCAAACCCCCTGAAAGAATAGGAATTGTGCTGGGTGCCATCTTAAGTGAAATGGAAAGATGGCAACATCAAAAAATAAACAAAAATAAAAACTGCGAAGTACCTCACATCTCACTCTCTTCTGGCGATGCTCAGCTTTTCTGGATATCAAACCCTACACATGTAAACTGAAAACAACCTGGAGAACCAAATTAGGAAACCTGATTGTAAAAAAGTAAAAATTAGTTTAACTGTGTTATTCATGGCAGATTCAGAGTATTGCTATTTGTTTACCAAAGAAAAACTAGCCTGAAACATTTCTTGCTGGAATTTGGACACTTCGAAATTGCTTTTTGCTGTGCTGACTTATCTATTCTTCCCCACATCTCTTTACAGGAATTCTGTAATGGATATGAAACAGCTTTAAAAACCCCCACTATTAATTGGTTATTTCTCAAGATAAAATACTTAAAGATTTGTGTTGGATGATACCTACTCTCAGAACCCCTGAATTTCCGAAGTATTTTTATATTGAAACTATGACTGGCACTTTTATCTGTTGTGTCTGATGCCAATTGTTCTTATTCTAGATCAGTGAGGATATTGGATTAACTGATTTCTGGTTATTCTGGGGTAGTCCATGCAGGCTGAGGCCACTTTCAGGGAGCCCATTAATAAGCCACCAAGATCTCACCAGTTTCAAGAGACAAAGACATATAGGAGATCACGTTTATCTTCTGCAAGCCATAGAAAGGATTGTGTTGAAATTCAGAAGTTTGGTTTCGTTTATTTGGTTTTGGTTTTTCTCTTCTTTCATGAGAGGAAAGGCAATGGCAGCTCTATGTATTAAAATTAGTCTCACTGAGTCTTTCCTTTAATTTCAGGTGGGCTAGATTTGGTCATGAAACTTCAGTCTTCCCAATAGTATGATTCAAGTAACTATTTTAGTACTAAACAATCAGCAAATTTTCTGCAGACCTCTGTTGATTCTTCCACATATCCCATCCCGTGAATCACAAGTCTGGGCATTTTTCAAAGAATTCTAAAAACATAGGGCTGGACAAATCCTCAAGATGTATCGATCACCTGAGCTCTCTGTAAGCTATGATCAGTGGTGACTCTTGAGGTTTTCCATATCCCACCTACCTGTAGGGAGAGAGGGGGGGGAGACAGGGTAATAAAAATAATAGTTAGCTCAGACCTGGAAAATTACTTTTGGTTTAGTTGAAACATTTTCCCTTTCTGGATTCCACATCCTCCACTGATAACCTGTTCCACTCCTCAAGTGTGCTATCAGCACACTCAGAAATGAAGCCCTACTATTTAACCTAATACCCCTTGCTGTAAACTAGCCAACTATCTCTTATTCCATGTTAGTGAACCTAAGGAGTGATGATTAACATTTTAAAATATAAAATAAAAGCATCATTTACATTTTTGGAGACTTGTAGCTTCCCTCATTACTTTTCTAAATTTAACAAAGACAGTTCTTTCAACCTTTCCTCCCAGGTTCCTAAATCTCTTATTGCTTCCTCTCTCTCTCCCCTGCTGCCTCCCTGGCCCCTCTCTGGTTTTGCTCTTTTCAAACTGCAGAGTCCAGAACTAGATGCAGCAATCTGGCTTGAGTCTCACAAGTGCTAAACTGAGCAGAGCAATCACCTTCTATTTCCATATGTGCTTTTTGCAGACACATTCAGTCTGTGATAGATGACAACACTTCATGCCATCCAGCTACTTATCCACGACATTCCTGTGCATTTATCTCATGGAGAACTGAAGTATTGCCACAAGTAACCAAGAGGAAAAATAATTCTTGATTTTAAAGTTAATTAAATGGCTGAGAGTTAGAAAATCTCCATGTGTCCCAACCCCAAAGCAGATTCAGCATCATTCAAGCTGTGTACTACGGTAAGTGTAAGAAGGCAGTCCAGAGAAGTCTGTTTACTAGAGTATTATGATGGGTCAAAGAAAGTTCTTGGCAGGCTACATAAACTCATGGGTCAGATGTTATGCAGTCCTGGTTTATGTCTTGTCTTTTATGTACAAAATTTTTGGGAAGTTCTTCAATAACAAAACTTCTCTTATTCTTGTACATATTGTTCCAATGTCTGAAAACCTACAGACTGAAAATGTAGGTGCTTTTGTTTACAGATTCTTGAACTCACACATTTGCTATTGAAATGTAATGCCAGTAATTTCAATCCATTTAACAAATCTAACATTTCCATATGACTCTTGAAGCCCTGCACTTTAAGGTCCTTCAGGGCACACAGTTAAAATTGGACTGGAAGTCTGTAAATGATGCAGACAGATACATCTATCTGTAAGGGTAAATCTTTAAACAATAGAAGATATGCAGAACACTAATGGATCAATGTATATTCTTTCTATGAAGCTGAGAATGCAGGCAAGTCTATGAAATTGTTTTTCTTTGTAATTTTCTCTGGTTTTGCAGAACCCTGTAAAAAGCAACATCGTAAATAGTGGTTGCTGGTACGAGAAAACGCCGTTACCAAAGATTTAAACTGTGCAGAACCAAGAATAACTTTCAGGTCAGTAATAGATTTTAATGAAATATTTTTTAAATATCCATATGCTTTTAAAGCTGAGAAAGCTCTTTTTTTTTTTTTCCCCCCAGAAAATGAGAGGTTTGCATTTTCAAATACAGAGCAGGTATATTAGGTTAGAACAATGCAACATAAGGCCAACGCCAGCAGTCCGTGCTTGGTTCATACTCGGTCAAAGCTTCCATTGATCTCTGAATGGGCAATGACTCAGAACATGGTTTACAGAAGGTTCTTCATCCAGAGGCTTCAAACACTTGCTAAGGTTATTATAGAATGAGTCTTTTTGTATGAATTCCCTTCATTAAGGGACCAACAGTGTCCCTAATAAAATCAGTGGAAATTTTCCTACTGTCTTCAGAGAAAGCATTTTGGGGCATTTAGTGGACATTCACAAGCAAAAGCTATTGCTATACCATTGAGTTAGAACTGGGGTGAGGCTTTAAATGGAGTAAGGAATGGAATGGAATGGAATGGAATGGAATGGAATGGAATAGAATAGAATAGAATAGAATAGAATAGAATAGAATAGAATAGAATAGAATAGAATAGAATAGAATAGAATAGAATAGAATAGAATAGAAAGTTCATAACAATAATAATAAATGCACGAAGAGGGACAAATTCCCTGCTGTCATCATCTGCTCTCACCCTCTTGATTTAAATGAATTTCTGTCCTTTTTCTCCAACCTGATCAGATCTCCTGGCCGAATACTTTTGTGAGCTTCCAGAATATCTAGTCACACAACTGAGGACTTGGTAGATTAACTGCTTGTAAAAATTTGAGTGACCCAACTGCCACATGTTCACTAATCACTCGGGCCTGCTGCCACCCTGGACCTGTGGCTGCTTTCTCAGTTGTGCGGAACTGTGAAGGCTGCGAGTCAAATCCACTTCAGCTGAGCAAAGCGACTCGTGTGCCATTTTTTGAATATATAGCTCTATAAATCTCAGTATGGCCTTTTGAACTGTATATTACTATAGAACTGTGGGAAACCCCTTTTGGAAGAAGTGGCACAGTTGATATTTATCTCTACAAAGTCTATTGCAACACACTGTCTCTTTCCTTTGAAATAAAAGCTTTTGAATTACAGATGATCAAATATATTCACACCCCAAGCGAAACCAGAATATTTCTGGCTTTTTGCCAGTATCGGCTTGGGTGTGAAATATTTGACATTTTGCATTAATTTTTTACAGTAATAAAAGCACTTTCTCAGCTAAAATCTCCTTTGCCATCCAGCAAGCACCACTGGGCTTGCGGCTAGTTTAGACGCATATGAGTAAATCTCTAGGTCCCATGACTGGAGAGTAGTTCTGGGCATTGTGCTACATGACTGCTCACAGATGCCACCACAGTACAATCATTGACCACATCTAGAATTTGACAGATTAGTAACAAGCAATACTTTCGGATATATTTTAATAAAGGTAATTACATTAATCTGTGCACGTCACCAGGGAAACAAGGCTGCTGTACTGTCTGTGTGCAATGTGGCTGAGTTAGCACTGATACAGGCATCTTACCTCAGCATTTCCAAAATCTCTAGCTCTGCAACCTGAAAGTTGCATTAACTTATCTTCCTCTTTCATGTATTGACATTTCTTCCCTTTGGGGAAGAAGGCACAAGATTTTAACGAACTGAAAAAGAAGATGTTAACCAGTCACAGACTGAGTTCTGAGTTCACCTCTAACACCTGTGGTCGTTTCAGTGTTGCTGCTAACAGGGTAAATATTCCTCTACAGGAAACGAGGAGTCACCCAATTAAACCCCTTCTTGTACAGTATGGGGAACAGAGGCTGGCAAATCTGTGAGGACCCACAGAGCAGAGGCTGACAGATTTCAGGCTGTTGAGCTGCCCAGCTCCTGTTGAGAGACAGTGAGGGAACAGATCACATCGTCTCTGCGGGACCTAGGAGACAGTCACTTTCTCTTTTCTTCCTGAGAAAGTAGAGCTGTCAGTCCTGCTTCCAATGTCTCAACAAAATTATCTCAGTTTTAATTCAACAGAAATAGAGAGGAAGAATAAATATTTTTCTTCCTGCTACAGTCACTTCTAGCATTTGATTCATCTGTGAGCAGAGATCTGTCACTTGGAACTTCATGGGACAGAAAGGATGCTGCCACTCGTGGGTCTGCATTTTTAAAATGGGAACATTTCTAGGTATGAGGTTTAGACTCTCACTTCTGGCTCATTTGAAGACAGCCACCCTGGACCTGATTTACAAAGATATCAAGGCCCCTCCTGATGCTGACAGGAATCCAAGACCCTTGAGTCATGTAAGCCTCTAAAGCCATGATCTGAACAGGAGTTTTGTGCTTAAACTGCTTAGAAAAATTTTTAATCCCTTCTGGACTTCTATCCTCTTCCCATAAGTACTTAAATGCTATTGTGAATCAGGAATGGTTTCATTCTTCAAATGCTCTCTTTCTTGAAAGGAGTAAATAACTCTTTTGCCTCTTTACACAGGAAAAATTGCACCATGGAACCCAGTTCTACAAGCTCCCAAAATTATGGGAGCTTCCCTTATGGTCAGTGAACACTGTGAACAACAGGACTGCAGTCTGCAAAAGTTTTTCATTTTGAAGCTACCTAACTTCCACCTAACTCTGCTCTACAAATGCATTTCTACAAAAAAAAAAAAAAAAAAAAAAAAAAATAATTATATGTGAATGGATCTACATAGGCATCTGCTGGCCAGCAGACTTTCCTGCTCATTTATGATGTTAAGGGTTGGGATACATGACCTAGTGGGCAGGAAATTAGGCACACACACACACACACACACACACACACAAAAGTTTCCCTCTTTCTGCCTCACATAGAAACAGGATAAAGAAAACTTGGGGGGGAAGGGGAGGGAACAAGAGAGAATGAGAGACACAGTTGTTCCAGCTCTGCATCATGCAGTTTTTACCAGCTGCCACCGCCAGCCTTGGATGTTTTGCATGGGCTGAGGATGCTTCGGGAGAGCTCTGGCCCGTGTGAACACCCATGTGCACGCAACGCACAAATGAGAACAAAAGGCACTGTGCAGCCTGTATATGCTCCACGCTGCCTGAAATGCTGAAAGCCACTTTTAGGAGACAATTTACAGAAAAATAAAAAAGTTTACAAACTGGTTTACGAGACAGTTAAATGGTTCTTGAGGGGGGGTCTTTATAATTGAATTATAAGAACAAAAGAAATCTGAGGAGCAGGCAGAGGCCTTAAGGCCCAACATGCTTGACCTCATTTGGTTTAATTGCACTGCTGGCTCTCTCACTATAACCTTCACTTGGAGAACAGTCTCTGGAAATCATTTAAACTCCTTGCTTCAGTTGCCTTTGTTAGTGATTTAGTCAATAATTTTATTACCTCTTTGGTAAGATAGCTCTGAGTGCCCCAGCCTTTAATTAAAAGCCTCTTAGGTTTGAATCTTTTAGCAATATGAACATATCTATCCAAGATCTTTATCAGAACCTTCTATAAATTTTATAACTTCCTCCTAGTCATCTTGGAGATGCTGTTTTCCACTGTGGATAAACCCAGCTCCCTTTGCACTGTCAGTCTGTCAGGAGCACGGCGCAGAGCTGATGGCAAGCTGAGCTCTGCAGACCTTCTCAAGCAACAGTTAGTGCCAGCGGGAGGGTGGCCAGGGCTGCAGGCGTCGTTCGGCAGGGAGATCGAAGAAGTGTCTGCAGCCAGGGCCAAGTGGGGCCAACAGAGGTACTGCGGCACTGTTGAATCAGGATTTGGTGCTACCCCTGCCACTTTTAATACTATAGCCGGGGGCTAACCGAGCGCGGATTTTGCCTTCCTGTGTGCTGCTAGTGGTTATAGCAACGTTGATGCCACAATCCCCAAGACTTTTCCCTCTCTTTGTACATAACGAGTGTTAAATTTTGAGCAAGCTATTCCTGGAAGCCTTAGCTTCAGACTGGCTTTTTTTTATATCTGCCCTCCATTAACTACTTTATTTTTAATATTTAGGTTATTTCTTTTTAAATCAGCTCCTGTTTTTCAGGAGGGTTTCTGTTCAGCCACCGATCTGCCGGAATCACAGATTCAGTGCAACATTTTCAACTCCGGGCAATCTGAAGTGAATGCTTGCAAAGCTGGAAACAGCCATTAACCCTCTGAACCCGGCTGTGGTGTTCAGTTTTCTGGGAGCGAGCAAGGGGTAATAATGAAACGGGCACCATTAAAGCACCAGAACTCCTGGTAACGTGATTCCATCAGGGCTCAGTCCTGCTGTGAGAGGGCTGTGGAGAATGACTTCCTTGGGAGCGCGTTTTGGAAACATTTGGGTCCAATCCTGGCCTGTCTTGTGCTTTGAATCCTTGTGCAAAGTGGGTCCACTGCTCCATAAGCAGATCTGCTCCCCCCTAACTGTACGGATGGAGTTAGGCAAAGATACAAGCAGTGTTAAGTGGGTCTGTCCTGATGGTGTCCAGTAAGGCTCCCAAGGAGGCCCAGGTTGCAGGACAATATGCTAGGAGGTAGCACCTTTTCCACCTGAACAGTCTTCCAGCCTCCTCCCAGCGCAGGACCCTCCCGGGCAGGCTGGCAGCGGGCTCACGCAGGCTGCAGCACTCAGCAGCACAGGCTGCTCTGGCCCCTCACTGCCTGCAGGCAATGGTAACGTTCAGCAGCTCCCTGCGGACTTCTCCAGGGCCGGAGCAAGGCTCCTTGCACCTCTGTCCCCACATCGAATTTGAAACCAATATGCTTCCTAACATTAGAAGTTCAGCCAGCTCTCCCATAAAGAAGCACCTGAGCATTAGTGCCAGCTGTAACTCTGTCCTCTAGCCCCAGGCTATGTCACAACCTTCCTGCCTCAGTTTCCCTTTCTGCAAAATTAGGGTAATTGTGTGGACACCTCAAGGGGGAGGGGGTTCAGAGAGATTAATGAGCTCTTTGTAAAGTGCTTTGAATATGAATACTGCTATGGATAGCAAGTGCTAACTATCAATTATTAAGTGGGAGTCAGGTTTCAGGAGCTTTATAACAGGGAAAGGTTAAGCAAGTGTAATAGCAGAAGACATGTAATGAAGCTCAGTACTGCCCTGTAGCACTGACTATGAAAAACTAATATCCACAGTAAAAATTCCAGCTCTGTGGCCTATGCAGAGTATTTTGCTCTGCTGCTATAATGATGACACTTAGAATTAGACCGACATAACCTAGAGAGCTCTGGGGACTCATCATCTCTGAGATTTCACTTAATTATTGGCAAACTCTGTCATTTAGTATCCCGAGCAGGCTGCGCAATGTATAACCAACACATCTAATTTGATTTCATCTTGAATTGCTCCTATGAGTGGTCTTGAATGGAACCGCATCTGGTATCTTGGCAACGTCTCTTCTTCTCTTGGAGAGAGCTGTCCTTGAATCTATAAAATGGATCTCTTACGGCGGGGGGGCGGTGTGTGCGTGTGCACGTGTGCGTGTGTTGGGGGGGAAAAACCCTCTGAGAGCACACAAAGGGAGGCTTTGCTTACGTGCACGCTTGATGTGTTCAGGTTTTTAATTTTTGTTTCCAGATAAATTAAATCCATGAATCTTGGTGTAAATCTTTTTTGAGCTAGGGCAGTGGATCTAAGAAGCACTCAGGCTACCTCATCCTTAACTGGAGCTTTCAAGAAGGAATTGGTTGCTGGTGTGTATGGACAAAACATTATTGCTTTCCCCTCTCTGTGATACAGGATTAGAAGGAAGGGTGGGGGGATCAAGTGTACATTTCAAGGAGAAAAAAATAGTAATCATAAAAGTATAGTCTTAAAATGATTTTTTAAAGTAACCTGATGAGGTTCAGAATTTTGTCATGTGGGACATAAGGATTGCTCAGCTTCCCACTAACTCAGGATTTCGCCAGCCAGCCAGCTCTCCCTCCTGGCAGCTGGCTTGTGGAGAAGAAAACTCGCCCTGACTTTCATGTACGGCATAGAAATGGGAGACAATTCACAACACATGAACTTCTTCAGGGTTTGGGGTCTTGTACTTTATATGGGGATAAGCCCAGGTAAATTGATGAGTGGTTACCACAGAGATGTGCCTTCCACTGCTCTTACGGGGGAACACAGGGGAAATGTGCAGATAGAGTGTATACATTCATGTGTGACATGATTTCAGTAACTTTTCTCAGTTTCTATTACTCCTTGATAAAATTACATTTTCTGAATTATAGGAACTTCAGCTGACACTTACGACTTGTCATGCAAACTTAAATGACCGGAGTTATTTCAGGTACTGCAGTATCCTACTTGTCAGTAAGACTCAACTCTGCATGGACTTTTTCTATTTGTTTCCAGAGATGGAGCATCTTATAACATCGGTAATATAGACAGCTATAGAGAATACTCTCCCTTTGTGTCATAAATTGAACATACTTAGAAGTCACATTTTGAAAGAAGAATGGCTCTTTCACCTATGAAAAACAGAGGTACATCAAGGGAAGCTCAGTATAAAAATGAAGTAACAACTCAGGTTTATTTTTATGCTCTATAACTTAGAAACTGACACTTTTTTCAGTCTTCACTTGGTCATTCCCAGACTACCAAGTTGAAGTTTTAGTGGGACTAAAATATAGAATCCTGAACATTATCAACTACTTGGTAACTTGATTAACTACTTGCTTGCTGACAAACTGATATTCACAGAACTTCTTTTTCTTCCACAGGAGGATCCAGTCTTTTTCTATTCAAAAGAAGGCTGTAGTTATTTCTTGCTTTAAAGGCAGATCTTTTACCAGAATCTAGGATGGCACGAACTGCCTATGTGCAACAGATAGTGTCTGTTTACCCCTTTACCCCTCTCAATTCTCTTAAGTGGAATGAAACCACAGTAACACATGCATTTGTGAATATACTGTGTTTGAGTGGTCAGTGTACATTCACCAGCTCTAGTAAAATGCTCAGTGCTTCCTGGATGAACAGGATATGAATCAGTTAATACGAAGAAGATGACCACATAGCATCATCATTACAAAACCGTATTAATGCTCTGCTGCCTGTGGAGCAGCTGTGGGGGTGTGTTACTCTGCACATTTCAACAAACTGAGCCAGAGAGAGGTAGATGAATGCAATCCTCTGCTCAGGCACATAGGAATTAATTATGAAAAAGTGTGATCTTGATTGGTATTTTCTTCTGTAATTATATCCCTCACTTAACAGGGCTTCTTTTCTACCGTTGCTCCCAATAACATTATGCTTTTAAGTACAGAGTGATAATTGCTATTGTTACTTGCACTGCAGGTCTGGTCAGATGGAGGAACTTTGTATGACCATCCAAATAAATGGAGGAAAAAATGAGCTAACATCATGACGGTGACTAATAAGGGAAGCAATGTTTGGAATCAGAATGGAGTTGGTAGTGTTGCTGGGAGGTCTCTAGGGAATCCTGCTGCTTCCAGGTCACACATTGATTCCACTACATTTCAACAAAGTTGTACTAACTAGCAAGGAAAATGTTTATAAGCATCTATGAAAATAAGTGATGTCAGGATAAAACTAATCAGAGCAAAGGGACTTAGGCCTATTTTAAAGTGTAAGTAGATCTGGCTTTAATTTTTCTGAATACTTTCACTCAACATGGGCCTTTCTCCAATTTAAAGAAAAAAATAAAATTTGTGGATACTTTTGGATTCAAACCATTGTGCTGGCACTGTTCAATGGAACAGGTTTTTTTGAAAAAAAAAAAAATCCAGGGCAGTCCTTTGATTAAAAAAAAATCGATGACTGCCAATCTCTCCAGGTCTCTGCCAGCCTTATGGTTCTATGATTAGTCATGGGTCTGGAACAGTCTCTGCTCTCATTCCTATCCGTGTAGTTGCACTGTCTTCATTTTACACAAAGGAGTAGTGCCGTAGAGAGGCTGAAGTAGCTTGCCACGAATCAAAAAAGGGAGCAGTGATCAAGTCTGTGCAGAAATCATCCTTGTCTTCCACTGCATAACCAAAGAGCATGGCCTCTGACGGAACTGCTCAGCTGTCAGATCTACCCCCCAGAGATACATTCTGCACAAACCTTGGTGCCTGATCCTTCCAGCCAAATGTCAAATCCACAAACAATTGTTTAATTAATTTTTTAAACATTCCTTCACTCTCCTTCCTCCTCCAGTCTCTTTCTTACTTCCATCTCTTTACATATCCACAACATCACCTGCGTACCTTCCCAGGCCCCCATTGCTGCTCTGTTCTCCAGGTCAGTGTTCCCATCACTTCCTTCCCAACAGCTTTTTGGGGTGGCAGAAGGAGCAAACACGTGCAGAGGTGGGGAGAAGAACTGGAGACAGGTTTGACTTGTGGGAACAAAGAGTGGACTGAAGAAGCGGACCCAGGCTGTGCTGCCCTTTCCATAACCGGAGAATAAACTGAAGTTTGTGAAAACTCCCATGGGAGAACTTAACACAGAATTACCAGGAAATGCCAAGAACGTTTCAGACTCCCTTCTGCCTGTCATCAGCAGATACAACATGCCAGTGCATACGATAAACTCACAGACACAAACTGCAGAGTTCCTGTCCTTATTTAAATCAAACCTGCAATGACTCCTCAGTATTTGACTTCCAAAGAAAATGAGGATTGTGCAGCCACATTATCTGTCTGTTCCTTGCCCCAGTAATGTTTGAACTGGATGGCCAGTTTGAAGGAAAACTGTTTCAAAGCTGTGAAATTCCCACATGTTTCATGAAAGTGAGTGTCTGGACAGAACATGAAAGCTTTTCCATAAAAGCTTTGTGCCTCAGAACAGAGATCTGGAAGAGGACTCGTGGTAGCCCATCCCACTCTGAGTTAGACTCAAATGTATCTACATTTTCCCCCGTGAGTGATTTTCGAGTTTGAATCTGTTCTTGAAAACTTCTAGCAAGGGGATGCCTCAGCACCCCCCGGCAAACCCAGAGCTGCCACCTAAGCCTTTGCCTTCCTCCACACACCGCTGCTGCATCAGCTTGGTACGGAAGACAGTTTTAGAGAGACATAAAGATAGAAGCTTAAAAGGCAATTGAAAAAAGAAAATACTTCTAAATAACAATGCCAGATATTGGCTCCATATCCTGAGATAACTGCTTCAAAACACAGCAGCTGTCTGTAGAGGCAAGCCCTTTCAAAATTTAAAAGACTGTTTGGAGAAACTGGTCCCGATAGTCCCATAAGCACAGATCAAAACACAGCAGTGCTGGATGTTGCCAATTTGTTGCTGACAATGCTTTGTGTCACTACCCTCGTTTAAGAATACAGGATGGAAAACACAGTCCTCATACCTACTTATCTCCAGTAGCCTCTGCTCCGTGTGTCATTTAGTTTTTGGTATAAATCTACTCTACATGCTATATCCTTTTGTGAGAGGCAGGGACCTGGGGCTAAATGTATATAAATATCACCGAGACACATCCCTTAGCCTTGAATCTGAGCAAGGAAGTATTACTCCATTTTGAAGTGCAGTGAGATAAGAGCACACAGCCAAATGCCATCTCCATTAACAGCCCTGCGAAAGGCATAATGGTGCACAGAGCACAAAGGCACTCAGCCCGCAGTGCAGCAACCTCCTGCGCACTTGCAGCGCAGAAGACCCAAGCTCTGCAGCAGCTCAGCATGTCGCTAGCCTGTACCATGGCCCAGCCCCAGGCCAGCCCCGGGCTCCGTTGGGAACCGGGCAGACGGCAGGAGATGGCCGGGGTGCCTGGGGAGAAGCAGCGGGGGGATCTCACTCACTCTGGCGGTTTGCGGCTCAAAGACTGGCCTGCTTGCTTTCCACTCACACAGGGGGATTCAGCGAGAGAGGAAATCCTGACAGAAAATGAGCTTTCTGGGAAAAAAGCAGAGACATTCATTGGCACGTTGCTCCTTGCTCCTCCAATGTGTGTTTGGTTTGCCAGGGGAAAAAGTGATCGTTTTCCATGTCCTCCAGCTCATGGCTGTGGCTCCAGCTGCGGTATTTCCGCCACGTTTGCTGGCAGTGCCTGAGAGCTGGAGATTGTATTTCAATATTTATTAACAGAAAGAATATAGGGAACGGTAAAAGAATTGTTTTAATGGGAAGGCAGAAGGCAAATGAGGAATCTGCAGCTTTGGCATTCCTTTCCATTTCTGTGCAAACTGCTTGCTTAGTGGTTGATCTCTCTCTGCCATCCTGCCAGACCAGCTCATGTTGCCCTTCCAACCATACTGCAGCGCTAAGGTTTACAAATCCATCAGCACTCACAGAAAGCATTCAGCAGTGCTGCCCAGTCACCTCTGCCTGGACTGCACTGTCCCTCATCAACACCTTGTGGGCTTTGATTTCCAGCTCCACAGGCCATAGCTGCCCCTAAATAATTCGGAAGTACTGCGGGCATTTGGTTCTGGCTTTCCCATTTCAGAGCTGTCCTGTTCTCTCCTTTCAATATTGTGTTTTATTTACTCTATGCTGAATACTCCACTCCTGGACCTTCTGCCTTTCCAGGAAAGCTACTTTAGGATTTTGCTAAAGATGCCGGGGTAGGGCAGAGGCCGGGCAGGGAGGCAGTCAGGCATTGCACCTCCTTCTCAGCATCCCTGCTCTGAAGTGTGCCAGCACACAATAAATCTTCCTGCTGCTTGCCAGTGAGCTAACTGCCTCTCCACACACAAACATCACAGCAAAGATGTAGGAAAGACTTTGTTAAACGTTTTGGGAAATGTTATTTGGAAGTTAATCCCAAAGATTTGGGGAGGGTCGGGGCCAGCAGAAGGGTGAGGGAGAGTGGATGGGAGACACGCACTTACTTCTGAACCCAGCCTAAGTAACACGGGGCCTGGCTCCATGTGTAGAGCCGTGCTGCAGGATGGGGATGCACGTACAATTTCCATTATGCCTTGATAATTTTATGCCTGCAAGAAGAGCTGAAAAATTTCCCTTCCCCTCACCACAGGAGAGAAGTGACAGGTATGAAACAAAGCCCAGCTGACTTTGCAGAAACAAAGGCATTAAAAATCAGCTCTACATATGCTCCTTTGGCTTCAGATTTCAGTTTAAATCACCCCTTTCTATTGATAAGTTTGGTTCTCATTTAAGTGGCAGCAAAGTCTATTGGGCCAATAGCTCGGACTGTGGCTCAACCTCACTGCACGAAGGCTGATGCATCTATTGCTGGGTGTTTAAGTTCTCAGGTTTTGAATTCTTGCAGGTGACTCAAGGAAATAAATCTGATTTAGTGACTTTTAAAAAAATTATTGCTTGTAAGAGACACAGACAGACTGCAAACAAAGGGCTGGTTCCTGCTCCTGTTGAAGGCATGGAGTTGAGGCACCAGAGTTCATTCCTGACTGCTTTAGGTTTTCAGGGACAAAGAATGAAGTAAGAGCCAGCTGTAAGGCCAAAAGCGAGCACTGACTTGCTATCAGACCCTTGTGATTACCTCTGAGGGGAGAAATGCAGCTTGTAAAAAAAATTATAAGAGGATAACTGCACCTTCTCCTTCATGAAAATGAGCAAATTCCAGAGTGTTTCTTCTGCCTGCTATGCGATTTGCTTCAGCTTCATTTCACGTGCTGTCTCACACAATAGCCTCCAGGGATTCTCAGGGAAAAAAATTTAGCTGCCTCACCTCCTATGCCCAACTCCTGCCTTTCTGCAAGAAAATTATTTGCTGCTTTCCTAACAAACCAGCTTCAGTTGTCACTGTAGTTAAGGTTATGTCAACACTTCTATTATAAACTCCTCTTGTCAGGAATTTACAAGTCGGCTGTAAAAATACCCTTTGCACTTAATTCTGGTATAGATGAAAAAGCCCCAGGAGCACATTAAAAAAAATCAACATTTACGTATTAGATTTTAACACTTTCCAAGAAATGAAAATTTCAGTGTTAATGCAGACACGATATCATCAGATAAAGACCTAAACCAATGGCTCCAGTCAGCGTGAGTCCTCTACTGAAATAAGTCACCTTGGAGCGCCCTGCACTCCTGTGTTGCAAATACGAAAATGTCACTTTGAGTGCTACCACAGGAATAAGAACAAAAGTCCCCTGAAAAAAACTCATCTACTTATACTGCAATAATTAAAATGCAAGCCATCCTGTTTGTTGAAGGATACATCCGTCTCTCATACCAAGAATCTGAGTTTAATGTATGAAGGTTTTACAGGAGTTGAGTAAGGATTATTTTTATCTGTCTAAAATATTTATCTCACCTCCATCCTCATCTAAGTCCCTCATAATCACCAGCACATTTAGCTTTCCTGGTGCACTACTGCCGTTTATTTTCATTTCAGAAACAGAACAGTGATATGGAGAGAGGTCAAATGATTTGCCCAAGGTCACAGGGGACAAGCCTCTGCTCTGGGAAAGGCACATGCCCATGCCTGGGATACACCCTAGCAGATTCTCCATCCTCTCATGGCTTGCTAAGGAGTAACAGCAATTTATCGTCCTTAATACAGCTCCGAGCTGCTTTCTTCTGTCTTCATGGGGCTACTACCTGGCAAGATTTAACAGTTCCTAGCTTCATCCTCCCCACCCACTTCCACCCTTGATTTTTATGAGTTGAATAAGAGTCTGGAAAGGTCTGGATTTGGCTCTGGGGAAGTCTAGAGAGCCCATGCACGAGCTCCCTGGATCCTTTGTGAATCAGAAATTTTGCTGCTTACAGGAGAGACAGGCCAGGATTTGCTGTGTACACAGAGGTGTTGCTTTTCCATTTTGTCTAGTTTCATATCGAAACTGAGGAGCACATGGCACTGAGCTAAACTTTGTATGTCTTGAGGAAAAAAAAAGGGGAAGCCAGGAGAAGGAAAAATAAGATACAGAACAGGCGTAAGCGTTGTTGAGACAGTCTTCAGTTCATTTTCAAATGCTACAGGAAATCAAAAACTGGAAGAAATTATAAATAATCCAGTCAGAACTAGTGCAGCTTCAATAAGACCACATTTTTAAAAGTATGATTACAGCTCTCTAAACTCTTCCACATATTTAATGCATGCAAGTATCTACACCCATGCGTATGACTTACCTTTGCAAAGTTATGCTCACGTTTGCAGCATTGCAAGCCACATTTTAAATGAAGACTCAGATCTCTGTCTTTTCCCTTCCTTTAACTGTTCTAGTACATGCACAGGGAATGCTGCTTACTCTAGTGATAGCTAAGGAGGACAAGTAGTAACCCTGTGACAATCCAAGTCCAGTTTTGAGCAAACGACAGTGTACGTCTGCAAAGAAAAGAACTGTATGCTGTCTAACAGAATCAGGCCCAAGAAGCGCAAAAGGAATTTACAAAGCAAGATTTTCTGTAATATGGTCCATTGGCTTTTGATAATAAAAACCACATTGTAAATGGCCAAGAAATTAATCTTTAAAAGGCAGCTGTAGCCCATGTGTATTAACTATTTTTTTCAAAGACATTTCCTCTGGATTTTTGTTACCTTCTTTAATACATGTTTCCAGCCAGCAGAGATGTTATGCTCTGTGGGCGAAATATAATATGCATTTTTAAAACATTTATAAATATGTATACACCCTATGGATTCACACGGCACTGTAGGAGCCGTGTTCTGGTCTGCCTTGAAATGAAGGCAGTCTTTAAAAAATAATTACAAATATACTAAGGTGTATGTTCAACACAATGCATGGGGATTCAGCCACATAAATTTCATTAGCACTAATGAGAGGTGTGCAGCTAAAGACCTGCATATCAAGACATCATGCATAAAGAAAAGCCTGTCTAATGATGTATTTACTTATTAAACCAGAACAGCTCTAAAGGGCATGCATGTTTATCTATTTTTATTTATTCCTTTTCAAAAGAAATTAAATGCACACATGTGTGCAGGCGCACGCACGCACACGCACACATGCATCTATATTCTGTAGAAGATAGAATTTCTAAATTTTTGTATATTAATATATTGAAAAATCAATGAAAGTGATTGTTCAGCTATTATTATTTTTTGCAACAGGCAAGGTTAAGATGTCCCTTGAGGTTGCAAACCAGAAACATGCAAGTAATTTGACTATGTGGAATGGCACTTTTGTGCTAGAATAAACAGGTGTGATAATAAAGGCATTGGTGGTATATTTTAGCAGAGTTGAGATTGTGACATGTGGTACTCAAAGCTGGGAAATTCTCAGTTCACCTACCTTGTTTCCTCAGTTCTCACTTTCGTTTTATAAAACTTCCTTTTCTCAACAGCAGGGCATGTAGAGGGCACACTGTGTTAAGGGAAAGACTTGTTTTTAGTGCATGTATGTGGGTCAGAAACTACATACTTTTCATCAGTTTTGTTAATTCCTGGACATGAAAGAATTCACTTTATTCAATTGTTTATTTTCTTCTCCAGATTACAAGTGGGTTCCTTTGCTGAATAGCTACAACATGTGTTTGCTTCCAAGTTCAGGGTCCGAAGATGTTGCTCCCATGTATCATTTGAACACTTCGATGCCATCTACTAGATCATTGTGTTAGGGGCCAAGTTAGGGCCAGCAGGGTAAAGGCAATTTATAACCCACATAGTGACATCAATCTAACCTAGCAACCTCCCTAGCAACACTGCCAAAGCATCACAATGTGGCCCCTATAGCTCAGATGATATGAAGATAGTAGCATTGTTAGGGTGGGAGGTTGCCACTTTGGCCTAGCAACAAATAACAGACTGACCTTGGGATCTATTGAAAGCTGAGAAGCCAAGCAGAACAGAGGGAGAACCACCAAATGAAAACCCACGGGTTCCTGCCTGTTTCTTTTATGTAACCTAAACAAATTCTTCAGAGAAAAATATGGCAATGCTTCCAGACACGCTGCATGCATATATATTCAACATTGCTTTTCCACATGGCTGGTTAAGGGTTGTACAGCTTTTATGTTGTGGTTTGGAAATCATAAAATCTGGGTGCAGAAAAAGGACGAATGTAGAAATCACTACAGCCAATTCAGAGTGGTGATAAACAGTTTACGCTGCTATTAAAGTGCAGAGACACGCGAGGGCTCACGCACCCAGGTATCGCACGTGGTAAGCTGGGAGCTGCATACACACCAGGGTTTGGGCTCACTGAAGAAATCCAGCTGTAGCCAGCTTATATTCAGTATTTTGTCTCTGAAAATAATGAAATGGATATAAATCACATTCCCCCCTCCCTTCTCTTTCTTCTTGTTGCCCATTCAAATGAGCCCCCTATACATGCCATTGTGCCAGTTCTCCACATGCAGCTGCTGCAGCAAGGTAACATTCCTTGCTCCCATATACACATGAAGTGTAGAGCATCCTCTAAAGACACTCTGGAGCTATAAGGAGTTGGACCTGACCTGCTTGATGTTTCCAGTTTCTAATGATGATCCCATAATACTCCTGGTGTAATTCAATACCAGTTACAGCACCTTGACAGGTATAGTGAATCAAAGACAACTGAGAGAAACAAATGGGAGGTATGGAAAAAGTAAGTGATGCGATTGTTTCTGTACAGGTGGCCCTGAATCAGTGTGTGGTGCTGGAGGTTACCTGATGCTGAGCTTCCAGCCACCATTCGGGCTTAAGGAAGTATGTAACAGTATTAGCCCAGCAGTTCCTATGCGAATGACAAACCTTGTAATCTCAGAGCTATCCTGTACAGTGACCACTTCTAAGACCAACCAGTGGGGATAGTTCACCTCCCCCTCCCTGTTTGCTGGCTTTAAGCTACCAGCTGGCCAGTGCAGAGAAGCTCAAATTGCAGCTGCTGTCTCCCTCTTTAGCATTCGAGATAGATGACTTTGGTTTGCAGCAACAAAATATTGAATATATATTTTAAAAAATGTAATTTCTTTTGTTAAATTAAACCTGTTTGCACATATGTGTGGTTCTGCATGTGGGTGTGTGTATACACACACATTCATATATAATTACATATATTTAAAAGGGGATGTTTTAGGTTTTTAATGCCTTCCATTTTGTGCCTTGTTTCCCCCTTGTATAACACTTGGTATCACTTTCAGTTTATAACTTCTCTTGAGAGAGTAGCCACAAGCCACAAATAGTCAATTGTCTACTTGCAGCAGACTTTAACAAAGGGACTGATAGAGCTGAACTGGAAATGGTATGTCTATACTGCAGTCACTGCTAGAGTAACCACAGCCATCATTTTGGTAAGACAAAGTGAGAGGCAATTCATCTTACAAAATCTTACTGCAAGAATATAGCTTAGTCACAGAATATAGCATCTGTCCATTAGTTCCATTTCTATTTTCAGCCAAGACCATGACAAATTCAAAGACGTTGTATGAAGTGTATCAAAGTTTGCTCCTTTGCTTGTTTCTTAAATTACAAGCTTCAAGTGCACTGAAAAATAGTGAGGATTGGGAGAAACCTCCCATGTGTTAGTGCCACTTCATCCATTTCATACTTTTCCAAACTGAAACTGTCCAGCTGGGTTATTTTCATACCTTGAATTTCCCAGAAGAGCCCTTGTTGGAGATGCGTGCATCCAAAGGGTAAAGCGGAAGGGCTCAGTGGTAACCGAAGCAGTATGCCTGCCTCCCTCCTTATGCAGATCTGCCTGGATTCCCACAGATGAAGAAAAATTAAATTTCAGCCTCCCAAAGGGCTTCCCAGCCACTCCGCTCTGTCTTCCTCTGCTGCCATCCCTGCAGCATGGTCTTCTCAGAGGTTAACTTCCAGCCTGTGAAATAATGGGAGGAGAATGGGAATGTGGATGAAATCTTACAAACTGACCGTATGACTTTCTCCATGTATTTCCTGCTAAGCTTCTTGGTAAACAGTGATAATCTTTCTCTAGCCCTAGTGCTGGCCACAGCTTTTCCCTCGGGGAACTGCTCCACATGAGTAAGTGAGCCCTCTCTCCCTTTTCCAACTAATTTCCTTCCCCCTTTGAACCACACTTCCTGAAGGAGGGAAGGGAGTAGGGTGTGGAAGTTACTCCTTCATGCAGGGCTGCCAGAGAATGAATGGTCACTACTGGCTGCGTGTCTTTTCCTTGGCACAGTATTTTGCCAATGTGTGGAACATAATGTATGAAATACACTTGCGAAAAATATCCGAGAAGCAGCTCATTTCCTCTGCCTTCCTCATCACTCAGCACCTCTAAAACTCCAGCCTGAGCTGGAATTTAGAACACCAATCCCAGTCACAGTGTTGAAAAGCTCCAGCTCCAACTGTCCTCTGCCCTCCCACTGCAAATTCAGCCCAGAGCAAGAGCCTGTTGTAAGGAGTAACCTGAGGGGAGATTCCATGGGACCCAACATCAGGAAAATGACTTGATTTCTCTGCTTGCAAAATTCAGTGTAGTTCATCATCTTCCCAGTTCTGGAATGGAGTAACTGAAGCAAATACCAGAGTCAGCCTCAGCTGCTCAGAGGAGACAAAAGACTCTTCCATGAAAATTTCAAGAACCAGGCAATACTTTTAGACGATAGAGGTTGGGACTTCACTGCATGGATTTTTGTATGTGTGTGCATTTAACATTTTTAATGGTCATGTTTTCTTAAAAATGAAATCACTGTTTAAAAATAAATACACCTTATTAAATACTTATAATTCCTGTCCTTTTTTCTAAAGATCATGCAAGATTAGCATCGAAGCTGGCCATCGCAACTGAAAGAAATGACTCATTGCAATCAGCAGCCCCCGATCCGAGCAGCAGCCGGCTGGCGGGGCTGGGGGAGATCAGAGCAAATTTGGGATGTTTGTATCTGGATTTTGTTCCACCAGTTAAGGGGAGAATGACAGGTGCAGAATCTGGGATCCAGTTTAGGTAGACTTCATCTGCATTCGATGTCTAAATCTACATCTTTGTAAATCTGCCTCTGGTGTAAATCAGGGCAAACCTCATACACAAGCACTTGGGAAAACACAGGCTCACCCGAACACATTCATTCTTGCACAGGAGGGAAAAAGAAGCGGCCCTGCATTTGTGAGAGGAATGTAGCTATATATAAGGATCTCCAGTGCCTGCGGTTAATGCCAAGGTCAGCTCCAGCTGACACCCGCGCCCGAGGCTGTGGGGGAAGGGGTGCCTGTGCTCTGCCGCGGAGCCACAAGATGTCAGGAGACTGCTGCTGCTGCTCCGCGCCGCGCCGCTGCCGGGGCTCCGGGCGCCGGGGCCTGGGCGCGGGCTGGAAGCTCCTGCCATCATTTTTCAGGCCAGCTCGCGTCTGCCCTGTGCTACCTGCCTCCTTGTGCCGCACCATTTCTTGATGAAAAGGTGTGAGCAAGAAAATGAAGCATTCTCTCCCCTTTGATGGCTTTTCCCAAGTCCCTATTTTACAGCCTGCTAACTCCCTTGCCATATATCTGCATGCAGCTTCCCCTATTATATCTCTCTTTATATGGGTAATTGTGTTCATATTCTCCACAGGGTTCTTGGCAGTTACAGCATACTACGAGGTCACTGATTCACCCCCGTGTTTTCAGAAACCCGCCTTACAGTCCCCCATGTAAAACTGAAAACTAGTCATATGTGAGAAAACAGCAGTTTGCAAGAATGCTCATGATAGAAGAGTAAACAGGATCTTGCACAGAACTGTGCCCGGGCTTGCGTCCAAACACATTGTCTTATATCTTTAATATAAAGGAATGTTTGTAAGATGCGCTTCATTCTCACTGGATGCACTCTGCTAGTGAATGCTCTAATCACCAGACACTAAATGTGTGCTATGCACGAATCCTGCAGGAACCTGCTGATGGAATAAATCCTCTTCCCACACTTAAAGTACACCCCTGTGCTAGTTTTTGCATGTCAAGCAGCCAGAGCACAGCTGTGCATGTTTCTAAAGCAGCAATGGCCATTCCCCATGGTTCAGTTTCAGCAGGTGGTATTTGGGGTGTACGTGATTGCTGGGAAATTGCACCCAATTGCAATTCTTTAAAATACCCCTTCAGATCCAGTCTGGTCCGTAGCCAGTATCTATCTGATGCATTCATGGAACACTGTCCAAGTGACTCCCATTTTGTTGCTGCTGTCAGATCAAACCCAAAATGGTGTCCTAAGGGAACTGCTGCATCCCTTTCCCTCTCGCACCGACACACTGCCACTTACTTGCTTATACTTGCAGAGTGAATCTCTTTTATGGAAAAGTAATTTTTTCCGAGTGCAAAGCTGGCATAAGCAGAGGATATGCGTGGCCAAGATCTTCACAGAGCACAGACTGAACTGGGAATTTCAGGGCCCAGTTCTTTATTTTATTTTCATACCCTGGCTTTGTCTGTAAGCTATCATTTGCCTGAATTGGTAACTGTGATCGCTCTCTACCTGCAGGTGTAAACAGAAACACCAGCCACTCACCTGCAGAGAAGAGTCAGTCCCTTATTTTTCACACTAGAAACTGTATCTCCCTATATGGAAACTGCTGCAAAAGCTCAATTGCTTCAGACAACTTCCATCTTAAGACACTTTCTAGTATATGTTATGTCACATTTCCCAGATGGTTACAGCACTTCACACCCATACATCCCCACTGACTTTGGTGAGACCTGATAACCTACATTACATGATAACAGGTGCCATGAAAGGATGAATCAGGGCCACTGCGTTCCTGGAAACTGCTGTGAAGCCAAATGTGCTGTGTATTGCCATCTTTCACGAAACCTGGTGTTCTGATCAGGAGTCTGTGCAGCAAAAGGTTTACTGTTTCCTCAGCACTGTATCATCTCTGTCATACAACTACTTCTTGGGTTCTTTTTTTAAGGTGTTGTGAAAAGAGCATTTAGAAAAGACTGAAATTGTCTGCTACTGCTCTTAAAATATGAAAATAGTTCTCTGAGTCTCCTGGCTGTTCAGATCAGCTCTGGTCCCCCATTCTGTTCACAATCTTATTCTTGCTACTATATCCAAGTTCCTGAGCTTCTGGATACTAAATGGATGCAGTCAAGCCTCTCTTTTGACATTAAGTGGCATCTGCACACACATGTCTTCGCTGTCATGCTAAGGTCTAAGAAAATCATAAGACATTAGAGAAAAATGAAGATTATTAATATCGTTAGGGCTCAGGTGCCAGAGCAACATCAAGAAATACAACACACACCCCAGCCTGTCTTGCTCCAGTTTTAAGAAGAGTCCCTGCCATGGATGTTGCGGTGGTATGCAGAAATGGATGTTAGATACCTGGAATGCAAAGCACAGGTACTGGCGTACAGGTTATTTTAACACACTGAAATGTTCAGTATCATAGTGACTGGAAATTTTAATTCCACAGATTTTGAGTCATTATGTCAAATGACATGAAAACCACCAAGTTTATGTTCACATCAGAAAAAATACAAGCACAGATGGTACCTTGTCTTTCTGGCAGTGTCAGCAGTTTGAATAAGGATTAAGCAGGTAAGAAGGGTGAAACACAGACCCTGTGGCTGCCACTCATAAAGCTCCACTGCTAGAATTTATTTCAACATTATTGTTTCTTTCTGAACACAGAAACTGTCCCATCCTGTCCCCTACATGCTCGCCCTCTCTGTCAGGCCTGAACCTCATTAGTGGAGCAGCCCGGGATGCTTGCACTGTCACTGTGCATTTGGCACCTCGTAACTAGAAAATTTCTGTTTTCAGCTCTGTCAACATAGCGACCAGCTAGCACGTCAGTTATGAAAATGAGTTCTTTTGGAAATACGGTGTGGGGATGAGAGAAGGCAGGACATTAATGAGTGACGAGCACTGAATGCAAGTGAGGAAGGAGGATGTTTACAGGTATGATCCTACAACCCTGTAAATCAAGTTCTCTGTTCAACTTGCTACTGTAACTGGGAATTCTGGGTTGAGCACTGATGTGTAAGAAGGAGTACAAGCTCTGCAGGACAAGGCTGCAAATTCTGAGCCTCCGTGCAATGGCTGTTACGCTGCATTTGATATAATCATCAAATAACCATATTTTAATGAGGATATAGAGCATGCAGATGTTTTTTCTTGTGTTATTCTATACTGTTGCAAATTAAAGAAACATCAGGGAAGCAAGAATTACAGCCTTCTGTCTCTTCTAGGGATGGTGCACACTTGCTTAACGTACAGCTTGCCTGTTTTGTCATAGCCACTTAATTTGTATGATTTGCTATGCAGCCCATGGTTCATAACAAAAAAACGGATGGCACTGGTTTCGCCATTGTGACACCAGACTGGTGAGGAAAACACTAATGTATTTGGCATTTTAGAGTGACTGTACATCAGGAAATTATGGCACTTTCATTTTATCTTAACAGCACATTTCCCATGACTATATGGAGAAAACCTGCTACATACCAGCTGGCACTCTCTTGTATTTTAAGAACAACTGTAAGAAAGTAAAAAAAATGCTAAAAAGAGTTGCTAGGTACAATTCTGGAGCATAATCTAATATGAATTTGTTTTCTGTTATAAATTAAGTATTCGATTCTGTAAATACTGACCCCCATTTCCCCAGGTCTACAGTTTGTACTCTGGGATAGGTTTTAGCTTGTTTGGTAAAGTATAGTTTGGTAAATGTATAGTTTTTTACAGAGTCAAGGAAGAACGATTAAATCTTAACAATTCTGACAATTAACTAAGACTTTCCTTCCACTGAGCAGAGTCCTCAGCACACTGCGCTGCACATCTCAGGCACTGCAGTACTTTGTCATCGGGACTGTCTTTCGCTTGCAGAGCTGTTAAAAAATGGCTTCCAGCTTGAAGCAAAATTTCTGGTGACTAGGAACTGCATGGTGATGGTATCTTGTCTGAACTGGAAACTGCGGGGTGACTACTTGCAGGGCTGCAAGAAAGTAAAAAATGACATTAATTTCAGTTAAGCTTATTTCTATGTCCAGGATAAGACAAGAGAAAGAGACAGCAGATTTGGACAGCTGAATGAAACTTCCCTATAAAAATCAGCAATTATTTTAAAGAAAAATATTCTTATTACCCAGTAAAGTCTTGCTGTCATATATGACATAAAACATTTGCGTAAGTGAATTTTTGCACTGGGTAGAATGATTTAGCACTTTCTTGCTTTCTGAGAAAGTTTTTTAGCAAACCCAGCAGACTCAGTCTGAGTACTGGCATGATGGATCTTTTCAGAAATAAATGTTAAAAGAACCTGTGTTCCGCAAGTCCAACCCTTTCACAGGGAAACAAGGACAGCAATGTGTGAGGACCGCTACACGGTGTAGTGTGGTTTTGTGCCTCACATTGGCGGAAAAAACAAGTTGACAGCAGCACAATTTGTAAACCAATTACTGCTTCTGGAATTGATAGTCTGGCGCTGCTAACTGGGGGTCTAAGGGAATCAGGTGTTTGACTGCAGCGCTGGCCAAACAAGGACAGACAGCAAATTAAGTGCTATCCCGAACAGCGAAGAAAATACTACATTTCTTGCTCTAAATTAGCAACACTCAAGTTTTTATTTAGACTTCAAAGGCTTACATAGAGACCAAAGCAGTATGTTGCTCTGTGGTCAGTTTACATTTTAAAAAGTAACAATGCTAGATTGAAAAGAAAACAACAAGTCACAGAATTTGCTCTTGCATGGAAAAGACCACAAACTCCAGGAGCATTTGCCACCGCGCCATGTGACCGACCTTCCCCTGCCCATGGATGGTGGATTATCGTCAAAGCTATTTGGACACACGCACATGACCTCACAAAAATGTGCACTAGCAAAAAGACACTTTTTCTCAAACCAAAAAGGAAACAAAATTTTTCATAAAAGAGACCTAAGCCTTGTTCTTGTGCTAGTGATTGGATTAGGTAATGACTAATTAGATGAGGTCATCACTTTCTATGTCATATATATACAGTATTTATGGAGAATTTGCTCATTCTAATTAACAGAGTAGAAATAGTTTCTTGACAAACTTCATTTTCCTGAAACTAAGAGCCTTGAATTTGTTCCACTTTTGATCTTTCTTCGGTGGCTATGTTTGCTTTACATTAAAATAACTTCTAACATTCCCATTAAGGATAATCCCTCCAGCAGCCACAGTATGACATTTCTATATTAATCTTTTAAGCATTTTAGAAAAGCAAGGTTTCATGTTTTAATAATCACAGTGTTTTTCTCTGAGGAGTTGTAAAAATTTATGGGGCCTTTCTATCCTATTTGACTTCTACATCTTTAGAGTTTGGTGCTAATGGCCCATTCAGCCTGCTTACTCTTTGACTCCTTCTTTATTTCTTTTTCATCTTCTTACAAAAGAAAAATTGCTTCCGAGACTTATGCTGTTGCAGATGCTATTCAAGTGGTAAGTAATTTCAATCTAACTAGCTGAAAAGAACCCACAGTTTACCCTCATCTCAGAATCACTTGGGGGTCTCCACTGTACACAAGTTCATACAAATCCTTTAATTCTTAATTAAGAACAAAATATAGCCACTTGTTTAAAGCAGCAAAAGCAGTAACAACAATAAACACATGCATTTTAAACAAGTTATCAGCCCATCTAAAAAAACCCACCTTTTCTGCTTTAATATTTTATCCTATTCTTGCTCTTTTCTTTTTTTTTTTTTTCAGAAAAATAGAAGTAATGGATTAATTATTTCTGTTTATTATAATTTTAAGATGGCCATAAAAGTGGCTGTCCAGTGCCCCTGGAAGCATTCTTGTCCCATACTACTCACACTTTGTTCTATGCACATCCAGGAAAGCCATTGCTACTAATAAAAATCCAGCCATGAAATCACAGTAAAAAAAACAAGGAAATTCCTGTTCTATCACCAAGACCTCTCTCACTGCTCAAGGTTTCACTTTCTGAGAGCCAACAAATCTTGGTGCCTTCAGACAAAGTAATTTCCAAAGTGGAGAGAAAACAATATGCCCACTTTAAGTCAAGACTGCCTCTGTTGATTTCAGTTGCTGAAATCCCTGCAGAAAAAGAGATATAGCGTCTCAATTAGGCAAGTCTCAAAGCATTTGTGGTTACAGAGAACAAACCCAATATTCTCTGTTTCAATGCAAGTGGAAGACACTTAGTGGGATCAATTCCTTGCGAGATGCTTCACTCAAGAAATAGATTGACGGGATTCACACAAACAGCATTACTGTCAGAAATGGGTCCTTACCCCTTACCGAAGCCATCACAAGTCAAGTCTCACCTGACTGTCCTGTAGGGAACCAAGGAGATCAAAAAGTTTTGAAGTGTTTTATATAGCAACAATAAGCTGTTTCTTGATACAATCTATTGTGGCCCTGCAAAAAGACTGGGACAGAGAGGATAAAGAACAGAGCAGTCAGCAGCACTTCAGAATAAGTTTGATAATGAAGGAGGCAGGAGTTTCAGGGTCTGGGAACACTCACCAAGGAAACTGCAGTAACTATAGAGGAGTGGGAAAATGTAGTTTCTATTGCATATTCAGGACTGTAATCAAAGAGATAAGTGCCAAGATCTGCAGCATCCAGAAACTGTCAGGGTTGTCTTGCCACAGCTTCCTCAGTGATCTTATCCTAAGACAAGTGTTTCATAACAGATTGAATGATAGCTAGAATGCACGTTTAAGAATAGACAAGGAAGAAGCAACCCTTTTTTGCACCAGAAGACTCCATGCCCTATTTAAAAATAAAGTAAGGGCATGGTGGCAACTCAGTCAGCACCCCCAGAGCCAGCACTGCCTCAGTGCCCCTGGCAGCCAGCAGGCAGATGGGTCTCCCCTCACTACAGCCTGTGATTTACTGCATGCACATAAAGCCTGAGTAACATGAGTGCCTCCTGTATGAATTATAGAGGCGTAGGTTGCTCATCTAAGCAGAGGAGTGGGATGCAGAAATGCTTGTGCTCTAACCAGTTTCTGACATGGACTCCCTCAGCCCAAGGCATGTCATGTTGTTTCTCAGCCTCTGGACAAGTTCTCAATTCCTAAAGCAAATCCTGAGCGTTTTTAGGGTGTGCTGTTAAAGGTTCCAGGAGAATGGGGAGAACTTGCAGAAGTGCCCAGCTGTTCCACTCCAGCTCGCTTTCCTTCTATGTATCCAGCTCTCCTCTCATAGCCCCTGAGAGTGAGTGCTGCTGAGTCGCCTGATACGCAAGAAGCTGCAGTGATTTTCTTCAGGAGCCATGCTTTGCCTCCTGCCTCTGGGAGAGCAAATGTAGCATATCTGCTGGGCTGGATGAAGAGGGCAGTGATGATGTTCATCTGTTTCACAACCACATATTTCTGGTCCTTCTCCAGAATATTCCTTTGGCCCTTGCTTGCCTTAACACTCCGAAGAAAGATTCACCTCCTTGTTTCTCCATTTGTACAATTATAAGCGTAAAATTTACTGCACTGTATCCTTCTCTAGTGTTTGTACAGTCACTGAAAAATGCTGCATTTTTCCTGACACGATATTTTTCAGCAAATACTTTTGATAATATATATATTGTTCTGCTCTCTACACCAAGTTCAATATTTAGTAGACATTTTTGAAAAGTAGACCTGGCAACATGTCACAGTTTGCAAATGTTACACTAAGGAATGGGGCTAGCATCACAGTTTAGAACATTGAATTTGTCACCAGAAGTTACACAAAGGTTGAAAATAATTTGCTCTGATTCAGCCCAAAGTTCTGCTGTGGACCTCCTTAGCCTGTGAACACTACATGTGTGGTACTAGGTGGCCACTGTGCTGTCTCTGGTGTTCACTGGTATTCACAGTTCCCTGTCCCTGCACCATCCTGTCACCCATCGTTGGTTAGAGCAGGCTAAAAGCCACTGTGACACTCTGGCACCGGACCAGTATCTGGGTTTCTACTACGCTGCTTTGTCCTTAAGCTAAAATAGTGTGAGAAGACTACCACAGATGTTGGCCTCCAGAGAAACAAAAGGAAGAAAAAAACCACAAGTATTAAAAGAGGAAGGAGAAGCAGAGGGTCTGCATTCCCATGCATAACCCCTGATAACTGGTACTACATCTAGAAATCTGCAAGAAAGCACCACTCAGCCCTTGATGCTGATACAGAAAACAATGAAACTAAACCGCTCCAAACGTTCATAACCAGTCTTCTGTCTGCTCCTGAAAAAAATCCCAATCTCTCGTTCTTTGTCCTCTGAACTATAGTCACCTTGCATTACACGGTATGAAATGACTAGCCAGGCTTCCCATTGTCCTTGGCGTTAATCACAGAAGATGAATATGAACTGACCAATGGTGTTTATAACCCGGTTTAACAATGTACAGGCACTGAGCTGGACTCTCCTCTCCCTTTCACCCATATATTCCAGTGGCTCCAGTGTAGTTATTTCTGGTTTACACCAGCACCATTGAAGTCAGACTCAAACAGAAAGGCACTTTTAAGACAGAACAATCCAACAAAACCTTTGAAAAATTTATATATATAAGGAAAAAAAAAGACTCAGAACCCTTTGCTCCGAAGCTCAGGTGTACACAGAAAACACTTTCCATGAAAAGAGCACAGTGTATACTAGACTAAGAGAGGATGTCCTCTGAAGCAGATCCCCTGCCAGCATAAAGCAAAACATGTTTCACACCCATATATTTTCACTAGCACTTGAAAAATCACAGTAAATACAGTCCATGTTGGTACCAAACAAGCAAATGTCTCTCTGGTGGTAGAGAAACTTTTATCTTTGATCACCAGTGCCCTGCTGGCACTGGAACATATTTATTTTTTAGCATTCAGTGACCTTTGATACCAGTAACTACAGAGGGCTGCCAAGCTGCCCATGGGCTCTTCCATGCCAGTCTCTATCTGCTTTGTATACTGGGCAGTTTGAAAATGAACTCTACTTGTTTGTGAAGAGGGAGGTAGGATAGGTAGCAAACCTAAGGGACTGTGTCCCAAGTCTGTGAGTGCTTGCGTCATGTTGTGCCCATGCCTGTGTGTGTGACACTGATTCTGAGAGCACTGATACTCAGTTAATACACACCTATGTGTGTGGGCATGTAACCAAGGGAACTGCAGTTTCTTTCTCTTATACAGCATAAAAAGTAATGTTTGCATGGCCACTGGCTTTAAAGGGCAGTCTTCAGCTGGGCTACAACATACCCTAATATTCTGGTGTCCACATTGTATGGAAATGAGCCTTTTTATTGTCCTTGTATCTTGTGATTATCTTCTCCACCACATTAATTAAAAACACAGCTGTGACCTGACCAAACCTGTAGTACTCCCTGGGTTTGTACTTCACCCTGGGCAGTGCCAGCTTTGGGGAGTTTTGCATAGCCCAGTTGCTCTACGACAGTTCCATTTCATTCTGCTGAGTTCCCAACTGGAGAGGCACATCTTGCCCTCAACTAGATGTCCCAGCAGTGACAACCCATGGCTCATGGTCACCTAGATGCAACTCACTGTGAAAATGCCAAGTTGGGGAGGGAAGGAAAGGTGGCTTTTAGTTAGACTTCCCGACTAAATCAAGCTAAAATTACCTATGCCTTTTGCTTAAGTGCCACTGCTTGAGAAGCAATCTCATTACGTGTGGCAAACACATAAGCTTAAAAGCATTCAGCTAAAACCAATCCTTCTGCTGTCCCCTGGTCACCAACTGGCAACAAAACTCCACATCGACACCAATCTGGCAACCTGTAGAGTTTGCCCTCTATTACATTCTGCTTCTATAAGCACAGCTATTATTGGAACTGCTTACTTGACCATATTGTATGCTTTACCTCCATCTGACAATAATTCATTCTTCCAGCTTGCAACATTAATTACTTATGCATACTGTACACACTGCCACTCAAAGTGTGTACACAAAGAAAGCAAAAAGATTTTATGTACAGCTGAATTTAGTGGGTTTTTTCCTAGTATTTTTATCTAATGTGAGAACAATAAGAAATTTTTAAGTTACCTATAACTTGAGAGTCAACATCACAAATACTCAGAAATGTAGCATATTAAGAAATACTGGCTGGCTCTCCATGTTATTACAGACAACACAAAATATAGCTCAGTAACTATATGCCACCCAATAAGCAATAAAGGCAAAACTTGACTTAAATATGTATTTATGGATGGATGTGTGTGGGTGTACACACACATATATGTACTTATTTGCAAACACAAAAAAATAAAAACAGGACCAGAAAGCCCTAGTCAAAGTATATGCATGCTTTTGAAAATTAACACTTTCCTATCTGTAGCATTAGAAACATAGGACTGGAAGAGATCCTGGCACCTCAGAAATTCCCAACCACTACCAGCAACACCACATCTCTCACACCTATGGATCAGCACTTGTCTGTAAAGTAGTTGTACTTTTCAGCTCTCTGCTCTTGTTGGAAAGCTAGTGTCTCTGACGATTACCCTGGGCATCCTGATAGACTAATACCTGTGATGAGATCCTACACAACAGACATGACGGTCCAGCAGCGCCTTCTGCAACGTCAGCAGTGCCTTCCTATTGCTGCTGGAAAACCGTGTCTAGGACCACATTTGTCATTTCTATCAGTACCTCATGTTCTGAAGGTTCATAGTCATTGACTGACAAACTAATGCATCTTTTTTTTTTTTTTTTTTTTTTTTATATTTCTTCCTTCAAGAGAATTTATTTTTCTTCACCCTTCTGCACAGGGTTCTGTATAGTTAAGAGACAGACACACATCCACAGAACAGTTCCTCCTATCCTAAATTCAGAATCTGGAAGAGGCAGGATAGACCTCCATTCTGGAGGTACCTTCCTGTTTTCATTGGCTGCAAAGACGCCCTGATGATCAGCTTGAAGGAGACATCTAATTTTCGATGGCTAATGCTGAAGTGTATCCCAAATGTATGTTGTTGTTTTTGTATGGAATTGCATCCCATTTCCATTGCTCATTGCTTTCACTGTCTTGCAGCTCATCAGCCGTGACACTCTGGTCCTGTTAATGACAGTGCTTCTTCACTGTTTCATCAGAAAATTTCCTTAACATACTCCAGTTTAAATGACAATAGATCATTACGGTGAATATTAAACAAGTTCAGTCTTGAGTCACTAGTAATCTCTCTATGCCAATAGTAATCTATTGGCACCTCTCCTTCAGACAATTCCTTATGCATTTTACTGTTCTTGTACTAATCCCCATCTTCTCCATCTTAATTAATAACTTCCCATGTGGCATCATATCAAATGCTTGACTAAAATCCATATAGATTAGATCTACTACATTTCTTCTTGCTTAGAAAATCAGTTATCTCAGCAAAGAAATAGCTCAGGATACTCGGCAACATCAGCGCTGTGGTTGCATTTTATCCTGTTTTATCTTCTTTTGCTCTCTCTTTCTTTTTTTCCCCCGTTAATTATGTTTTCCTTCAAAATTCTTCTGAAAGCCTGAAATGGTCTCAAAATCAATGAGCACAGTGGCTACTTAGATAACTTTCTAATAATTTTAAAAATAAAAGTATTATATCTACTATTTTCAAATCATGAAAGAACAACCTCCAACTCAAAAATTTATTTCAAATCCTTGCTATCAATCTGGTACTTGTTCCTTTGGAATTCTGGGATGGAAGTTGCCTGGTTTCCCTTGCTTGAAAATGTTGAGCTCTTAAAGATTTGCTTTCACCTTTATCATTCCAACTAATCATCCTGATTTTTCTCCTTTCTTCAACTCCATTCTTCCTCTTAAAAGCTATGGCCAAGCTTTCATTTAGATTTTGGGTACAAAAATATTTTTAATCTTTTCCTTGACCACATACTTCCTAGTAGCACCAGTTCTTTTCTTATTCCCTGTTTATTCACATGGCTGAAGAAATGTTTCATTTTTGTTTTAATTTCCTTCTGACATCTATTTAAGAGTTATTTCCAGTACATCTCACTTTATTCTTAACACGCATAGGTAGTGGTTTTGTTCATCAGTTGTTTTCCTTACTTTTTACTGCTCTCCCATAGTCTAGTGAAATGATGCCATTGCACAGACTATATTAACTAACAGGGCCGACATAGTTAAATACAGATGTTTTGTAGATAGGTACAGAGTGAACATATTAGCAATGAAATTCACAGGCCAACAGAAATCAAAGATCTTGTTATAATGGAAGCAGTGTTTTTATCTGATTAGAGTCACAAAATCCCTTGCATCAGCCCTGCGTATGCCAGAATGCCGAGCAAAAAGCTTCAGCTTGTAGCAATAAAAATATTGTATGTTTCTACTCCTCCAAGGATATTAAAACTTTCTATCACTAAGAATACAACAGAAGCTTAAGTGTACAAAATAGTACCTTGTACAAGCACTAAACGACTAGCCTAATTTTTCAAACTGTTACCTTCCGTTGTTTTGGAGTTTTTCAGACTGGGTTTCTAACCCCATGATTTTGAACAGAACCCTTATGATGCAAACTAATGCAGAGCTGAGTGAGTCTGTGACCAGCTGCAGCATAAAACTATCTCTGAATTGGGGACCTTTGTGGCTATTTTTGATACTAAGGATTCAGATTACATTTACAGTTTCTGATTTTCCTTGATTACATATGAGTTTCCTAAAAGACTGTATTTTCCTTTTCAGCTGTAGAAAAATTATTTGTTGAATTTGTGCACTATCAAGTTTTGAATTAGTAAAAATAGGAACAGATATGAGAAATTAACGTATCATTATCTAAAGGTCAACATGTAATGTTCTTTGTGTCCATCCACCAACTGCAGTCAAAAGACCACAAATAGCAGAGGGGGAACCAACTAATCTGTCTAATTATAAAGGAGCTTTACTGAGGATAGTATATTCATACACAGAGCATTTGCAACTAAGAGAGAAAAGATTTTCAAACCCCATCTTAGCATAAAATTGCAGTCTCCTCCATGGACACTTATGAGTCCATTGGAAAAGACCTTCCAGACACATATTCTGACTGTAGACCGATATTTCTATTGCAGGGACAGTAAAATAACTTTAATTTCATGAGCTATCACCAGCTGTTCTATTACCATCCAAGCACAATTTTCCTGGGTCACTGCAATGCCTCGGAGGATGCCTGTTTCAGCTCCAATCTGATGTTCTGGTCCTCAGCATTTTTAGTGGCACTGTCAGGACTACCTCACTGAAGAGGCAAAGACTGCAAACCTCTGCTACGAAACTTTCTTTTAGGGCTAAATCCTTATTTATTCTTGATGAGCAGTCTGGTTAGCCCTTGCTTTCACTTTGCTTTCAGACATGCACCCTGTATACACATTCTCTGCCCTCTATGTTTTTCTTAGTTCCTTGAATTACAGCTTTTCGCTTCAACTTTTCCGCCCAGTTTTACCCATCAGTTTACTACTGTAAACAACTGTTTTGCCTGCTAGATGGCACTGGACATCCACTAGCGCTGGGACTGAAGGCAGGTGGCACTGAAGAGCTGTAAGGGCACATGGCCACCCTTTGGTCGTTATTCTATTTACTTTCCGCAATGGCATTTTCTTTGCTCAGATTACTTCATTCCTCACCCAGTGCACTGGCTTGCCACTACAACAATTCTACCCGTGTCCTCTTCCTGTTTTACGATGAGTAAAAGCTTGCTATTAGCACCATTACAAAGGGCTCAAGCTGCTTCTGAACCCATCAGTTGGTTGCAAATGACAAAAACCAAACCGAAGCCTTGAAACTCCTCTGGGTTTCAGCCACTGACTTGATTTGAGTCGATGTATTTTGGAAACAATAACTTATTGGGGGGGTGGTGGTGTGTGAATACAATTAATTAAACTTTTCTGCCTGAAAGCAGTATTACGGAGCTATTTGTTTACCGATACTAAGGGCTAATATACAAGGATGGTGTGAAATCTGCTTGTTCTTTGGATTCTGCTCTGAATTCTTTGTATCCTGTTATGAAAAAAATCTGCTCATCATAGCTACCTTGGATGCGTTGTATTCAACATATTCATCAACACACCGAGGAGAAAGTTGAAGCTTTCTTTTGTGTCTGCAGAGCACTCAGCACAATCCACTGCTGCTGTCCTGACTGCTCTTTCCAAAATAAATGTTAAAAAAACCACAGTCAAACAAAATTTGAAAACAAAGTTAATCACAAGTATCTGGCTGGAAATAGAGGAGCCTCTTTCTTCAGTGAAAAGCATCCTTCAGAATATGCTCATTGTGCCACAGTGGCTGTAACCAGAGTGCCACCATTACCCTTCTAGCCCGGTCTTTCACCTGTGAATGCTGCTCTCTGCACCTGAGTAACACGTTTGCTTTTCACGTACACAGGCACATGTTTCACCCAGTGCCAGTGGGCGTGATTTCTTGGAACTTGAGGGTGTACCCTCTGTTTGGATGGCAAGTTCCCTGGCTGCGGTTGCTTGCAGACATTATAGGTATCATGGTATCTGCTCTGCATGCCTGTAGATGTTTTCCAGGTAGGTGTGGTCATACTTCTACTTGGCTCATCAGATTCTCCACAGATGTCCATGGTTCTAGTGACAGCACCAGCACTAGCTTTCTCATTAATTCTTTTTCAACCTTATAATTATCATGTCTATATGAAGCTGAATGCAGTGCTGCATCCTACCATATCATTTCTAGGTGCCAGACACCTAATTTCTTTTTTGTCTCCTCTCCACTGAGAATGTGTCTCTCTCTCCACTTCCTTGGATGCTTGGAACTGATGGTCCCCAAACCTAGAGAATATTAAAATACAAGTAAAGCTTTTTCCCGACTAAATCTTGTGGTCGCATTTTAGGATGTTTCTCCCCTTCTCGCCAACCTTCTTCACTCTCTTCACTCTCAAAAGTTATCCCCCGCCTCGTAAAGTTGGCAGACAGACTGAAATGCTTGTGCCTCAAGCCATTCCTGTGCAAAGCCTGGCACCTTTGTTCAAATGTCTGATAAAAGTGGGTTTCAACTAAGATGTCGGTCTGTCAATTGGCAGGGGCACACAGACCGTTCTGCTGACTGTTTCTGGAGCGGTAAGCTTCAGCAGAAGGAAGGAAGATTGAGGGCAGGCGGTGGCATTGTTGAGGTCTTGAGATGCCACACAGAGATTCACAGAAGTGGGTCTTTCTAAACCCAAATGTTTAAACTTGCCTGAAATAACTCCATGATGCATTTTCTCCATTTAGATAACACAGCACAAGGACTTCTGTGTATTTGCCTACCAATTCCTCTGGGCACAGCATGAAGCAAATGGCTACCTACACCTCCCTGGCTATTCGCAAGGCCACTTACCTTTAAAATACAGCTAAGAGCAGCACCACCAATCTTAAATTAACTTTCCCGGTGGGGGAAGAGTCTTGAACTGATCCTTATCTACTTCACTGGGTCTTGTGCTGACAGTTAGGTTTGCTGTTCTCACCACTGTTAAAGTGTTCTGCTCTTTATTGGGTGTACTGTGAACAAACCACCAGTCCAGACCTTTCTGATACGGCTGTTGTGATTTGCCTTATCTTTATTTGCTCCTCAAGCCACTTTGGTAGGGCTGAAGAAACCATCTCCTGCAAAAACTTTGAACTCTGGATGAGCAACTAGAAAATATCTTTATTATGGGGGAAGGAGAGCTTAGGCTGCAGCTGGGATCCAGCTGAAGTGCATGCGAGCTGCGGGGATCTGCACAGGAAGTGGCTCAGAGAGTCGCTGGCATTGAGGCTATTAGAGAATTCTTAGAGATGTGTTAAATGGTAGGCTCAGCTTCCCTAATGAGTCACCTTGCTCAGGCTACAGAGAATTTTGGTTATGGGTGGCTGTGAGGGCACAGAAGAAAAGAAAATATCATCTCACACTTGCAGCTAATATGGTGATTCCTACATGGGACAGTGGAAGAACTCCTGTGCATGATTAGAATAAAAATGTTTATATGCATTGCTCCTGTTATTACAGATTAATTAGCTACTGAAGGGGGAAAGTGCTACAAAGGTATAATTCAGATTTCTTCACAGTTGTACTTTGTGGCAATGGTCAGTAAAATGAAGATGATATCAGTTCACTTAACACTTTACAAAATAATAGCTTGAGCTTGCAAGGCTGTGCACATGCTTAGTGTAAGCACCTGAATAGCCCCTGCTTGCTCAGTGTGATTACTGATGTGCTTAAAGTTAAGCATGCATGAAAGTCTTTGCAGGATCAGGGATGCAAAACACAAATAACTTTTCCCCTCGATACGCTTCCAATAGGTAACTGACTAAAAAAATTGCACAAACCAAAACTTCAGATTTCTACGGATTCTATGGGTGCAAAGGCCATGTCTTCATCTGTGTCTTGGATGGTGCAAAATGCACTGTCAGTCCTTAGCAAATAGAGAGGAGTGATAAAAAGCTAATATGCAAATTGCGTTATACACGAGGATGTTTTCTTAATTAGTGTATAAAGCTCATTTCAGATTCCAATGCATGTACAAACTATCATCTATATAATTTCTCTTAACACACACTTGAGACCTCATCAGTGATGGGAGAAATAACCTTAACAAATGCCTTTTTCATTGCTCAAAACCGGGGAGGGAGCAGCAGTATTTGGGTCACGGGGAGGCAGTGGTCGGGCTCCGGGCTGGGTTTCGGGGTGTGGGTGGCAGGGAAGGGGGGGCGGCTCCGGATGGGGGAAACCCTGTCCCTCGGTGGGAATTACCCAGCTCCCCGTCCCTCTCCCAGCCCCGCCGCGGCAACATTTATTGCAAAAGCAGGAAATTGCTTATTACTAAACTAGCTGGCAAGGGAGCGGGAGCCGATGCTGTTCCACACTGGCACAGCACTTGCTTAGCTGCTGCTCTCCCTGCCTCTCCTTGTTCCGCTCTTTCTTCTTCTTCTTCCCCCTCTTTCTCTCCTCTCTCCCTCTCTCTCTCCTCTTCTTTTTTTCATTTTGGCTTCTATTCAAATGTGGGTCAGGGGTGAGCGGCTCCCAACGTCACAAGCTTGCAAGATGGCGCTGGGAGGAAGGCTGTGAGATGAGGAACAGGCTGGTATAAACCGAGAGGACAGGAGAGGGAGAGGAGGAGGAGGAGGAGAGGGGAAGGGGAAGAAAAGCTGCTGCACGTTTGTATTCATATACGTTGCTGAGCAGAATGACTTATGGATGTGTAGATAGTAATAAGTATCGCAAGAGCTTGAAGCACTTGGTATCACGTGATAGGCTGTAGTGTCAGTGCTGAATTGTTTGGCAGAAGCCAACGTGTGACAAGGGGTGGGGGGAGAGACAAGGAGAGAAAGAGAAGGTGAGAGGCCTTATTCCAGGAGGGTACATGTTCAATTTATTTTGATCAGTTGTTGAAAACAACTAGAACACAACCTAATGCTAATCAGTTTGGCTGTGTAATGGATTGAAACTCCCTAAAACAGCCACCACAGCCCAAAATTGTTGGACACAGCATGAAATTTGAAGTTGTGAACAGCAGATCTTGCAATAAGAGTTCTCATTTTATAGCACCTTTACAGCCCATAGTAATTAAGAGCTGTCAAACATAAACTGTATGTTGCACATTCCTTTGACCTTGTATAGAAAATAGTATGTGGCTGTTCTTTGAGCTTCTGCTACCTTCTTCGATGATAGATGCAGGGAAATAGGATAATGTTTGAAAACTGAGGCTCATTTGCCTTCGTATCAGAAGTCCTGTTTGTGCTGACTGCAGCATTTAACCCTCATCCAGTCTGATGAACATATCGTTTGCTTGATAGGTAGAGGTATTGGTATGACAAGGTTGTCATGTTTTCTCTACAGAAAACCAAGTTTCCCATCCCCATGCCAAATCTGACTGATAAAGCGTATGAACAAAATTGCAGTTTTTGACAACGTCCAGGGAAGAACGTTGCCACAAAGCGGCATTTCAGTGCAGCAGCAAATGTGGTCTTGGAGTGGGAGAAAGCAGAATCACATTTGTGACATGGCCATTATATTGGCTGTATTGTGACAGGGAAAGCTCAATGGGAAGAGGGACCATTTCAGCATCAGCAGACATGCCTACCCTGCTGGGCTTGGAGAAAAATTAACAGGGCTCAGCTGTGGGATTGCAGCAGCAGTGTCGACCCAACCATAAGCAGAAGAATATCTTTTAAAAAATAGAGATGACTTCT
>NW_020799121.1:6258603-6280661 GCF_003259725.1 Athene cunicularia | reverse complement strand
GCGGGTAACTTCGCGTTGTGGAGCTGCGAGTGGGGCGGGTGTATAGTATACCTTTACATCGAATTAATGAATTATATATGGAACTAAGTGTTTTAGCAGACGGTTACCGAAATCACCCCGCGTGTTGTTTAGCTGTTAGAATAAATCCGAGAGAGCAGCCAGTTAAGAGCATCACAATTCCATTCTGCTAATAAACTGTCCTTTGACCAAAACTGGTTTAAATTTATTGCGGAATGCTGTTTATATTTGAATGGCTCCCATGTTTTTCCACAAATTAAAGGGGAAAACAATATGCAATAGTCACTTTCATTGGAAAATGTCAGAACTATGAGCAGATGTTTGCTGTGCTTGATAAATACAGTGTATAAACAACTAGTATTTCAAGATGACTTATTACTATTTTTTATGACTCAGAACTATTGTATATACTAGAGCAGCTCTGGAGAGAAAGCTGTAAATGACTCCTTCGGATTTCACAGCAAATCTACATGGAGAAAATGACATATGGAAAGAAAATTGACTTATTTCCACAACTGCAAGTGGCCTCCTTTTTGCGCCTTTTCATTAGCAATCTAATTCTAAAAGCATTAGGAGCAATTATTTGCAGTGGTGCCTGACATTCTAGGTCTAATTATTTAAATCAGTTTAACTTTTGATGGTTGACCCATTAGGTCAAATCTGTGTGCCCTTTGTTATATTTATTAAAAAAAAAAAAAGAAAAAGGAGGGGAGGGGGGTCTTCAAACTTGCCACCTGCTACTGACATATCATTTTAGCTCTGGAGGAGATCAGCATTAAGAATAAGCAACCTCTTACATTTGTTACTTTCCATTCTAACACGGGTAAGGAAACCCCGCATAAGTGCCCTGTTCTTTTGCGTCTAAAATCCATTGCTTAATCACAGCAGACTTGTGTGGCCGCAGGGGTGTGAGCAGGAGGAATGGGAGAATCCGAGGATATAGCAGGTTTTTCTTATGTCATGCTTCCTAATCTACGTGAAATGCAGACGAGATGCACATACATAAAAGGGATGATTTTTCAGTGTTTGGGGGAAAAGCTTCTTCCAAGGATCTGCGAGAGCTCTAAATCTTTAATGCATAAAGAAATAGCTCACGTTTGTATTCATATACGTTGCTGAGCAGAATGACTTATGGATGTGTAGATAGTAATAAGTATCGCAAGAGCTTGAAGCACTTGGTATCACGTGATAGGCTGTAGTGTCAGTGCTGAATTGTTTGGCAGAAGCCAACGTGTGACAAGGGGTGGGGGGAGAGACAAGGAGAGAAAGAGAAGGTGAGAGGCCTTATTCCAGGAGGGTACATGTTCAATTTATTTTGATCAGTTGTTGAAAACAACTAGAACACAACCTAATGCTAATCAGTTTGGCTGTGTAATGGATTGAAACTCCCTAAAACAGCCACCACAGCCCAAAATTGTTGGACACAGCATGAAATTTGAAGTTGTGAACAGCAGATCTTGCAATAAGAGTTCTCATTTTATAGCACCTTTACAGCCCATAGTAATTAAGAGCTGTCAAACATAAACTGTATGTTGCACATTCCTTTGACCTTGTATAGAAAATAGTATGTGGCTGTTCTTTGAGCTTCTGCTACCTTCTTCGATGATAGATGCAGGGAAATAGGATAATGTTTGAAAACTGAGGCTCATTTGCCTTCGTATCAGAAGTCCTGTTTGTGCTGACTGCAGCATTTAACCCTCATCCAGTCTGATGAACATATCGTTTGCTTGATAGGTAGAGGTATTGGTATGACAAGGTTGTCATGTTTTCTCTACAGAAAACCAAGTTTCCCATCCCCATGCCAAATCTGACTGATAAAGCGTATGAACAAAATTGCAGTTTTTGACAACGTCCAGGGAAGAACGTTGCCACAAAGCGGCATTTCAGTGCAGCAGCAAATGTGGTCTTGGAGTGGGAGAAAGCAGAATCACATTTGTGACATGGCCATTATATTGGCTGTATTGTGACAGGGAAAGCTCAATGGGAAGAGGGACCATTTCAGCATCAGCAGACATGCCTACCCTGCTGGGCTTGGAGAAAAATTAACAGGGCTCAGCTGTGGGATTGCAGCAGCAGTGTCGACCCAACCATAAGCAGAAGAATATCTTTTAAAAAATAGAGATGACTTCTGCTTTGGGTTGGTGTGGAATGAACACCAGTGATTAAACCACTAGGGCTGCTTAAATTGGTTTTTATCTTGCTGTAGTATTGGGAACAAGGACAATGCATTGCAATAGAGATTTCACTCTGCTGTGCAGTAGCTCATTGGCAAAGCAACTGCATTGGTTTGTTTAGGTCTTTTTTTAATCAGCGGTGACAGTGTGCTTACTTCTCTCAAAGACAGCAGAAACAATGTAAAAAAAAAAAAAAAGTGTTCCTGAGAGTTGTATTTTCTTGTTCAGTTAGCATCTCCAGGTTCCAACAGGATGCCAATTTTAAACTGGGTTTCTTTCCTTGAAGTGTACGGGTATTACAAGCTAGCTGTCCAAACTTGTAAGTTACTCACGCTTCTTGTTTGTAATTCCTGGAAAGAAAATTCACCCTCCAGTGCTGGCTCCCACAAAACAAGGAAGAAATGAAACAGTGAGGTCAATCCTGGATTTTAAGCTGATATAAAAAGATTGTTACAATAGCTGTAAGGAGGAGACTACAACACTGCAATAGCTGTACCTGCTGTAAGTGACAGGTGGGAGAAATTTTGTTCTTTTTCATCTGTGTTTGGATGACGGCCCAGTGCTGGCCACAAACTGCAATCCAGGATTAATCCTCACATAGTGTTTTCTTTCTGTATATCAGATTTCTCATTTTGTTAATAAGCACAGCCTAGCATGCACTTCAAGTCAGCTGTTCTGGAGTGGAAGCAACAGGGTTTTGCATTATTGAAATGACGGCTCTCATGCTTTCCTAGAGCCCGTATTGTTTGACCAGGGCAGGGCGGAAGGTGATCCTTGTAATCACAAATCCTAAACAAGGATTCTAGTTACTGATTTTACTTAATGAAAAGGGGTGGGGAATCTAGTTTATCCAGGATTACATATGTACTCTATCACATTTTCTGATGTGCACACTGTGGATTTGAAGGGGCTGAAGAGTCAGTCATCTTTTAAACTGAAAACCTCAAGCATATGTTCAGAGATGGACCTATTGTGGAAACTTCCTTCAGCACTGGCTCTCTTGCTAATGCAGAAAGGATAAAACCGCCCATCTCTCCTGCAGAAAGTGTCAGAAGACACGTGCACTGACAGCTAAGCTGGGAGAGGAAGGGTCCTTGTCTTCAGCTGGCAATAAGAAGTGTTCAGAGAAGTGCAGGGAATTTCCTGCTCAAAACTGTCATCAGGGGCTGCTCTCCCAATAAAAATGGCCCTGAAAACAGGGAGTGCTTCTTGCTTCTGTTGCTAAATGTTCTGAGAGATCTATGTAGGAGCTAGGAACAACTCCCTCTTGTTTCTGCAGCTTCAGATACTGGATGGGAACACTTGCCAATGTTGTCCTCACCCAGGTTCTGGATGGGAGGTGGAAGGCATTTCATGTCAGTGCTGGCCTGAGGCGTTCGCTGGCCTTCAGTCTCTTGGGTAAAGGAAGAGGGGGTAGCTTTCAATAATATATCAGTTTGCCCTATCCACTCCCTTCCCCCACTGAACCAAACACTATGCAAGATAAAATTGTCTTCAAATCAGTCTTTTGCCGTGAGTTTTAAAAGAGATACATGACGGACTGACTGGGGGAAGAGGCCTCATATGGTAAACAACCTTACTCTGCTCTTCATGCTGGGTTAGTCCCATTCATTCCTGGGCTGGTTTAAGATGACAGAGGTGTACAGCAGATTCCTTCCCCTAAATGTGTGCTCATTTCCCGTTGTATAAAGAAGCATTCAGTTTTCCAGGAGTCACATAAAGACACTGCCGTGTAGGACTCCACTTACTCTATTTCTATCTGCTGTCAAGATGCCACCAGCCAGTTTGACAGTTTGGAAATTTTTTCTCTTGTCCGATAAAGAACAGAATAATTTACATTGCCAATTTTAACTGAGAATTAAAATCAGCCGTCAAGAAACCTTATTTTAAGGCTTGCTTGTTTGTCTACATGGTAGTTACTCTCCAGTGGAAAGACTGGATCTCATTGGTTTGTACCTATAGTTCACAACTAAAAATAACTTTACAGTAAATTTGGTATTATTTTCTGTTAAGCAGGAGGACAGGGTTTAACACATTCAAGCCATGATTTAACATGCGAATCAGAAACTATTTACTATGCTATTGTTTCTGAGACATGTATCAAGCAACTTCTTACATAACATTAAATTAAATGAAATGCTAAACCTGAGTATTTTGAAGTGCTGAATACAAATATTTGCAAAATATTTTCTTATCAAAATACTTTCTGACAACCTCCTATGTGACTTATCAGTGATTCTTATTCAGATCCATTTTAAATGCAAAGCAAATGAAAAGTTCTTCAAGCAAAAGGAAATTGATTATTTTCTGATTATGCTGCTCTTTTATGAGTTTAGAACTAGCAAATATTAGTCTCTAACACCTAGTTTTAATTTGGAAGGAAGTAAGTTTTCCTGCCCTCCTGCCCCCTCCTCAAATCTCAATTGCTTTCTCCAGTCTGAAAGAACTAGTTATTGAACTAAAACTGAAAAAAACATCCTCTCTGTCCCTTTACAAGAGGCTCCTGATGCGAAAGGTTAGTTAACTGCCCAGGATTGGATGAAACAATAAAGTAGTGGCTTTCTCTGTTTAGGGATTGACTTTCCTCAGAACTTCACTAGCAAGCACATACATTTTTTTTTTTTTTTTTTTAAAACAAAACAAAACAAAACAAAACAAAAACATGCAACAAAACCAAAACAACTATTTAAAAGAAGGTTTGAAATGATGCCGGTGTGTAGTGAGGCTTGAACTTGTGCTGATTTTATTTAATGTTGCTTCCCCTGCTCCTGGAAGGGTGAGGTGCTTTGTTATTCCTAGTTTCTGTTTATCCTTATAAAGTATTCAGAATGGTCCTCATGTGGAACTTTTTGCATCAAACTTCTCAAGTCCTTGAAAAAGGCTCTTTGTTCATTTTCTAGGCAGTTCAAATGCTCTTTGATAATGTGATATTAGTGACATGATTATGCCCAGTCCTCAAAGAAAAATGAGGATGTTCTAGGCAGGAAAAATACCTACCAAAGTAGTAGATGGCAGAGAATCCACTAAAAATTATAAATGTGCGTGCACATCTATGAAGTGTACATAGCCAGAACTGTAGTACCAAAATGCTCAATAAAAGTACTAATGGCATGAGAGTGAGACTTCTAATTCTTCAGATGTCAGCAGTTTGATGTTTGGCTGAGCTTGGTTTAAAAGTAATGTCACTCAGGACTCCAAAAGTTTTGCCCAGAAAACTTGGTTATAAGTACTTACTGTTATGAATTCGTGGAGTGATTGAATGTATGCATGCATTTAATTCTTCTGGGTGAGCTTCTGGTCTAGGGAACTCTGGGTTCAGTTTCTATCACTGATTTAAATTTTCCATGCTATGGTCATGAAGGAAGTTAAGCAACTTAAGTATTCTTCATCTTTAAAGTATGGAGAATACAATGTCCTTGGTTTGTCTTGTATATTTATCTTATAAATGCTCATCATATTTAAAAGTTTGCACAACAAGACCCTGACCTTAGCAAGGGACAGTAAATGCTGTCATCATACACATAATTCCAATAAAACTTCAAAATGGTAGAGTTGCCAAAGGACTAATGTTTCAGTATTATGCAAAACCCATGGTGGGGGAGGAAGAATAGGGAAGATGGCTCTCAAGTCCTTCAGGAATGCTGCATTTCTTAGTCTCCACTGCACTTTATCAAACAAGGCGTTCAAAACTGTAGTGAAAATTGAAACATGCCCGTTAGAAAAATTATTCACTTTTTGCTGCACCATTGAAAATATTAACGAGACTGTATGCCCCTGCAGTGAACACTGGGTTTTTTGGGAAGGTCTGTTTTGCACTGACAGTCTCTTCCTGGGAATAAATAAATGCCTCTAAATAACCCCTTTCAGGATGCGCAGAGCAGCAGCTTGTATTTTTTTGTCTTTCCTCCCCAGCTTGCATGGTGCAGTGCCAGCGTACTGCGTGACGCAACAGTCTTGGAAATTCTTGGAAAAGCACTTCCGTTTGCTCTAGGTAAAAATTGTGTTGGCAGCAAAACTGACTCTGCTGTTCATAAGCTGGCAGCATTCTTAAGTGAACTCCAAGAAAAGCAGTTTAATGTATGCGGTTCTGCATATCCATCCAAGATGCAGAGGTGTTTGAGACTGTTGGCCTGTTATTATGGGTGGTGCCTCTGGAGAAGGAATGTCTTGAGTATTTCCCCAAGTGTGGACCTCTTTTTAGTAGTTGTAGTCAGTTGCTTATCCCAGTCATGCTGGGTCTCCCAGTTTCTGGTTGCTACTTTTAAGTGATGGGTTTAATTGCCATAGTGATATTCCTTAGTTCCTGAGTGAGGGGACAAGTGACCTGAGTGGGGAGAGAGGACTGTAAGCCATTATGTTCATTCTGACAGTCTCTATGTTGGTGGCTAAATCAAAGAGTTGACTATGAGAATTTGTTTGCCACTGATTTGTTGTTTGATTCTGGAAAAATCATTGAATCTGTCTATACCTCTCTACCTGTGTAAGGGCATGACATTTTGAAGATGGGCTGAATTTCCATTAGCATTTATTCAACAGTAAATAACAGTAGTAGCCGCTATTGTCTAATATTTCACCCTGTTAATTGTGCAAGAGGATTTCAAGCTGAATGCTGTGCTAATAATTCAGTGTTTTGTAAGTGGAACCAAATGCAGAGAAAGCTAGTACATTTGATAGTGCTGTAGTACTGGGAATCATGCTGTTATTTAAAAGGTATGGAGGTACAACTAACAACAGAGTATAGTCATGGAAGGAAAATATATTTTAAGGGTCCTGCTGGAACGGTGATCACTGGAGTATGGAATTAAAATACTTGCCTATCCAGCAAAGAGATCCTTTCCACCCAAGGGTCTCAAAATGCTTTAATAATTAGTAATCTGTGACAGCTGTGTCTCTGGTATCTTCATGTAACCTTTTTTGAGATGTTTATATGACTTTCTGAAAGCTGCACAAGGGTTCTTCCCTAACAGAACAGAAGCCATGGCCATAGCTAGAAAAACCTGCTTTCACTCCCAGTAGACGCAAATGACTGATTAAGCACCCCAGTTTCTCTCTTTCACTTGTAATAAATATTCAAAATGTCCCTCTCCCTTCCAAATATTGAGAGTTCATATGAAATGGGACCTGGGCTACATGACGCCAGCTGTACTGTTTCAAAAGACTTATCAGTAATTTTCTACCTAGTACCCAGAGCATCTAATACCATATGCCAGAGGCTTGGGATGTTCCCCGTCCATGAACTGGTTGGACAAGAAAGGGGGAAAGGAGTCCAGGTGAGTCCAAGCAAGTTTCCATGTGCATCTGCTCTGCCATTATTCAGAACATTTGCCTATTTGTGCTCGCTTCCTCTGTGGGTACACATGGACCCACGCTACCTCTGTGTTTGTCTAAAACAGCTTGGGTTGTACCCTCACCAAAAAGCTAAAAAAACCCGACCCCAAAGCAGCCCCCCAAACCTTACTGGAGCAAAAGCAAAGCACATCCCCTTTTGAGGTGGAGGGGAAGCTGCTTCATTACAATGGCTTTGACCACCAAAAGTGGTGAGTGGGAGGGTATCTGACAGCGTTAGCTCTGTCGATTGACTGGCTGGGGTCACGTTTTTGTAAGTGAGAAGGTAGCAGCTGTCCTTTGTGGCATGCAGGACGCAGCATTTCAGGGGAACTTGCAGATTTTTTTTCCATAAGAACTGCTCCATGCTGTGCCATGCTGCTGTTCCACCCCTCCCTCTTCTACTTTGAGGGGAGGGAAGCGGCTGGGTGCCCATCAGGAATGCTTGCACTGGCACGGGGAAAGCAAGCCTGCCTCTACTAAACTTACTAGAGACTAATCAGTCAAGTTTGTTGCCTTAATTTTGTTTTCAGATCCCGGTTTTTAAATCTTCAGGGAAGAAAGGATGGCAGCATCTCAAGGGAAGTCAGTGTAATGTCAGGGTGTGGGGTTTCCATAATTCAGTGCCTGTCTTAGTATTTTTCAATAAAATGCTTGAAATTAAAGAAGTGGAGAGGTAGTATGAACATGGTGGTTTTGCAATAAAATTAAAAAATGAACAGTGCAAACTGGTTGTTGGTCAGATCACAGTCTTCAGAGGAAACTGTCTCTAATAGATGTCATTGTAAGGGTAATGCTACACTTGGCACCAAAAATTAGATTTAATGCCATAAATGGAGATAAAGCACATTGCAGCTGACAATATACTTCCAGACCGTGTCCCTGGCTAAAGAGCTTGCAATGCAAGGCACAAATAGGTGCAGTATAGATAACTGACTGGGGGGGGTCAGATTCTGCAAATGCTTACTCAGGCACTTTGCTTGAACTCAGCGTGACTGCTGGAGTAAGAGCTTGCACAATCCAGCCTCAGGAGTGGGGCTGGAGCCTTATAGCTAGCTGTTGGGTAAAACAGAACTGCTTGGGGGTTTTATTTATTTTTCAAGTGCCTGGTGAGGCAGGCTTTAAGTAAATGCCCGCTTCCGACCCTGACTTGCATGCCTGTTTATTTGCTGTAATCACCTGTAACCTGGAATTGCAAAACTCCTGTGGATATACCAGTGATGCCTTTGTAAAGTTTTCCTAGCAAAAATTCAACTGGATTTTAAAAGCACATGCTTCTTTCAAAAGCTAAGCTATGAAGTTCAGTCCTGCCATCCTGGTGGGCTGACAACATTTTGAAAAAGGTCAGAGGGCCACATCGAATGCTATGGGTCCAATTTCCCAGGCTGATTTGTTGCCTAAGCTCTTTGAAGGGAGCAGAGCACCTGCAAATCCCCTTCTGGGGATTCCCTTAAAATGTGGGGAAGCCTCCAACAGGTGTGTGGAGCTGGCATGGCCTTGGCCCAAAGTGGGGAGAGGTGTGGCTGGGATGCGTCTGAACCTGCACTTGGGCTGCAGCAGGGAATCAAAGAGGCTGTAAGTGGTAGCTGTTCTCAGCTCCTCTCATTCCCCTGAGCGCAGGGGAGGGATGCTAACCTTCGCCAGGCAGAGTTCAGTAAGCTGTTTTCCACTTTTCTGCAGCCTATTAGGAAGTAGGCAGTGGGCAAGTGAGTTGCAGCTGCTTTTCCCCCCCTCTGAGAGGGAGCGGGTTGGCTGCCAGGGCAGATGCTGACTAATTGTATCAGGAAAGAAGTGGGAGGCGATAGAGCTGATTCAGATCCCTGGTTTAAAAATCGTGAGCCTGGCTGAGTGGATGCCTGATTAATGTATTTTCTTCTCAGATTCATTTGCTTTGAGGTCACAGGTCAGAGGCTCAGGAGAAAACAGGCAAGACATTACGAGTCTTGCTGGATATGTCACACGCTCACTGCCCAGGTGCTCTCCATGTAAAAAGGCTTTGACAAAGTGAAGTCCCAGATAGACTGTGGTACTACAGTGTCAGAGAAGGCTCTGTCTGGGATGTCTGATAGGCTAGGGGTTTGAATCTTTCTTAGGAGGCACTTCACTGGCTGGCATAAAAAAGTTATTCCTTCTGATGAGTCATTGAATTTTCCTCATAAGATGCTTTGTTTTTAAAACTTAATGTTTAAGGGATAGACAAAGCATTTCTTTTGCTTTCACTGAAAAGAGTGTAAACACTTCATCTGAGTAGGAAAGAAGAGGACAATTATTCATATGAAATCAGTCTCTACAGTGAATGAGTGAACAAAAATGTCCAACTGGAAGAGTACATCAGTTCTGAGGGCAACAGACTTTTAAATTCTGTTCACCCCCAAAAGTCTGAGAGAAAAATGTTTTCTCCCTCCTGCCTCTTGTTAGAGGATTTGGCAGAAAGAAATCTACCTCCTTCACAATCTAGTTTTTAGAATGTATTTGCTCTTTAAGAACAAGTCAGCACAGTAATCCTGTTTCATGTGAACTGCTATGAAATACAGTGTTAACTTTTTAGGCCTATAGTGGCAGGAAATGGGATTTCAGATTTTTTTTTCCTTGAGCACAGAAGAGTTTAGGAGCAGGATTTAAAAGAAAAAATCCTTACAATCCTCTCTCTTGAGTCTGTTTCCATAAAGTAATCTTTCAATTCATCTCATTTGCCTATTATGCAATTTGGTGTATGATTTTAACCATGATTATCTCTAAATAGAAGTTGACACTTCAGATCCCTGTGCTGGCTTCAACTCTTAGTCCATAGTGTCTGCTTATTTCGATTTTTATGCTTTGGTTGTCTAACCTGATGGATTCTTTGCTTCCTCCAGAATCCTCAGCTGTGCATGTATTTTCTTTTTCCAACCATTTCTTTGCCGTATCACTGCAGTCTCTTCATTCTCTGGGCTGTGCCTATTCCTGTCTGTCTTCTCTTGTGTCTTTCCATACAAACTTTGTACCATGTTTTGGGCCATCCTTCATAAATGTAACAGTAATTTGTTCACTGTAAGCCACTCCAGAACTTCAGAGGGTCACCAAATAGTCTAGGGTTACATCCATGCAAGTGTTGGTGTAGCATCTGTTTGTGCATGAAGACTCTCTTTAGACTAAGATCTGTGTTTCAAAATTCTGCAAACATCCTCTTATAATACTTGGCACAAATCTTTTTCTCCTGACTTGTATGAAACTGATATCCCAGTAAATAAGAAAGTATCATTGCAGATGCTTTTAGGGACAGGGAAAATGAGTAATATCTACTGTGACTTGAAGGAAAATCTTCTGGCTGTTCTACTGATGAAGCCCTGCTGCTTCCCTTAGTATAATTCTTAATGTTTGATTAATTCTTCTGGAGCAGAAGAGTCATATGACAAAGTTCTAACCAATATTCCAAAAGAGCAAACTTGAATGTGTTGCTGCTTTGTCTTCCTAGATACCAGTGGTTCGATTGAAGCCTATGGTTTTACAATTCCCACTTGTTCTTGACATCAAACCTCCAGCCTATGTCTAAGTCTTGCTTTCCAGAACTGCATACTCTTATGTCTAGGGGAAACTTGTGACTGATGGAAGGTTTGATATCAAATGCACTCAAATCCTCTTGAAATCAGTAGGTTGAGGCTGGTCATTGCTAAGATCAGGCCCAACAGCTAAGGTGCAATTTGCAGATGAGATCCCTTTTGCAGTTTGGTTACAGAGTCTTGGAGAGAAGCAGTAGGCAGTCTCATTGCCATGGACAGTCTTGAGCTGCCTTATTAAATTGATCATTATCTGTTATACACACACGTGCACTCTTTCTCTAAGTTAAATACATATGAATAATATCAGATATGAGTGTCCTGTGTGGAATGACTGAACTCAGTTACGCTTGGTGTTCAGTTACAACAGGAAAAAATGGGTTTTGGTTCTTAGTGCTGAATAGCAGAGGCCAACTCATCAAGTTTTTCTGTTGCAAAAATGCTATGTCTGAATTTCTTAAATAGTGTGTGTCTGTAAAGGCCCAGAGACATGACAGCACATGTGGAGCACATGAAGGGGAAGACATAGGACATGAATTTTTCTGCAGGTTTTAACAAAGCCACAATCTTCTATGCCCTCTCTGCTCTGCCACACAGAATAAAAGCCCCAGGGGCTTTGTTTCTAAAGTCATCTGAGAGCTGCCAGCACAAAATGAAAGCCCCAAGGGTTTCTCCAGTTGTTGAAGGGGCATCCACAGCCTATAAATGTGAAAATGCAACTGAGCTGCGCTTTGAAAGTGAGAGGACAGTGGCCTGGCACGGTCACTGGGGAGTCACAGAACAGTCAAGACTGACACAGTGTGTCAGTCAACTCATGAACTTCTCCTTAAACAAGTCACTTGTTTAACCAGTACGGGACTTAGTGCGTGCTGGGGGCATGGGGTGTGGGGCACAACCGTCCCAAATGTTCCTCTACCACCTTCCCCATGTCTGTGCATAAGCCAGCTCCCCTTTGGGTACACCTGATGTGGCACGAAGCCTGCTGGAAAACCCCAAAGTCATGCTTCATTTCAGACCTGGGCATGTGGGATGGTCTAACAAGTAACCTGAGTAACCTCTGCTGTCTTTTAAGAGGGATTGCCCACCTCTGTGTCTGGAGGCAAGGGTCTGCATGGCCTGTGTGAGGAACAGCCTGAGCTTTTGGCTCCATCATACAGATACACAAGCCTTGGAAGTGAGTGATGTTGCTTTCCCTGGAGGCCTCAGCATGCAGCTCACTCCGAGTGAGCCTGCACAAAGTGCTGTAGGAGGGAGCTGGAGGGCAGCGTGGGCAATGCAGGGGTTCTTGCTCCAGCCCTTAGCTGCTTGAATCCCCAGCAGGCAGAGCTGGCCACCGCCACAGACAGTTGCACCTGATGTGTGGGAGTTACTTGGCACCTTGTGGATGTAGTTTCCCATTGATTTTTGGTGGAATTGATTTATAGAGCTATTTAATGGAATTGATTCTTTTTACAACTTTTTTCCCCTCTTAAAGACCAATTGTTTTTCTTGAGTGATGGCTACAAGTTTGTGTTTATGTATTAATATGCTCATGCACCCGCAGTCCCAACTGTGTTCTTTCTACTTGCACTGCAAAAGAAAGTCTCAATCTCAAATGCCATCTTAAATTTTAATATTATATTTGATGTATAACCTGGAATAAATTAAACGTGCTAGAACTTGCAAGATGAAATCCTAGTGGTGGGTATAACCACAAAGCAGTGTTCTATTAAGCCAAGGACTGTCGAGAATGTCTGTTGTGGTTGTGTCTGGGTTACGAGTGGCTCCCTTTGGTTTAGTGTAGGTGGATAGTTTTATTCTGCCTGGCTTGTGAACAAGGGGATGAAAATTCAGAATTTACCTACAAGAAGTGTAAGACTCTGCTGAGTTTTCCTTTACAAGCCCATAGGTAGGAACCACATTTTTATCCTAAACCCAATATTTTTATTGTACTTAATGTCTTTCATTGATTGTCACTCCAGAGTGGCTTGTACTAAGAAAATATGATATTCTGTACCTGGAGGAATACTATGAGAAAGTGTGAATATCATAATTCTCTGGTACTATTTTGCACTTTGCAGGTCAGTTCTGTCAGTAAGTTTAACTTGCAAATTTGTGTTGTGGTTTCAGGCTTCTTTCTTATTTCCTTCCTTTCTGTCTTCTTTCAAGAAGCACCAAAATAAATTTGGGCAGGATCCTAGCTCTGGGTGGGACTCCTGAGCAGATATTATGCCACCAAAATTTCCAAATCAGAGAGACTTAAACATGTGTGCTAAGGATTTAGGATCCAGCTAAAAACTGCCTGTCAGGATACAATGAAATAAATAATCTCTGAAGTAGCCAGCAGTCAAGTCATACAAGGTATTAGTAATCCAAAAGTATCTTCTTGGATGGCAATGCGAAACAAACATCAACCATCAGTGTTGTTCTGTGTGTGATCCCTGTGTGAAATTTAGCTAAGCAGTTTGGCAGCTCTATGTAGTACTAGCTGGAGCTTCCAGGTGGTGGTCTGATGTAGCCCAAAGCATGTACATTTGGGTAATCTAGTTATCACCAGAGAAGTGACAGAGATAGAGTCAGCACTAGCCAACGTCCTATTTGAATAGAAAAGCTCTCAACTTCATGACTGCTTATCAAAACTTCCACCCTTGGCCAGCTATAATCTATAGCCATCTAAAAACTGTTGAGAATCCAGCAGGGCCCCCTACTGTGCATTTAACTTACACTGTGAGTTTAACAGGATGGCCAAGAATAATATCATTAGTATGCTGAATGTGCAACTGCTGAAGAAGTGGGTTGTACATGTGAACAAAGCTTAGCAGGAAAACTGTAGATGGTACATGCATGATGCAGAGCAGATAACAGCAGTTTATCTGGTTGTCTTATATCTACAACTCTAAATCCCACATACCATTAATTTTGGAAAAGGACTCCAAATGTAAGCAAATTGCTCTGACCCAGATTTTAAACTGGTAAAGGAACCTGAATTCACATGCAAGACAATATGGGCCCTTTTGCAAAACATGGTATTTAAATGTGGCTTGCTTAGAGAAGCTTCCAACAACAATCAGCCTTCACCATGTGTCCCAGAAGACAGCAAGGACTTTATTCAACACCTTAGTGATCCTAAATGGCAGTCTTTGAGAGGGAAAACTATATCATTACTTTGTAAATGAAACCTGCAGCAGTTGAATTATGCTGTAGTTTTACAGAGGTGTTTTATATACCACAGCCACATTGTAAACTAGATTTTGTTTGCTTGGAATTATACTAGTGATTTGTAGTCTGTCTCTGACAGATGTGTATGTGTCTCTCTCTAACCATCACATGCCCTAAGCAATTATGCAGAGTTAACAAAACCTAGAGAAGGCAACTGCTCTTATCTGTCTTGCCCCATGCCAAGTCTTTGCTTTCCAGTCTCTGCTGGGAAATAGTAGAAATTCCAGGCATTCCTTGGAAGGGAGAGGGTTAAGTTTAAAGAGAAGGGTATCTTGTCTTTCACCACTACTGGGGTGGAAAGTTTTTAACTGTGCCTGCTCCCTAGAGGTGCTTCGTTATGGGTGTGATGATATGGCCTTGGCATGTCCTTGTGGGATAGGGTGGACATTAAGGATCTGTACTGCCAAGGTTCTTCCTTGTCATATGGACAGATTCTGGCACTGTGATTCTCAGGACACCAGAAAAAACAGTTACATGAGAATAAGGGATTTCACAGTTGGTGCTATGTAAATTGGTCTATAGCAAAGTCTTTATATAAAGGCATTGTTTGGCTTAGGGACCTGCAGAGCCCTAAGGCTGTCACTGGGTGCTGTACAAGCACAATCTCTTCCCTGAAGACTGTCACAGTCTAAATGGACAGTATAGGCAAAAGGTGAGAAAGGAAGCAGGGACATGAAGAGATGCATTATTCAGCCAAGGTGGTGTGACAAATGGAGAGAACTAGGAGGAGAACCTAAATTCCTTCAATTCCAGTTTACTTTGCTACCAGAACAGACTACTGTTATTAGAGCACTCTTTTTTGCATGCTAACTCTTCCAACTAAATTAACTTTCCTTGCCTCAAGGATTGACACAGTCCCTGTACAGTCTTCTGGTGTATTTTAGCTATTCCAGAGAACTGGAACAACAAGCACACAAACAAGTTACTGCACACTGACTGATCATTGCTTACCCTGTATGTGAGGCTTTAGCTCATGGCAGTGAAGGGTAACCAGATAGAACAGCTTTGTGCCCAGGACAAAGCCAGCTACACAAGCAGAAGTTGCTTCTGGATTTGCACAGTTACATGTCAGTCTTGCTAGTTCTGGAGATGCCTACCTTCTGTTTAGGCCTCTGGGTGCCTGGTGCTGCGCACAAACAGGTGTAAGGCCAGGCAGTGCTGATGCCACCTCACTCTGCTCTACCTGGACCGTGTCTGAGCTGTAGCTGGCTCTCCCATTAAGTCATAATGGTGTAAGTTGGTTTTGACTGTGTAACTTAGAAAGAGGAACATTTAAGTCTGACCAGACTAAGTGTGACCTCTGGCCACCTACTCTCAGAAGAACACAGAATGGAATTTTCACAAGTCTCCTTGAGACAAAGTGCCAGTGAGAGAAAACAAACACAACTTCTTATTGCCCTGTACTCTGCCCTGGCTCCATAGGTTGGTTTCATCAGAAAGCTCCTGTGGTTGCCCACTCTAATCTTGCTAGTGTTTTTAATTCCTGGCCAGATTCCTACCTTACTAAGAATTGGAGGGATTGCATTTCTGTAGTGCTTGGACTCTGAAGGCTACAAGATGGAAACAAATACTCCTGCTCCAGGAGATGGTAGACAGGACCAAACAGTTACTTACTCTTTGTGTGTTGCCTTGGTAAATTTAAAGACTTCCGTGTATTAAATGATGCAATAGCAAATTCCTTACAAAAAATAAAATGCCTGTAATCAGATAATGGTTGCTCTGGTGCTAGCAGTAACATGGCATTGAATATCTCTTGGTTTGGCTTCCACAGTTCAGGGGTGAGGGGAACTGGAATGGTGTTTACTGAGCCAATAAACTTCTCACTAAACATAATTCATGGGCTCTAGCTGGCTAATAACCAGGACCTCAATGCTCTAACAGTTGGCCCCATACATTTTAAAACAAAGCTTTATTTGAAGTGAAAACTTTAAGAAAAATAAACTTTAGGATTTAGTGGCCTCTAATATTATCCACCTCCACAGGCCATGAGAGATCTCATAACTAGAGAGTGCATTTTTAAATATTTCTATTGCAGTCTCTTTGACCAATGCTAAAAGACTGCTTGCTCCAGAGATTGCCTCAGCATCATTTTTTGTCTGTTGTTTTAAAACTTACAGGAGTCCATACACTTCTTTTAAAATAGCCCTGTGCAGGGATTTTCCCCCCCTATTTATCTTTAAAAGGAGTTTCTGCTGACCATTTCAGTGCCCTAGGCAGTCAGCATTTCTTCAGTTATAAGAATAAGGTGAAGAGCTGAAACAAGGCCTATTCTCTTTAAGATGGCATTTAAAAAATTATTTTCATAACCTTTCTTACAGGCCTAGTTTTTCTCTGGAGAGGAGAGATCTTCATCTGAACAGGTTTATTTAAACACTTGCTAGATTATGTAGCAGGATTTCCCTCCTCTCCTCATGAATGGAGACCTGTGCTTCTGCAGGTTCACTCGAGGAGCGCTCCTCTTCAGAGCACTACAGAACTTAAGATCTGGACTGGTTTCAGGTCCCCATCATTTCCCTGTGTGTAGAAGAGTATTCTTGTGTTCTGTGTTTGTTTAGTTTCTCATGAATGAAATTTAAATTCTTAAAAGAATCCCTAGCAATTCTGAGAGGGGTGTGGGTGAGTGGTGGTTCTGCTCTTTGGTGCACATATAATTTATACTGCAATCAAAGTAGTTCATTTTTAAGGACTGGGAATCAGTTAATTTAGATTTGTGCTAATGGCTTTACCTTCTCTGGGAGACCTTGACACTTTGTGCTTCAGCTTCTTCCTTGGATGGATGAAGAGCAACGCCTGCCTGCCTCCTGTCAGATGCTTTGAAGTCTGTAGATGAAAGATATCATATGAATGCAAAGTACTTGCCAGTTAATGTCAGCAAGTCATTTTGCTTGTACCTTGATGGAAAAAGCTTTATTGTAGGCTTACAATGAATGGATCTGCATATGCACCAGTAGTTCTTTCCCTTTTACTTAAGTCTGTTGGAGAATTATATTGACTGCCTCTCAGAAAGATAGAGGGAGGTTAAATAACAAGCAATAAAAGATTATCAGAGGAAATTTCTTGTTGTGTGATACCGTAAAGATAATACTTAGTAATATTTTGAAAAGAAAAGAAAATAACGACTATGTACCCATTCACAAGGAGTTCCTGCTAAGTACTATCTCATTCTCTTGTCTTTCAGGGATTATTTTCTGATGCAGAGCTAAGCCTAGTTCCATCAAGGCATAGAAAAGTTCTATTATTATACACTGATTTGATAAGATAATATAATTAGTGTCTTGGTCCATTGATGCAGACCTCTACTGTCCAAAAACAACATTAGGTTATTAAATCAATTCTTGTATTTGTTACAGTAATAAGTTAAAATAGCATTATTTAGATACCACTTGTCTAAACTTAGATAAGTCATTCAACTGTATCTGTGTTTGCTTATCCACATTCTTCTTCTGTCTTTAAAAACCAGCACAAATTCACTATGTAGGTATAGGCTTTGGATATCCTGGCTTTTATTGTTTGGCGTGGCAAGGTCTTCCCTGTCGGTTATTTGTGTCTTGTCTGTGTGGCTCTGTCTCCCCTGCAGCAGATGGGCAGTAAGGAAATGAGAGCTCCAGTGGATAAATGCAGCAGCACCAGCACCAGCAGCTGCTTTCAAGAACAGTATCCATGAAGCAGGTCACAAGTGAGATAGTGTCTGGGCAGCTAATCTGGACAGATAGGTATCTACCAGCAATTTCTGCTGACACACAGATTGGGAGACCTGGAATTGAAGGCTAAACTGGCACAGAGCCAAAGCCAACAGAGAGAATTTTTACGTAGAAAGGCAGGTCTAAATTTCCCCAGATTATAGTTGTCTTGGGGAGCTTGGAAGCATTCTGGCTCCAGAGAAGGAAGAAAGAAGCCTTGCCAAATGCCCTTTTGAAGTATAAATGTTATCCCCAAGCCCTAGTTCATAGGCTGATACAGGTATTTACTGTTCTGCTGGAAGTGGGTTCACTTACTCAAAGGTTGCAGGGAATTGGTTTTGTAGGTTTTTTTTTTTTTTTTTTGCTTTAGAGGCACAGATCCTATGGGACAACGACTGATTTAGCTTGATGCTGTGTTACCATTGTGTCTAGTGAGATCTTTTCTCTTTTTTTTGTTAGATACTGCATTTTGTATTAACTTGGGCTGGAGTCCACAATTCTGCTCTGTCTCCTGGTTTTGTAATACATTTGCTTGCATGGGAACATCCTGCTTCTTGAACGTGTGAGGACTTCCAGGCTAAGAGCTGAGCCCTGCTCAGCTTTGTTCCCAAATTCTGCAGTGGGACACAGAAATCTTTGAGAATGCAAAGGGCCAAGTTGTGCTCCTGGTGTGCTGCTGGCATGACGGTGCAGGGCCAGATGGAGAGGGAAGGCTATTTAACAGGGCTCTGTGTTATTGGAACTTGCCATCTAACATTCCTTGCTTTCCCCAGTGTGTTCTCCCCCTTCCAGGGTGGAATGCAGTAATTGCCATACCAGAAAGAAGCCATGATCTGCCTGTCTAGTCTGGCATCCTTTCTCCTAGAGAGGCAAACACCAGATGCTTGAGGGGAAGGTACAAGAACTCCTAAAACAAACAACTATGGAATAATAACTTGCCCAGAGAGGAAGTTAGTGGTTGGCTTATACCCTAAGGCGAGAGGGTTTCTAGCCTTTACGTGAGTGTTCTGTGTAGCTGGGTGTTCCCTATCATATACAACATACTGGCACTTAAGCCACTCTTGCTGACTCCCTGCCTCTTGAATTGGGGACCAAGGAACTCCACAGGTCAGCTCCATCACTGTGCACTGTGTTTGGGTGGTCCCCTGTCTCAAGCCTTTAGAGGGACAGAGATAGCAAAGTGCGATACCACTCCATAGTGTGTCGCTGATATTGCTGACTGTAGACCAGCAATGACTCTGGGCAGCTGTCATTCACATCTGTTTATTTTGTTTGCTAGTTTTGATTGTCTGCTGGCTTTTCTCGACTGCCTGTTGTCAGCAGCCCCTGTCTCTTGTGCTAAAGGCATAAACTGTGTTTGCCTGTGTGCTTTTTCTGTAGTGCTCCATTTTGTATACCTCTGTCCTCTGCTGTCAGTCCCTTCTACCTCTACCTGTACAGAAATCTTTCTGTGCTGTGCATGGCTTTGTGCTGTGTCTCATGTCTTCTGTGTGTGTTAGGCCTGATGAATATACTAGCTGTTCTTGGTCTTTCAGTAGCTCTTCCTTAAGAGGATCCTGAGAGACTGTGTTCCAAGAGATATTACCAAATGTCAGGATTTAGTCTGTTCAGTAATGTGATCTGAGCTCTTCCCTGCTCCTCCCTTCAAAACACAAGAGCAGGAGGGTTGGCTCCACTGGTTCTCAATCAAGGCCACCACTAAGGGACCACTGAACCTCTATTTCAAGTCAAGATAAGAACTACTGTCTAGTTCCCTCCCTCCTGGTGTTCTCCAGTGGCTAAGTCTTTCATCACAAGCTGCACGTATGAACAGCGTGTCCTGCCACATAGGAACGTTGCTAGTAACTGGTGTGAAATAGCCTCCAGCAACTGAAAGCAAGAAGAGGCCTGGCTAGAAATGAGAAGGACCTCAAGCGATAGCTTCATTTTCTGGTGCTGATGCAGAAGTCAGTATTATGCAGGACCTGTGTTCACCTCGGGGACAAGGAAGGGGAGAGTGCTTTTTTAATTATGTATTGCTAATTCCTTCCCAACAAGCCAGCCTGGGATTTCCTTGTATTCTGAGGCAATGCTTTCATCTGTCTCCTGTTTAACAATCTTGACTTGCTTGAGAAGTTGGGTTTCCTTCTTGTGGAAGATTGCGCTGGATCCAGTGTTGTTTACTTATCATCTATAATAAAAATTCTTTATCCTTTTTTTCCTTTCCTCAAAAACAGGTGGCATGGAAAGCAGCATGTATTCTGTGGGGGAACATCTTTTGGGTTCAGCCTGGTTAGTAACCACAGTTACCAGACTGCATTCACTTCAAGCAGTTAGTCAGTCTCCCTTGCACTAGGTGGACTTCTCTAGTCTATGGTTCTGATTTGCAGCAAGCTCTCCTAGCAATCCTAGGTAAACTGAAGAGGAGAGGTTAAGCCTCTTTTCCTAAATGGCAGCTGGAAATTTACCATTACTTGCCATTTCTCCTCTGTGAAATTATTTTTGCTGAGCTCTTTTGATGAAAAAATGTAGTATCTGTGCAGCTAGCTGAGTTGGGGTGTTGCATGGCCCTTAATGAAGCTGTAAGAGGTCTGTACTGCTTAGGTAAGCTGGAAACATATAGCCAGTTGCTTACAAACAGCACAAAAATCTCACTTATAAAACTTGAGAGCTATTGTCTCTGTTAGGTGATCAGATTAGTATCTCATGGAAATGGTGGAGGTCAAATCTAGATCCAGGTCCATAAGCAGACTGTTGCGCAGATATGGCTGGGATCTGGTGTTTTGTCTTTTCTGTATGTGAAGCAATGTCATGAACGTTTCTTACGTGCTGTTGTCTTTTCCCAATTTTTTATGATAACAATGTCCTTTTTCTTTCTGATATTTTCATTATTATACAACACTTATGCTCTGGTAGATTGAAACAAAAGACAAAGGCAGAGACAGAGGTGGTTTGTTTGTTGGTGCGTTTGGTTGGGTTTTTTTAATGCAGCTTGAGATTTGTAGGCATGGATAATAAGTAAAATTTAATTTATAATTTTAGTTAGCTTATTTTTAAGTGTGTGTGTGGGGGGATGGACATTTAGCATGGAAGGGGGGAGACTTCTATGCCACATTTAACTCCAGCATAGCATGTAACTTCATCCTTTGTTCAACCCACTAATCCCTGCATGGGCATTCTTAGAATTAAAAAGCTCTTAATTCAGTAAAATGAGATAAACCAAATTAAAGTTCCTTTTAATATTGAATGAGTGTGTCTGTACAAAGATATAATGTGGTTTAGCTAATTCACTTTAAATTCACAACTTTAGTTAATCTGAATTAAGTTTCCCAAGTCCTGCGTGTAAAGACCTCTTTATTCAGAAAAAGCTGCTCTTGTGGAAAGAGCAATGGACTCAGCCCTATCCTGAGGCATTCTGGCATGCAGCTAGATTTTTCAGAGAGAGTTTCTGGGCATTAGCAAATTGTCTACCACATCCTTTTCTTCTCCTCTCAGAACGCCTCTGTGCCACCTCCTAATATTGAGGTTTTGGAGCCATTACTCTGAGTAACTCGCTCTGTTTTTATTTGCTGTGCAGGTGAGGAAACAATATTTCAGCAACTTAGGTCATTTCAGAACAGGGAAAGTTAAACTCATCCTAAAACCAACCATGAACATACCCTTTGATTTGAAAGGCCTGTCCAGCGGATGTTCACTGCCCAGGCCATATACAGAGCAGGGAACAGAATGTGGGATCTCTCTACCATAGCCAAGGTTTGTGCAGTAAAACCCGACTTGCGTTGCATTTAGATGGGAAAGCCAAACCATTAGCACAACTATCTTTTAGGGTCAGAACTTGAGCTTGGAGATTTGCTCCTGGGAATATGTGCTCTTCTGCTTGGAAATGATCTTGTGGTCATGTTACAATTTTCTTAGGAAAGGAGAAACTGGTCACATGGGTCAAGTTTAGGACAAACATGGCTTAATGAAACTTGCTGCTTGCCAGATGCAAGGAGTGCTGGACCATGTGAACTTTGATTGCAAGTTTCACCCAGTTCTGTTTATTGGACTGGTTTCCGACTCTTGCCCTAATGGGAGATTTTTCATAGAATCGTTGTGTTGTCTCAGGGGCTGCTGTTTTTGCCAAAAGATCAGCTGGGGGGGGGGGG
>NW_020799121.1:6225544-6258553 GCF_003259725.1 Athene cunicularia | reverse complement strand
TGGGGGGGGGGGATCAGTTGGTTTCCTCTAAAATTTTTCAGTTGGAATTTCCAGTATGTTGATCATGGATGATATGAATAATGGGTAGGAGATAACAGAGCAAAAATTATTTTCTTTTACTCCAATTTCGAGTTGGAGTACAGAGACAGATAGACACAGGGGAGGTGGTTTCCTATGGGTCAGTTGATGAATTCATGTTCCTTCCACCTCGCAAAGTCATGCCTTGCATGTTGAAGTCTCCAGAAGCCCTGAAAACATCATGCGCTGTGCGTGTATACTATAAATAAACTTTTAAAAACATAATTTAAAAACACCTCTGGCAAAGCACATGCTTAACTGAAACTCGCCTGGTGAAGGTTGACTCAGGGGTGTAGGAAGGAGACGGGGAAAGAGCAAGTGGGAGGAAATAAATGGAACCTGCTGTCAGAGAAAAGCCACTTGTTTGTAATTTTCAGGCTGTCCAAGCTCTTGGCATGTCAGCTTTGGGAGATCCCTAGTGACTTTCTGGCTATTTGCCCTTGGCATGCATGTATGTGCATGAACTGAGAATTCAAGTGTTAAAAAAGCTGCATGAGCAGGTTTAGTCAACCTACTAGAAAAGGATCAGATGTCTTGGAATTATGGTTGATTCTCCAGTTCTAGGAATCCAAATAGCTCCTGCTGACAGTCTCCAATCAATTAGACAGAGTAATTTCAACAAGTCCTCTTAATGAATTTTCATGTGTTCAACCCGCAATTTAGGTAGCTGCCTCCCTTTATTTTAAATGGACAATACTTTTGATCTGCACAGAACCAGAGGCTGTTTGGGGAGATGCAACTCTCTTAGGGTAAATTCCCCTGATAGTATCTGTGTAGGTATATAATCTGCACTGCTGTTGTCTCAAAGCAGGGCTGGTTTACTTGCTTGTTTTTTAAAGATGTATGTAAACATGCTGCATCTTCGAGCAGGAAAAAGAAGTTTTCTACACCAAGGCCTCGTTAGATTGGCTGCTAAGGGGTTAAATGCATTGCCCAGTTCTGAGGAAGCCTGTTCCAAGGAGGGCACTGACTGGAATAAGGTTTTGCTGCAGATGCTGATGTGCTTGCAGCAAAGATTGCAGGCTTATCAGTAAAGATAAACATGCAAGGGCTTCCAAAACCGTGTGTCCCTGCCACTTGTTAGGGATCCTTTTTCAGAGACCAAGAGAAAATACAAGATCTCCTCCAAGATAGATGCTACTTCGAAGAGGGCAGCCAGCAGACTTTGTTGCAACAGAGACCATGTATTACTGTGTGGTTTGGAACAGGTACAGGAGATATTAGTTTACCTGATTCAAAATAGTACTTGAGACTTTGCAGTATCATGTGGGGTTGGCTCTTTCCACTCAATCTACCAGTCTTTTGCAGAATGTCCAAATGCTGGACAACGCTGGGTTTTGTTGTCCTCACTTAGTTACTTGCCATAGCTAATTTCTGCATGTGGCTTTCTGCTGCCAGGCAATCTCTAGACTTTACTACCCATTTATTTGCCATTTCCCACAAATACTTTGACTGTTATTTTATTTTAATCCTGCTGCTGAGAGGAGGGGAATGGAGATAATGTTCCTTTAAAAGAATGGAATAAAAATGCACAGGATCAGCTACAAAATTTCTGGGCACAGAACAGACCCCTTGAGTTGCCTGCAAAAACAGTGACAAAGGTAATATTAGGTATAATCATGGTGTAGCCTTGTAGGTAATACATTTTTCTTTATTTCCCTCCCTGCTTTTATCACTAAAACACTGCAAAGCAGGAGATGCAGAAATCAAGCACTTGGCTTCTTGAGGTCAAATTCCAGAAGTCTGCATTGAAAAATACGGGAATTATTCCAGATGGGTGAGGACTGGCACTTTGTTTCTGTCCAGGAAAGTCTGTGCCATTCTGAAATCTCAGCCTGGGTCCCTCTGTTTTGCCACCGAGTCTGATTGACACCTACATGTGTGTGGCCCTTTTACACAGGGGTGGACTTAAGTTTGAAAATCCGGACATTTTTGGACTGTGACAACAGTTGGTATGGTGTTTCAATCCATATTTTAGTTTTTAAAAATTATATCTATTATTTTAAAAGGGAGTGTAACAACTTATTGCAGAAATCAAGGAGGAGAAGAGTTTATAAAAACAATTTAAAAGTTTCAGTGGAGTGAGTCTTAGAATGGGAAAAGAGGGACTTGTACAATTTCGAAAAATTCTCTTAAACTTGCAATGTGATAGATAAAGCTAGTTCTGAGAATGTGAAAATGTGGGCTCCATGTGCTAAAGCTATTTGAAAAGAGGTGTGAGTGAAGGGGCTGAGGTTGGTGTGAACGTCAGACTTCCTGCCTTCTGCACTTTCTGTGTCGCAGCTGTAGCACGTTCATAGTGTGGCACTTCTTTTAAAAGGGACTCTGAACTAAGCCAGCCTTTCAGGAAAAGACTAGCTGCAGCCAGAAATTCTGGCCCATCGCAGGAAGACAAGAGGAAGAGCTTTGTTACTAGCTTGTGTTTGATCTTAGCTGCTTTTTTTTTTTTTTTTTTTCTGCTCTCAGTAGCATGCTAATGATACCTGTGGGAGGTGAAAAATGGGTGAATTCTTGCTAGGGTGCGGACAAGTTCGCAGTTTAGTTCTTGTCCTCTTCTTCCCCTCTGGTAAAAATTTTGGGGGCTGTCCCAGATACATAAAAAGGAACTTTTTCATAGAATAATTTTTCTGTCTTACATGTGCTGAGGACTCAGAAAGGCACTAAACAGCTGACTCAGTTTGTTTTGTCTCCTCTCCCCCTTTTTTATGTTTAAAATTATGAGTATTTATGGGAAATGACTGGCTTGAAAGTCTAGGACAAGTCTGAGCTGCCCATAAGCCATTCCTTTGCTACAGTTCAGTTTTGCTGTGTTTATTTTGAAGTTTAAAGCTGAAATGCCAAGTGCATCCTGAATTCCCATTCTGTTTCACATGCCAGTTGCCAGTTTCACATTTCTTACATGTGATTCTCTACATATTACCCCGCTCTTGGTATCAGAGAATCCAGCAGGGTGGGTAAGCTGTACCCCGGGTCAGAAGAACAGTGTGATGGTGAAACAGAAGGATGCCAAATGTGGACGTAAATATGCCCCAGTTTCTGCTGCTGCCCAGGGAGAGAGGGTCTGCAAGTGTGTGATAAGGAATGGAAAGAGACCAAAAGGGATGGGTGGGCCCCCAAAGGCTGCGATCTGGATGCCAAAATATCTTGCTCCAGCTTTGCAAGGAGCAGCATGCAAGTGCTTCAGAGGGAGGGCTAGCTGTGGTTTGTGGTTTAGGGAGTTACACAAATAGTCTCTGGACCCTTTTTTATGGGCCTGCAAAGCAATGTTCTGCCCGGGGAACCGGAGCCTGTCCTCCTTGGTGTAATCCTTTCTTGCTTAGCAGGTTCGAGGCTGTGCTCAGACTGAGCAGTCATGGCTGTCTGTCGGAAAGGCTCCTGGCTTAAGAAGTAGAGTTTAGCATCCTACATAGTTTAGGATGGACATCTCTGTAATTAAGCACTTGGGTTTGAATTTATGTTTTTAAACTACTGTTGTAAACCAGCAGTAAGTACTGTGGCAGGCAACCTTTGACAATGTTTCTATGCCCAAGAACTGTATGGGCTAGACTATTTTTTTCCTTCTTTCAGTAAGTGAACTGTGTAACTTTTTTGCGGACAGAAGATGCAGAACATCATGTTGACATTCACTGCTGATCAAACTTCAGTTGCGTCCAGATATAACTGATAGCAGGTCTTACCTGGATTTACTTTCTTTCAATGCACGTAGCTGGTCACATGGAGAGGAAGTGAAATACTTAAATAATATATATACCACAAATACCTGGATGGAATAAGAAGAAACAACGTTTGTCAGAGGGGAAAATGCACTGCAAATCTTTCAAATTCAATACAAAAACATTTCCATAGTTCAGGTATTTCATTCTGCATGAAAGACTGATGCTGAACCTGATAGAAGTAATCAGGATGGAGAGATTGCTACCTACTGCTAAAATACCAGCATGCCAATTGACCTGCACTGTACCTGGCAAAGCACTGGTTACGCTAATCTCCCAGTCTGCTTCCCTTCCAATTGAGAGTTCTTCCACGGGGATGACCAGAGGGAATCTTAGTGATAGTACAAAGAAGCCTGTTTGCTTAAGAGGGCATATGTACATCTTTTAACAATCTGGTTGTGTACCTCCTTTGTGGGAGGATCCCTGACCTTATACAGAGAGAGACAAGTGCTAATTAACTTAATTCTGGGAACAGGAGGTGGTATGACCTTTTCCAAAGTGATTCTTTTGGGCTAGAGTTTACAGAGGGGTATTTGCTAGGACTGATGCCTGGGTTTGCTATAAAAACATTATTCATAGAGAGGTGTAAAATTCCCCGTGTGGCTGGGGGAAGAAATTAACCTCCCATCCTTCTGGTTTAGGTTCATGGTTCCTTGCCTAAAACTGTTGATACTGTGGCCAGATTTATATTATTTAGTATCAAAACAGTTATGTTTTCTGTCTTACCTTTTAGCACTGAACACAGCAAGTAGATCCAAGTTATTAGACCATTGTTTTGGCCACCACTCACTGTGAACATCCCATCTTTTATTGGCACCACAGGAGGAAATAAATTTCTGGGGCATTTTTTTTTTCTAGACATTAAGATGTTGTCTGTCCTGAGCATTTTCCAAATTTCTCCCTCTTTTTCCAAAGAAGTGGTAAGGATTGTTAATGCCATCTCTTTGCCGTACTCCCTCCGAGCAGCTCAGGGACGCAGTTACATCCACCTCGAGTGTGCCTATGCCATTTGATTTTTGTTCTTGCTCCTAGCACTAAGCAATCAGTCCCAGTTGCCCCAGTGTAGACAAACCTGGAGGCAAGTACAGCCCTGCCTTAGCAGCAACTGCAGAAAGCAGAGCTTATGGAGACGTGACTGAGGTGAGCAGGACAGAGGGCCGTCAGCCTCTCGGCTGAGGAAATGAAGGCCCCATGAAGGAGGCAAGTTGCTGAAGACCCGTTGGCTGGCCACATGTCAGGCTCACAAAGCATCTAGGAAGCCCTGGCTGCTGAGAGGGGGGCAGAAAGCTGGCCATGGGGTCTTACAGCTTGAGAGAGGTAAGAAGGCAGCTGATGAATTTTCCTCAGAAACATCTTTAGTCCCTGCTCCCTGTTGTCTTCAAATGTTTTTTAAAAAACCCAACAAAGCAACTCTTCCTCATTCCCCACCACCACCCCCCCCAACAACAACAAAAAAGCACGGGTTTGCTTGACCCTAGGAGAAACAAATGTAAGCACCTCTTTGGAAAACACTCCTGCAGCCTGCGGCCATCCTGCATTCCTGAGGAGGCTGCAAGCCTCCTCCCCAGCTGCCTGCCCAGCAGGGCTCTGCAGGCCACGCTGCCATGCCGCCCCTCTCCCTGCACCACCTTACCCACTCGGAGCCCGATTCGGGGCTTGGACCTCTCTCAAGCCTCTCCATAGCCATGTTTTGTACTGCTTGTGCTTGGGAGATGACTGCTTAGGAGAATGGAAGCAGCATCTTTACCATGCGGCATCTTCTGCCATAAGGACAGCTCCACGGCTGAAGTGTTGCCAGACTGGTCTATGAACACTGTGAAACAAACAGCTGCCACGTCCTCATCCTACTTCTTGTCATGGCATCACCAGCAGAGCAGGAAGTTTTTCGATAATGTAACTAGGTAAGGGGTATTTATTTAGATGAAAATGAAGGTAGAATCCCTATTTCCCAGTTGGTTTGACCTCTATTTACAAAGATCTAGTAATGCATGTATGTAGAAGAAATAGCTACATGAGTGAAAATGTGTCCTGCTAATATTAAAAGGTACACTGCGGAATTTTGCCTAAGGATAAAATGTAATTTTAATTGAAAGCTGCTGTAACTTGATAGGGAATATCCACAACAGTCTTGAGGATCTACTTTAAAATATAGTTAAACACAGAGCCAACTCCCACCACTCTGTCTCTGAGAGCTACACGTCCTCTTTGATCCATCCATGGTGCTTACTATTCCTGAGAGACACACATACTGCCAGTAGTCAGAGCTCATTAATATTTATATGATACCTTCCATCTGAAGATGTGCGCTTTGGAATTATTAATTAAAATAATTTCACAAAACCCTGAAATTTAGCTCCATTTTATGGCTTACAAAACTGAGACCCAGAAAGTTTGTGCGTCCTTGCATGAGACTGAATGAGATAAGGAGCATGGAAGCTTGCATGGACTCCTATTATGCCATATTTCCTTATCTTTCTTTCACCAGTAACTTTTGAAAAGGCAGCACAGGTTTCCTTTGGCAGTAAGATGCTCTATGAGCCTGTACTACCTAGGCAATACTGAGAAGGTGAGTAAAGGGAACTTACTCTTTCACTGTGGTTCTTCACACAGTATTTGCTTGCTTTTTCGAAAGCCTCTTTAAAAATGCAACCTGGAAACAGCTTGTCAGCCCTGCAGAAAAGACCCTGAAAAATCTTTACCTGAATGTGTTAAACCCTTCCCTAGCACGCTGCATTTTAGTTCCCATGTAAAAGTAGACAGAAGGGATGGTGGGTTATAATCCACATCAGACGTGGGCTCTCTCCTCTCAGTCCTTGGTGCATATGGAATGAAGGAGCTTGGCTCTGTGTGAGACTGATAACAGGAGGGAGGGCTTGCCATGCGATTAGACCAGTTCACTGTAAACACCTAAGTTGCACAAGTGGCTCAAACTTTGATCTTTTTGTTGTGGAAAAGAAATCTGAGACTGTGAAACCTGCCCTCAGTCACAAACAAGAAGGACATTACTCAAACCTGACTGTGGAAATGTAAATACAGTTAAATTGATCAAAATGGAAAAAGCACTTCTTTCTTCCCCATCCCTTGCTCCCTGGCATACAGTCTGCTTTTACCAGGGGCTCCTACTCTGACTTGCCCAGCTGCGTGTGTGAGTGCAGGCCCCAGTCCCACACCTGAAACGCCCAAATCCAAATGCTCCCGAGTGCTGTCTGGGATAAGGTTTAAGCCACAGGTGCAATTAAGCTTTTAAGTGGTAAGCCTATTTGGTTAGGGGCACACCTAGAGCCTGCAACAAGCTGAGAGAAAAACGATCAGTCTTTCAAACTGACAGGCAGTTCCTGAAATACTGCTGGAAGGGTTAAGAAGAAGCTACAACATTCGTAATTCTCCTGGTATTTATTGTAAGAACCACCTGAACAAGTTGTCTGTGGATGCATCTGGCTGCCCTAGTGAGGTGGGACTTGATTTTAATTACAAATCTGGTAATGGATTATCAAAATGATGGTGTCGCTAAGGCCCTGGGCACACTTTTCTTAGTCCTCTCTTCTGTTCCCCCCACCCCCTCTTTCCCAAATCTGCCCAAGCAAACACTGGAGCAAAATGAGAAGTTTCACAAGAGTGTAGGCTGTAAGCCTGTGGTATCTTTTCCTATTGGCATTTGGAGCTTTGATTAGATTTTTAGAAGGACAATATCATAGGAGGTTGCCCAGTAAAAGTTGGTGAATACTTTGAGATGCAAATATTCATAGGCTTTCAATGAGCATGTGGAAACTGCTGTGTGTGAGACATCAGTGATTCCTTGACATTCTGATTTCTTTGCACGATGACATCGCTTTGCTTTTATAATCAGCAGGACAACATCAGAGACCTTTGCTTTGCATAGCCTTGAGTTCTTAGGCAAGGATTTAAAAATGGAACATTAAGATGTGTTAGCGAATGTGTCCTAATTAGACTCTACCTTGACTACTACATGTTCAAAGGCCGTGAGCCTTACCTACCTGCAACAATATAGCATTTTATCCTAGTCTAGACTAAGTCTTAAGGGTTACGTTGTCTAGTCAACTAATCACCCCTTTTAGTGGGAAAACTGCTTTCCTTCAGGATTATTCTCTGCTTGCTTTTTCCTCCTTGCTGTCTCTTTTCTCCTCCTTCCTTCTGCATACCTTCCCTGCAGCAACTCTTGTTCCATCTGCTGTAATGTAAGCATTAACTGTTTAATTGCTGATTAGGAAAATCTCATTGTGGGCTTTGGTACAATATTGGGAGTGGGAATAGAGTGGGAGGCAGAGGAAGATGTGCGAGTTCCCAGTTCTCTATCACAGGCTGACCTGGGAGGGCATTAGTCATTCTTGATGCTATGAGGGTGTTTAACGTCTCTTCAATCTAATGGGTAGAACAGTTGAATGGGATTTGGATATAACTGAGTCCTAGCCATCTTTTGCTGCTGAACTTGCTATTTGACCTTGAGCGAGCTAGGCCTGGTCTTTCATCCCTTAGGTAGATAGAGGGCAATTACTGTAGCTAAGTGCTTTGAGATTCTTAAATGCAGAAAACATATTCGTGCAAAGGACTAGTTGCTTTTCCTTGTATAATAAAATACTGTAGGGTTTTGGAATATTTTCTTTATGTTTCTGCACCAGGTTGTACAGAGTGAGATGAGAAGCTGGAGGAGATCTGCAGTTCTCCAAGCAGTGAAAGCCCTTTTAGCTCTATGTTCATAAGAGCCATATGGGGGCTCTTGCCCAACTGACTTATTTCCTTGTGTGATGCAAATTCAGCTTGTGGTCCCTTCTCTACCCTGGCATCAGCTATTCTGAGCATTCTTGTGTTATCAGCATTTCAGCTCCTCTTTGCACTTGCAGTACCTAGTTGCCACACTCAGAAGTAGTCTGTAGCATAATACTTGTGAAAATTTGGCAGATTCGTGGGGGCCTGTGGGGAGAGAAGGTGTGCAGGTGGACTCTGCAATCTGTGTAGTTGGTCTCTGCCCCAAGGACTTCTCATGGCTAGTCGTAGTTGCTGGTTTCTCACTTTTGCAGGGCCCTGAAACTGAGTTGGAGATGGGAATTGGACTCCTGTCCAGAGAGAAAGGGCTAAAATATTTTGATAATTGCAGAACTAATGAAATTGCCATTGTGAAAGACAAGAAAATTGTATTCTTAGCAATTAGCAAGGGAAAGCATTTTAGTCAGACTGAAACTATCTTCTCATTTGTATGGGGAGTTTATTGTTAGCAGATGTTTAATTTCCGTAAGCAATTAATATTTGAAAAGCTTAAAAATTATTTATATACATGTAAAAAACCCTTGTGTCTTAACTTCAGTCAGGGAGTAAGCACTCACACAATGTCTCCTCAAAGACCAGAACTGGCATTCTGGTTACTTTCAAAGAACAGATGGGCCTATGTGTAGGAGAGCACAGAAGAGAGAGTAAGCGTATATATGGGCAGGGAACACAAATAAAGGAAAAAATATGTTTGAGGACAGGGACAAAATATGCCAATATACTTCTCATGCTGTCTGCCTTCATCATCAGCAACCCCCACCTCTTCTCTGCCATCCCCACCTAAAAAAAACCCCCAATAATTCCATTTAGAAAACATCTTTGCAGATCAAGATCACGTGGCAGCTGGCAAAGGCTGCTAGCCCTTCTGCCAAAGACAGCTTAAGACTCCTGAAACAAAGCAAACTGGGTTGAAATTCTAGGCATTAAAAAAACTAAAGCAGCTGCCTCCCTGACATCCTGGGTTGGACTCTGATTTCAGTTTCACTTCTGCTAGATCTTAGGTAATGTCATTGCTACGGTGTAACTGAAATGAGAACTGGGTCTGTTAATCTTGACATTGGGTCACTCATTGGTAATCCATTTGTTATCTCTGTTACATTTGTGGGAGCACACACACCCACTCCCTTTAGACTGCAGTAATTTATTTGGCCTATTCTATGTCTGATGGTCACTTGAAACTGTACCTCTTGCCTGTCAGCAGCTGGAGTTGTTTTGCTAAGTGACTATCTAAAGTGAGACTTCCTTGTGCAAATGTGTATTTTAGACACTGTCACCAGAAATCCAGTGGTTCTCCTCCCTCCCTACCCCTCCCATCCCCTTCAGCTGTTTAGATTTCAAGACACATGGCTTAAATGAACGTATGCTCCAAGTTTGCAAAATGGCTTGGATGACAGAAGAAATCGGATCACACAATGAGAGTTCAGAACCCAGCCACCAATTGGTACAACAGGAGTCTGCAACTCCCTTGCACTCGTTATTGTCTCGGCATAACATCTAGCAATGTGTATTTCTCGCGTCCCCCTCTGAAAAATGGTAACGCGATTGAAATGAGCAGGCGGAGGAATGTCACCACCTCCCTTTGAGTGGCTGGGCTGTCAGCCTTTGCTTTCTGTGGTACCCCCAAGGGCTGTGGGTATCAGGGTGGAGAAGGGCCCGCACACCTTATTGTGCCTTCTTGCTTACGCTGGAGAATCTCCAGCTTATCCTGCCAGTGCAGTGACTGCATGTGGAGGAGGGGGAGAGGTTGTGTTGCAACCCCTGAGAAAATTAGTTGTCTCTATTTTATCTTTTGCAGCTGCAGCACTTTTTTTTTTTTTTTTTCCCCCTCATCACCACCCCCCCACCATGCAAGTGGTATGTCTGAACCATATCCTTCAAAACCAGTTTTCTAAGCAGATTAGATGGGTAGCAGAGACAGCTATGCAATCAGGCAAAAATGTGCACTCAAGCCTTCATTTCATGCAGTGGCCAGAGCAGTAAGTGTCTACCACCTGGATTTTTCTTTTCTTCATTCTCTCCCTTTCCTGTAATTCTGCAGTACTGTCATCTGTTGATGTTGTAGACTGAAATAAAATGCTCATTTTTGTCCTTAATTATATCAAAAATAGGGAGGGGGAGGAAGTTGGGTTCCATGCTAATGCTCATTAACATGAAACATAAAGCATGCTCCCTGGCTGGCGTGCTTCACCGTGTAAAGTGACATTTGCTCCCTGTGAGCATGTTGAAGGGTAATCTGGGGATTACCCTCGGGTCCTCTAATACCAATTCTCCCCTGACCAGTCTGGAAATCCCATGTCTGAGTTTACTGCTCCTCTGAATTCAGTATACTCTTCTGGACTGCCACTGCATGTGGATTTGGTCTCTTGCTGCTCTGTATCTTTCAGTGCTCCCTATCAGCCTTGTTGCATGCTAGGAATCTGACAATAATGGTCTTCACCTGCTTTGAGATATCATGAGAACTCTTAAGCGTTGGTATTGGTTTCATGACTGGTCTCTTATAGGACAACAAGCTGAATTTAGGATTAAGCTCTTCCGACAAGTTTGGAAACCTTACGACTTGTTTGGTAGGGGTGGAAAATGGGGATAGGTTAGTGGGCTGAGTGGCAGACCTGAGGAAGAGAGAATTGAGTAAACTTTGGCTTTCTTCCAAGAGAGGAAACGGAGCAAAGTGTCCCAGGAGTCATTTGTTGCTTCTCTAGAGAGGCAAGGAGATCCAGAAATGCTTTTTACAGTGAGTCTGGAGAAACACGGGGGATAAAAGCAGGAGGGAGATCACTCATATGATAAAACTAGAAAAGATAATTCGGGGACTGAGGTTTGGGGGAAGAACATAGGAGGAGAGAAAATAAACCTTTTATTTCCCATATAAGGCATGGAGAAGGAAAGAAAAGAGAAAGTAACCTTGAAGACATTTATATGCTTTATGGAGTAAGAAAGAAGCTACTAGAAGCCCAAACAAACAAAGTTATATTTGAAATACTGATAGAAAACTGTGCTTTAACATGTTGGCATGATACACTTGATTATCTTATGCTGATCCCTCAAAAGTAAATAATTACTTTGAGAAGAGGAAAAAAATTGCAAACAAAATAAAGACTCAATCATACTGGCATAAAGGGGGTGAAAAAGTGGGTGGAAAGTTGGTTGGATGTGTCAACCACAAAAGCGGTGAGATATGATCATAGAAAATTCAGGTTTTAAAACACAAGGAAATCATGCAGAGATATTTTTCACACTGATGTGTAAACAGCATCTTTGGGTGTGCAGCACTGCCAAATTTACCCTTGTTACAGGGGCAATTTACAGTAAGTTCTCACCAAAGCCATACGCCATCTGTTTAAATTACTTAGAGGAAAGGTTTGTCTCCTTATTCCCCTTCTATTAGATGTGACAGATTAATGTCTTTGAGGGGAGATCACTGTTAGGCTAAATCTTTCTCTGGTTATGATTCCTTATAACTATAAAACAGTCACAAGGTTATGGGGTTTAAAAAGAGAGGTTTATTGCAGTTTCCAACACTGAAACTACAGGCTAAGTGTCTCTTTCTTTTTTTCTAAAGTAAATGAGAACCATACATGGACATACACTACCTTTTCTCAAATACACAGACCTAGGGGTAAGAACACATATTATAAGAGAAGCATTATAGAGTCTACAGGAAAACTACTAAAATAGCTTTCTGTGAATATATACTAACCCACGGAGTCCTCTCTGCTTGTTTTAAGAGGTATTTGTTGAGCGTGAGTTGGTAGCACCCCTGTTTAGGGCAGAACTTGGAGCCGTCAGCAGCTCCACCAGCACTTGTTGCTAGCCAGCTATCATAAAAGTGGTGTCTGTGCCTTGGCTGGAAGCAGCAAGGGATTGACCATTCAGACATCTGTTGCAAGACCTCTAGTTGAATACTTGTCAGAGTCTCTTTAAACTAGTTGTTACACTCAGTTGATGAACTCAGTCCTGCAGTCCTTGGGTCACAACAGGAGCTCTGTAGGAGGCAGAGGGGGGTGCTGATTATTGCTATAACTTAAGTTCCCTGCTGGGGAAATCTCTGGAAGAGTGAGCTTCGTTTACTATGTTATTTTTAAGACAGTTTGTAAAAATGCCTCTGCGGTCAGTAAGAGACTGATTTGAATTTTTCTTTGGAGTGGCTTTTTCAGGGAAAAATAGTTTCTTAATATAGAAACTTTTTTTCCCTAAAAAAGCCCAATTCTACATTTATGATCACCTGTAAAACTAATAAACTAACTTTTTACTAGAAATACTATATTGACCAATCTGTACTACCTGAATGGGTAAATACCTCTTTGCTTTTCTTTAACTGGTCTGAAAGGGCTCACTCAGAATTGGTTCAAAACATTGTGTTGGATTCCAGGTGTCCTGGGCTGCTCAGAGAGCTGTTGTCTAATGTACCTGTCTCCTTTTCCAAGGGCCTTGGCCTTGCCATATGACTTTACAGCTCTCCTGGAGACCATGCTGTGCCACGGGACACCTCAGTGTCTCTGGGAACTGCCTTCCACCCAGGGAGTCTGATCCAGAAGTCGGACCAGGGTTATCAGGCTGCCAAAGTGCAGTGTCTGAAGCAATGCAACACTGTGGGAATAAAAGTGGTTCGATAGTCTACTGACTCAGAAGAAAATTTCTCAGGTCAGGTCACCAAACCAAAATGAACTAACTTTGGTTTCAGTAATGTAAAAATATTCCATTCCAAATGACACAAAATGCACTGGTGTTCACAAATGGGTTTCTTTTTTTTTTTCCCTTTTAAACTTGTGAACTTCCGTTCTACAAAGAGTCTCTAATTTCAGTTTTTCTCCCTGAATTAAGATGAGAGCAAATGTTGAAATACTGGAATGTCTTCCTTTCTGGGGAGGAGGCAGCTGATGAGTATGAGCAACAAGTTTCAGGGTTGGGAGAGCTGACTGAAGACCTATAGAGCAGGTGATGGTGGGGCAGATAGGTGATGGAGGGGAGGGGAACACACAGGCAGAAGGAGGAAAGTAGCTGACAGGAATGAGAAGCAGCAATGATGGTTAGAACAGAAGAGTAAGGAGAGAGGAGAAGTTTCTACCTGGCTCCCTGTGCTGTAGGAACTGCTACATTTTTGTGCTGTGTTCTGCTGTTGTCTGTGCCTAGCTCAGCACCTTCAGCTTTGCTGAGTGACCGGCAGACGTGCAAGGTGGTGCTGCACCGAGAGCTCCTGTCAGAGGGAGTTTGAAGCACTTCAGAGGGCAAGAGCTGGGTGAGGTGGAGCTGGAGGTTCACACCAGTGCACAACCAGGCAGTGCTGCATGGTTTCACTTCTGCTCACTCAACAGTTGAGTCCTTCCGGGCTAATCGAACGGAGGGTGAATGCGGGACCAAACGATGAGCATTTTTTAGCTCTCACCCGGGCTCCGAGCAGAGAGCACTGCAGCTCTTGCAGGTTAGAGAATCTCTCTGCCACTGTCTTTTTCTGCAAAGCAGAAAGAACAGGAATACTCTTTTCTCGTGTGACTGGGAAAGGAGCATTAGTGGCTGTTCCTAACACTCTGCAGAGTGTTTATTATGCTGATGCTTTTATTATTTATCAGGTTTCTTCACTTTTTTTTTAATATACCAAATTGATACACTCCATCCATCAGCAATGCCCTCCAGGAATGAGTAGCTAATTAGAGAGCAGGACTTGTGAAAAGACAAACCCGGGTTATGCACAGAACAGGTTTCTCCAGTATTTATTGCCTACGTTACTGGCCAAGCTTCCTTGTAAGTAATAGTCAAATAATCGGCCTGGGTCCTTTTGTGAATGGTTTGAGTCTGTGTGGTCTTCCTTTGTTAGAGCAGCTCATGGTTTCTGAAAGCTTCTGCACCCCCTGTTCTGAACAGCAGAGCCTGGTGGCACCAGCTGCTTCTGCCTGGAACAAACATTTGCATGTGACATTAAAAAAAAAAAAAAAAACAAAACCAATTAATTTCAAAATGTATTTGCTTTTCCTTATCCCCTCATTTTTTCATTTTTCAGCCCTTCTTAAAACTCTCAAAATATTTAAAAGATGAATATATTTTGCTTTTCCTACAAGCACCTTTTAAACAAGTAAAGCTTGACAAGGAAAGAAATCTTTCCTTCAGAAATAAAACAGCAGCCAGTGTTTGGAAATATTTTAACAATAGACCATATGGGAGTCCCGAACTATTAAGCTTTATTATTCAGAAGGCGGAAAATGTGGTTTGATATTCAATTGATATACAGCATAAATGAGAGCCGCAAACTCGGCTCCCTTGAGCTGGGATTCAGATGTTCTCTTGAATATAATAACTAACGCTTTGGCCTAGTTCCACAGAATGCATCCAGCCTGCTGATCACAAGCCAAGAAACTGTAGGCTTTTTTTTTTTCCTTCCCCTCTCTTCTCCAAAGTACTTTCCTCTCCTGCCAGCGTGAGCTTTTGGCCTGAATATAAATCTCCTGATATTAGATGCGTATAGAAAATGGGGAGGATGCTACTAGCACACAGCAATAGAGCTCTGTGTGTGTGTATGTGTGTTTGTTTTTCTTCTGCTTTAATGATAAGGTTTTCCCTTCGTGATGTGCTGTCAGGGGATTACGTTGGTCATCTGAGGTGGGATCTTCTTTGTTCCTGTTTCACTGTTTGTTTCTTAGTGCTGTGGGAGCAGGTGAACATTTTTTGGGGTTACTGTGAAGTGATGCCAGAGACCATGAGTGGAATTTGTTGGAGAGAGATACTGGAAGTGGCTTCAGTTTCTTTCTTTTTTTTCCTGATTTGACTTGCATATATTCATAATTGCCCTTTCCCCTTTCTATCAGGTCTCTCTTAACTTTCTTTTCTATGGGGAAAAGAGCCCATAAAAGTTGCTTATAAAATATTACATATATGGACTAAGATTGCCTATATGCCAGGGGAGACTGATAGTTACACAGATACTGTGATCAAGTAATGACAGGCTGGATCACCCTGCTATTTTTTTGACACACAATCCTTGATTCATTCAGTGTACGGGATGGACCAGCTTTGTCAGTGTGAATGTGGGAGGTGTGGTATGAATAAGGAATTGCAGGGACACAAGAAATGGTCTTGTGGGTCTGACAGTTGAATGTTGCCCCAAAATAGTGAGTTATGTGCAGTCTTTGTCAAAAAGTACCTTTGAGATGCCAGTATCATCCTTGGAAATGACTGAACTATGTCCACTGAAACTTTCTGCCCTATGCCTCTTACCAGGACCCAACTGCCTGGGCACAGACCTCAGGCACAGAAAATCATGCAGGTGGTGATATTGAACAGTCAGGTATATCAAATCAAGTCATATTCGATAACAGCCTAGAAGCAACCTTAACAGAGTATGTTTTGTTTCTGTTCCCTCCCTGTAACTCATGCAACATGAGATGGTTTGGTATATATTTTAAGTTCTAGGTGTTCAAGGTTTTTCTCAGGTTTTTGTGCTGCAGGACTCGACAAGTATCTATAAGTAACTCTCCCCCCAGTTTTGTGACAGATGTCCTTGATGATGTTGGGTCCTACCTTTTCTAGCCTCTCAGAATCTGAAATCAACCCAAGAACCTTCTCTATGGTCTGTGATTTCCCCTGAGTAGGCTAGGAGACTCCAGCATTAAGCTATCTGGCATTTTTCTCTAGAAGTGTGATGAGCCTGAAGAAAAGACTTTCACTTTACACATAAGTCCAGGAATGCCTGTAGAGAATATAAATTATGCGCTCTGAATGTGAAGTTCAGTTTTGGCTTCTGTCTTTCCTCCATTTCTCTTTTCAGTTGTTCATGATAGCTGAAATTTTTAATGTTTTTGTCTCAACCCACACACAAATTTTTTTCCTTTGGGGAAAACTGGAGCAAAAACAATTTTAGTGCAATTTTTCAAGCCTCTTTGACTTGCACCTACATCTGTTTGGTGTGGGGGAGTGGAATTTTATCATAAAACGTTTGATTTATTTAATGTATTCAATAAGCATCCAAGATGTGCCAGGTACTTTCTCAGCCCTTTTTGGATGAGAAATCTTGCAAGCTAAGAACCTAATAAACAAAGAAGCTACAGAACTCAAAACTTCCCCGCTGTTAAGTCTCCATATATCTAAGGAATAAACCAAGTTTGAACAAAACAGATCCAGAGACTTATAAAATAGTGTCACATGCAATACTGATGAGATCTAACTTTATAGGAACAACTATTATTTTACATATTTCTTGATCCTGTTATCTGCCCAACTTGCAACAAACTCAGCTGAGATGTGTCCACGCAGCAGCTCTACTTTCATTGCAACTATGAGTCTATTTTTATTGATTAAGCTATTGCTGTGGTTGTATGACGCTGTGCTAAGGGCTCATCCAAACAGGGTCATTGATTCAGACCAAGGTAAGTTACAAATCTGAGCGGAAGAGCTATTCCCAATTAACTTCTTCATCCTAACAAAGAGGTGGTTGGGAATAGTTAATAAGGAATAGCTGTTCTGGAATAATCCCTTTTTAAGACAAACCCTTACTCTTTCTATAATTGCATTCTAGGAAGCTATTCTGTACTGAATCAGCATGGGATAGAGTGCCTAGAAGACGTTCAGACCAAGCACAGCTAGCGGTGAGTGGGGCAATATATACACCGGGATGCCCTATTGCAACTATTATGAGTGAGCAGAAGAATAGCAAAAGTGATTGCCTGTGCATCTCTCTAGAAGGCAACAGAAAGTATTATATCAAAATCACTGTAAAGAAGGCCTCTTTAGCAGGGATGAAGTATGAGCTACCTGTTACTGTCTGAGCATTAACACCCTGTTACGGACAGAATGCATGTATCAACTTGTACCTGATTACAATTTGATTAAATGTTGGGGCATGGAAAGGACTTGTGTTCTTTTTTTCAGTGTGCATTTACATTATTACGTGGGGAGCAATCAATTTATTAAACCTATCTGATTATTCAGTAGTGGGGAAAAACAGCTGGTCAGAGGAGAACTTGTATTGTCTCTCAGGTGGACAGAAAATCAGTTCAAAAGAAATTTGCACAATCTTTTTTTGAGGAGAACCTACACTAACTAATCAAATAAAGGAAAAGCCAATAATTTATAATGCCATGAAAATTTTCCTGCAGCATAAAATTTTGTCCTTGACCTTGCCAAGGATGGGCTGGAGTAGATGGTGCTCTTATTCTTTAATGCATTGTAGTTGTGATATAGCTGCTGTTAATTCATAGTTCTGACTTTCGAAATTCATCTCTTCCCTTAAAAGGGAGGTGGCAGCCTGGAGTGGAGTAGCTTCAACTGCAGCCCTTTGGATGTTAATCCACCCTGACTTTCTTAAGCCTCCTACTTAAATCATTATCTTAATGAATCACCATTGCTGCTATCTTCAGTGCTACACAGGAACATGCAAATTTTAAACAGCCTGGGGGAGAGACCTTTTTGTCTGCAAAGTGCTCTGATACTCGCATTTAGATGTTGCCATGATAGGTACCTTGGATACTACTTTCTGCCTAACCCCATGGATAGATCATGGGGTATAGTGTATCACCAGTGTATGCCTGCTAGGTGGCTCTCAGGGCTTGCCCCCGAGAGGAGATGGATGCGATTCTTCTACTGACTACAAGAAGCAGCTTTAGCTCTAGCGCTTGAAGCCAGATCCCCGTGCAGGTTTGTCATTCATCTGACTGCCTGTTGGCGATGCTTTTCTTTGGCTGCAAAGTGACAAGGAGTTAAAGGAGTGAGGATGGGGTCCCCGCTCAGCTCTGCAGCTGCCATTTTGACTTTCGGGCAAGTTTCTTCACCTTTTCACTTGACTTTCTTCACAACACAAAGAAATATGCCATGCAAATGTTAATGTATCAACTACATTTTCTCCCAAGTAATTATTGAGAAATTTGATACAGCAGGAGAATTACCAGCTTGCTAGAACATCTTAAGCATATTTGTGGAGGAAAAACTGAACATAGTGAAGACACTGCAAAGCATCTCCAAGACTTTCAGCATTGTGTTGTCCAAATTTTTCCTTGAATTGTCTAGGCATTGAGCTCTACCTACTTCCAGCTCTCCCAGATGAGAAATGTTTACTTGTAGATGGTGGATACAGAGAATGCACCGTGTATAGTTGTTTCAAATGGCAAATCTTTATGGTTATTTGCAATATGCATTGAAAGATTTGATTCCTTTATTCATTACATCAAGAGCTTAAGAAGCTGTTTTACACAAATGTCCTAGATGATAAGAAGTATTCTTCCCAAATTGCAGAGTAAATTAACCCATTATTCCCTTTCTGTGGCTTAGAAAAAGAGCCCATTCCCTTACTATGGGTAACTTTTCCTCATTAGTAATAGTTCTGCTTCTGGAACAATGGCAGGCTAAATGCAGAAGATACCAGGTGAACAGAGGTCCTCTAGTCTCAACTAGGAGAGGACCATATTAACAGAACTGAGCTTAAATGTATTTTCTGTAGTCACATTATCAACTGTCAAATCTGCTGGGAGAGTTATGCCCACAAGAGGCCAGATCATCTATCTCAAGGAGGGCATCCTCATTCTTTCTCAGCTAAATCTTCTCTGAAGCCAGTTGAGCTGGATCTGGATATTTCTAGACTGAGAAACAATGCATTTTCTTGGCTCATGCTAAAGCTAAGTAACATTTTCTCAATTGGTTACCTAAGAAAGGGGATGTGAGCAAACAGTACATGCTGACTTTTCGCAGCTCAAGTCCTGGACAGGAATCTAGTGTGAGGCAGATATTAACTGCTTCCTTACCCATTTGTGCACACCTTCCTGGACAGCAGCAAGTAACTAGCCCTGTGCCTCAAACTTTTTTTCCTGCCTGGTGTAGCTCTGAACAGACTGCCACTTTCTTGCAGTAGTGTTCGACACTTTTTGTAGGGTGCTTTACAATGATAACTCTTCTGCTCGTTGTGAGCAGACTGTTGTGTTTTCTGTATTCAAGATCATAGCTGGTTCAGATCCCTCGTTGGATGGCAGCATTTTATAATACAGGGGGTAAAATAACTGGGGAAGCCATCTATTAGATTCAGCACTTTAAGATCAGTCAGAGTAGGGATTTCAGAAGAAATGCCAGAAGTCATTTGTGTGTGTGTATTTCCAAAGAGAAAATTGAGGTGACTAACATTTGAGGCTGAGTGCAGAACTTAAACGCAACATTTTTTCATTCTAGTCTTGGAAAGTAATGTTGATGGGTGTGGGCAGGTCTCTGGCTGACTTTCTGAATTGCCTTTATGTCGGAGCTCCAGCAAGGGATTTGGTGGAATTTCTCATCCTGTTGAGTAGAAGTGATGTTCTAGCCCACATTAGTTTCCTTAGGAAACAGAAGGAAAGGGACTCTTCTCACCAGCAGTTAACACACCCAGTGTTATTTTTGCAGACACTGTATGCAAAATGTTCAGAAAATGAGATATCCATGAGGTTTAGATTTTAATATTTTGAACTGGCTTACTTTATTAGTCTAGCTTCTGCATACTATCTTATGCTTGTGGGTAGTAGTAGTTTTGTTGATGTACAAAGGTTGTTATTTCTATAGTTCGCTCATTCAAATTCAGACATTTTGTAAGTATGGAAGTAGAATGTGTCTGTGCTGTTATTTTGTTTAAGCTGTCTTGAGGTACTTCGGTTAACCGCATGTTCATGGGAATCTGTGTTTGCTCAAATTACCTGCTCAGGTTTCTGGTCAGGTACGCTGAGATGCAGTGTTTCAGCTCAGAACTTTGTTTTGTGTTATCTTTCTCATGGTGTGTTACAGCTGCCTCCCAGAAATTCTGAAATTGGGGTCAAACAAACTCTTCTGATGTTTCTCCTGACATTTGCTAATTTGGCAGTATTTGAGCTGCTACTAAGAAGCATAGAGAAACTGCAGCACTGTGACAGTGCTGTTAAGAACAAGTGATGCACATAGCACTACACAGGTAGATGGATTTTAATCTGCAAGCATATCTGTCATTAATTTTAAGGGCTTTTGGAACCATGGTAGTTCAGCTAAAAGAGGAGAGATAAGCCAAGCAATTATATGGAGCAGCTATATTTGGTGAAGCACATTTCTTGTGATTAGCAGGGGCTCATGAGGCAGGGTAGTGAATTGTGCATCGCAGTGCCAAGTCTGACTGATCCTTCAGGACAGTCACTCATTTTATGTGGACACCTGGGAAATTTCTTAAGGCTTGGATATTTGCTGGGATAAGCTTACGAAAGTTTTTCTTTGGTTGGTTGTTGTAGATTTTAATGCGACAGTGCTTCCCCCCTGCATGTTGGGGAGAACCATTAACTTTCTGCCTCTTTGTGGTTTGTGGGACTTCTTGCTGGGTGTACAGGTGAAAGAAAGTAGCTGTGAGCTTTGAGTGGCTGCAAACTGATATGCTTTTGGGAAGACTGGGGGGGGGGTGGGAATGGCAGGGATTTGAAAGCTGTGAGTTTGACTGACTTGAACTGGGTGGAAAAATTGAGAGATCTGTGGCATCGGTTGTAGGGAGATGAAAAATTTCACCTGTTGCCTCAGCAGTCTACTTAAGAGCACTATCTGGAATGAGTTCCCAAAAAGTTCTTGCAGAGACTAATGGCCAACTGGGAGGAAATGCTGTTACTCCCTGAAGTATCAACAAACTCTCTGAATGTCTACCCAAGCTGGTAAACCAAACAGAAATTATCAATATGCTGCTATGTAAATTCATGGTGTGACAGTATCTTAAACATTATGCAGTTCTGATTACCATCTCTCAAAGTTAGTGGAAGGCTAGGGTAAGTCCAGAGAAGGCCTTCATCAAAGATAGGTCTCAAGGCAGTCAGTATGATTTCTCTCTTTGCTAGAGAGATGACTTACTACAGAAATTGCAGATGTTTTATATGTTCATGAATGGGGTGGGGAAAGGGAGTAGGGGGTGATTCTTCACGGTTCTTGTGTTAACTCAATTGATTCAAAGCAGGCAAAGAGGAGGCACTCTGTCATGCAGCAGTTACCATGTGAAACTCATTGCCACAGGGTGTTATGGATAGCAGAAGTCTAAACAGATTGAAAAATCAATGAAGGACAGATAAGAACTTATTAAAAGTGATGGCCTGGATACAACCTCTGGATTAGGAGATCTTTAACAATTGCACAGGGTATAAGAAGAGAAAAGACTGCCTGTACTTTATTTCACTGCTTTTCCTCCCAGCCTGCCCCCTGCACTTTTTTTTTTTTTTTTTTTTTTATTCTGGCTACTCCTGAAGAACAGAGAGAGAGAGCAAGACCTTTGCTCTCCTAATATGGCTATTTTTATAGTTCAAAACTAGAAAGGAAACTATCTGCGCTGCAGTACGGGCAACTAGTTTTGCCTTGCAGCCCACAAGTAATGTAAAGCACACTGAAATGAAGAGAATTAGGAGCCAAATGCCTCTTATTACCTTAAAATTAAAAATGTGTGTGTTATAAAATGCCTCTGTAGCCTGCTTTCTTCGTTAAAATTCTGACTTAACATGAAGCTGAGCTTGCTAATGAAGCTGTAAGTCACTACACTGTTAGTTATTTTCCTCACTTTCTGTGTTTGGTGCTACAGTCAGTTGAGTTGCCTGATAATGCACCTAATGAGCTGGCTTTGGCATTTTAACTCGAGTAGTAGTGACACCTTGGGCTGGAAGCTGAGGATGCCTGCCCACTGCGGAAAGGTCTGGGGAGCAGGACAGGGAGGGAAGAAGCAGCAAGTTGGGAAGGAGGCTGAAGAGAAGGCAAGATACTAAAATCTCTTCTATATGCCTAAAAGCAGGATAGTCTAATACAGAGCAGGGCTTATAGCTGTGACTGCAGTGGCAACAGTCAGTTGGTATTTGGGAGGTGAAAAAATCAGTTTTACATTTTGCTAGACGATTGTACTGTAATACAGCAGTGCCTCCTGGCAGGGAGAGCAATGTAATGTAAAGCAATACAGCGTGGAAGAGCAGTTGGAGAGCTGTCAGAAGCTGAGTAGCTTGGAATGCTTCCACGTGAACCTGGGAGCAAGCAAGCTTGCTGCAGCGTGGCATTCCCCAGCCCTGAGGAGGAGTATGGACTGCAGCACAAGCATGAACAACGCACCTTACAAACAACACAGCTCAGCGCTCTGGAGGAGCGCTACAAGAGGCTTTTCTAGGCAAAATAGTGAGTTTCTTTCTTCTCTTGGGAGATTTCTCTTCCAGCTCGCAGAGACCTTCCGAGTTCACATGCCAGGCAGCCCTGGGGCAAATGAGCTTGTACCTGTCAGCTGTCATTGCCTGGCACACCTCAGTACTCAAGGGCACAAGGCTGCCAGGGAGGTAGCAAAAGGCTGGAGCTCTCTAAAGCACAGGCTGCAGGAAAGCTGCTGGGTCTGATCTGATTGGGCAAACAATTGGTCCTTTTCTTTTTTTTTTTTTTCCTTTCTTTCTTTCTTGTAATAGTTTGTATTTCCAGAGGGCTTTGGTGCATGGCATTGGCTTTTATTCCAGTTTTTAGATGCTGGATATACTTGGCAATCTTACTTGTGGTTTTTAACCCTCCCCCCTCTCCCTGCCCCCAGCGTTTTCCTTCCCTTCAAATCCTCTGCCTCATTCTACGTATTGCTACTATAAATTGCTTGGAATGATGGGTCCTGTTTCTTACTTGGAGCCTCTGGATGCTATTAACAAGTAATTGCTGGAAAAGCTTGTTTAAACATCAAAACCCTACATTATTTTTTAAATTGCCCTTTGAGGTGGCTGAAATGCTACTGAAAGATTCCTTTAATACTGGACAAGAAACTTTTATTAGGTAAGGGAAATAGTGTTCTTACTAGACTATTTCTGAGGTACCAAGTCATCTTCCTTTTAAAGAAGGGATGTGTAGTTTTAGTCCCCCTGCATCCTTCTTCCCCCACACCAGCAAAGCGGCTATCTATAGCAAGGAGCAAAAAGGTTTCAGTGGCTTTATCCCTTCAATGCATCCAGACTTTTTTTTTTTTTTTTTTTTTTTTTTGACCTGTAAGAATGCAACGATTCATTCTGCAATGAATCCAGCAATACTGGTAAATTATCCAGGGAGATTCTTTCAACATCCAAGCTACATACAGAGGGATTGTCCAGCATGATGTAGGACCAGGGCACTGTGTAACACACTACTACTTTTCCTGTTGTGATCACATCAGTCAGATTACTGACTGGTTAATCTGTGGTCATGGGTGAGCTTGAACAGGATCCTCCACCATTCAGAAACCAGTAGCTACACACATGATGCACCTCTCCTGGTTAAGACAGATGTAGGATTGGCTGAAATGCAACAGGTCTTGCTCAGAATGTAACTGAGGTGTATTAGTGGCGCTGAGTCACCATTAGCCTACTAGCAAGCATTGGATACTCAGGGGAAATTTGCATTTATTTCACATTCTGAAAACTGTCAGGCAGACCTCCTCAGAGGACGAGTGTCTGCTTACTTTAAGAAGAAATGGTCCATTTTGCTTTGACGTTCATGCAGTCACAGGGATGCAGTAAATGTATTGACTTTTTATTTTTTTCTACTCTTTCATGTAAGTGTACACACATTATTATAAGAAAGCAGTATGTGAGCTCATAGCTGTGCCTCATCACTTAATGAAGTTGTTTGCTTTAAAGAAATTACATGGACCTTCTGTGGAGGCTGTAGAAGCAGTAGCTAGGCTGCCCAGGTCTGAGCCCCAGCAGGCAAAAGGAAAGACTTCATTACAGGTTTCTGAAGTTTGACAGGCAGCCAGGCCTGTGCTAGCGATTAAGGTGTGAATTTTATAAATGGAAGTGCTACCTTGGGAAGGAATAAACAAATAAGGAACTTAGTGCAGAAATGGTTTGAGAAATGTCATGTGTTGTGAAGACAAGCGTGAATTTGGAAGTAGCATGGCAGGGTTTCATGAGTACCTGTTTATTCTGCATTTTTCACATAACAGTGTGTCTGATCAGGTGAACTGTCTTCTGTTCCTCTGCCATCTTCCTGGTAGCAAATTGAGCTTTATCTTTTTATACCTGATATGTGTGTTAAGGTTGTGGGTTTTTGGTTTTTGTTGTTGGTTTGTTTGTTTTTTTTGGGGGGGAAGTTTCCATCTAATATAAATTGCTAAACAAAATGTGGACAGACACAATCACATCGTCTCAGTAGGTATGCCACAGAAAGGGAAGCAGAATGCATATTGTAGGAAATGGATACATACCTCTTGCTTTCATGGTGTGCAAGTGTTTCTCTTTTCCCATTGTTATTTCAATTTGTGTTTTAGTAGCCTTTGTTAGGAATTTGTGGGATATTAAGCAAAAGTCAAGTGCATCATAGATTTAGTGGCTAAAGGCTACTGAATTGAACAATATTTTTGATACCTAAGAAAAAATACTTGCTTGAAATGACAATCGCTGCCTTAATTTTCATAGATACTAGTGAGTTTAGGTATGACTTTATTCAGACACTCCTTGTCTTCTGCCAGAGGTTTAAGGAAAGACAGAACTCTCAGCTGCAGAAAGAGTCTGTTCTTAAGCATGAGGAACAAGAGTTGTTAGAAAGTACTGGACTTCTGATAGATGTAGCTGCTTTTGCAGGGAGACTTTGAGGCTGTTTTTGCTGGGGGTTTTGGGGTTTTTTTTGGAGTTTATTTAATGCAGCAAAGGATTTCAGTTGAGAAAACAGTGAAAGCTTAAACTTGCGATGCTTGCTTTCCTTTTTTAAGCTGGTGAATAAGAACTAGATATAATTGAAAGCAAATATCTGGTAGCTCTGTATTTTGAAGGACAAGGCAATAAGAATTCAGTTTTAAATCATCAGCTACATCTCACTTTATTAGAGTCTGTTGTAAATTATAAACATTTTTGGACTTAAATGTTTAGTATGCTTGATAAGAAAATGAAGTAAAAATTCTCAATGAATGGTTACTTTTAGAATTTTCAGGAAGTATGATTCAAATGAGGAGAAATAATGTCTAATAAAAGTCATTGGCTGTTTATTAAAATAATAAAAGGAGAAAGTATGTCAGCAGTATGAATACCTGTAAGATAGAATAAATGTTTCAACTGAAGATATTGCTGCTCTCTGGTTAGTAAAAAATAATACCAAATTGAAAGCAGACTATATTTAGTTGCAAATCAATATGGTTTAGTAGTTACCAGCCACTGATCATCCTTTATGAAAATAACTAGAGTGTAAATGTAAAACAAGATTAAAACTGGTAGCTTTAAATTACTTTGATTTAAATCTGCCCTTCCTCTACTATTGGATGATATCTGAATAAATAAATAAGCAAAAGCACATTTAGCTGCTGGCATGGCATTGCCATGGCTTTTCCTGTATTTGCTGTGATGTGATACACAAAGGAAACTCCTTCCCTATGCTCATATATGAAGTCACTAACGTTAACACTTGGTCCCTTTTTAATTCCTCCAGTTCCTCTGTCTCTCATCTCCATTACCCTCCCCCCAAATTTAAACGGCAAGTGAATTTTGAATTTGTCATGTTTTGCATACTTCTCAAGGTGTGTGAGCTGCCTCTGAAGATACGTACACTTGGCCTCTTGTTTTCTCTATATTTGATACAAACTGCAAGAGAGCCCTAAAGAGGTTTTTCTTATTTTACTCCTGGTCACATGTTTGGTACTATAACTTCCAAACATTAAAATTAATTATGACCTTAGAGGCAGACAGTCCAACAGTGAAATAGCTTGTAATTTATTTGAACTCTGAAATTCCACTGGTTAAAAATGTGTAAAACTTGCCCATAATTTGTTTATATATTATTTTAAGAAAAAAACACCTTAATTATGAGTCTGGTTCCTCAATAAAAAAGGATAGCTATCTGGCTAATCATTGCTATGCACTAGATCACTAATTCTTTTCTTAATGACAGTAGGATTTTTACCATTTTCCCCCATAAAACTTCTTCAATTATATAACGAATGCATTTGATTTAAGGGGATGCTCTCTAGGATTTTATGCCCCAAGACAGGCATGTCAGGAAATAGCTGGAGGTTGGTGAAGAACCTCAATTGGATTAAATGCTTGCAAGTACTGACAAGAGTGGGAGTTAAGTATTTGGATGGAGGCCTGTACAGAGGCTAATGGACAGCTCTGTTCTCAGCTACTCCTACTCGAAATGCGTTATTTTGTTTAGCTCTCACCTAGAAATTCAGACTTTCTGAGTCTTCAAAGAAAATGCATGTGCTGCTGTCTGCCTATGGGAACACACAGCTCTGCCTGGGTATATGGAGAGGTTGCTCATAAGGCCTGTTTTTTCCAAAGTCTTCAATTTCTGTTCGTGGAAAAATGAAGTGAACGATTGCACTCCTGTACTAACTGTGGGGATTTTCTTGAAACGGCTTCTTAAATAATTGTTTCTGCATTAAACGTGTCACTAAGTGTCAAGGTTTCTGGATGTGCATGTCCTGTGTATTGCAGTTATGAAATGCAGCTGGGCCTCCATTTGCCTGTTGGAGACACAGATCTGCTCTTGTGATTTGGTTTCAAGCTGCTTGAGAAAAATGTGACAGAGTATATTCCAAGGTCTCATGACACGTGTGAAGTTCAGTGCTCTTACCAGGCTGTCTGCTAACTGGCCAGGAAGCCACTAACACTGTGGCTGGCGATGAATAAAGAAAGCCTAAAGATGCTAAATCTTGGTTGTGGGAGATTGTTCAATATTTAAACTCCTGATGTCTGAGTACATGGGGTGGCATTTGCAACAGATGTTTGCCTGGCAATCAAAGACCCAGTGTAGTAAATAGTTTGTTAGAGTAAGAGTTCACCTGGCGGTTAATACTGATTTTTATGGCTATGGACTTAAGATCTCTGGAAAATGAGAGTAAGAAGGGTTTCTAGGGGTAGATGGATTTGGAGGCTTTGGGGTCCTGCTCATCTGTTTGAGATATCATGGAATAGCCTTATTCTGGATTCATTTGAACAGAGATAGCCAGTGAGATAAACAGGTGACTGGGATGTAGAGTATGTGAGACTTTCCCTTTGTTTCTGCCTAGTGCTGGACTGATGAGTTGGGTTCATTGAATCCACTGTATCACCCAGCCTTTGAGGAGTTATAAAGCTGAGGTGGATTGAAAAAGCTCTAGCTGTGCCACTTCAGAAGAAGGTTTAGCTTGGCACTGCCTTCATCCCTGAGGGCTGCTTGTGATGCCTGGAGCTACTTACCGTAGGGATGAGCAGACAAACCTGATGTGTGCTCAAACCTGGAAATCTGAATTAACCAGTGGAATAACTTAGATTCCTCTACTTATGAGGTAGATTCCTCATAAATTAGACGTTTCATCAAGATTGGTGTGTGCATTCTCGCTCATATACTCTTTCTCCTAAAAGCTGTTGCAAGAATCACTTGCTGGAAAATGAAGGCACTCATGCTATTAAGGAGCAGTAAGACAGGAGGATGCTACAGGGCCCTGTGGTCCTCCATCTCTGAGCCCATACATCCTGGCCAGCATCTTCTCACACCCATCGGTGCTCTGGCTCCCTGTTAAGTACTACAAGATGCCTTTCATGAGATGGGTGCATGGGGGGGCAGCTCTTCATGCTGAAGAGTACCTTTATATTGTGATGCAGAGCTATAGCTCAACAAAGTAACTCTTCTCTTTTTATTATCTGTGTGAGTCACAAAGAGATGGCACAAAAAATGCCATTAACACATTTGCTGCCCTAAAAATTTTCTTGTTGGCTCTTTCAGCTGCTTAGGCCAGCAGCTAGTATCCTCCAAGGCTTAGTGAAGAATTAGGTTGAAATTGCCAAGGAGTGTCTCTTCCTGCACTGACTTCGAGATGTATGAGGCTCGCTCTTTTTTGTCCTTCCTTCCTTCATCCTGCACGAGCCATATCTGCCTTGTGCCCTGTCAGCATTTTCTGCTTGGGAATGGCTGAGTGGGCTTTGCTCTGTTCGGCGTGTATCTTTTTTTTTATTTAAAGGAGATCCTTCAGAGTATCTATTTGCCATAAATCAGTTGATAATTTGCTGGTAATAAGTGCAGAGGAGGGAAAGAAAAGAGTGCTTGGAGCCCTCCAGTCCCTTTCTCTTGGCAGTGCCTTGTTCCTGCTCTGGGAGGTCTTTCACTTCTCCCAGAATTGGTTCAGCCTCCAGAGCACAAATGCTCCAAAGCTGCAGTCGCATGGTTGCTGTCTGTCTCCAGAAAGTCATGTGGCAAGGGGCTCTGCATGCTGTGGAGAGCAGCTCCCCCCGTACAAGGAGTTACAGGATACTGCTGGGGGTAGCTACAGCTGGTATGCACTGGTACTAATATAATCCCGCAGGACTGTATCCATGAGACACAAGTGTGACATGTGAGGTATTTAGGGAGACACACCTGTTCTAGGCACAGGCCCGGGCACTGCATGCCTTGGAAACGGAAGGGTTTGGTGGAGCAGCGAAGACTCTCATTTCATCCACAGGAGGGCTTTGCTTTCTTCTTTCTCCCCAGTTTCACGTTATTTTATAATTCCCTAATACTATGCAATCCTGTGGCCTGTTAGCACCAGGCTGTTTCAAAGGCCAGGCTAGTGTTTGCATTTGAACTTTTTTTACCTTAGTGGGTGATTCCAGAGTGATTAGCAGGAGAGAGAATGGCTTCTGGGACTGAGGGATGGTTTTGGGTGTAACTGCTCCCAAGAAAGGGCAGAGAATTCAGAGAATGTCATCTATGTGCCGGGTTGGGTTTTTCAGTCCTTTAGATAATTTAGATTTTATGTTGTGTTTACCTGTATTTTTATTATAAGGCCTCTGTCTTGCAATTTGGAACAGTAAATCACATAAAAGTGATATCATCTTACCAAATCTTGTACAAAAATATTTTGTCCCTTTAGTTTGAAATCTGAGTGTCTTTCTCTCTCCCCTTCTGTCCCCCCATCCCAAAAACTTTGTGAAATGGCTACTTTCCATACAGACGAAAAAGCCAGCAAGTGCAAACTAAATCTCATGATTGCGTAGTATAAAGAAATTCACTTGCTTAGATTTTTATCTCTCTTTAATTTAATCTGGCACTTGTCGCAGATTTTTTTTTTTGCCATTGAAAAGGAGATGTATTAAGATGGAGGAAAAAAATCGCCGAGTCTGTCATATGACTTGATTCCATCTGTCTGTCTTGTCTTGCAAGGAAAATGGAAATTTTCTCTCAAACTTCTTTTTTATGTGCCTTTTTTTGATGTTAATATGGAATCTCCTAGTTTGCCTCTGTCTCACTCCATATGCCACTTCTTTCCATGGATTCCTAATCTTGGTGAGGTTTTAGGTGCTGCTTGGTCAGGGACAGCTTCCAGGACTGGGGCCAAGATTTCTCCTGTACCTGATAGACTGTTGTATGAAAATAATACTGACTGGACAGTTTTCCCCTCCCATCTCTACTTTAAATAATATTTGCCAATAAACATCCAGTATGCCAATTTTTTGTAGGACTAATAATGGCTGGTGGACATAAAGAAGAGGGTGTGAGGCATGTTTTATTTCAGGATCAGGTTAGTTTGGGCAGTTAGGTATTATGGGGGGAAGGTGGTTGTTATTACTTTCTGTAACAGCTCTGAATTCTGAGTGGGGTGGAATGGAATAACCAGACCCTGAGGGGACAACAGATTCTCCTCAGAAATGAAGCGTTGTTGGTAGGGGAGAAGGTTCTGGGAATGGCGACTCCTTGGCTCCAGCCTCACCTGTCCCATGGGGTAGGCTTACTGTGAGCAGGTCACTGACCCTTATGGCAAGGGGATATATACATCTGAATCTTGTTAATCCTAACCTGAGAGATGGCTGCAGTGTGAGAAGAGCCTCCTCATCTGCATGGGTGAGCAGAGGTACTGACCAAAACCGATGGTCCTCTTTAGTCCCTGTATGGTGCTAGTCACAGTTTGACCAGCCCCGAAGGCTTCCTTGTGGGCAGACCCTTTTTTTGTACACATGAATGTGTGATGATGATACAGTGAGATATCCTGCTTCTTGGAAAAGGAAGCATCATCCTCATCTAGCTGTGGTGCCTCCCAGGCTAGCTTTGAATCCGCACATGACTGCGTTTTGCTGCACGGGCACAGCCTAAGGTAGATGTGGCCTCACTGTCCTTGCTAGCTGGTAATGGTGGGCTCGCTCCCACCGCTGTCCCTACTGGATTCTACCAGAATAAATCGATTTTCAAACAAAAACTGAAGATATTTATTCTGGGTGTTTTGTGGGGGCTTGTGGTGGTGTTGGGTTTAGTGGGGTTTTTTGTTCCTTAACTGCACCCTGCAAAATGTCCTGGCTGAGTTGTTTCCAAACACTGGCATCTCTAGGGAAGGGGTTATAAATTGCTAATTTAAAGCCTGCAACAGGATAATTAACTAACCAGTTTGATGTAAATGGCTTAATGGGGCTTTACTAGCCCCTTTGAACTTAAAGTAGCACTAAAAAGTAAACTGTAAATACCTTCAAGGAAAGTACTGGCATGCTTGAATGTGGGGCTGCTTCGTTGTAAGGAGCAAGCCTGCTCGACTTGCCAGGAATCCAGTGGCCTGTGTGACAGCAAACATGTCAAGGGGGTGAGGGGACCAACCAGGCACCCTTTGGGGAAGGCTCTGCAACTACCCTAGTTCTTCAGGAAGCACAAAAACTCAGATACATCAGGCTTTCAAACCTGCTCTGCCTGCTTTTGAAAATTTAAATCACAACCTCAGTTTAAATGCAACTGTAATGAATTTCATCAGGATTGAAGGGGGGGAAAAAAAAAACCAAAAAACAACAAAAACCCTGAGGGAGAGGCAGCCACTAGAGTCCACCCTAATTTTCCTGGAGTTGTATTTGCATTAAGGTCTTTCAGCAAGTTGAGGCAGAAACACTTATTATACCTTGTTTCAGAAGACCTTGTTACGCACTGAATCTGCCGAGACAACGTACTGCAGCCCTGCAGCAGATTCCAGTTTCTGATGCATTTTGGGGACTTGAGAGAACCTCTAAACTTTTGTTCTTGCTGGGTTGTTACAAAATTCCAAGGGAGGAAGTCAACAACTATTAAGCATCTAGAAATTAAGATCATTACAAAGTGGAAGCTTCTCATGTAGTTAGGCATTGATCTCACTTCTGACTGTGTAAACGGGTGTGAGTGAGGAGAATTTCAGGCCCAAAGGCAGGCAGGAGTATTCCCTTCTGTCCCTCTCTCTATGGGAGAGAAGCTCCTCCTGGTCCGAGTGCTGCTCTGCTCTGTCTTCTCATCGCACATGCACCATGCAATGGCAGCAGTAATTTGCAAGAACTTTTTCTTCACTGTTCCTTTGTTTCACCACCATCTTTCACCAATTGCCAGCAGCCTTCCTGGGTACGGGAGGATGTTTTGGAGTTTGAAGCACAATTCTCAATTACTGCTGTGACCTCTGACACGGGATTTAGCTTTACAGCCAGCTTTCTCAGGAGCGTTCCTGGTCCTTGGCTCTGCTTTCCTGCCCGCTCTGTTGCACTACCCCCGAAGACCATGAGGCTGTAAGGCTGAGCCCAGACCAGGGCTGATGTGGGAAGAGGGCAGGACCTAACCTTTTCAGTGGTGACCCTGACTTGGATGGGCTAAAACAGATCACGATGTCTCATCATCTGTAACGATGGATCTATTTCTCTGTGGTTTGTTTTTTTATTTGGTTTGTTTTCTGGTGTTTTTTGTTTTTTTCAGCTGGGAAAATAATGTACCACTGACAATGTTAATCCTGGCTTTAAAAAAGAAGAAACATCAAAGGACTGCAATGTTGTAGAGGGCAGTGATGTAGAAGTGCTACATCTTATTTTAAAAATCATGTCTGACAGGGGATTCTGTCCAGCACTCTAATTGTTCAGGTGTCTGTGGGCCTATTGTATGCAAAGATCAAAATGCTGTACTGTGGCCTTTAGAAGAAGAGGTAATAACATGGCACTTCTTTGCCCCTGTATGTTGACTGAAGTTGGCACCATGGCACTACCTGCTCGCTGTGTTTGGGTGGGAGCACAGTGCAGGATTAATTTGGGGTTGATGGCGTTGGCAGGGATCTGTCAGCAGAGCTGGCCCAGCTGCCTGGGCTATGCTGTAGCTGTTAATCCTTCACTTTTATGAGCATTAACCTAGATCACATATTTTAAAAAATTAAAAATGCATGCACTATTAGAGAGAGATACTTGCAAGCAGAAGAGCTCTGTACACATGCAGTGTTGACAGCTGGAGACTCTCTTCAAGGAATGGCAGAACACCTTGGCATGCCAGCTTTGATATCTTGGCATCTGACTAGGAAATGCAAATACTCAATCTTAATCCATCATTCCCACATGCTGACATGTATCCAAGGGGAACTTCTGTGAATGTTGTTGTTATTCCCATATAATTTCAGCTGCTGCTTTGCTTCCCAGCACCACCCCACCATGTGTCCAACTGAATGCAGTGTCTTCCAAGCCTTTTATGCCAGATCTTTTGGATTTGTGTGTCTCATGGGGCAGCAAAAGGGCATTAGTGTGCTTGTGCAGCACAGGAACAAACCCTCTGTTTGGAGGGGGCAGGGTTCTTTTTACGAGGCTTTTCTCTTTCTAATCCCCCC
>NW_020799121.1:6207085-6225494 GCF_003259725.1 Athene cunicularia | reverse complement strand
TGTGTATAAGAGACAGTCCTTAGATTCCTCATTCATAATCAATTCAACCAAAATTAATAAAAAAGCTTTTTCATACATCCCAGGAAAATAAAAATTAAAGAAAAAAGAGGACTGTATTGATCATCTGTTCTTTCACAGGAGAAATAGCTCCTTTCTGAAGTTCTAATGGGCCTTCTATATCTTCTAATAACTATACTTTTGTCTTTTTTATAATTAAAGTTTCAAACAGATAATAATAAAAAATACATATGAAGAAAGTTAGCATGACCAAGAATTTCTGCTGTGCCATTCATCCCACTGAAGGACTCAAACTCACTGGTCATTTCTGGGCACATCACTAAATTCCAGCACAAGTTGTTAGTCCTGTCTGAAGCTTTGAATATCTCTGTGACGTACAGCCTCTTCTAGAGGGAAGAAGTAATATTTGTGATATTGGCAAAGTACGATTTATTTTCTCAGCAATTTCACTAAATATTCATTTAAGACACTAAACTCTCTTTAAAAACGCCCACAGAAATCCCCCTTTCCAGCACACCTTTTGTTTTGAAACCCACCAAACCCAACACCCATATTTGATTTATTGGCTTGAGAATAGCAGGGAAAATGTGAGTGGTAAAACCTGGCCCAGCACTCTCTGGCTATTGCTAGAAAAAGAACAAATCATGTGTAACAGTGTTTTCGTGACCTTTCCTCTGTTTTTAGAAACATGAAAAATTTAATCAGCACTTTTTTTCCCTGGCTATTGCAAATAATAGAAAGTTGTGTGAAAATTAGAACATAATGAAGACAAATTTTAGAGTGGTGTCTGCTGCAGGTCTTGGGTGTGTTCACCAAATTACCTCCTGCTTAGAGAGCAGCTGGAAAATACAAGTCCTTTCCCAACATGTCAAAACCGACTTTTTCAAAGGATGCAGTAGCTGTGCCAAAGCACCTTGCCTATTTGTAAGCAAATGCATACTGTAGGGACTATTTCTGCCTGGGCCAGCATTCTCACATGCAGCTGGCTGTATTAAATCAATTTGATGAATTACTATATACTTTTTAATTTTTTTACAGACAGGTCCCTGCTATTTCTTGCCTGCACAAGATTAAACGGGCTTTTACATTACATACCCTGTTATAAGACTTTAATTGTCTGGAATGGGTCTGTGTGTGCAGTGACTGGTCCTGGAAGGGTCTGGGGATTTGGGATTATTGTCAGGCTTCTTACACTGCGGTAGCAGAGAAAGAGGGTGTGTGAAAGCCATGTTAGCATCCATGATGGAGGATACCTCATAAGAAGGATGCCACCTATGCCATTAATTCAGGTTCTTTACAGGAGTTGACTGTTCAGTTTTGGATTTTGGGGTGGGTTTCCTGCTGTTAAAACACATTCTTTGAGTGAGGTGTCTGCCAAGAAAATGCCAGGAGAAGGGAATAGATTAATTCTAGATGGACTGACTTGATGGGTCAGAGAAAGCTGGATGGCATCAGAACATCCCTATGACTGATAAGGCCTATCTCTTCACAAGTTCATGAGCCCCTGGATGTGCATGTTCAGGAGCACCTGCACTGTGGCATAACAATGCTACAATTTATTCAGCCCTTCTCTGTGACAGAACTCTGTGTGGCTGAATAATATGCAGCCAAGGGCCAGGGACTGAAAGCAGTTAGATGCTAGATATGAGATACAGCTGTGTGGGAATGCACAATGCTAAGAGAGAGGTTTTAGCCCAAACATACCCTCACTAAACGTACTTCTGGCATCATCTGGAAGTCTCTTGATGCTGTTATATTAGTGGGCTCTGATGGAAGTGGTAAGGATCTAAGAATTTTATTTTTTCCTTCCAGTCCAAGGTGTAGTATCAGTGTTTGTTGTGGCTGTTAGCAGTAGTTTGTACATGTATTACTCCTTTGGCCAGATTCTGATCCTGTTTATGTAGCTATAAAACTGCTGAGTTGTTTCATCTGTGTAACAGAGGTTTCAGTCTCTCTGGCTGTTTTGGTTTTGCTGGTTTGGTTCTGTTTGTTTTTTTGTTTTTTCTTTAACCGCTTTCCTTGCTGAGAGGGGAGAGCTCTATGGGAAGTGATCCAGCAGACTTTTAAAATAGCTTTTTAGTGTGTTTTTTTTTAACTCTTGCTCAAGCGTTTAAATATGTCTCTGTGAATTCTCATCTGAGTGCCTATGAAACCTGCCAGCCAAGCCTAAATCTTGCAGGAGGTGCGGCCACATTTGTGTTCTCAGAGCTCTCTGGCACAGACACCTGGTACACCTGTGTCTCCTGCTAGTTTCAGTACTGTCACAATTCACCCCTCATGCCTGTTTCTCTGGTACCTCCTGTTTTTCCCAAGGTTATCTTCTATAAATAGAAGCTGCTCCAGCTTTTCACTCCCCCACACCCATCTTGAGAAGAATAATTACCAATGAGATGGTTTTAATAGTGCTGAAAGAAGGAGGCTAATCCGTTCTGCTGTGCTCTTTGAGACTTTTTTCTGACAGGAAATAAATGCACAAATTGCTTAGCAATTTCCTCAGGTGACAAATGTAAAGTGAGTAGCTTCTAAAATAATTAAACTTTATTTAAATATTTGATAAACTATGGGTTATCTAAAGAATAAAACTGTAATTGTTTTGGCACCCCCAGAGTTCCATGCAAAGGTCTCAATCTGAGTATAAAATACAGTAATTTCCTTAATTGTTGTTAGAGTGGTGGAGGTGACTGTGGTATCTAGTGTTCATCTGTCCAGAAACCAAAACCATGCTCAACTCAGGCTACCAGAGATGCTTTGGATGATGCAGCTATCTGTCAGCACATGACACAGTAGCCAGAAGATGCAAATATTTAGAGCATTCATAAACCAGAAAAATTTATCTTAAAATGAACAAGATAACTAAATGAAAGCATGTAAGGATTTCAGGTGATGGTGCTGATTTTACTGTCCTTTAAACTATGTCTGCAGCAGCCCAGAGCTTTGTGTTGTATCATCCAAGAGAAATGAAAGAGAAGCTGTCTCTGTAGGCTACATGATGCAACTGGTGAGCAATTGCTCAGATAGCAGGGTGCTCTGTGTTCAGTAAGTGCCTACAGATAGAAATGCTGTGTAAAGGAATCATTGCTAGCACACTGATGCATGCTGGCAAATTAGACTGTATTTGGTGGAAGGATAAGAATCTACTACAGCTCTTTAAAATCACCCTTGCTGTGATCACCTCATGATAAAACATTAATTTCTCCAGTGTAAATAAAGGCATAGCACATTTCCCAAATAATCTCTTACAGTAAAAGCAGGTTGGTGCATAAGAGTAAACCAAGTCAGAACAACCAGTCAGCCTACAGTATTACCACCCAAAGCTTAGAATGAAATGAGAACAGCAGTGCTTTTTCAGGTTTTATAGCCACCTCTTTGCTTGACATTGACAATTATTTATTACCGCTAATATTGTGCTTTGTAAATTTATACATTGCTTTATGAAGTAAGGCATGTTTCCTATTTTAAGGATCTTATAATCTTGTGGGTTGATAAGGGGTGCAGATTATCCCTTGGCTGTTCATAAATAGCATTACCACTAAGAGTTTTATTAGTGCTGGGTCCTTTCAAGCCTGTGGCTCTTTTTCTTAACAACACTTTCCTAGTCAAGTGCCGAAATACGGATTTCGACACCGTGATCTTCCAGGCTGGAACAGTGTGGGCATTCTGCTTGTAGTGAAAGAGCACAATCCAGGCAGAGTCCCAGTGCAGTGGCTGTTGCTCTGTCTGGGTTTAACCCACCGCCTTTGCTTGCCTCTGTCTCTGAGACTACAAATCTGGAGTTTGGGTGATGGCAGCAGAGAGCAAGTTTGAGAGGTTTGTGTGTGTGTGTGTGTGTGCGTGCGCGCGTGTTTTAAATAAACAAACAATGGAACAGCAACTTCAACAAATTGTGAGTGGTGCTAATTTGTTATAGTGCTGTCTTGCCTTCTGGCAGTGTTGATTTAGGAGAAGCCGAGCAGACTGGAACGGATGCGGGAAGCCGCCGGTTCTTTTGCTCTGGGGTGTATATATGTTCAGTATAAAATGCTTCTAGGGGTCCTGTCCTGAGGAGCTTTCAGATTACAGGGTACAGCACATGCATAGGCTGCTAATTCCCTTTTCAAAACCAAATCTTCGGCAAAAGTACCTTCCCCTCTGTATTGCTCTTCGCCTTCCGCTTTTTTTAAATGGAGAGATGTTTTAAGTCTTGATTTATGACAAGAGCCTGTAATTTGTGTGTTTTGAGGACTGCCAGAAAATCCTTGACCTTGACAAGAATAGTGTGTAGAGAAGGAAAGGAGGAAGATCCTGTGCTTTGGATTGTAGCAAAGTTTTCAACACCCCATGACCTTGCTGGGCTGCCTTTCATAACGTGCCTGGGGCTGTAATCCCCAAAGCTGAGCAACTGTCTGACAGAGAAGGCTGGCCAAATGCACATGAGATATCTGCAGCCCTGGACCACTGTTGTGCAGTGCTGCAGGATAAGGATGGCAGGATGGGAGTCTTGCTGGGAAGAGGTGGATTTTGGAAGCATATGTGGAGTGACCCTTGTAGCCTGTGAGTTGAGTTTAAAGGAAGTCTTAAGTGAAGAAGACAGGGGAATGAAACAGTCAAAATGAGAAGTAGTGGTTGAGGAGAAGGCAGCCAAGGAAACAAAGAATTTTGAAAATGAGTAAACCCTGCTTTCCCCTTAGGTTATCATCAACTTGGATAGATTTGGATACAACGCAGACAGTTTGCAAAACTTTGAGTCTGTTAGGCCTTCTGCTTTTACAAGCAACAGTGACTTTCTGGCATCCTCTCATTTGCCAAGCTCAGACTTGCAGAAAAACTTTGGTAGTTGCAAAGAACCAAATATATGAGGGTTCAGGGTGTTCAGTTAAGCATGCAATTTGGAGGGATGTTTGGCAGTCTTGATACTTGATACCGCCAGGACCAACTCTTAAACAGTGGTTTGCTTGAAAGACTTCACTAAAGTCTTTGGAAGCTTAGAGACAAAGATTTATCTGGGAAGTACAGGACAGAGTATCTGGACAGTTCTTGGGGAGAATAAAATTGCTGGATAACGTGCAAAAAGTGCTGTATTTAAGGCATTGTTTTATTTATGTTAAGGAGAACTGTTGCTGCTGCATCTGTAGGTATGGATGAGATAAGGGAATGAGATTTGGTCTTGTAGAAGAAAATGAGACAGCGAAGTTTGTTTCTGTGCCCACTGGTATCTGCCATGTGGTGAGAGAGATGACATTTTGGTCCAAGGCTGTTACTACCCATGTCCTTCCTGCACCCCTCAGTATGGGGCTCAGTGTTAACTATTGCAACAAGTTCATGATAATACCAGTGTTCTGTATGCAGTTGCTCCTCTGCAAACTGCTTGTATCTGCAGAAAAGTTTGCTGAGTCCACACAAGAAATAAAAATAAGCAGGCCAGTTGCAAGGATCTTTATCAAGCCCTCTCCCACTTCTCCCAGTACTCTGAGGCCTTGTTTGCTCTAACAAACCCCATAACTAAGGTGTCTGAGTCACAGTCACCAGTGGATTTAAACACTCCCAGCCGTCTGCTCTGCCTCATCCCTCTCCTGGAGATCCCTCCTCCGTTGCAGTGACAGTTGAAAGGGCCATGCATTTGCTCCAGTATTGCTGCATTTCACAACCAGGCTATCAGCTTGTACCTGTGGTGACTCAGAGCCCTAAAGCAGTGCTGCAACTGGGAGGGTGCTGTAAAACTGTCGGTTGGAAAAGGGTCATGACATTTCTTTTTCACCATGCTGTGTGCTTTTGGCCCCAGAGCAGTGCTCAGCATGAAGCTGCCACCCTGTGCACCCCTGGCCAACTGTGGTCTACTATACTGAAGAACAGGGCCCAAGTTTTTAGGACCAGAAGCATCTTCTTGCTCCATGTAATTCGTAGGTTTGTTGATTCTGCCGAACACTCTCTAGGATTAGCTGGGAGGTAGCAACAATCCTTTAGTCATGTCCTAAATTCTTGCATTGTAAAGAGAGAATTCTGTACATCAAGGCTCAAAGGTAGCTGGGGAACAAGAGGAATTCTGCATACCAAAGGGGCCTTAACTGGTGGATGAGCATCCTTCCTTCTGTATGGGTTGAGCTACTCCACTGAATATGTGGGTATTTTAGTGCAATAGAGTCATTATATAAGCATGGGACATCAGAGCTGCCTTTACTACTTGCATTGCAGGTCCAGTTGGAATGGAGCTTGCTCAGTTGTTTGCAGGGCTGCAGAAGAGCCCAACATCTATTGCTGCTCACTAGCTTCTGAGGCTTTATTTATTTTGTGCCACTGCTGTGTTCCTGAGATCAACTGTGCTCTGCAGATATGCAGGAATTTTTAGTGCCTGCCTCTGCTTGACAAGATCTGCAATGTCCATGCCTCTCACATTCTCCTCCCACTAAAGGGTTTGGGTAGTCTTAGGCTCCCTCCATGTCAGCAGTGAAAATAAATGTATAATATACAAGGACTCTGTTTAAGAATTGGCAGGAAGCTTCATTTCTGACTGCAGTAATGTTCTAACAGTAGGAAACACCTTTGTTTTAAGCAGTACTCTGCTAATCTCTGCCCTAGAGGGGAAATACAAATATGGAGAAGAGTTTCTTGCTTCACAGGAGCAAGAAGCAAATTGTTGTAATCTGGGTGTAAATCTGCATTTGAGCTGCTGACCGATAAATACCTTTATGAAGCATTCAGCCTCTCTTAAACTGAGTATTGCTGCGTGTTGTCCTGATGCTGGCAGATGCAGCCATTAGTATGTTGCTCATATGCAGTCTAGAGTGTGTGATCTCTTGGAGAGGGGGGAGCTCCAAATCCCTGGGGCTCCAGGCCGTTATGCTTTAAAGTTGCATGTTATTTAAATGTGGGTTGGCCTGTTCGTGCTGGCAGTGGTCCGTTCAGACTAGTTCAGCAAATGCTCTTGGCTCAGCAGAGCCCAGGTCAGTAAGCAAACACTTGCTTACATTTCACTTCTTCATTGTATTGACAAGATTTAAAAATCTTCAGTCTATAGCAGTCAAAACAGGGCGATCTGAATACAAAAGACCTATTAGTTCAGTGTGAAAGGGATTTAGTTACAGAATTGTCGGGATAAAGCATGCAGGTGGGAATGATGGGAACACTGTCCTGGGCCTGAGCCCAGCAGATGTCCAGGAAGAATGAATAACTATCTCCTTACATTCAGTGTCCTTTTCGCAAAGGCACTTTCTATTTCCCAGGCCAGTGTCCTCCTTTACATTGTCTCTCATCCAATTACGTTAATTATTGTCTTTTTCATTTGGCCTCTTATCTTTCAAGGTTGAAATGATAATCAGTATTCTTCTAACTTTTTTGAATGTAAGATTTCTATCTCCAGAAGCACAGCTGGAGACATGCTACTATCAATGTGACAAGCGCTATCCAGAAGTTTAACTTTGCCATGAGGGTCTATAAACCTATTTTAAATTCCTGTGAGGTCACAGGCTTATTTCTGTTCTGGGTTTTTGTGTGTTGTTTTGACTTTTTTTCCTCACTGGGGCAGCATCACCACTTAGAAAGGGTAGAAGGGCAGAAAGGGACCTGTGCTTAGCATCTACCCTAAGATTGTCCTCCTTGATAATCCTGTGGAGATGATTACAAGAACTCTGGAGGGAGGATACACACTGCAGAGGGTACCCTAGGCTTGACAAGCTGAGTGTATCTGTAGGACGTGCCTTTCCCTGACATGGAAAAGATTTGCTTTTTCCTTTGGGTGGGGAAGGGTGGAATTACAGATCTTAAGTTTTGTGACTCTTGTACTAGCGGCCATTCACTATGAATCAGCTTGATCTCAAGTCTCCAAGAATGTAGATTAAATTATCAGTTAAGCATCATTGTAAATAGGAGAGGGTATACACCATTTTCCTTTCCTGTCTTGCACCACATACGCAACAAAAGCCAAAGGATCCAGCCTGACTCAATGCCATAACATCTCTAGAAGAGCAGGATTTCAAAGGCTTGGGAAGAGGGACAGGGAAATGGGGACAACACAGAGGATCATCATTTAAGTGTTTCTTCCACTGACTGTACTGTGTGGGGAACGAGACCATGAAGCTCTGGCGCCAGATGTTTCTCATTGTTGAGGCATTTCTAAATGGTGATATTTAGTTTCTGGGCAGAATGAAGCTGGTTCGGACATCCTGGGATCTGCTGCTCTTGGATATATATGGACTGGTCCCCCTGAAGCTCAGTGCTGTTGGGAGTCCTGAATGGAGGTGGCCAGAGAGAGTCATCAAGAAACTTGCAGAGGCCTTCCGTCACAGTTCAGCAGTTCTGGGGAGATGGGTGGAGGGGAGGTTGTTCTAGTAGTTACGTATTTAAGGCAGGTGGCCGTTTTAAAATGTACGTTTCAATTTTGATTGCAGTTTTTTAATTGCATTTAACAGCGTCCCTGCTGGTTCTCCATTCTGCATCCGTGCAGCCACGTTCTATTGATGGCCTGTTGTGATTTCAATGGAACATCATGGGATGTACCTGGCACGTCGGGCAGCACTGGATGGAGGTGCCTTTAGCCCAATGTACCTGGCATGGTAAGCGGCAACCAAGTGGTTAATCATTCTACTGCTCTTAGTCTCAGCTTGTATAGCAAGGTGTTCCTGCTTTGCTGCAGCCTTGCACTGACTGGAAATCACTTTGCTCTCCTGATGTTAGTGCTTTCATGCACACAGGGCCCCTACCCTCTGCACCCATGGAGATTCCCCTTCTCTGGGCAGTTTGCCATGCAGTAGAGAAGGGCCTAGCCATGTCAGGCTCTCCTTGTTATTCTAGAACAGGAAAGAGAAGGGACTGGGAAATCATCTGACTCTTTTTCTTCTCTCCTTTTTGAGCCAGGAGCTGGTAGCAGTTGAGCATGTATTGCCCATGTTCCTAATGTCCAAATGTTGCCGCACAGAGGTACCGAACTGGTGCTTGTGTCCATAAGCAAAGCTATACCCTTTCTGCCGGAGTCCTGCAGGAGCTGCTTCAGGGACCTGGGAGGGCAGCTCTGCCTGGCACTGATTGGAATGTAACAAACTAAACAAGGGCCACTTTTAAGTTTGCTGATGTGGTATCCTCTGCAAAATGATCCCCCATTCTCCTTCTCCTTTCCATGTACACACCTGCAACATCAGCCGCACATCCTGCTCTGTCCTGCATGTCGCTTTCTCTCCCTTCCCCAGCTCCACACAGCTCTCCCCAAGTAACTCGGCATTCTGGTCTTACCTATTTTGAAGTGAGAGATATTCCTGTGAGAAAAACAAGGGTGCTGCATCCTGTTTTCTGCTTGAGCCCACTTCACAGAGCTTTTGCTGCTCCACTGCCAATGATGAAAATGCATGTTTTTGCCTCTGCTTCCGAGTTCTGCTGTCTGCCTGCTCACAGGGGCTGGGGATAGGGAACCATTTGGGCTAACACAGTTCCTGCATTCCTCCCTGTGCCTCTGCTGCTCGGGAATGTGAATACCTTTACAAGGCATGGGCTAATGACCTGCCAACTGCAGCTCCTGGGGCGAAGGTTAGCGGCCATGAAAGCCCACTTGATACCTTGGGAGAGTCCTGGAAACAGGTTCTGTTGGGATGTGGGGAGAGGAGCAACAGGAAAGCTCTCTTCTCAGTGCCTCCCAAATGGTAAAAAAAAGTTAGTTCATCTGAAACGGAAAGGTGCAGAAGTCATCTGTTGCAGTTTCACCCAGATCCAGTAGCAGCTGGACACAGCATTTTTAATGTCAGAAGTAAAATGATGGGAAAGAGCAATGCAGGAAACAATTGGTTTAATTTTGTCTTGTTCTTCCCCATGCTCACTGCTGCAGTGTCTGCTCGTGCAGCACAACTGCTTGGGAAGGTGGAGAAATAAGTAAGCAGGCCATTATCTTTTTTAGGTGTTATTATAACATGCACAGTAGGCTAATGCTTTAACAGCATCTAATTTGATACATCACATCTAATCTGTTTGTTGGTTTTTATCTGCAGTACTGTTAGCTCACTGTTCAGGTGCTCGGTGTCTAGCCTTCTCATCCATCCACAAATCCTCTACGTGAAATGAGTGATTCCTTAGATCTGTTTTTGATTGATTCTTTGCTTCACTGGTGTTGCTTCTTAAAAGGTAAACAATATTCATATGCTGCAATCTATAACTCAAAAATGAAATCAAATAGCATCTCCTGCCAGAGGTTGCTAAGATAACACATTTAGCATTCATTCAAGCAATTACTTTGAGGAAGAGATTTAGTGATATTAAAGAGAATCAAATCTGTAGTGAATATGTAGATTTTATACTATTTAAAGGGGTGAAGGGATTCCTCTTCTCCTGTACTTGGGCAATCTAATTTTCTGTGACATCCAGAGTCTTTGTGGAAATTGAGAGAAAATTAAGTTTTTCCTGCTTTGTAGTGAGAGCAGCACAGCTCCTGGAGCAGTCTGTGTGTTCTGCACAGTCTTCATGCCCACGGGATCACAGTGTGCCCCAGGCTGGGCACAGCAGCTCACAGTTACTCAGCTCCTTTGGGCAGTATTGCTTATGAAAACGCTATCGGCTTTTAGCTTGCCAAGCTTTGTTTGATGTGTGGCATCTGCTTGCAGCATTACTGTATTCTGTGATTTGTGCCCTGTATTTTTCATGTCTTTGCATGTGCTGTGTCTCAGTGTCATGGATATGGTGGAGGTAGTGGAGAGCCTCAGTCTTGCTTCATTCTGTACTTGCACAAGAATATTTGAGCAGGTTCAATTGCTCTGAAAACTATGTGTCTTAAATGACTAGGAAGCAACCTGAATCCGAAAAAAAGCCCCATCTCTAATGCTATTTGTCCAAAGCCTTCTGTGATCCTGTTTTAAATGCAAAGAAGTGAAATGTTGCACACCAAATTCAATTATAAAAGACTGTGGCCCCAGTGAGACATCTACATATTCTTGAGGTCTGGGATTTGGGTTTTTTTTACTAGAAAGAAGAGCATCTGAGGCTTTTCTGAGCCAGGGCTCCTCTGAACTGGGAGTATGTATTCTATCTTTTGGCAGAAAACAGAAAAGGAACGGTTCTTAAAAATTATACTGAGATACAAGAAACAAACCACTGTGATTTTCCAAGGCTTTATGGGGTTTTTGTTGTTACTATTGGTGGCAGTGATGTTATCCAAACGTTCAGGGTTTGTTAAAGAGCCAGTCTCTGCAAACTAATGGATAGCAAGGCCTCTGTAAGGCTGCACCTGCCATTTGTTTGGGATGATCTGCTAACTTTTATACCGGACTTAAGTGAGATTTTAGGAATGCCATAGATTAAGGAATAATGCCTGCTTGTCTTTTGCTAACAAGTTTTCCAACACACCCCTCTTCCTCTACCTCTGAAATGCATCATTGCTAACGAAGGGTTTGTAACTGGTCAGCTCTGGAAAATATCTGGAATAGATTTGTTTTTGTTTAGGACTGCTACAAGATAAACAAGCCAGGTTGATGCTATAAAGCTTTTGTCAACAAAGGTACGTCAGTCAAAGGTGTGTTCCCCTGACCCATGTTGCTGTCCTGGTAAAAGCCCTCAGTGGGCAATTCTGCCAAAATTTTAAACACAAGGCTCTAAACTTGGCTGAAGGTTTTGCTGCCTTGTTCCATTACATTCATTTTGTTGGGGTTGCTAAATCCACGTTAGACTTCAGCTAACAAATTCAAATTCGATAGGCAGTGTTATGGTGCTTAAACCTGACCACTGCTTTTAAAATCTACTAAAGGTAATAACCTACTGTATACTTACGTCCTACTGAACATGAATACTTCTGTAAAATTTGACATGTGAGATAAATAGAGGTAATTTAAACAACTTGTACTATGCTAATTTTTATGCTGCAGAACCTACTGAGGTTTAATAATAACATTATCTTCCTCATGAAGGTCAGTAAAAAGCAGAACTATAATTCTACCCCTGTTTTCAGGGCTTTCCCAGCAGGCTCATTACCTGGTTTCAATATCATTTAAGGCAGAAAGAAAAAAAAAAAAAAGAAAAATCTAAAAATATTTCCCTTTACTAGCTGCAGCAAGCCTTGACTCTTGCAAAGGCTTAGACAAACACGTATACAGAGATTTCTAGACCTCTGCTTCAAGTGCCACATGAATAGGAAATAAGTTTGCTTTTACTTCAGTAACATACTTTTTTTTTATTAGTCTGTTTAGGCGAAAAATATCGACTGTGCTGTTTCCTTTCCCATATTTGTCCTTTATGGAACACTTCAAAATTGTATCCAGGGATTTTGTGTGTTCTATGCATGGAGAAGCACCATTATGTTTGTAGTGAAATAGCGTCGCAGTAGTCTGTCTCTTGCTTATTCTTGAGCAGGATGCATTTATATATAGATGCTGTGTTACGTTGCAAGCCATGTTTTTGTCCTTCCCTATCAATGTATCTCAGTGACCCAGAAGTAAGTGCTTTTACTGGCCTGGCTAGATAAAAGTGAATATTTGGTGCCTCTGTGCTGTTGCTTCTTCCTCTTAATCAGCAGTTCTGGAAGCAAGCCACTAGAACCAGACACATTGCCTGCATGCTGCAACTCTGATGTAACTAATTACAGCAAAACTTGTTTTTAAAGTGCTCAACACTGTTCAGTGGTAGTAATCCCTGTCTCTTATCACGTTTTTGTGATGCTGCAGGGTGAATTTCTATGTCAGAAATACTATAGATGGAGAAGAAATAACTGGCTAGCACCATGGCAAGCCTGTATTTCCTCCTTTCGGCTGCCACCCCTTCTAAAGCCAGCCACCTCTGGGAACAACATTCACTTGCATAAAAAGGCACAGTGGTGACTCCACCGTCTTCTTGTGTCCCATCCATTACTAAAACAATATAGAACAGAAAAGCAGAGCAGCCATTTTAGCTGTGAGTCGACAAGCCACTGATATCTGTGTGGATGCAAAATTAGGTGCTGGTGCACAGAACAGGGGCCACAAAATTCTACCAAATGCATATCCAAGCACCAGGCTGACCAGCTAACCAGTTGAAGAAATGTGTCCTGTTGAAGAAGGGAGGCACCTGCCTGGCAGATCTGTTGGTAAAAGTATAAGTACCAGGCTAGTCAAGCATCAGCATTGAAGAAAAAATTGCATTTGTTTACTTTTTGGTAGCTTTTTTCATAACGCAAAGTCTTTTTGTTGTGCAGAAATGGATGATGTAAATTTATCACCTTTCTGCCAAATTAAATCTTTCTATTTATTGCCAGTTAGTAAGAATAAGTTTTGAAGGAGGTTCTTTTTTATATTGACAGCATCACTACTTAGTTCTTTTTCTTATATACACATATACTTGACACAGAGGGAAGATAATACAGTCTAATGCTTCATCATTTGAAATCTGATGGGATGGAATGTGATAAAGGGACTCACAAGCAATAAAAACATTAACTAATGATGATTTTAAGAGAGAATTTAAGCTTTTCATTTCTATGGACTTATGGCCTGCCTCTCCTTCAGTAAGACAAATCTGTTTCAATACCACAGTGAACTTGGAAAAGGAAGGAAGGAAGTGGAAGGCTAAAGGTGGCTGTTGTATGTTTGATATTTAATTCTTACATTTGAACCTCAGAAACTATTTTAAATCAACTTTAACAGATAAATGCCCCTTACAAGTAGTAGTTGGCACTTTCAAACAAAAAACTCAAGAAAAAAGGTTTAAAAATTGATCTTGGATTCCTGAATGCAGCCCCTGATTTAAGTTCTAGTTTTTAGGTATTGTAGTACCTACCAAGTGTGCAACTGCAATTAGTTCTGATACGCCTCAAACTACATATTTCTTACAGTCCATAATACTGGAAAAGTCAATATAAATATCTAAACTAAAATACATAGTGAATACTGTTTGTGAAATACATAAACTACACAGAGGTAACGATAATTTTAATCTTTTCCCAGTACTTCAAGGTAGAGAGACTTTATATGATTACTTGAGTCTATCAGTTTAAATGACATCCCTTCAAAACAAAAGGCAGGTCAGAATTAATTTAAGAAAATAGTTTCAGATTGTTGAAGACATTTGGTGGCATTTAGCTAGCTCATCATCCTGAATTTCAGCCAGTTCAGGGTTGATTCTAGCCCTTCATGTAAATGGACTGGGATATGGACATTGCAGGGGGGTGGTTTTTAAAGCAGCCTTTCATACTCTTAAGGAGATTTCCCATTCACACCTCAGTGTGATTAATTCCATCTTCAATGGATTTAGTTGCTACATGCCATTTTCTCAACCTCAGAACAGCTGGGTGTTTTAAGATTTCAACATGTAAGAGCCAAAAACCAAACTGTATGTTAAAGCAGGGAAGCTGCAGCTTATGATAATTATTTTACATGCTCAGATATGTAAATGGCAGTGAAGTAGATGCGCTTTTTTCTTCTATTTTTTTTTGCTCCTCATACTCCCTTCAGATTTGTGTCAGAAGAGGGAAAATGCTTTCCCCTGTACCTAGCTATTGTTTTCCTGCTCTTATCTTTTGAATAGTAATTCCAGCCAACGACGATTGCTTTTGTAAAAAGATATTTACAAATCTCATTTTTGAGACTTGAATCAAATCTTCGCATGAGAAATACTTCTCTCTGTATTCCAAGCAGGATCACAGCTTGCAGGGCTGAATGTACCCAGAGCTCCTTAGTCAGTGTCAAGCCTAACATAGATTGTACCATGTTAAGCAAGTCTATTAAATGTAGACCTGTTCAAGTGGAAACAGCAGGTTCACACCTCTCATCCTCCTGTTTTGCAGGTGGTAAAGGTGAAGGTGAAAGGAAGAGAAGGTGGAGATGGAACTGCCAAATCATGCCAAACAACTGCTACTGCAGCTGAACCAGCAACGAGCCAAAGGTTTCCTCTGTGATGTGATCATTGTGGTAGAAAATGCCCTGTTTCGTGCCCATAAGAACATCCTGGCAGCCAGCAGCATGTATTTCAAATCCCTTGTCCTGCATGACAACCTGATTAACTTAGACACGGACATGGTGAACCCCACCGTGTTCCGGCAGATCTTGGACTTTATTTATACTGGTAAGCTCTTAACGACTGACCAGCCCGGTGAACAGAACTTTAATGCTCTCCTCACCGCAGCAAGCTACCTCCAACTGCACGACCTGGCAGCTCTCTGCAGAAAGAAGCTGAAGCGGAACGGCAAGTCCTTTGCTGGCAAGGCCGGTGGCCTTGGTGTTGGGAGATCTGCCAGGAGTCAGAGACTTTCCACTGCTTCGGTCATCCAAGCTCGCTATTCAGGGTCAAATGAGGGGTTGAAGGGCTCGCACTCAAAGGAGCTGTCAAAGGGAAAGCTTTCTGATGACGAGGTCTTCATCAGCAGCTCCAACCAAGAGAACTGTCACTCCTTAAGCAGGGGAGCCAGTAAGAATGGCGGTGGGGGCAGCAGTGCAAATGGGAGCACTGGTGACCAGGAGCTAGGCCTCGACCTGTCCAAAAAAAGCCCGTCGCTCCCTGTTGCAGCCTCCCACGATGACACGCAGCACAGTGAAAGCCAGCATGGCTCTCCCCAATCTGCCTCAGCCCCCGCAGCCAACAGTGCCTCATCGTTTGACGAGTCTGGAGTTGGAGCCCCTCACAGCATGGCGGACAGCAGCGACCCCATGGAGATGGATCTGAGTGAAGAGTGCCACCACTCATTGACGGAGAGCAGCCAGCGCAAGGGCCTTCGGCACTCGTCCCGCAAGAAGGAGTGGATCAAGAAAGACAACGCCTTTGACCGAAAGGAGGGGGGCAAAGATAGGGACGAGGGTGAAGGGCTGCCCAATGGTATCTTGCTGGGTCCCTTGTCCAAGTCTGTGGAGCGGAGTCTGGCTGGGGCCTATGGTGCAGACCTACCCTACCCGTGTAAGGAGGAGGTGGAAAATGGTAAGGAGAACAGTGACGACAGTGGCCAGAGTGAGAGTGAGAGTGGCGGGCATACTAGTGCCAACTATGTCTACCGGCAGGAGGGGTTTGAGCCAGTGGCCTACGGTGACAACCTGTATGTCTGTATTCCCTGTGGCAAAGGCTTCCCCAGCTCCGAGCAGCTCAATGCCCATGTGGAGACGCACACCGAGGAAGACCTTTACATCAAGGAGGAAGGCACGTACGGCGGCAAGGATGAAGCCGAGGATTTGTCCAACCCCAACCAGTCCTATGCCGCGGAGTCCCGACCCTTCAAGTGTTCAGTGTGTGAGAAGAGCTACAAGGATCCAGCCACGCTGCGGCAGCATGAGAAGACTCACTGGCTGACGCGGCCCTTCCCTTGCAACATCTGTGGCAAGATGTTCACGCAGAGGGGCACCATGACACGGCACATGCGCAGCCACTTAGGGCTCAAGCCCTTTGCTTGCGAGGAATGCGGGATGCGCTTTACCCGGCAGTACCGACTGACAGAGCATATGCGTGTCCACTCAGGAGAAAAACCTTACGAATGTCAACTGTGTGGTGGGAAATTCACCCAGCAGCGCAATCTGATCAGCCACCTGCGAATGCATACCTCTCCCACATAAGCCAAAGACTCCAGAATGAGCTTCGAGCCCATCCGCAGTGATTTACCTTTCTGTAGACTTGCTGCTTAAAAAAAAAAGAAAAAAGAAAAAAAACAAAAAAGGGGGCAACTCCCCATACTCTGTTCAGTCATGGGAGGCCTAAACAAATGTAGCTTTAACATTTAAAAAAAAAAGTTCCTTTTTTCCCTTTTTTTAAAAAAAGAAAGGTCCACAGCCAAGCTGATGCATTTAGTCCAACTCTCCCTCCAAATCTTGGTGATCTGGCAAGAAATGCCACTTCTTTTTGCTCACATTGACTTCATTGCCATATTGATTATCTGGAGCAGGTAGGGGGACCATGGGGAACTTTCAGCCTCTGCTGGCTCCCACCTCCATGCCTCTTTCCTTTATGTTACTGTCACCCTACTCAGCTCTCTTAAAACCAAACTCAGCAGGGGCATTTCTTGCCATTAAAATAGTACACCTTCTCAGTGGCCTAAGTAGTTGTGAAAAAACATAGAGTTGAATTCACAAGCGCAGAAGCTGTGTCTGTGGACCATCTCACAGGGTTGGCAGCCCCTTCAGATACTGTGGGAAAGCCACAGCAGTGGTGGAACCCACCACCCTTCTCCTGGGCTGGTGATGGTGGGGAGAGCAGTCTACCTAAGTGTGCGCCAGCCCAAGTACTTCACTTAAAGAAATGGTGATGCCTCCCTCACCATCTCTCTCTCTTTTGGTTTTGATCTTTATCCTTGGCACACGTAACCACACGCCACCTTTTCCCACAAAACACACAAACCTCTTCTGCCTTACCCATGACTGAACAGGGACTGGATGCCCTGGGAATTTCTTTCAGTGAGCAGGGGGTCGTCTTTACTTTTCTAGTAGTTTCGTATGAATATTCTTTGCTTAGAGGTACTTGTTTTATTAAAGGAAAAACCATTGTAACGTTTATGTGAATGTTTGAACTGGAAGTATGTATTCTATCTTTTGGCAGAAAACAGAAAAGGAACGGTTCTTAAAAATTATACTGAGATACAAGAAACAAACCACTGTGATTTTCCAAGGCTTTATGGGGTTTTTGTTGTTACTATTGGTGGCAGTGATGTTATCCAAACGTTCAGGGTTTGTTAAAGAGCCAGTCTCTGCAAACTAATGGATAGCAAGGCCTCTGTAAGGCTGCACCTGCCATTTGTTTGGGATGATCTGCTAACTTTTATACCGGACTTAAGTGAGATTTTAGGAATGCCATAGATTAAGGAATAATGCCTGCTTGTCTTTTGCTAACAAGTTTTCCAACACACCCCTCTTCCTCTACCTCTGAAATGCATCATTGCTAACGAAGGGTTTGTAACTGGTCAGCTCTGGAAAATATCTGGAATAGATTTGTTTTTGTTTAGGACTGCTACAAGATAAACAAGCCAGGTTGATGCTATAAAGCTTTTGTCAACAAAGGTACGTCAGTCAAAGGTGTGTTCCCCTGACCCATGTTGCTGTCCTGGTAAAAGCCCTCAGTGGGCAATTCTGCCAAAATTTTAAACACAAGGCTCTAAACTTGGCTGAAGGTTTTGCTGCCTTGTTCCATTACATTCATTTTGTTGGGGTTGCTAAATCCACGTTAGACTTCAGCTAACAAATTCAAATTCGATAGGCAGTGTTATGGTGCTTAAACCTGACCACTGCTTTTAAAATCTACTAAAGGTAATAACCTACTGTATACTTACGTCCTACTGAACATGAATACTTCTGTAAAATTTGACATGTGAGATAAATAGAGGTAATTTAAACAACTTGTACTATGCTAATTTTTATGCTGCAGAACCTACTGAGGTTTAATAATAACATTATCTTCCTCATGAAGGTCAGTAAAAAGCAGAACTATAATTCTACCCCTGTTTTCAGGGCTTTCCCAGCAGGCTCATTACCTGGTTTCAATATCATTTAAGGCAGAAAGAAAAAAAAAAAAA
>NW_020799121.1:6204764-6207035 GCF_003259725.1 Athene cunicularia | reverse complement strand
TGGGTGGGTGGGGAGGGGGTTTGATGTAGGCTGGACTTGCTACAAGTTCCTTAGGTACTTTTTTATTATTTTTTATTTTATTTTTTGTGTGTGTGTATGTTTTTAGCTTTCCTCCCTCACTAAAGAGCGAGTCTGTGTGGACAGACTTGTTACCTTTGCTACCTCTTGAATTCATGAGAACAATAAGATGGTTAGTGAAAGATTAGGCATTTTTTTTCTCTTATTGTAAGTAATTAAATGTATAAAAGTAGAAGCTAAATTAAAGTTAAGGGATTTTTACCACCCCGTCCTTCCATCAAAAGTCAGCTAGAGAAATATTAAAGCAAAGCTTGGCCAAAGACAAAGTAAAAAATACACTGAGCCAGAGGCTGTGCTGGCTGCTTGGACTGGCTCATTCACAGTCTCTTGGCTGTTTGTAGTCACTTTTAGATAAAAGAAGAAAACTTCTCTGAGCTTTTTGGGCCCTTTCCAGCTTTGTTTATTGAATCTGGATACTATGGGGAGGGGAAAATGTCCCCCTCATCTTCCACTCCCCCAGCACATCTGGGTCAGTCTGTAAACACCTGGCAGGACAGAGGGTGAGGGCATAGCAGCCTATAATTTACTAGAATCCAGAGTGCAATAAGGTGGGGGAGAGGAGGAAAAAGCAAACCAAAGTGTTTCATATCCTCCCTTTTAGACAATTTAACACACGCACACAAAAAAAAAAAAAAAAAAAAAAAAGAAAAATGAAAAGAAAAAGAAACAAAATGTTCTTGCAACATCTGCATAAGACATCACAGCCAACAGCTGCTATTGGTTTAGGAGAGAAGACAGAGAACTTAGCCCACCGATTCTTGGCCCCCTTGACTTTGTTGGCGTGACCTTGTGGAAAGCTATGGCTTATTTAAAGCCTCCCGTGACTGTGGTGGTAAAAATTCACAGCCAGTAGAATCATCCCTTCTGAATTAAGGTTTACACTTGTGTTTTTTCTTTTTTTTTTTTTTTCCACTCAAACCAGTATAGTCACTATGCGTAAGGTTTACCAAACCTCACATTTTGTCTTTTTTAAAAAAACAAAACCAATTTTTTTACGTTTCGACCAAAAAAAAAAAAAGAAAAAGTGAGCATGTTCGACTAAAACAAAAATATATAAGCTTCATTTTCTATTGGGATTTTTTTGTTTGTTTTTTTTTGTTTTTGTTGGTTTGTTTTTTTGTTAAGGTAGACGAGTCCATAAGAAGTTTTTGGGTCAATTGATTGAACTGAGGAAACTGGAATCCAGGCTCCAAGCAATAGACAACCCAAAGGCGCTGAGCCTTGGCCTGGTGTCACGTTACAGGGAACACGCTCGCCCCTCTCTCCGGTCTCGCTCCAGTGTGCTTCTCCCAGTGCCATTGTCTGCTTGCTCCCAGACACCTTCGAGCTGTGGAGCGTGAGAGGGGAGCATGGACTTTTGGTTTTTTTCTAATTGTGCTGAGATGCGCTGTTTTCTTTTTTTTGGGGGGTGGGTGTTAGGTGGGTTTTTAGTGTCTTTAGCACTTCCACATTTTGAATATATATTGAATACTTTTCTCCTTGATTCCTTGCCAAACTCCCCTTAGAATGTCCCCAACATAGTCTTTGGGGAGGACAGGGAAGGCCTTGCCATCTACCTTCTTCTCAGAGCAAGTCTCAGCAGGGCCCAGGGACAGCCGTGCAAGATTAGTTCCTAGGCACTTTCACCGTGCCTTTACCTTCCCTCCAACCATCCCAAAGCTGAGCTGAAGCCCACGCTGGCTTAGGCTGCAGCCAGAGCAGGCTCCCCTTGCTGTCAGCTGGCTAAGGACCCATCAAGTCCAGATTTTCAAAACAATTTTTAGCTCCCTTAGTGAGAAGGGCACGGCCAGGGATGAGCCCCGTCCCCCCCTGTGGGTTTTGGATGCAGGTTTCCCCCATTCGCCTGTGGCCCTGCAGTTTGCTGCGATGGGTCCGTCACCGCTGTGGCACACAGCCAGTGATGGGGACAGCAGGCGGGTGGCTGTGCAGAAGCCACCCTTGGGACAGCAGCTCAAGCTGTGACTGACTGAGCCAAGCCACAGAGCAGCCCAAGGCACGAGGAAGCAGTGAGCTCCTCAGCAGGCAAATAATCTGCTCCCCCTCACTTAATTCCATTTTTATAATTGCGTGTGGGTGATGTAGCCTCTCCCGCCCCAGGCCCCCTCTTCATTTGTTTCTTAAGCCTTGAGAATCTTGTTGAAGTTTCAGGACCCAATGCTATTTTTAAATTTTTTTTTTTCGGAGCCTTTTTTT
>NW_020799121.1:6153982-6204714 GCF_003259725.1 Athene cunicularia | reverse complement strand
AGGCAGTACTGGGAACAATAGCTAAAGTTACAAAAACCTCTTCTGCCTAACAATCTATTAGAAGAGGGCTACAAATCTCTGCAAAAATAACATTGTAGATTTCAAGTATTTAACAGTTTTTATAATAATTCATGTTATATTAAAATGCAGGGGGGAGCCGAGAGGTTCTGAAGTTTATATTAAAAAAAAAAAAAAAAAAGAATCTCAGAGACTCTCAGCATAGCCATAAACCATAACCTGTGAAGACAATACAAAGACTGGACTTTTGTAGCTTTGCATAGAAGAGGAATTTATGTTTTGCTGTATTTAAATGTTTCCATTTACAGTGTCACTCTTTTAAGATTCCTGTTTTGGTTTTTGTTTGTTTTTTTTTTTCCTCTCTCTCGTGTGTGTGGAAAGCATTGTTTTCAAGCAGTGCAGGTTCAAAGTCTGGGTTAGCAGTATTTTACCGTGTCGCTTCAGTTCTGAAAAGCAGGAGTATGGGTCTTGACCAGGGAAACATCCAGTGCACTTAGTGAAACAAAACAAATTCCAAGGTGAATGCTGGCAAAATCCAGAGAAGGTAAAAGTCGTCAGAGGAACTGCTGTGTGCTTCCGATTGCAGCTTGTGACTGAGACAAGTCTATTGTCCTCCCAGAAGGACAGGACATTGCTCCTTTGCTAAAGTTCCCCTCATCCCCCACTTACTGTTCCCTGTGGTAGCAGTAAGGATCTCGAGTAGGGAGTCGATGCCTAAGAAAACTAGAGGAAGCTTTGTGCCAAACCCAACAGCCTCTGTGCCATCTTGTGATGGGCCTTGCAAGCTGTACTGACGCATCGGATTCCGTGTAGTGTAAGGTGGTTAGAGTCCCTGGGAAAAGCTGTGCTTTATAAAGCCTCTTGTTCCAGTATTGATGGAGTTAACAGTTATGGACCTGCTACAGCCTTAAAAATTAGCGTGAAGAAAGGATGTTTATTGATTTCTGGATATTTGCCAAATTCAGAAACCTTTCCAATCAGCTGTGCTGGAGTTAAGGGAAAAGCAAATAAAAAACAAAGAGACAAAAATTTTAAATGGGTTTGAGAGAGTCTAGATAGTAAACATTTAGGTCTCCCAAGACAGTAGAAATGCTCATCATTGAGACGGCATGATTGAATAAACATTTGTTTAAGTAAGAGTTTAAAATCTAAATGAGCTCTGAGCTGTAATTCTGGAATAATTAAATAGACTTCTAGCATTTTTTCTTAGTTTTTGTTTAAACCTAAGGATTTGCTCAACATCAGCAAAGTCTCTCCATTTATTGTAAACCCCTTTTCATAAGCTTACTCTTGCACTCCAGAACCGGCCATATTCTTGAAAAATCTGTGGGTTGCTTTCAATAGCTGAAAGTAGCTTGTTGCAATGTTTTAAGTCCCTTGGTACTTTATGTAGGAGACAAGCAGGCAATCAGTAGCTGATTCTCAGCCCATTTCCACTCCTTGTATTTTGCTTTTTTTTCAAAGTAGGGTAAGAAATTTCACCTTTGATGATTTCCCATTAAGACTCAGTAAATTTGCTGCTTGCCTTGTAAAAAGGAAAAAAAATTGGGACCCCTTGTGAGGCAGTTCCAGCTCTACTGTAAGACTCCTAGCTGGACCTCCTAGTCAGGAAGTCTTCATTTCAGTCCTCGTTCATCTCTGTGCCACAATAGAATTGCTATTTATTCTGCTTTCCTTGTTGTAACTAACTGGACTCAAAAATGCTGAAACATAAGTTTAGAGCTAGAAGTGCTTTTTTTTTTCCAGTTGTCTCCTACCACCATCCTTTTCTTCCCTTCCTGCCCCAATTTTCCTAAGCCTTTTGAAGCCCCATGTTGAACACATAGGGGTCAATGGATCAGTGTTTTTTGAACAGAGCAGAACCTGTGGGATGCAGTAGGGAAGGTCTAAAACAGAATACTTCATGCTACATTTGTTGGCAGTTAGGGGACACATTTCACAGTGCTCACTTTCCCTGAGGAGTGGAACTTTTTAAACTTTCTCATTCATGAGTTACCAATCAGAGCACCTAGCACAGCTGTTGCTCTAACTTCCACAGGAGTTTTGACTGGCTGGGGATAACTTTTCTGTGAGGAGAGGATCTTGTTCTGGCTGGCTGGATATTTTTCCCCATTTTATTTTAGTATTTTAAATACAATTGAAAAAGGGATGTTGCATCTCTCTCTTTTTTAATTTTAAGCCTTAACTATCAGTCAGCCTAGGAGCCCTGGATGTTTCCTGGGGAGGGGGAGAGGAGGGAAGGGCAAGGGAAAGGCCGACATTCCTGCTGCAATGTTCTGTTCATTTCCTTCAAGAGCTTGAATTCAGGTCAGAGCCACACATAGTTGTGGCTTCAACTCAAGTGTCATATGAAAAGATACAGAAATTATAATATGATCTCAGCATTCAGAAATTTGCAGTCTTAATGTACAGTGATGAGAAACTGTTATTTTATGATCTTTTCATTAAAAGCTTGATTGAAAAATTACATCTTTTGCTCTAGAGTTCACCTTGTTCCTATAGCTGACTATCTCCATGTCTTTTCCTCCCTCATTTATTCTTGCCCAGGGATCCAAACCACCTACTTCACCAAGCAGACACACCCCCCACTCCCAGCCTAAAGAGCCACACACTACTTAACATTTTATGCACTTAAGCACTTTGCTCATAAGCCAAAATCTGACCCTTGTTAGAATATAAGAAAGAATGAATTGCATGGGCCAGTCTGGCATACAGTAAATGTGCAGGCAATGGATAATGGAGGAATCCTAATTTAACCTTTTTTGTTGTGTGGCCCTGAGCAATTCAAGGCTGTTTTTGATAAGTTACCCTTGCTTTGTCCTAACCCCAGTATGAAAGCAGTGTTTGCCAGGGACAGTAGATGGTAGATGGACATGCCAATCCATAAATCCCTTCAGTCTATTTGGGCTGTAAGTCTAACTCCCTGGGCACATCTCTGAGGAGCAGAGAAGCAGCTGAGGCGGAAAAGTTTCCTAAAAGAAATTATGGTTCTCCATCCACCTGTGGTGCAGGTAAAAAGGGGAAATGCTTCCAGGGAAGATGACTGTAACTAATGACAAAAGCACCCACTGCAGATTCCAACCACTCAAATGTTAAGATCCAGACATTTTTCCTTGGGCAGGTTAAGTGTGACCCTAGAAAAATTAATTAACATTTCCTTGACCTGGGTTCTTAATGGTGTTTTCTGGTTCCTAGGCCAGCTTTTTGGATCTAAGGATCCTTCAATAAAATACCTATTTAATGGAGACAAACTAAGTATCTTCACCATAATGTAGGAGCCAAGCCTAGTATTTTGCAATGTCTCCCTTTGTCACACTACTCATCACCACAGTTTTGCTGTTTCTCCCAGAGCCTGTTGGAATGCCTTAATATGCAGCAGAGTAACCCTGGCATAGAATTAATATATTTATTTTATTTATTTTTTCTTCCCCCCCCCCCTTTTTTTTTAAAAAACACAATGCTGACTATATTTTAAAGTGACTGACTGAAGGAGCTTCAAGTTTAGTCAGTTTTCTGACAGGTTGCAAAGTCAGCAGCACTGGTAAGAAAATCATTTTTATTTGTCCTTGGAGATGTGTTTTACCCAGCAAGGTTAAAGAGAAGGACAAAAATGAACAGAAAAACAGATGAAGAGCTACAGAAAAACAGGGACTGTTTTTCAGCAGCTCAGATGTGGTAATGAGCCTGTCCTCTTCTCCCAGCTACCAGTGACTTCCTTTTTTTATCCTCTTTATTTCTAATTTCTTCTGGAAGTTCTTGCTTCCTGGCACCCATTTCTCTGTGGCATAAGTGGTTTCCAGCATAGTTAATAGATTGCATGTTCTATTTTACTTTCTTTGCCGTGGTCAGCTCCTTTTCATCTCATAAGATCCTGTGACAACTATACAAAACTCTTCATATAATAACTCACAACTGAAATGCAGCTGCCTCTGCGGTGGAACACTGAAATATGTACAACTGAAGTGCAGAGCGCAGGATGTAAAGGATACCAGATATGTCTGGAATGCCTGGGAATTTGTACTTTTTTCCCTCTGCTTTCATTGCCCCTATTTATTGGTAGTACTTTTCTCCCAAACCTAGACTTGCTTTCTCTCTATTACACTTCTCCCTCTTGACGAGCAGTCAGACATCAGGTCAAACCTTTGAAGGATAGGTTTGGGTTTTGCTTTTCTATGGCCAATATAAATTGATCAAAATTGGAACTTTTCTATGGGAACAAACATAATTTTTTTAAATGAAATTTTGTTTCAGTCTCTGCTGAGGTCCCATTTGGACCCTGCTGAGTAGATACAGATGCCGAATGCTCGTTTGTTTCATGAGAACTCTGATGACTGATATCACATTAAGAAGTTAAAAGGGAAGGATGGGTTTTTTAAAAATAATAATTTCAGGTCAGTAAAAGCCAAAAGACTAGCACCTCACTTTTAAAATTATTTCTGAAATATGCCTTTGTCCTGTTTTGTATTGAAAATAAACTTCGAAGCACTAGAGGTTTTATCTGCAAGCAATGCTAAATTTTCAACAGCTTTCAAAGGCTGAAGCTGTTACCACCTACTAATTTTATGTATCTAGCTGGGTTTTGTTTGTCTGGATGCACTACAAAGTTGCCCAGGTTTAAGCAAATTGATTTTACTGTGCACTTGTGCAAAGCCTGCTGTGTGCCAAGTTTAGTGTGACCCGGCTTATAATAGCTAAAGCTAGTGCATTTGCCTTAGCAAAACTCATTTTTCTTTGTCTTGTTCTTTTCTTGCACAGTGGGAGCCACCTCCTGCAGCCCCCTGTAAGCTGCATCTTGAGAATCCAACTGAAGGGGTTCCCACAGGAGAGTCTGGCTGCTGTCAGCAGAGCCATTCAGTCCCTCACTCCTTCCATGTGGTGTATATATACTCTTCAGCTCCCAACTCAGGACTATGGGATCCTTTATGGCAGGAAGCAAACAATGCGGTAGTTGCATCTGGTTGGGAGGCCAGCCCCTAGACTGCAAATGTAATGCTGCTTTCATCCATCCCTGCACGTTACTGTTTGCTCCAGGGCACAGTGTGCTTCTGGTAACACCACTGTTTCTTGGTGTTCATTTCACTAAGACTCTCTTCTTACAGCATCTGAAGCCAACACCCATCTTACCCCTCACCTTGAGGTACCTGGATTTACAAAACTTGTCACAGAGGGCAAAAAATATGCCAAAGTTTACTAATTGAACCAAAATTGCTTCCCTCTACAATTTCTCTGGGCGCTGCTTTTGTTGCAATTCTGCAGTTTCCTCCCTCCTACAGGTCACCACACCGCATCTTCCTTCTTTCCCTCATGGGCTCTGTAGCAGTGATCGGTTTTATTTTGTTTTGGTTTTTTTTCCTCTGCAGTTGTGCTGTCTTAGTGATGAACACTATTGGAAACTGCTGCAGAGCAAGGTCTGAATCCATATGTTTCAGCTTGGTAGGTTGAGCCAGTTGTAAAAAAGCACGATCTCCCTGCAATTACAGTGCATCCATAGCTCCAATACTGTAGAGTGAAAAACATTCATCATACTGTCTTCTGCTGTTCCAGGTGCTAAGAAGAGAGGCCAATGTAGCTGGTATGTATCAGCCTAGGATGTGATTGATGGTCCTGCCTACTTCCTTTGCTTTCTGCCTTCTCACCATTTTGCCCCTTACCTTAGCTTCTTGCTTAGTTACAGAGAGTACTGGGAGAGATGTTGCAGGGCTCTCTCAGCAGCAGAGGGTAACTTTTGTTTGATAATTTGGCTCTGAAGCAAAAGGCCTAATTCTCCCTCTCTGTCCTTGTCCATCCTCTCCTTCCTGTACATAATAATTAGATTTCAAAATCCAGACAGAATCCTGCACCCTTTCCTTCTGGATTCAGACTCAGCTGCTTCATTTATTTTTGGTTAGAGGTTTTGAATTTGATAAAAATCAAGAACACTTCCATAAGTCTGACCTGAAGCAAGCAGCACTTAAGGCTAGTAAATATGTGACGTAGCCTTCCTAGTCTTCCCTTGATTTCAGAGGACGGTGGTGGCAGATGCTAGTTCTAAGAGTTTTTGGTCAGCCTCCCTGCACCACATGTGTGTGCACTGTCTAGTTGTTTGGTGTGCACCTACTCCCCAGTACAGGCACCGAGGATTCAGACGCAGGAACCTGGCCAGACTACATAACCACATCCCCTGGCTGTGGCCGCACAGCGAGCACTTTATGAGCACTAGGCAGGAATCAAGCTCCACACCTGGGCAGATGCTGCTTCTCTGTAACCCTACACAGATCTGTGGGCCTTTACAGTAATAGGCCTGGCCTTTCAAATGCCATCTGGGACTGGCCAGACAGATCTGACCACAGGACACTTGGAGAGAGCAGCATCACCAGATGTCACTTATCAGCCTCCCAGGCATCTGTAAAACGTGCAGAAAACGTGCAGAACTAAGCTCTGGGTTTCTAGCCTTGTCACCAGAAGCTCTTGCTACCCCCATCGCCTGGCAGCAGCCTCCTACCAACTCCAGCTGGTCCCCTTGCCACAATAGCAGCCAAAGGCCAGCCAGGGAAGATTGCACAACCAGGCCTTGATCTGTATTTTCCACTGCTCAGCCAGCAAACCCCTCCTTTTTTCCAGCACAGCTGTTTTCCATCTCTGCTCAGGAAACATGCTCTGTTTTTGATTCCTGGGTCTTGCTTTATGAAGCAATCATGGGCAGGCTGTCTGGGTGGAATGGGTCACAAAGTGGCTGTGGGATAACTCTGGATTCTGAACGCCAACACAGAACAAAGGAGAGCTTTGCCAAGGCTCAGGTGAGCCTGGGGTCAGCACACAGACAGGCTACTGACGCAAGCACGAACGCAGGGTTTTCTTTCTCTGGGCTGTGGCGTTTGAAATCCCCCCTCCCTTTTCCTCTTTTGCCCGCTTGCCACAGCCTTTTCCTAGTTAGATCCACTTTTCAGTAACAATAGTAGGTGCATGGTTGATGGTGTCAGTTTTTTGCTACATCTTACTCACGCAAAACTCCTAGGCCAAGGTGGTTGTCTCTTAAGCCACCAGCCTTGTAAATTAATAAGCTGCCAGTTTGTCCCCTTCTAAGTTTGGCTGGCGGTACCATGACATGCAGCTGTGGCTTGGTAACTTGTAGCCCTGCCATTAAAGACACCTGGGCCACGGCACAAGTAGAGAGAGGATGGTGGGGTGGCAGACGGTGGGAGGAAGCCCAGGATGAAGTACAGACCCAGATGTGCTCCACTCAGGAACACCAGCAGCCAGAAACACCCTGGCATTGCACTTCTTGGCTCCCTCCCCAACACACTGGAAATTAGCCAGCTCCCTGGTCATATCGACCTGGAAATTAGCTAGCTTCCTCAAGGGTTAAGGCATTAATGTTAACACCATCTATATTAGCTAAAAATAATATGCGTGCAAAAAGTTCTGAGTTACAGCTGTTACAGGAGTCATACCGTGGCTTTTCTGAGTCCTTCACATGTAAAGTGTGGTCCTTTACAGCAAAGGCTTATGAAGTGTCTTTTAGGTTGGAATGGGTAGAAGGGGCAGTTTCAATGAACAGCCTTGGAGCTCACGAAGATGTGCTCTGGAGCAGGCTTTGAGATCACCAAGGGCAGAACAAATGGTGAAGGAGGCTGATCACTTTTTCTCTTTTTTTTTTTCCCCAGAGGGGCAGAGCTAAAAACCAGCTGGGCACTGTCATCAAACTGCCTGGCTATGCATCTAGATAGAGACAACAGACAGAAAAAGAGAAGGGAAGCAGAGTTCCACCCCCTTTTCTTTTACAAATTTACAGTCGATCAGTTCCTGGCCACTCTAACTGCTTTAAGAGTGTCCACACAAAGGACTTACTGCCATAAGAGGAAGGATTCAAAAATCACTTAATTGAATCATTGCTGTCATCACACAAGCCACAGCCTGCAGCAGCAGCAGTTGACATGTGGGCAGCAACTAGGGAATCTTCCACTACAGCTACTTCTTTGCTTTTAGTGGGAGTCTTTTGTTCCAGGGCTCGGGGTTCAGGGGGGAACTGGAGGAGGGGAAGGAAAGCAAACAGGCTCAGATGTCTCTAGCAGTGCATTGCAGTCCTGCCCAACAGACAGATGTAGCCTGCTCTTCCAGTCTCAGGTCTCTCCTGAGCAGAGCGTGCCACTCACACCAGATTGTGCAATAGCAGTTTAGGATGTGTACAAAAACTGACAGGAGGGAGAGATGTCAGTCCTTGGTGTAAACTCTGACCCAGCCTGGCTTCAAGCCACTGATAGCAGTGGTGAGGTGAATATATGCCAGGGCTTGTCACGCACTCACAGTGCAATCTACTCTTCCTGACAAGGTCTGTCAGGCTCCTCCTGTGCTTTGCTTTCTAGGTGCAAGCACAACACATTCTATGAGTGCTTTGTCCTGCCTCTTTCCTTTGAAGGCAGCAAAGGTGAGAGGGATCTCCATTATTTTAGAAAGCATTTAGCTTAATCTCATGAACTCCTTACAAGATGGGTATCTCCCAAACCTCCTGACCATTGTGAATACTTTCTACAGAGGCATATTAACTTCCCTTGATTTGGTTGGAGTGCCTGCCTACTCTCATTACACTTTCACCCTATAGAGTACTGTTCTGCAAACTATCATACTACAGAAGACCTCTGACCACAAAGTCCAGACCAGTTCCTGGTCCATAGCAAAACTGTAATACAAGTAAAACAACAATTTTCAGGCAGATCACCCTTTCTGTCGGCGTCAGGTAGCCCAACAGCGGCTCATGCATGGTCTGTGGGGCACATCCTCCCAGCAGCATGGCCCTTTCACACCCTAGGAACCAGTGAAGCAACATTCTTGAGCAACAAAGGGAAGCATGACACAGTGGCACATAAAACGAACTTGTTAAACTTCTTCCACTACCATGTTCTTTTTGCTGGGCTCTGATTTAACCTTATCTCCAACGCCAGTACCTTGCCTTTACCTTCATCCACATTTTGTTGTCATTTTTACATGTTCATTTTTTTTTGCGCAAGGCACAGTTAAAGCTTAAGGAAAAGAAAGACTTGCTTTGTTTTGATTCTAAAGGTAACTTAAAAAAATTTCTTTTTTTTCCCTTTTCAGTTTTTGCAGTCTAAACAAGAGATGACATACCTTTTGAAAAGTATCTTTCCTGGGGTTGCTTGTGCCCTGAAAACATATAGACCTGGAAATTCTAGTGCTTGAGAGGAGCTGTAGAAGATCAGTCTGTAAATGTTTTTGTTGCACTTGGTGAGCTAGAGGATGGGCTGGATTCCATGCTCAGTGGCTTCAGTCTTCCCTAGAAATGACAATATGTGAAAGCATCAGCACTGGAATGTAAGAGCAGACTAAAAGATGAGCCTGCTTTCCCTTTAACAGGATCTTTTGAACAGCCTTCTTCAACATCTCAGTAGAGTTGACTCTACCAAGATATTCAGAAAGGTGATGCTTTGACAACCTGATCTCAAATGATGCAGTATACCAGTATATATAATAAGAGATCTCTCAATACTGCAGAAACAACAGTGCCAGAAGCACAAAGCAAAGCTTCTCCAAGCCTTTTGAACACACAGACCTAGGCCTAAAAGTTTCTGTATTATCTGGCGGTACCTGCCTCATTAAGCCTGGAGAAAAGACAGAATTAAAGTGCATTTCTTTTATATGAAGCAAAGCCTGGCACTGTCTGCTGCTAGAGAGCACTAAGTTCTTCAACAGCCTTGAGGTGCTTGAAGGGAGGATCTGTGAACACATAAAAAAATACGTGCAAGCAAACTATGAAGCCTGTTACAAAAGCCAGAGAGGTTTAAGCTGCCCTTCATAGGAGGCCTGTTCTGAGCAGAATTAGGTAACATCCCATCTAAACCAATTGCCCATGTCACTTAAACTGGTGAAACTGAACATGTATGCACCATGTAGTGGGAGGGAAAATTTCAGAAAGGGTCCTTTACATCTACAAGTCTCTGATCATTCATTTAGCCTTTTGTTCTTTGGTACCCACTACAGTCAAAGCACCCCATCAGGCAGCCAAGGGGATGGCTATTACAGAAGTGTGCATAGCAATAAGGAGAGTTAGCAAAGCTATGTCAGGTTGCTCTAGGCCTTATCCAATTAAGTTCTGAAAATCTCCAAAGTTGGAGCTGTTATACACTTGCTGGGCTACCTGTTCCAGTGCTTAACCCACTCTCACTGTGAAGTATTTTTCTGTATTTCCAACTGGATAGGTAATTCAGTAGGCTGAGGGGTTTGTCTAAAATTTCAGCATTATACTTTCCTCTGAGGCTCCAAGCCATCAGGAAGATCACACAGTGACAGCATTACAAAAGGAGCCTGCCATGTAATTACGTATGGGCACACAGGCTGCAGAGGCCCAGAGGTCTGGACGTGACAAAAGACACGGTAACTGCCTGGGCCTTTTCTCAAGGCCTGTGCCAACTGTGCTGCCATCCATGTGTGCTGTGCATATCAGGTAATGGTCTGGAAAAGCCTTCCCTCTAGAGGCACGTTCCATGTTCGTGGTCTTTGCTGCTATGCCAACTCCTCCCTCTTCCTTAGCTTTGTGAGCCTGGGACTGTGGAAGAGTCAGCCCATGCAAGGGCTGCAAGGAGTGGTCATCCTCTTGTTCAACTCTTCAGCTTGTTAAGGAGTGGCAGTGTGCAATGCTGAAGGCAGGAGCAGGGCACAGATCTTGAACAGCAGATGTGGTATGGCACAGAGCAGGAGGGGCCTGAGGAGATCCGTAATGCTGAAAGCAACAGATGCCCCTCTTCATCTCTTAGGCCAGTTAAGCCTTAGTGACTTTATGTGCTTTTACAAATTAAGGTACACAGAAATCCATATTTAGAAAGTGGCAATAGGAGGAATTCAGTTAATGCCACCATATCTGCATCCACCCTGCTTTAAAGAGTACATAGGACCTTGCTTTCCTCTAACAAATGGGTGAAGGGAGAGGCCAGGGACTGGACATGTGTTCAGTTTGTTCTCCTGGCTTTGAAAGGCTTACTTATAGTAGGGCTAAGAGCCAAATGCAACTCTGTCTTGAGCCATTCCTTCTCCCCCTCCACTAAAGAATGATCTTTAAGCTCTGGACCCTCATCTCCACCCAAAATGACTGCCCTGATTTATTTTATGCTTTTTTGTTGCTTCCTTTTAAATCACTCCTAAGCTAAGCTTTTGTTTGCCAAGTTTTCAGCCTGCAGCAAATTTTTACAGTCGAATTATAACCTCCTCTCTTTCCCCTTGAAAAAGAGGTGTTTTTCTGGATATGCTGCTGTCCCACCCATTGCTCACCTTGCTGCTGGGAGGCAGGGGAGATGGCAAACTTTCAAAATATCAGCATCTCAAAGTTCAGTGTTGCAGGCATGGGCACACATCTGGTTAAACCATTTCCCTCATATCTTGGCTCAAAATCCTTGTCTGAGACATCTCATGTCAGTAGACGTGTCCAGGGAGCTGAGAGGGAGGGAATAAAGGAGACAAAGTGGTTAGGTTTCTGAGAAAGGGAATGGCTGTGGGCTGGAATATAAAGAAATGCCAGGACTGCAGAGTCTGCTCTCTCAGCACGTTACAGGGCTTTGACTCTTCAGGGCAGCATGACACTAGCCCACATTTGAGAAGCCCCCTCTAAATCACTGGCTGCAAAAAGCATAAGACAGCAGAGGCCAGTGCCCTCCACTAAAGGGACAAATGGGAAACAGTCTGAAAAGGTACTATGACCTGGAGCCTCAGAGGAGCTTGGACATGTCTTTTCTGCAGGGATTTTGGTTTCCCCACTTAGAAACCAGTGAAAGCCTGAAAATCCCTGCTCAGCTGCCAGTGAATTCCCAGCACCAATTCTGAAGCCAGGAAGGTTCTGGAGAAGACATTTCAAAGCAAGCAACTTCATCTCCCCAAGTGCCTGCTTTACCAGTGGGATCCAGTCCCTTGTGCTTACTCAGAGCATGCCTAAATGTTATCTGTGGTCTGGGATGGGGTGTGAGAAGGCGCAAACAGGAGGGGAACAAGACATATTTCATGGGGAATTCCCTGTGAATGTGTCAGATCAGGATTGAAAGTCCTTCACTGGATTAGAGATGCTTCTTGTACAGGAATTGATGCCCAAATTACTCTGCATTATGATCTTTTATTATTTTTATTAATTTACTTCCCCTCAAGAAGATCTTCCCACAAGATCAGTTAACAAGCAGTGGTTGCCTCTCTCACTCCAGGCAGATTGCCTGCCTTTCCATCATACTCCCTCTCCTCAGGAGCTGCTCTGTGTTAAGAGCCACCATAGTGTATAATGACATTTTTACCAAGGCTGACATTATCAGCAAGTTACATGATTGCTAGCTTTCAAACTACTCGGTGCACAGGTCTTCTAGAAAGACTATCAACTGGGAAGGAGAACAACCAGCATTCAGCACAACAAAAAGGCCAATTCTGGTATTGAGCTTCTCTGCAAAGAGGGGAGCTAGACTCAGTACTAACTCTGAACTTGGCGACATCATGAGATGTGAAAAGTCAAACAAGATGGTGCATGTCATGTTTTGAGAAGGTCTAAAGGTAAGAAAACCACAGGGTAGAATAGATCTCTGTTACTTTCCTCTCTGAGTTAGATTCTAAGTGAAGAGGAGCCTCTTTCTACAGCCAAGCTCTCAGATGCATTTTAGTTCTCATTGTCCAGGAAGTCACAGAAACTGAGGACAGAAAGGGACCTTCTGGTCCATCCATCTGCTTGCTCCAAGGCAGGTCAGCTCAGTCTGCCATCCTTCACTGAATATTTTTATTGCATTTTAAGCACTTCCTTCACAGACACCACAGCCACTTTTGCACTTTATTTCAGGGCTTCATTTGCTTTACAGCTATAAAGACTTTTTTCCTAATGTCTTGCTGTAGTTAAAAACCTTGGCATCTTGTCCTATATACCCTGGATATACAGAACAAATTATACCCATTCTTCCTGTATTGTCCCTCCAGCCCTTTACTACTTCATGATGTTATCACATTTCTCCTTCATTCTTGTTTAAGAGCCTCAGGCTCTCTCAGTTCTCTTCTAGACCTCCTAGATCCTCTTCTCATACCTTACAGCAAATGCCAAGCTTGCTATCTTAGAAGAGAATGGCATAGCCCCACACTTTGGGGGCAGGGACTGAGGCGTAGCTACATGCCAGATTGTCTCAAATAACTGAGTCAGCTTAAAAAATGTCTTCTTTCCACTGGCTTTGCTGCAGTACTGTAGTTCGCACCTTTCCTCGGTTGTGGTTATCAATTAGTCTGCAGGTTATGTTCCCGCACAACCTGGAAAATAACAACTTAAAAAAAAAATATGTAGAGCTGTTTTTAACTGGGATACTTTCAGGGATCTATGAGAACTTCTCATCTCACCTCCCAAGCCATATTATCGCAACTACCCTCTAACAGGTATTTTGCAAGTGTAGTTACAGAATCAAAGAATTGCTGAGGTTGGAGGTACCTCTGGAGATCACCTAGTCCAATACCCTTTCTCAAGGCAGAATCAACTACAGCAGGTTGCCTAGGACATGTCCAGTTGTGTTTTGAATTATCTCCGTGGATGGAGACTCCACACCCTCTCTGGGCAACCTGTTCCAATGTTCAAACACCCTTACAGTAGAAATCACTAAGAGTTTGGCTCCATCCTCTATTCCCTTCCATCAAGTATTCACACACATCAGCTAATCATATCCAGCTCCAAAAACCTGTTCTTTTCTCTCCTCCACACATCTTTTTCCCATTAATACTTGCTCTGGTCAGTAAAGCAGATTCCAGTTTTAGGGAGCTGCCAGGGTGACACACACAACTAAAACCTCTCAGGTGTTCCCAAATGTTTGTTTGCTCTTGTTCTGACCATATCTACATTGGCAAACCTTGCTGTACTTCATAGTGACAAAGAAACAAGGATTCTGGCACCACAGGTATTAAAGCCAGCATCAGAAGATAGGGTTGAAGAACTGCTCTACTCGTCTTCTGTATCAATCATGTCTAGAAGTCTGTGGGGTGATAAATAGTTAAAAGCCCATGTGTAAGGAATTTTGTGATGCCTGCCTGAATCTGCAGGCAGCCTGAGAAGCATGAATAGCTGTCACTTATCTCAACATAAGATAACTAAGAACCACAGTTCTGTAAAGAGTAGGAGAGCATAAGAGCAGCTGCCCAGTATCCTTCTGAAAACACTGGATTTCTTACCCAGCCTCCAAACTACTATCCTGGCTTTTCCAGGGAAGGGGCACGGTAGGGTGAAGATAGAGAAAGAAACTCTGCTCCTCCCTCTGCTATCAGTGGTGTGCCAAGATCCCAAATTGCACTAATTTGATCTTGCCAGACTTTTCAAGGAAACAATTACATGGGTCTCTGCCCTTGGGACTTTACACTGAAAGTCTCCAACCCTTCGAAAATGCTTGACTTGTAGCTGCTCATATCAATATAGTATGAATGAATATCAAACAAAGAAAGGCTGGGACATGCATACCCTTGTTGTCAGAGAGTGGAGGATGATCACAAACCTCTCCCTCTCCATCAGGTGAAAAACTTTACAAAACACTTGTGACCTTTCCCTTGTCCTTTGTCCCCCTCATCTAAAGCCCGATTTTCCCTGGAGTATTTGCCTTTCCTACATTTTCCCTCAACTAATGATCCAATCAAGTAGAATTCTTGTGGTATTAATCAGATGATCAGGGGAGCACTTTGTGATTAATATTATCAATGGGGATGTTAGGAAGGCTTTTGACAGGATTACCCTTGGAATTTGCTGTTTATTAACTAGGCCATTAGCTAAAATGGCACGGCTGGGGTGGGGCTGGTTTTGCGTTGCACATGGGAGATGGCTTGTTTGAGGGTGGGGAAGCTGAGGGTGGTGGAGTTCTGTCTCCATCTGATTCAGAGATCTCAAACAGCTGCCCTGGCAGCCCTGAGATATCTTTCCCCATCTGTGTGTCTTTCTTTGCTTTCATCATCTCTTCCCATTATTGGGAAACCATCACAAATCAAGCTGCAGATGGAGCTAGGAGAGCTTGCACCACCAAGCGTAGGCTTGTGGTCCTGACCTGGGGAGGCCAGAAATGAAACCCACTGTTACAGGCTGTCCTGCTATGGGACGCCAGAGACAAGCACTCCAAGCCCCTAGCCCAGGGCACCAGGAACCAGAAACCCGGTTTAGAAATAGAGGCATATTAGACTTGCAGAAGCAGCTGGGATACAAAGTAGGCACATGCAAAAAGTTTAGGTAAGCAAGGGAAATGAAACAAAACAAAGAATTTGTTTTCTCTTCTTGAAATTTAGCACTGCTGTTTGCCCAATACAGACAGATAAACATGGTCAGGTAATGGAAGAATACAATCAAACATGAAAGAGGAAACAAACGTGAAAATATACCAGCAACACCCTTCCCCTCCAAGCGGGTTTCTATTCCAAATTCCAGAGGCACTAGGCATTATTTTCTATGCTCCAGAGAACTTTACATGGGCTATTGCTGGAGGGAACCTTTGCAAACTTCAATGTCAAAGATCACCACACCAGAGAAGACACAGACAGGGGTACCCAGCACCAAAAGTGGCTGGGCCATGAAGCAAAGGGCCAAAGAATGAAAGAAACTCCCCTAACACATCGCAGGACATGTCTTTATCCATTCCTTATTCAGGAAGTGAAACAAGACTTCTATTCAGTGCTATTTTTCTTGATAGCACACCTCAGGAAAGGATGGCAGGGGTTCCTTCTGCACTTCTAGTTCTGCAGGATGAATCCCACCCGATGGCACTTGTTTCCTCACAGAAAACAGGTCTCTAATACTTGGGGGCAGGTGGAGCACAGAGCTCCAGAGCAGAGATTCTGGGAACAAGACAGCAAGTGCTCCTCAGGACAGCTGTAAGTCGGTGTCTGAGGAGTCTAAGGTGAATGTAGCCCTGGCAGTGGCCAGACTTGAAAGCTGCCTCAAAATAGCATCTCCTTCTACCACTGCCAGAAACAAAATCCTTGGCTGAATGGAACCAGCCCAGTGGTGTGGCCCAGCAGGGCAATTTTTACCTTCTTACAAACCCCAGAATCGCAAAGGCATTGAGAGATTTTAGCACCTCTCAAATATTGTGCACTGCTATTCCCATCACTGCATTCAGACACCCCGCAGGATTTCTTTGTCATGAGTAAGTCAATGAAGTAACTGGACTGAGCACGGACCAGAACTGGGCCCTCGCAGAGCATTTAGGGAGTGGAAAGAAACTTTGCTCTTCTCGTACAGAGTACTGAATACAGAAAGGCAAAAACCAGCACTCGTTTCTAAATCCTCTCCTGCCTGGTCAGCTAAAGAAAGAATTAGTACTAGAATCCAAAATGCTGCAGGAACAAAAGCACATCCAACCCATACAGTCTCCTCTGCTTTGATACACACAGAGAACATATTTACATAATTCCATCCACTCTCACTTGAAATATGGTACTTATGCAGAGAAAGGCCTGCAAAAGGAGGTCCTTGAAATCTCAGTAAAATTTGTAAAATGGATTTCCTATATCATAAACCAAGATCTTGCATCAGGCCTTTACCGTTTATTCAGCATGAATAGAATTAACCGAAAATTCAACAGCTACTCCATAACTTCTCACGTTGCCTATGGAAAAACCTATCAACTCATGTCTCAAAGTCCAGGTGTGAAATTCCTACTTCTCAATTTGTTCCAGCAATTGCTCTGATGAGGGAACATCCCAGAAAAAGTATTTCTTCACCAGGTACTTTGCAGAAGTCTGGCTCCAAACCCAAATTCCCTATACCAGTGTCATCTTCTTCACCTTAAGCAGATCACTTAGTCTTCATTTAGAAAGATGGTTGTTATGGGTTCTCCTTGAGGCAGCTTGCTCCAAAGAAGTCCACTCAAAAGATAAATGAAAAGCCAAAAAAATGTCAACATAAAATAGAGACCGAACCTAGCAAAACTGCTGCTGATATTCGGGAGCAGGAACCACATGCCTCTTGCCTGAACAATTTCCAAACCATAAATGATGTTTAATGTGGAAAAAGTCATAAATGTACAAAAGTTACTTCTAAAACCAAAAACACAGAGTTTCTTACTTATGGCTTTGATGAATGAAGTGTTTTGTATTCTGGCGTCACGCTTGGCACTCTAAAGAACCTTTCTGCTAGGTGGAAATTAATGGCACTACATGTCAGCATGTCCACTGGCTTTGCAGCAGACTGGAGAGTGCCCTTCAAGATCCTAACACAGGCTATTTCTGTTGACTGCTCAGCAAGATGGAATATGTTCTCCTTCCACCAGTGCTAGATTGCAAGAAAGGGTTAAATTATACTAAAAGGACTTCAAATGTTGCTGTGCATTATGCTCTTTTGCGCTCTCAGTTCCTACCTGTCTTTCAGCTACTGTCCAATTCAGCAAGAAACAATGCGCAAATAAATCACACACAAACCAGAAGCAGCTCACATAAAGCAAAGCAGATTAAGGTATTTCAAAAGGACACAGGAGTTAAGGAAATGATGCTCTAGTCTCTTCTCTGTTACTGTTGATTTGCAGACATTTCCAAGTGTGTTCCAAAACTATATTTAAAATTAAGCTTTTAAAATAAACAGTTTGCACTGGGCGCCAAGATTGCTTTAATGCCAAAACAGAAAACTGTCTGTCTGGCACATGCATCACTTTCCAAGCAGGAAATCCAACAAAGCGTTTAATACAACAGACATCATTTGATAGTCTCAACTAAGACACCCACTTGGCACTGGCAGTAACCAGTCTTCCATCAACTGCCTCCAAAAATGATGCTTGCCTAACTCGTTATCATGCAAAACATTAATGGGAGTATCTTCCTCTTTTGAAGTCCGTTGGAACTGGAAACGTGGGCTGAAAATGCCGGGTACACAACCATGCAGAACATCCGAGAACCACCCTTCCGAGATGGAAGCAGACAGAATAACACTGGAAAGCAGAGCTTCCCAGCCTTTTCTGTACGGTGAGTCACAGCATATACACACAGTGCTGGGGAATCCCTATGGGAGCTACAGCCATGGGGAACACAGGGAAGCAAAGCAAATAACTATTTTATGGAAGAGGCTTGATGGAAGAGGTCAGCAAGCCAGTAGCTGCCCTGTCAGCTCTCCGAAGGCAACTAGTGGCTAGTCAGCAGACCACAGTTTTGAGTGCTGCTATCTGAGCCGTTTTCTTTTTTCCCTACCACTAGTTACTTTTCACATTATGTAATCCCAAACTTTTATACAAGGAACTTTTTCTCTTCCTGCATCAGTGAGAGGCATGGGGTCTTCACCTGGTGTGAAAGAGAACTATATTAACTCCTTCACTTGCAAAAAGCAGTGATGGGTAGTGTATGAGCTGCTACAAACATGCACATATTTTTGCTTATAAACATATGTATGACACCAGGTCCTCAGGACAAACAGTCTTACTATCAACACTTGAAGATTCATAGTTTTCCTAGGCAAAAATGGTCTGTTGAAAGACATTCATAGCTGAAAATATTACATCACCATATGATTTGTTTACGCATACTCAGTGATCTTCTAAAGCCTCGCCCCTACCCAGAGAAAAGACATGCTACCTACCAATGGATCTTTCTGAGCAGGTCCTGATAGTTGTTTTCATCATTTCTAATCACCAGTGACTCTGTTTTCCTTTATCCTCCTGCACCTCAGTGAATTAAACAGACTGTCAGTGGCTCAAGGCCAAGTCTGGCTCTCTCACTCTGACAGCACACTTCAATTTTGCTGTTTGAGCACTTCTTCCGGGACAGGTGCCCAGTAAGTGCTTTAGAAACCAGTGTTTACTATTCACAAGAGGAAGAATTTCAGGAAAAATACCATCATAACATCCATGACGGGTTTTTTATCGCTCTTGTTACAGACGTGCACTTTTGGCATGCCAGCCTTCTGAAATGCGCCTCTTTTGGGGTCCAAGCCACCCTAGGTTGCAGTTTTCTCTGCACCTGGAGTGAACATTGCCTCAGGTCTGGTAGCACCCAGATCATGGCAGTGTTCTCCCTGGGACACTGGGAAGCAGTGATTAACAGGATCCTTAAAGCCAAGTAGTTAGAACTAAAGTATGTCAGAGGAAATATGTTCCTTAACTTACCCACTGTAGCATACTTGGTCTTTCCTTAAGGCTGGAACTGGAAAGACCCAACTCCTTTGTGTATCAGCAGACACCTAATTCCTGAACAGACAACAGAGTTGAGTGTCACCCCTAACAGTTAATGAAGTTCTCACACTCTCTTTTTCACTGTCAGTATGTTTTGTTATTTGACTACTAAAAAGTTTTCTCCCCAACACAAGCAACTTCTACATCATATTAGTGGCTGGTGCAGATAGGTCAGAGTCTGTACATGCAGCAAAGTGTCATATACCAGATGCAGAACGAATTAACTTGAGTTCCACATGAATGATGAATTCATGAGGGGTAGTTTTGTTTTACTATTGTTCATTATCAAATGCTGCTCCTACTTCTTATCCATTTGCAAGGTGCTTATGTCTTTAGAGCTTCTGTACAGTCCCCAGCAATCCAGGTGTTGCTCCTGTGCTCCAACCTGGCGCTTGCTTGTAATTACCTTTCCTGGTTTTCATATCCTTTTCGCAAAAGGTTGAGGCACTTTTTCGTCTTTGCTATTTCTCAGCTCTCACATGCGTTTTCCTCACACCTATTCAAAATTCACCACCATAACAATCCAACGTGCTACCACTGTCCATGTTACAGCAACAATCTCTGAGCAGTCATTCCTGAAACTGCTATGGAAACATAACCATTGCTGAAAAAAGTTTTCTGGGCAACTCATGGCTCCTCACCTGCAGCCTGGGGGCACACCACCTGAAGCTGCTATCCCAACACCCTATCTCATTAAGGGCAGAAGGTGAACTGTAATCATTTATTCCTCAGCATGGAGCACAGGCATATCCTGAATAAATTCCTTTTAAAAAAAATATGTTCATTATTTTGAGACTACTTCCAAACTTGATTTAGAAAATAGGAATGAAGAATAGTGGTACATTATTCAAATGAATGAAGATCCTCACCATTGTAATGCTGCACCCTATTTCTCACATAAATTTGTTGGGCTTCAGTTTTTAACCACTGCATACTAATACTTTTTTTTTTCCCTAGTTGGACAACTGTGTTATCAAAGCTTCACTCGCTAAACAAGTACCAAGAGATTACAATAAGGCCTCCTTTCTTTCAGTAAATTAAACATACTGTTAAATGAGGTGCTAAAATTGATTCCGAGTTATCAAATACAGAAGTCCCCAGCTCAAAACACATAGACCAAGGGACAAGTGTTGATACAGTTTTGAGTCAACAGAAAAACTGGGATTATTTCCACCAGCGTTGGTGAGAGCCCAGCCAGGTTATAATGCAATAGAGACACCCCTGAACCCCAAATTCCTTAGCAAACAGTCCTTAGACCAGACTTGAAGCTTTCTAATGAAGAGTCACAAAAGTTTGTCCTGTTGCCACACAGACTCTGTTTGGTGACTAAGTATGCCTGAGTATCTTGTTAACATGCCCTACGATCTTGAAAGCTGACCCTTTGCAATAAGAAGTGTGACAAAGAAACAAGCTCTTGAATGGGGGAAAAAAGGGCTGTATGCCCCAAGCACTGTAACACGAATAAAGGTGCTTTCTAAAGGAACAAAGATGCTTGTACACAGGTGCCTGCTATAATTGCTGCTCCTTGAGTCAGTGGGTAAAGTGCAAGACAGCAACACTGCTGGGAATTGGGCAGCAAGGGAATCTGAAGCAAAGAGGCTGGTCTGCTTAGCCTCTCGATGTCACAACAGTTCCTGAAAATTTCTGAGTTCCAGGAGAGCTGCCCGACTTCCTCTGAGCCGTTGTCTCCGAGCTGCATTCGCAACACTGGCGGCCTGTGTATTTCAGGAATGTGAAAAACTGGCACAGTGAGGTCTATGATTCAGCCAAGATGATGTGTTGGGACATGACTGAAGTTAATTAAAAGGAGCTTAAGACAGACAGACAAAAAAAAGAGTTTGCAAGACTTCTTAAAGAGCCAATTAATTATTATTTGTGGCTGCACACGCCAGCTGGGCCACAACATAGAATCTCCTCAGCCCTTACCACTCACCTCAGAGCCTTTATACAACGCCAAAGAAAACCCATATGCAGGTCAGCCTTCAGGAGCTCTGGTCCAAACCCCCTGCACTGGAGCGCAAGTAGGGCTTTACTGAAATCAGCAGAACAGCATCTTTTACACCCACAGATTTATACTAGGTCTTAATGGTGGATACCGAGGCAAGAAATGAACAATTTCTTGGCTGACATGTAAAAAACCATGGGCTACTGTGGAGCAGGATGGCTCCAGTGACAATTGTCTTTGTGTGCATGGACTGGAGAAGGAAGGACTGACTCTGGCTGGAGTCAGGGTGGGGAAAGAAAGAATAAATGTGAACAATTTCATCCTCTCTACTGCATGATAGTGCTAATTTTCAGAGCTACATGAGGCACCCACACTAAAAGAAGCCCTTTCCCAGAACACACTTCCAGACTAGTTTCCTGTGAGGAATTCATGGCCTCCTTATCAATTCCCTACGACTCTAAATTCCTCTAAATACCCAAAGACTAAATTTCAAGTCCTGAGTCTAGGGCCCCAAATGCTTCATTACCTCCCTAAGGACAGCAAAACAATGCTCACATGAATGAGCAACCTCCTTGCTTCCAATTCTTCTACATGTTCAGCTAGCACTGTCCCAGAGAGACAGCTGAGCAAAAGCAGGAGCAGTCCAACCTGGCTGGAACTCCAAGCCATTTTCAGTGCACAGAGATAGAGCAGCCAGAGCCACCCACGGCCTGAGCAGGCTGCCCAACCCACGCTTACCAAAATTTGCACTTTCCTGCTCGAGAGGAACAGACCTGTCAGTAATCGACATGTATGTTTAACAGGAGGCTGCAAATTTTAACAAAAGGGACGTTTTCCTTTGAGTCCCTGTCATTTCAGTGGCTTATGGCGATTACATTTTACAAGGCTCCTGTGTGCGTGTGACTGGCACGGCTGCTCCCGGGCCGGGGCGAGGAGCCTCCTACCGCTGCAGGCCCCACACCTGCTCGCACAGCCCTACCTGCACGTATACCTTGGCAGCCCCTGTGGCATTTGCTGGGGTGGGGGTGGGAAGACCATGGTGTCATTTACACACAGGTTGAGCAAACCAGGTGCAATCGGTTTGGGTTTGGCTGAAGAATCCTCCACCCTTCTCAAACTATTTAACCCCTGCAGTGCCAAACCTTTATGCATGCCCAGGGCAATGAGAGCATTGGTCTACAGAGGAGAAATCATCATTCCCAGATTCCCAAAGGCACCACAGGAGGGACAGATCATATTAAAGACCCATTGCCTAAGACTGATAGCCAGCACTCTAGCTACTGTACTCTGAAAATTATTTAACCAAAGCAATGAAAAAACATGGTAAATATCATAAAACCAATTGTCATCTGAAAATTATTTAATTGCCCTTTTGTTACCTGGCCTTGGACAAGCTAAAATTATGCTTGAAAACCTTCTGAAGAGCATAGCATAGGGACCAATGTGTGCAGGTGTGACAGGCAAGATGACAGCAACCTACCAACTCCTTTCTGGAGGCTGCAGTAGCTGTTCTGGTGCTGCCCTGGTGAGTGTGGATGGCCAACATGGGAAGCCTTAGGAAGGGTTGGTTCCCTGCTTCAGCCTTGAGTCCCAGTATTTGGTGCCACCATGCAGGTTATGTTCCAAAAGTGACCTGAAAGTATCTTCTCCACAGCTTTGAAAATAAAGCATCTACTTGCATACAGCAACATATACACTAGAGCATAAGCAGATAAACTGTGGCACTTCCAAGCAGCACACACCCCAAACGCAGTTCATGTGTAGCTCAGATAATTTACAGCAAGAGGGCTGCAGGGGTACAAGGCCCACTGGGCACCCCAAGCCTCCAGCAATACCACTGCACATCCTTGGACATGTTCGGTCCAGCTCTACCCCACAGTAAAGAGGCAAGACCCCTGGGACCCACTGTCTGAAAAGTGCTCCCTGGAACACCCACCTTTTGCATTCCCACCCACTGAGCTTGTGGGATATTACACCTTGCGGCTCTCTGACACAGGAAGATTTTGGTATGCAGTTTGTGGGGACTGGACAATTATCCATCCCTGAGCTCAGGGGGGGTCCATAAAGTCAACTAAGGGCTGCATACTCCCAGTCTGTTATGTTGCTCAAGATTAATACTATCATGACAAAACCTTAAGATGGAAACCTCTATGGGAAATTGCTGACTGCAGGTCACTCAAGCTGAGGGGAACATATTTGCAGAAAAGCCCAGAACAGCAGATTTTATTTGAGTTTCTATCTCCAGTTGTTCTTCTAACCCTTTCACAAAGGGTTGAAGAAACAGGGGAGGGAGTTGGGGGGGAATCCTGACTGAAAGTAGCTTAACACCTTGCTGGATCCTCGCCAAATGCAGTTTCAAATTAACAACTCCGAACTAGCAGGAAAAATGCTTCTCTCGACCCTCAGGGGGTCAGTTCGACACCCAAGCACAGGCGCAAGGCAGAGCTCAGCTCTGACTCAAAAAGACAGGGTTGCTCACCTCTCTCGGGGGCTGAAGCCCGGAGAAAGGGGCACCGCTTCCAGGAGAGGACAAAGCCTGCAAACCCCATAACAAAGGCCACTTTTCAGCAGCACATAAAAGAGGGCCTGGCTCTGCCCCTCCAGCCAGACCCCACCCCTCGCAGCGTGGAGGCCTTCACCCCAGCGCCAGCCAAATCTAATGAAGTCTGACACACAAGACAAGGCGGACAGCCACTTGCCTTAGGCACCCCCCGCCTCTCCTCCTCACCCACAGGCCTCCCCCCGCCCCAGACGGGCACTGTCTTGCTGAAAGAGCTCACGCCAGCCCCCAGCACCATCCCTGCCTCCTGCGGCCGCCTGCCCCTGAGCCCGGCTCCCTCCTGGCCAGCACCTACCTCTGGCCAGGCATCCGGCAGCCCCTGGGAGGTGAGGTGAACCCCCTTCCTCCCACCAGTCCGGAGGGCCCCCGCGGCCTTCGCTGCCCCAGTGCAATAGCTCTGCTCGCGTTGGGGAGGAGGCGACTGATGGTCCGGCTGCAGGGGGGCATAAGCCCTTTCCTGTGTGCAGCCACCATGCCGCTTCCCTTTCCCTAACACCCTCCGTACCAGCACCCATCAGTGCTATGCACCTGGGGGAGTCCTTGCACCCCAGTCCTTAATTTTAAAGCACAGCCCAGGAACTGGGCCAGATCCCCAACAATCCAAGTTTCCCTTCAGATAGGAGAAAAAAATCCCAAAGCTTTAGAAGAGTTCATTTAAACATTGCTGGGACAAACAAGCAAGTGCTGAAGGTAGAAAGCAGCCCAAAGCAGTCAGACCTGTCTTGTAATAGCAGGGAAGGCTGAATATTTCCTAAAACTGCCCCTCCTGCATTACCTACTCACTCCTCAGGTCAGGGCTCAGTATGCTCTAGAGCAGGCGAGAATCTAGCAAGGAAAGCTGAATAAGCATTGCTTGAAAGGGAGGAGGCACGAATTCACCAAAGTGAAGAGGAGGAGGAGAAGAGAGCACAGGCTGTTTTTAGAAGTACTGGCACCACCTTAGTCTGCAGCGGCCAGGAAACTGGTTGGAAGCCCCACGACTTGAGCAAGACACCCAGACCTGGGAGCCAGAAGAGGAAGGGACTTGGCAGAAATTCCCCTGCAAAGCAAGGAATCATTTCTGCAGCAGAATATTCAGCTTGGCCTGGCTACAAACAAACCCTGCCAGATACCTGATCATGCCACCAGTATATTAGCACTCTGCTCCCCTGCTCTAATACAGCCATGAATCTTCTTCATCCACTTCTATCTTCCATTTGATCTTTTTTAGACAGCTTCCCTCTAACCCCAGTCTTCCTGTGCTGCCCTGGGGCCACTGCCGTGCTCTCTGCACCAGGAGCAGCCGGTGTCCCATCCCCCTGGCTCCCAGCTGCCCACCCTCATTCCTCCCGCACTTGCCCTTCGGGCACTGTTTTCCCACCCCCTCTTTTGAGAGGCCACTGCTCGTAGCACGTGGAAGGGTGAAAACTACCGCTGTGGTCTTCCTACAATTAAAGACAAAGAGCCCAAGCATCAAAGAGCCAACTCGGGGAAGTTTTGGCACCATGCAGGAAGCTGAGATAACCTGGCTGACTCATTGCTAAACTCATCGCTTCAGTTTATCTTCACCCTTCCTCTCCAGGACTAGCTGTATGTAGCACACCTCATGGTGCACTCTGGTATAAAGCCCAGGGCAGCTGGACTGTTTGCAAGGAAACAGCAGCTAGGGTACTATTAGAGCACTGTATTTATTTGCTTGCTTGCAACACAGGAGGAGAGTGGGAGACTCAATACTAGGCGGATGGAGCACCGGACACCCACAGTACAGCAATCTAGCCGTACTGCAGAAAGTTGACTGTGTCAAGGGTTGGTGGTGTCAGCAAACCTGTGGGGAAAATCTCAGAGGTTTACACCCATGCCAGCTAAAACTTCAAAAAGAGAACAATACCACTATACATATGGACACCTAAAAGCTTCACTGTGCAAATGACAGCCATGTCCTTATTTTCTGAATGTGTTTGTCCCTTTTGAAATCATAAAAAATGAAGCAGAACAAATTTGACTGTTAAAGATATTTTCCAGGGCACAGCAATACACTGAATAATTTCCCTTCACTATTTCATGGAAATAAAAATAACCCCTTTAGAAAGACTATAATCAGCTGGTTAGAGCACATGTATCTCTCTCCCCAACAGACTAGAAAAGATAAATCTACAAGAGTTATAGTCCTGTTTTAACACATCATCTAATAAGACTGTTAATTCTAGTCTAGCTATGAATAGCTTTTGCTAGAGGAATAAAATCCCACCTGAAAGTCTAGAGCTAAAACATAACTACCCTGGAAACGTCTTGTTAATGAACAAATGACTATGTAAAACATAAACTAGCATTCACAATTGTATTTTAATTATCCTGTGTTGAAAAGAAGCATAAACATATCCAAATCCACTTGAGGAATGCTAAAAAATGAGACAGAAGAAAGCAAAGTTCACTTTGGACCTGATACTTGCCACGCTAGGTTTGAAGTTACACAGGAACAGCCCCTCCAGCAACAGTTCTGGTTCCAGACCTTTTGTCCAATGAATCCTGATGCAGATGGGACTCTGAATTCTTCCCTTTTTAGAATAAATGCTTGCACAGGGAAGGCCTTGTGCCCACACAGCAAAGTGGGTGACACCAGCAGGCATGAAGGGATGTACAGAAAATGGTTTTGATCATGGCTAAAGGGGATGACTGCTAATCAGAAAAGTACAAATTTTTTTCTTGGTTACTTTAAATTAGAATAAGTCTGCGTCTTTGGGTCCATGCCTAGTTTTTGCAAGCTAGCTGGATTCCCATCCTGTCCTTCCTTCCACACACTCATTCTGGCCATGAGTTTAAGGCTCCTGAAAGGCACCAGATGTTGGGGGGTGGGGGTGGGGGTGTGTTTGTTTGTTTGAACTCCCCTTGCAAAAACAACAATAAAAGAAGGGAAGAAGATTGGATGACATGAGATTTGCTTTCCAGCAGAGTATGACTAAGGCAGGGAGGTAGCTTGGTAAATACACTCAGGGAGGACGTTGGGGAGGGACAAAGAATGTTTGGAGAAACTCAAGAGAAAAGAAGCAAGAGGGATAGAAGTTTCCAGTCATTAGCAGAGTGAAGAAAATGGAGACAAAATGGGTCATCAGGAGAAAGTTTTTATGGACACAGCCTGGGAGAGACAGGAGTTTAATCTCCAGGCACAGTCTAATATGGACCCAGCAGACTGGCAGCTGAAATAATAGGTGAGAAAAGCGAGGACAGGAGGCAGACCAGAGAACAGGGCTCACAGTGGTGAGCAGTCCAAATGTTGCGCTGGACCCTGCTTTGGTTAGCTGCTGTTGTGTTACTAGGGATTTCACACTGTCTTTCTAGAAGTTTATAGCATTCAAGAGCCACCTTCTCCAGGAAGTTTTCCATACCTGCATGGAAGAGCACTGTGATCAAGGTGAGCCACAAGCAGCTATTGGGAGGTATAACAGAAAAGGTGTGAGGATGAATATGAGGAAAGAAAGTGTCTGAGGAATCCAAACTGATCCTGGTTTGTGGGACAGGGGCAGTCTGAGGAGGAAGGGATCATGTAGACAAAAGGAAGGCCCTGGAAGGAGAGAATACAAGTTCTTTGAACTGAAATTCTGCTTTACTTTAAAACACACACATTGCACTGAGATGCGCACATGCACGCACACACACAAACAAGTCATGTATCCACATGAACACAGTTGGTTCTGGATATTCCTTCTTTCTTTAATTGGTCCCAGGTGAGGCATCAACAATCACATCTGGAAATTTTTATACAAATGGCAGGAAAGCCAATGACTCGGGTCACAAATATTTCACGCTCTCTCTTTGCCAGAAACACAGGACAAATGTGGTTTACATCTGCCTCCCTATAAATACACACACTCACACTTGCAAGATTCTCTGCATGTAAAAGCAGGGCTGGCCAGTGTGCCTCCCATCCCACCCAACGTGGATTCGGTCAGAACTGAGAAACTGGATGATGGGTGACACCTGTGGTCCAGGTCAGGCTTATCATTGGGATAAGGATCAAGAGATGGCAAAGACATCCTTACTGACTGTAGAAGCAAAACACAGAATCGAATTACAGGGATGAGCACTTTTAAAAGCTGCTGCAGCCCCAGCCTTCCAGCCCCAGACTCTCCATGAGACCACAGGAGAGGCTGTGTCAGGCACACCCAGTTTCTGCCTGACATGCAAACTCAGTTTAGCTTTCAAAAGCTCACCTTTCAAGAAAAAAAGCCACTAGTCCTCCCTTAATCCCCTACTTTTCCTGCCTCAGCTGCTAACAGGCTTGCTGAAGAAAAGCAGTGGTGGCAGTAGCTACCACCTGAGTTTATCCACTCATTGACAAGAAGAGATTGTACTAGTTTCTTGTCTGTGATGCACCAATTCAAGCAGAACACACCCTGACTTAACTAGTTCTACCAAGTGTGCACTGGTGCTGCAAAATGCTATACAAATTCAACACATCTCAGTAGTAAGTGCCTATCTCTTGGTCTTTGGGGTCTGGACTCAGATCAAGCACTAACCATAGCACTGTTTCCTAAGCTCAGCTCCATTTGGGAGTAAGCCTCAGAACATGCCATAGCCTTAACACCATTGCTGTGTAAGCATTACAGATGCAAAACGTGGACACAGCTTCGTTACTACCTACATCAACAGTAATCTCAGGAATGCAGAGAAGATGTATTTCTCTTCAGTACTAGCTAATTCTTAGAAGAACCATGAGATTTTTGGTTCTTTGCTCTTCTGAGATGTCCTCATAGATGATGCTGTTAGTACCGCTGCAGTAGATACTGATTTAGAAGAACTGAGAGACCTGCTGGGTACAATGGAGTGTGCAAGGAAGGCAGAGTCAGGGCACAGTCGGGCAGGAACAGCTTACACACTCCTAATGAGCCAGCTCTGATCCTATCTGTGGCAACTTTGTGTTGCTCCAGGGGTAAAGACTGCAGAGGTGACTTAACGAGATGTCAGAGGGAATCTCCTAACACCACCAAAGCAATCCATTTGGCACTTTTTAATTCGCTTTGTGAGCTCTTGGCATTGTGTATGTGGCAGTAGCTATTTACAGAGCTCTGCCAACCTCCAGGTAGCAGGGTATGACAGGGCCACTGCACTGCGCCCCTAGAGCAGCCTAGAGTCTGCAGCTATAAACTCCAGGATGATGAAGCTGTTTAGCAGACATAGATCAAAATATTTTTCCCTCACTGAGGAGAACGCCTAAAGCTAAAGACACAGCTCTACCTACCTCTGAATACCCCATTATACCTCATGCCATCAGAATTTGTAATGGACATAAGAGTCAACAGCACCCAGCTACTGCATCTCTTGAGGTTGTTTTTTTTCTTAATCCATGGCATTTAGCTAGGGCACCTGGCCATATTTTCCCTCATCTAAACCTTCAAAGCAATTGGAAAGTTCCATGTATGTTCAAGCAAGAGTGGATCACTCAGGTACAACAACACATTCCCTTAGAGTCAGTGGAATTCTAAAGGCAAACCACTTAAAATTGACAAAAGGTCATTATTTTTTATTCAGTGTTTAATTAACACATCCAGTGTACCTCCAGTCCCACTGTTGCACTATAGCTTACTCTGTTGGGTTTTTTTTAAGGATTAAAGAAATTTGATTAAAGACAGCATCTTTCAATCAGTTGTTCATTAGATCTTTAGAGCACTCCATCAGCCAGGCTAAAACAGGCAGTGCTGCTGGTACCTGTCCTACCCTCACAAGTCAAGAACAGATACTGCCTTAACACATACCTCATTAGCCTCATTCATTTTGAAGTTTTCCTTGGGAACCCCTACACGGGTCACTGCTGGAAGCAAGATCACTGAACTGATCAATGAATATGTCATGGATGGCTCACACTGCTTGCTTGTGGCACTCTGGGAGCTTTCCTGAAGCCCTCACCAGGCTGGCCAGCATCCCAGCAGGACGGAGGTAATACACAGGACCAAGAGAAACTGAACCAAGTAGAAGCACAAATGTTTGGAGTCCTTGTTCTGAGTCCTGACAGACACTGCCGTGCTCTGATTTATTCTCTGTAGCCTTTTTAAGGGCACACATTGAAATGACCTCCCCATGTGTCTCCACCAGTGCTCATCTGGTATGCCACAGGTGTGAGGCTGTTGCTGCTCTTAACATCTTTTAAATGTTCCACCAGATGAAGAGATGAATTCCCTTTGTTCCTCGGAGATGGAGTTTCTTTCATTTCCTGCATAAGGATGCAGTCCACACTTACAGTAGAGGGAACAGATGATGTAGGCCTAAAGGGTAAGGGTGCATTTGCATGGGATGGGTTATCAGGTGGTTTTGCACAATTAATAATTTATGCCCATTGGGCTGTACATGTCTGGTAACAGCAGTACTTTTCTGACGGTATGCTCTTTTTCCCAAGAGCTCAAGAGAAGAAAACCACCCTTTCAAATCCTTTAGCTCTCAGCCCATGGTCATAGTCCCCGTAAAACCAAAGCTGGACCGTGATTTGGCTTATTTGCATATGTGATTATGTAAATCAACCCACTGCTTCTTATCCTATAGCAGCAGACCTGCCATACTAGGCTGCAGAAGAGCCTCCAGGTCTGTGCCACAGTGGAGAAGAAGATTGGATTATAGAAAGGGACATATGCGTGAAAACAGGTCCTAGCTACATATTCACAGTTCATCAGCAGGCACATGGGAAAAGTGGGATTTAACCCTTCACTGTCACAGAGGCAGAGAAGAGGAAAACGGTGCAACAACCCTGGAGAATGCTTAGATATAATGCAGCAGCCTTTGTTTGAACATGTTTAAGGATAATCAACAGAAGTATTCTGTGACCACTCAGACAGCAGCTTGTGTGCAAAAGGGTAATGATCTTAAACCACTGGAAATCAAAATGGTGAAAGGTTTCCAGCCCCAGAAACATCACAAGAAGAGCTGTCTCATTCAGGTATCACTGTCACTTTGTGATGCATGCACACTATCTGCTTGTGGCTCACCAGCATGCACAGTACCTCCCTCCTGACATGTACGTTCTGCATTACCGCACAGCTCTCCTGCATCCCACGGCTGTCTAGACTGTCAGCTGTCTCTGCAACCCTCTACACCTCCAGCCTTCCAGCCGCCATCCTACAGATGCAGCATCCAACCAGTGCTAGCTGCACTGCCCAGGTGCTCAGGACATGCCACAGCCCTACACACCTCCTTGTTCTTTCATTATGGATCTGCTCCTGTGGCGCCTCGCCACCCCCAGGGGCAGCTGGGGCTTTAGCCTGTTCTGTTAACAAAGCAGCTTCTTATCACTGGGAGGCTCACCAGGCCCCGTCAGTGGTGCAGCACTGCTAGGGTTAACACAACCCCAGTCCAGCATATCTAAGCATCTGTAGGAAGTGAAACATTTTTAATGCTGTGAGGAAACTGCTGCATGGACTACAGAAGCAAAGAGACCAAGCCATGTCCATCAAGAGGAAATAGAAGCAGTGTTCAGGGATGCATGGAAAGTGCTGAGTAGTCACAAGATGTATTTTGCAAGCTCTAAATAATCTCTTACTAGGGCTAATAAGGCACCTCTCACAAAACCAGCATGAAAAGTAACAAAAGGAAAAAGAACTGGCATTTCTGGAGAACATGGCTGTCATGAACCAGCCATCTCCCAAGGACTGATTTTTAATTGACAGCAGAATTGACAACTTTGGGGTTCTAAGAAGTGTCCTGAAGCAAAACTAAATATGCATCTGGATTTCTCTTTGTTCTGAGATATGAACTCAGGCTGGTTTTGGCCAAGAGTCACTCAACTTTGAAAGCCAACTTTGTCCAACCGAAAGTTTTCAAACCAGGGCAAATAAAGTGGATTTGGCAGAGTCTCCTTTGGAAGGATTTTGCATGTGTGACACAAACTCAAAGCAAAAGTGAGTTGGGGGGGAAGGTTGGTTTTGTTTTGTTATTCCTGCCAAGACTAGCAACACAAGGGGGGATTTTAGCAATGCTGTAGGTTCACCCAGACCAGTAACATTTCTTCAAATGATGCTGTTTTTACCTACCCTGGATCAGCTACCCTAACCTACCCTTTGGGAACATAAGAAGCCGCATACTGACATGCAGTAGCTGACACTGGCTAACTCCATCTCATTCTCCTAATGCAAGCAGGACTGAGGTGAGAACAAACGGTGCTGAGTCAAAACCAAACTTAGTAAAATGGGTGTTATGCATTGCCCTGGCAGTCCCAGAGGACCTCACTTCAAATATCTGCACTTTGAAATGTAAACTAATAAAATAAAATTCTTTCACTTACAGGATTCCTCATCCTCCCAACATCCTCCCAATCATCAGTTTTGATGCCCCTCAAAGGCAAGATCCAATGCAGGAAGCTGGGGCATCTGGATTGTATCTGGACTAATCCTGCAGGTTAGATGCTAGCTTCCTCTTCTGTGGTGGCAGTCCCTCTGCAAATCATGCCCAGAATCAGGGGAACAACCTACTGTGAGTTTATTTTCATTATCTTCAGAGTTGGGATTTAGCTGTAGGGTTTCTTGCACCCCAGCTGCGCTGCTTTAGCCATGGCACTGTACTGATTCTGTGGTCAAAAGGATGACACCATAGGAACAACATCCATCTAACTCCAGCAAAAAATATTCTGGCAGCTTGCAAGACAATTACTAAGCTTCCACTCATTTGTGTTTGCTTCCTTACAGTGGAATTCAGGGTATGTGGTGATGGAGTCCAAACAGCTCTAGAGTCTTGTACATGACTGCCAGTCATGGTCACTCCAGAGAAGAGATAAAGCAATAGAAAGGAAGGAATCCAGCTGAGGGAAGGAACATGCATACGGACAAACCCATCCCACTGAGCATTACAAGGAGGAGCAGGGTGCAGAGTTCAACACATCCTTAGGGCCAGAGCTTGGAAACAATGGGAAGGACTCTTGGATGTGCTCAACAACAGCAGTATGAGCTAGCTGCTGGCAAGGGCTATCAATGGCAGCATTCACATGTTATGTTTCTCTTTCCCATTTTCTGAATGCCCCTAGCAGGCTTAGCCCACTCCAAGATACCAAGCCCATACATACACCAAACCTCTTCTCTTTGGTCTCTTCAAGGCTGGACATGGGCATATACTGTTACCCGTAGCTGAGAAAGCCTGGGAGGAGCTCCCTACAATTCCACCAATCTCTTGCAGTCAGGAACTGACAAAAAAGGTGGGAATGGAACTGTACCCTCCAGAGACAGCCTGGCACATTTAATCTGCATCAGCTGGAAAAGTGACTGCCAGATACTGGAAACTGCTTTATCCATGGGTTTAGTCTAAGGCAGTTCTGACAAGAGCTTCATGCCTTAATAGTCGGGTATTTTCTACCCTTCGCTCCTCTGCATGCCCTTCCTCAGGAGTCCTGTGGCACCAGATTAAACAGACCAAGGTCAGAGTGTGCTCCGAATGGCAGCTGTTTTAGCACCCACAGTGCCCTGTCACTAGCCTGAGCGAGAGCATGGCACAAGGCATGAGGCTGCCAGCCCCAGCCAGCCCAAGAGGTTAGACTCCAGCAACGTCTTCCCATTCCCGGCTGGCTGTCTCCCATGTGGCGATGCATAGCACTATTCACCCGACTATTGGCCCAGCCCAGAACTGTTTTTATTAGAAAACACTAAGGCAAGCCTTTCCAAGCCTCAGAAGAATCATCTTGTAAAGATCTGGGCTTGAGATGCCAAATGATTGCTGCTTTGGCGGAGTCTGCACATTCATTTTTTATTGGTCACAAACGCTTTCCAGATGCTGGCATGCTGGCTGCAGATTGCAACTCTGGGGACTTGGCTCCCAGCCCCAGTCACTTTGTTAAACTCTTGACCTGCTGTGGGTTAAAAGAAGCGGGGAATGGGACTGAGTCACCATGAGGGCATTGCTAAGAGAGAGTGCGCACTACACAGCAGAGACCCATTTCAGCAGCTTTCTGTGCTCAGCTGGCATGGAAAACATTTAAGGTGGTCCACAGCAATCCAGCTCAGCTGCCAAAGCTGGTGAGAACTGCAGCATAACACCAGCCCCGGGGTTTAGGAGCATGGACAGAGAGGCTGCCCTGCAGCTGGATTTTCCACACTGCAATCCATACACTTTCCATCTTTTTTTTCCTCTGCACAAGTGGATTTCCCATCCCTGCTCCAATACTAAAGCAATCCTCTGAGCCAGAGCCATGTGCAACATCAGACTGAAAGTTGAAGCCAGGAAACCTTCCTTGGGTTCAGGTTTCATGACAAGCCTGAAGCTTGTTCATCAAGGAGGTTTGCAAACCTTTGGGGAAAAAAAGACTTTCTGGATTCTCAGTTGTTACAGGATGTCCCAAATTGGGGGGGGGAGAGAAAAGTGAACAAGCAGAAGGAAACACAGTTTTGATAGAGCTGTTTGATATTTTTCTGAATGGAAAAATTTCCCTTTTAAAAATGTAGCTGTTAAAAGTAATTGGGTTTTTTCTCCCCCTCAATAGAGGAATATTTTTAAACTAATATTTTGCACTTTTTGATAAATTGTTCAACTGAAATTCTTCTGCAGCTGATTATTTTCTTTAATCTCAGTTTTGGAGAGAAAAAGTTCTCTCAAAATCTCAGTTCAAAGCGAATACTTTGAGCTGAAACGAAATTTTTCATTCTGCTTTGAAATATCCAGCCAAAAGCAGTGTTTCAGAGAATGCATTTCCATTCAGAACTTCTGGACAGAACAGAAAACAGTTCTTGATGAGATCTATTGACCTGAGTTTTGGTGCAGTTTCCCCCTCCCTTGTGTGGACACCCTGCTGGGGCTCAGGGAGCAGAGTCCCTTGGCATGTCCTCTGCCCAGGACGTCACCTCACGGCTCTCACCCCGGTCTCCTATCCACTCCCTTAACAAAATGCTGCCTAAACCACAGTCCTGACAAGCTCCTGGTCTCTGCTGGGACAGACAATGAACTATGCTGCACTGGATGCCAGGCAGTAGACAGGACACCAGTGTAAGAATGAAGGGCTGGAGATCCACAGAAATGAATCAGCTCCTCCAGCACTCACACAATGATATGGTGGTGACAATGGCTGTTAACGCCTGGTCACTCCTCTGCTGCTGCCTCAGCTGAGGGAAACTGCCAGCAGAGGTCTGCTTTCTCCCCTCCACCCTAGCAGCTGGGGATGGAGATTTTTCAAGATGCAGACAGAAGCAGGATGCTGAGGGATGGCTGGGTGCCTCACTGCTCTGGTTGTTAACTTCTAACCTTCCTTCAGACCTCCACAGGAGCTTGATGTCACCCATGGGCCACCAGGCAGACAGGGCCTCCAGGTCTTGAGCAAAAAAGGGAAAAGTAAGGGAACCAGTCCTCCTGCTCAAGCCTTCAACAGGCACAGGCAGAGGTTTCAATAGAAGCTGGGATCTGCCTCTTTGTCCTCGCCCTGCTCAGCAGAGGCCTGCCCACAGCTCTCCTGCCCATGTTTGCAAGCAATGCACGATCCCTTCAGCATTACTTGTGCACACAGAAAGCTCTGCAGTCCTGAGGGAGTACTGAGGGAAGGTTTTATCCCATGGAGCTAGTCCAGTGATGCTAATTAAATCATCACATTAGAGCTGGGGGCTTTCTTGAGTAAGTGTTACCACTCGAGCTGAATTGCACCTCAGATCATGGCCAGGTGTGCTGCCTAGACTCCAGAGCACCCTGCCAAACTCATTTCACTTGTGATGCTCAGGCCAATTCCAGCACAGTCTCCAGAGATTAATAAAACAGTGGAGCAATCCAGTGTAAACCTGAAACCTTTTAGATTCAGCCAAGTGGAAATCCAGCCTGACTCCCCACCCAAAAACAAACAACTGAGAAAAAGAGAGAAAGTTTTACATAATAATCTATCCAATGTTACAGCAGACAGGGTTTCTCTGAGGACATTATGTAATGTCTCGTAAGGGCTTTTAGCTGAATTATCAGGTGACTTGCACAATTACTAAAGAGAAAAACAGAATCACAGGTGAGCAGTGGGTGTGAGAATACGCATCTGCCTGTTGTACATTAGCAGCAGAAGTGATTCAGATTCAGTGAGATGCTATTGAAAATAGGTTTATGCTACAGAACTCAGACATAGACTTGACAGGCTGCAAAACCTATAGCTGTTTATATCTGACATTCTGGTCCAGGCCTGTCTTCTCCAGTGCTAGGGAGGACCACTCCACAATCCTTTGTAGAGGGACAGACTCCCCAAGGTGAGTTTTTCTGCCTCCTCATATCTTTAGGCCTTTACACCAGGAATCACGGTTCTGGGACAGATCATTTGTGCCACAAAGACTGAAGAGAGAGCTACTTCCTCTCCTACAGCCCAAGGAAGGAAGAGAAGGATGAAAACACTCTGGATGAACTCACACTGTGTAGATGCTAACATTTACTTGCATGCTATTCTCTCCCCCACCCTTCCACTCACTGGGAGCTCCAGGGGCACAGGAGGAAGGACATGTGCAAGCACAGCCAGTACATCAGATAATACAACCCCACATGCCAGCCTACTGCATTCTGTCTTAAACTCAGCTCACAGCAAGAAAAAAAAAAACAACAAAAAAAACCCAAAACCAAACCAAAAACACAACAGTAAAAAAAGCATCACTTTTTTGCTGGGAACCTGCTCTGAATCTCTCTCCTGTGATGGTTAGGAACCTTCGAATTACCAGCCTAAAGTTACTATTGGCTAGAGGATACCCATTTGTTCCTGTGCCAATGTTGCCTTTAGTTTAAGCAGTTGTTCTCCCTCCCTGGCATTTACCTCCCTTTTTCCTCCTGTCCTGGTGTATTTATAGAATTTCTCTCAGCCTCCACTTTGCCAGACTTTTACTGAGGGAAGATTTGTCTAATGGGTTTTACATTTGATTTTGCCATACACTGGTCTGTACTTGTCCAGCTTCAATGTTTGAGTGGAGCAGCTTTGCTTTCAGATCTGTGACGTGCTAAAAGGACAGTGCTGAAGAGGTACCTTATACATCCATTAAATGAATGAATGCTCTATTGCTATGTAGTGCTTTGCAACAGAATAAATATTCACATGAAGACAAATCTACAACGTACTATCAACATGGTAGTGATTACTGAAGCAACAGGTAGATATTAGCACACAGAAGGAAAAGAAGAATAAGGTGAATGGTACTGAGAGCCATTTGAAAGAGAAAAGAAAAGGCACTTGGCAGAATGAAGAAGAATTATCTTCCAGACAAGTGGAGAGACCTAGTACTTCTCTTCAGCAAGCTCCTAGGCAACAAACCAATGATAGACTGCAGTAGAAAGAACTCTTCCTAAAGAAGAGGAAAAACCAAGTGTGGCCAAAATTTTAATATTAAAATGTCATTTTTATAGACAGATCTAGTAATATCAAAGTAATTCTGCACACAGAATCATAAAATTATACCACAGGAAACTTAAATCCTTAGTAATCCCCCACTTGCACCATAATCAAATTGCTAGTATCATAGCACTATTGTGGTAAAACCAGACAGACCAGCAAAGGAGAATGACTCTTGGGTGAGTACAGGCAAGTCTCACATGGTGTTGGGATGAGATAGGAAGGCTTTGTCCTGTCTGCTTTTGGGTTCCATAATGCTTTTCAGTGTAGTAGTATAGCTTATATGTATACTATCCTCTCTCCTGTGAGTGCAACCCAGATACATACATGAGTCCAAACCAGTGTATGCAGCTGGCTTAAATACATCTGTGAACTACATTCCCAGCAGAAATTGCCTTAGACTCCATTTTCTGGCCAAATTATTGTTAACATTTTGAACTAGTTTCTGCTGGAGACATTTTTAAGGCTAGATTTTGTACATGGGTATAAATCAAACAATTCCATTGACAGCTGGCAGAATTATTCCAGATTTGACTGGGACAGCTGATATAAAATCTCAGCATTTCATGCCCCTCCCAAACTCTGCTGTGAAGTCTTGTTGGTTAACTAACTTTTGTATTTCACCCAAGAGGCAGCTGCATTAGACTAGAGAGTGAATAACTCTCTGAGTTAATCCGTTACACTGTGTTGCTTCCTACAGAGACCAGTGCTACAGAGAACACAGCCTATTACAATTGAAGGTAAGTGCAACTGATTAGGTAGAATTCTACGAGACACGGTCAATCACCCGGGAAGCTTGAAAACACATTCACATCTCTTTTAAATGCATCTAGTTCTACGTTTTATAGATTCAAAGACTTTTTACTAACCACTGCAGCAAGCCACCAGCAACACCTACTGTTTAAATGATGGTGTCCTACCAATAGCTCTTCTGCTCCCCCTAGCACTTGTTCCTATTATTGCAGATTATTTATTGAATTGCCAATTACTAATTTGACGATGTTCTGACGGCAAAGCTGGGTTTCACCCTCCCACATGAAACCTGTGGGAAGGAGGATGAGTGAAAGGAGAGTCATGAGAAGACTGCCCTGAATCAACCTGGGAAGAGCTGGTTTCAGCTCACCCCTACACATACTGGCCCTCACTACTCCTGCACTCGCAAGGAGGTGCAGAGCTTGCTTCTCCCAGGGTCCGCTGCAGGCCAGAAAGCTTGTTCGTTTTGCTCCTGTTCTGGAATCAGCCTTGTTGCCTTCTGCTTTGGAGTGGGGAAAAGATATGTCTCTAGTTTTTGTGCCTGGATTTACACTCTCACCTACATATGAACACACACGCACAATACATAGCAAGAGTAAGCAATTCATAGTAGATCTCCCTGAAATTCTTCCACTGTGAATGCTGCTAAGTATCATCATCATTACTATTACTATCACTATCTTAACAGGTTTGCAGGACATACTACTGCTAACTCACAGGTCCACCTCACCTCTAGTGCCTCTGCACAAACGGACCATAGCTCCCTTCACCTCCCTGGACTAATGGGAACTTCCAGCACAGAGCTCCCCAGTGCATGCAGCACGCTGTCTCTGGATCACAGCATTTGCAACACCGACATCAGCACCTTGCATCAGGAGTCTCATTGCTCACTCGTGTCCTCTATGACTCACTGTCTGTTTTCATGATTGCATCTGGTTCTTTGTAAGCATTTCAGCAGTAATAAATATATGTACGCACCCATACTCAAATACCCCAAACATGGATCTGATATCATGATGGTGACAGGCATCAAGAAAGGAACAGTGGGTTTGGGCTCCCTTATCAAGGGGCAAAGATTGATGTTGATATAGATAGCCTCATCTTGACTAAAATGAGAACAGGCTCTAAGGAGGAGGAGAAAAAGATAGTCTTCTAGAGGACAATCTGTTAAAAGAAAACTCAAAATCTACAGACACACCATTTGGGTTCCCTGGGGTTAAGGCAGGAGAATGCTCCCTAGAACACACCCTAGGGTTAGGGAGATAGGAGTATGACTAATTCTAGTGCATCATACCTTCCTCCCTCTGGAAAATAAAGAATAAACATTGACTGTCCAGGAGCAGATAGCAGTTTGGGACAGGGACTTCATCTCCAGGAATTTCTCATCTCTTTGCTGTCTGTGAAAAAATTCCTTTCTTAAACATCTTCCCCTTTCTTCCTCTATCACTCCCTTCCTCTGGAAGTGTAAAATGAGACAATTGGATGGCAAATCAAGAAAGAAAAAGAAGTTTATTAGAAGCTGGAGAGAATAAATATCTAGCTTCAGTTGCAGGGATTGGCACGGATTCCTAGCCGTAAAGATAAGCTTCCACAGACGTAGCTCTAGGAGGTTAGATCTTCCTCCAAGCGTGATAGGCCTCAATCCAGTGGATAGTACAAAGAGAGCAGGGATTTCCCCAATACTGGTACATCATACTATGTTAAATTCCACCTTCAGGCAATATATAATGGATGAATTATAAACCCTTGAAATCTCGTTTTCTAGTACAAACACTGGTAGATCCTTGAAACAGTCATAATGATATAACAATTACACCGCATAGCATTGTTTACTAACTGCAATAATACACTGTAATAATCTCTACCTTGATATTATAATACTGTAGTATGATCACAGCTAAAACAAATATTATGTTGAACTGATGCAACTAATTTAGCATATATAAAAATCTTAGCTTAATTTCAAGTTTCACAATTGCTGAAAGTGCCAAAACAAACTGACGTCCACAGGCAGAACAAAAGGAAACAGAAGGTTATATGACCAGCAGTCTTCAAAGAGAAAAAAAGACTGGCAAAGGGAATCACTTTACAGAATTTGAAGGACAAGAACATTGGGGGGGTTATAAAACAACATGGTTAAAATGGTCACAAAAATGTTTCATTTCCCTTTCCTATATAGGATTAACAAAATAAGCAAACTGCACACATGCAGTGACAAATTATTTGGTCACATTTCTTTAATACACATACATCTGAAGATCACACTAAATAAATCTCCATAATAGAACTACTCTGCTGTTCCTGCTATAATAGCAAGAAGCATCATAGCTGTACTATGATCTGCCGCGTGCTGCGGAGGAACGTTCAGACTATTCCACAACCTCTTCTACTAGCTTTTGGAGCTTCAAGAAACATGATGAGAACATTAAATAGCCATAGTAAAGCCCCTCGTCACACCTAGATCATCACTAAGGTGCCCTGGCTAATAGTCATTACTAACAGTGCTGCATAACTGTCATGGGTTGTAGAGTTTTGAAACAGTCATGTAATAGGTATGTTAAAGCAGGAGGATAAATCCATATTCAGGTAGAAATGAAAACATTTCCATTTGCTAACCCTAAAATGCATGTACATGTGCACAAACACACCTGTGCACACCCCACACTACTTTCTCATAATGCTTTCCAAACATGGTGTTGCTGCACAGGGCATCACAGCTTTGGGGCAATTCCACTCTCCCACCTGACATATGAGTAGCCATTGGCCCTGCCTGATTTTGTTCAATGACAGTCAATTCTAATGTTTGCAGTTAGATGTACAGAAGACTTTTCCAAAGGGTGTTGAGTTCTTCTGGTAATCTAATAATTGCAGCGAGCAGGCTGGACAGGTCTTCCTGGCCTACAGAAAGGACTGAATATGCCATCTCTGGTTCTACTCCTAACTCTTCGTTCAACAGCCTTTTAATTTGCTTATTTCACTGCTGGATCCACCCTATACATGAAAGGCTCAGCAAGCCATCATTCAAACTAGCCGAGGTTTGTGCAGAAGCCTTACATGTAGGCAGAGCTACAGTTAACATGGTTTTGGTTAACCCCACAAAACCAACATCTTCAGCTTCTCAAGAAGAGCGATGACTTCCTCTACCACCCCACACCATCATAGTTGAAATGAAGATGTAAACAATTTTTGTCCATCCCAGCCTCACCCCATTCAGCACAGATCTATGTGAAACACTGACAGTTCAAGTCGTAAGACTGAAAATCGGAGTGTTCATTTTGGAACTGGTGGGCACATATACACTTAGCCTGGAACATCATAAATGCAGTTTGCCCTGAAATCACCTAGTAAGGATTCATGCCTGAGGGACCCTCCCATTGCTTTCTGCTGCCACTCAAAGCACTGTATTACAGGTGTGGAAGTGTCACTGGACCACGAACTCTGCATCCTTCCCTTGGAGTGAGGTAGGTCTACCAATGCTGAGTTTCATGCTGCTGCAAGTAGATTTCTACCATCAAAGTGGTTCTGGTATCTCTGCATTACATTGTAGCCACTCTAATTTAAGAAGAGAGGAAGGGAAAAAAAAGATTGGAGGCTGATGTTTTATGAAAGTTGAGATTCTCCCCCTCTGCATGATACCATCTGCCACATCAGAGAAAGCCCAATAGCCGTGGGCTTCCCATCCAGCTCTGGCTCCTAAATGGCAAAGCTGCAAACAAACTCTAAATTAGGCAATGACTTCAGGTAAAAGCAGAATTACCACACACTTGTCAAGCAGCCAATTCAAAGCAGCAAGACCTGAGGAGGAGGCTGAAAGTTTGATGGCTTTGCTGGCTTGATTGGCTGCCATGATGCCCAGGATGACCGATGACACTTTCTTGGGCAGGAGCCATCTCCTGCAGGGCCCACACCCTGAGCAGAGGCTGCTTTCCTTCAGAGCAGCTGGCTCCTGCAATGGGTTCACTACCTAGATGTTTGCTTCTTCCTGACTTCTGAAACAGGTCTTACTTGTAGGGGGTGGGGGGGCTTGGTGTGTCTCTGGTATTTATAATTATGCATTTATTGAGCTTGTGCAATCCAAACTCCAGCTTCAGGCCAAAAGTTCATTGCTAGAGGGGTTCAATAAAGAATTTCCTCCTGAGAATGGAGGATTACATCACTTGCCAAGTGTGTCAGGCGGTTTTCCAGCATCCTGTTGGGTCACACCCATTTTGACTAGTGGCTGGGTACTGTACATGCCTGGCCATATCCTTAAACTCCATTGGATTAATTGTGTCTGTATGCCCCAGACATCAGAAAACTGAGTAGGGTCATACAGCCCTTCCTGTCACAGGCCTCAGGACCCCAGAACAGCTGAAGCAAATCAACACATAGGATGAAATCGGGTTTCCAAGCAGCAGACAACCAACTGTTGAATATTTTGCCTGTATATCCCTAAAACACCAGACTGTTCTTTGCAAATCTCATCACACAGGCAAATCTTTGGTGATAATAATTAAATTTTTCTGATGGAATGCTTAATAATCTCAGGGACTCATCAACATGCTGGAGATACTGCATGCATTGTAAAAAGTGATGGTTCCTGACCCAAAAAGTTCACAGTCTCTGTTCAGCATATCATGTTCCTTTTGTATTCTTGTAGCATCATGAAAAGCTAAAGATAGTATATTATCTTCTCACACTTAAGATTAACATCTCACAAATACTGGTGCTTCCATATGCCATTGACCAATCATTGCTTGTCTCTCCATACACAACACACACCTGAAAACCCTGAAGTTAAAAAAACAGTTCACCTCTAGTGCTGTTATGTAATACTGCACCATGCTGCCATGACAATTAACAGAACAATCCTAGTGCAAACACATAAACCAGAACTCTTACACAGGCAGTTTATTATCGTCTGATACCACTGTTGGTAGTAAACCAGGGGAATGAGGCTGATTTTGTTACCAATATCAAGGTTCATATGAGTATAAATGCTCTTCCTCAGACTTTATGTATCAGCTTCCTCAATGACCTTACTGCATTAAGCCTTGAAGTGCAATAAACAGTTTTGCAGATGGGGAAACTGAGGAAAAAAAAAAAATCAAAAAGTCACCCCTCTCAGGAGATCACAGACTGAGTGAAAACTGAAGCCAAGAAGACCTACCTGTTGCTAGTCTATAAACTCCATTTGCTGCCCACTGGGCTAAACGTCCTCTACCTCAGATGGGAGCACAGGCTTATGGGCTGAGTATGAGAAGCAAGTTACAGGAAAACATGGATTTTAGTAGAAGAACAGACTGGAATGGAAGGATTAATGTGATTTAATGAGTCACTTGGGGAGGAGAATTGGCAAACATAAATACAATCTTATTCAGCAAAATTTACCTAGCAGACAAATGCGGCCCTAACTGTAGAGAGATACCTGTATTGCTGTAGATAGCAGGTCCCTTTTCTCCCAAGGAAACTAACAGCTCTGTGCCCACCAGCCTTAGAGCTTCTGCCCTCAAAATGGAGGAAGGAATGCACAAATATGATTTGGGTATACACAAACAGCAGTGCGTGATGATTTCTTTCCAAGCCAAGGCTGCCAGAATGAGCATAACCTCCCCAGCTCTAACCCTGATGCAAGAGCATCCGCAGTTCCCACTGACAGGGCAGGAACTGCACACAGTAAGAACCCTGCAGTATGAGGCTCTTTGTTAAGGATTACTCTGACACCGAGGCCTTCAGTCAATGCAGGGATCTTGTGGGGTTCCAAAGTTCCTGTAGGCAAAAGCCCAGAATAACATAGGATTTTCATTCCCCATGTTGAACAGCCTGGAGCCAGTCTGGTGTCTGGGATAATGGCCAGTGATGTTTCTGAATGTTTTTCAGGTCCTACCAGAGGTTTTGAGCTCAGCAGATCCCCGTGACAGGCAAACATCTTGTGATTTGAGACTGGCTTAGTGCAGCTAAGGCGGGCAGCATTATCTGCCATGTCAGCCCCCTAACACAGGGCACGTCAGCCATGTCAGGCATCCATCCGGTCTAAAGAAAACGATCACTGAAATGTTCTGTCAGTCTTTAAACCCACTCACTATGGTGCAGCTTAGCTGGAGAACCCTCTGAAATCCAAGGTAACATTTTCAGAGGCAGACATATATGCACACCCAGGAGAAAAACTGGGGCTGGAAGGAGCCTCCAAATATAAATCACATTGTTGCTGACCAATAATTGTGCCAGACCACCTTAAATGGACACTGTGCCCATCTGCTCTTCCCCTCTCCTCCCCCACACCTCCTCCCTCAGGGTTGTAAACCATCCTGCAATATTTAAAGTAGCATTGTTCACCTCCCTTCTGAAGCCCCTGGACCATTTGAGTGGCTATATATTCTCTCTATGCTGTTTGTTATTCCTGAGGACATGCACATTGCTGAACATACTAATAAAAATTTCATAAAAGAGGTTGCCAAAGGGGTGTGTATAAGGGGATTTGTAAAGCTCGCTCACACACACACACACACACACACACACACACACACTCACTCTCCATTCACCATTGAGAAAGGGCTGCAGCAGGCAAAAGCAAGTACCTCTGTACAACAAAAAGAAACAGCTCTGCTCCCGAATGGGACCAGGCAGTCTTAGGTAACAGAGCAAAGATCTGTATCATCCAGTGATTCAATATAAGCAAATACAGAAGCGTGTTCCTTTGCAATCCCCAGCAAGTTAAGTGAAAGGCAAGAGGAACTAGCAAGAAAATGCCCGTACAAGGCACGCCAGTGTAATAGTGCTGTGTGTGCGTGTTGGGGTACTGCCTACTTACCCACAGTCAGCCTGCTTGTACCTTTCCTAAGTGCAGATTGAAAGGACAAGGAGTAACAGTGACTTAGAAATGTATTCAGGAAGAGCACGCTCCCCCCCCCCCCCCCCTTTTTTTTTTTTTTTTTTTTTTTCTTTCTTACAGCTTTAGCACCAGGCTGCTGGCTCTAGAGACTGAAATCTCAGCCATCCGCTGCATGCTGCACGTAACAGGAGCAGCAGGTCTCTGGCATGTGCTGCCACCTTCATGGGATAGATCTGCCCGGGACTGCTGGGCTCCTCTCTGGGGGTTATCTCCCCACATTGCTAATACCAGGCTGGTCTCTCCACAGATTTTGGGATGTGGAAGTCTGAGACCTTCCAAGTTCATTTCCTTTAAGGTGACCAACCACACCGAGGTCTCTGTGCTTTCTTATTGCTAACTACTTTATCTTAGGACTGTTGATCTTTATAATGCTCGTAGTCTGCAGCCTGGGACTCATCTTAGTAGCACTGGGGCTGGTACTTGACTCCAGGCATGTACAAATTTTAAAAGAGTTAAATAATAGTTTGAAGTGCTGAGCAAAAACCATTAGCCTCACAGACTGTTGTGCCTCAAAGCTGATCAGAATTAGGTCTCATATGACTGGAGGCATCGGGGAAAGCTAAGGTGCTAAGGAATGCTCAAATGTTCTGTTTGATTCCTTTTCCCCTTTGCATCTTTCCCTAGGTGACCAGTGCTCTGCTTAGCAGATTTAACACTCACTTTCAACAACTGGATTGTTAGCTCAGATTTTCTGGGCAGACCAAGAGATTTTAAGCATCTCTTAAAACTCTTTGAAATGGTCTGTGTGTAGCATTCAGCAGATGCTGTACTCCACCTCTGAGCAACTTACGTGTTGGAGGTGAAGTCACACGCATTTTATCTGAGCTACATCTCTGCCTCCTGAATGGAAAGCACAGTATAAATGTATGTCATTATAACCAAATACAACCAGAAAAGAAACAAAACCCCCACAAGATCCAAACCCGCATGTTTTGTCTGTGCTAAAAAGGTAGAGCATTTATAGAATTGTAAATAAATGACCTAGTGAAGTCAGGGTCTTTGTTAAGCCAGACACTAGGAAATCATTGCAGCGCAGGTTATTGCCCTCACAGAGAGTAACAGCCCGTGTGGAATGGTTATGGCAGAGCATTCAGTTACACATTAGGGATGTTTTTATTATAACACATATTTACAGGCTTCATGATCTGTCTTGTAAATACATATTAAGGAAATGTAAGCAGCCAGTTTTCAGTGCTGGGCCCTAAATATTTGCCAGTTTTACCTCAGAAGAGCTCTCTTTGTAGTTGCCACAATAGGAAACAACCAGAAAGGACAGCAGGTATTTAAGGAAGCAGCAAGCTTAAAGGAACCAACTGTCTTAACACTTAGGAAAGAGGACTTACGCACAAAAAGACAGATGTTCCAGTGATGAGGCCTAGTCCATTCTTTGAAATACATTCATACAGATGTGGGCATTTGGGTGGGCTTCTGGTCAGATGCCTGAACCTCCAAGGATTCTTATGTAACACCAGGATGTTATTTCTGCTTCGTTTTCTACCCAAGCCTCATGCATGATCAACTGCTGTACCATATAGCAAGCATCAGTAATTATTACACAGGCAAACAGATGCACACTGCGTGAAGTTCCTTGGCCACAATTTTACTAATGTGCAAGAATATATTCACTGAGAAGAACAAATTCTTTTCCAGATTACAATCTGTATGTGCTGAATATTCCATATCCATTCACCAGCCCAGCAAGCTCCACGTGTGTATATTTAAACACAAAATGTACAGATGTTCACTGTAATTTGCCTTGCTGAACATCATGTCTATTTAATCCATTTGGAAGGTCAAATGTATTTTAATATTTTGGCAAATGCCTTTGGAACCAACTTAATTAAACACCACTGTTAAATTGGGCAGTATGTTTGCCTCAAAAATGCTTACAACGACTAACCTGAAAAATTAGCTACAGGCTCAGACCGATGCAACTGGAGAACTGGAGCTGGGGTGACTGTGCTCTGCCAGACCTGCACTGGCTCCGAGCAGGATCAGCGTGGGTGCCTATGCTGCACTCCTGGCAGCGCACTACGCAACTGGGGTCACAAGGAACAACAGCAGAAGGCACCGAGGCAGAGCACAGCAAAAGAAGTAGAAGCTGGAAAATTTAAAAAGGGAACCAACCAAGCAGCTTAGCAATGCTCTAAACCTAAGGGCAGCTCATCTACAAAATATCTGAGAATCACTGTCAAGAGCATCACACAAGTATTAAGGTGAATGGAGTATTAGTGCTCCCAGGAAGGGAGCCAAGAACTGAGACTGGAACTCAGTTGTTCTTAGAAGATGCCGCCTTCATGTGAAATATATACATAGAAAAATATATGCTCATCTCATGGTATACATATGTATGCACTGCTTCGCTACATGAGTGCTCATGCAAGACACCTTTTGCATGTCAGCAGGAGTTTATGCAGGGTTTTCACGTGACATGTACATCTTATTTTCACACGTCAGCTCAACAGCGTGCGTGAACACCAGATTGCAGGCACATGTGCACATGCATGTGTTCTTGTGAAATACTCTGGCAAGTATGCAAGCTTTAGGAAAATGTTCTGTCAGACATTATGTTGACAGATGTAGATGCATTGCCTCTTCCAACTTACAGAAACCAGTCCAGACATCATCTTTCCATACACAAAGCCAAAACTGGAGTGTTAAAAATTCAGCATTGACATCACATCCAATATTTTAATTGTTATCACTTGACCCTTTGGTCCACGCATGTTCGAGGCAGCTTCTTTTTTATTAATATCTTAGCACACTGTGTGACACAACTTGAGTGTGTCCTAATTTAATTTTAATTAGTGCCGACTTTTGCTTTCCTCACTAATGAAACAGTGCTCATTACGAAGTGTAATTGAAGACCCCTAGAGGGAGGGGTGCCTGGAGACCTCATTGTGTTGGTACCCGGCATCCTGCCCAATAAAATTCCCTTCTGAACGAAAGCAGTTTTATCATTAATTCATACTGCAGGGGGGCTAACTAGCTGCCAGCCGCTGAGTTCATACTGCTCTTAGGAAGAGCCCAAAGCCTGTTTGTTTTCTCCAAAGAAACAACTCCAATTTTCTAATGACTAAAATACTTACATCGTAAATCCTTCACTCTTGTTGTTAAAAGTATCTTTGAACATCGGCTGTTATGAAAGTATGCCTTTTCATTAGAAGCAGACTATTCATGAACTTTTTTGTATGTGCTTTTAATTGAGCTTGAATGATACAAATATTGAATTGTGGTTAACTCCATTTAACCAAAAAAAAAAAAAAAAGAGAGAGAGAGAAGGAGATATGCTCTGTTTACAAGCACTCTACGATGACCCGGGCAATCGCTGTAAGAAACAAACAAACTCAGAGGAGCCGGCCAGGCAGGTGGTTAAGTGACCATCTTTGGATGCACACATGGACTCCACGAGGAAAGAGGTCTGTATGCCCAGAGCACCCCCAGACTCAGTTTTGTTGCTCCATAGGTGTGTAATCATGGTAACTGCAGAGAAAAATTCTTCAGGCAATTGCATGTACATTGTTTATGGCAGACTCAGGGCTTTTTATAATTTTGGCTTCAAAAGTTTCACCTCTCAGTTACCAGACAGAACCCAGAACTGGCATTGCACTCTCCCCGCATAACAACAGAGTATTTACAGGGATTTGTTCAGAAACAGTTACTGCTAGGTTCACCTTCTGCTTCTTTTCAAGCCAAAACTGGAGCATGTCAAGCCTCTACAACAGGACAAGACAAAGCAACAAGGGGCCTCCAAGTTTATCAGAGCTATGACCATATCAAACCCTGGAAATAAGAGAGTTGTTCTTGAGCCAGTAAGGATGTTGAATCTGGGCAGTCAGCACCATGTCTTGCAGGAGCTGAGGGTGCAAGTGCCCACAGACACACAGATCTGTCCAGGAAGGGGATACAGATGTACATACAAAACTGATCTAAATTTGCACTAACTTTTACTTCACCACTATGGGATTAGGTTTTACCTATCACACACTGGGATTAGAGACACTTATCTAGTGTTAACCCAACTACTATTGTGTCAAAACCGCACCTCCTGCAAACAGGACACAGGATGAAAAATGCAGACTTTTTTCCAGCACGGATCATAAGAAATTGCTGATTGTGATTTTCCCCAAAACCAGTAGCAAAAAGGCTACTAGAGCAGTGGGGACTCAAAGGTCTTTTCCCTCTGTGGTTGTAAACAACACCAGCTTGTATTCTATCATGTATCTGAAATGAAGGCAAAAAATGACCTCTTTTGGTTTCTAACCCTACAATGCTTCTCAGAGCAAAGGCCCCTCAGTCAAGTCAGGTGCCTGCATGATTTGTGACACTCCCTGCCACCTCCTTCCACCGCAACAATTGCCAAAGTTAAGTCTTTTCCAAATTTGTGCTGCCCAAGTTGTCTGCACAAGCATTCTCTAGGCTGAGATACAGCTTCATATCACTGAGAACCTGTGCAGAGTGTATAGTGTGCTTAAACCACAAAGGAAAATGGCATGTTTACACAAATCCCGTCCATCTCCCTTAACTCAAATTAATGACTCTTCATTAACTTTCCAGAGATGACCCTGTATAAAGCAACGGCAGAATAAAAAGATCTATGGACAATCGTGCATTCAGATGACTCTATTTCCAGTGTAGTTTGGAAGCTGAACCACAATTTAATTGTATCTCATAACAGGAAAATCTCTGTGTTCAAGTGTCCATTATAAGCTTGGGCTTTGGTGATAAGAAAGTTGGGGGAGACCCAGGGAAGGCATCTTGCCTACTGACTCACAGCACCCATCACCAGCAAAATACCATTAGCAAAACTCAGTCCCTTTTAATAATGAAGTGTCTGATAGACACCACTGCTGTGGTTCTGCTATTAATCTTGTCCTGACGCTGTTACATTAGGGGATGTAAACTATCTTTTCTCTCCACTTATTATGGAAGCTGTGCAATTCACATCCTCCCAGGAGTGCTCCAATTAGCCAAGCCTGCATCACAGCTTTCCATCAACTCGCTGCGTTACGCTGCGCTAGAAAAGCTAACCTCCTACCACAGGCATGCACAGAAACAGCCTGTGGTGCTGTATCGCTACTGACTCTTCAGATACATTCTGCCTAAAGCTGCAGGTTTTGGTCTCATCAGCAATTCCTGAATCTTTATAGAAGAAAAGCAAATCCAACAAGAAAATATTTTTAAGTAGCTGAGACACACACAATTCTTGACTGTAGCAGAACTAGGGGCGAATCAGAGGCTGTGTGTGACCTTAACCAGGCTACTTTTACCTATCGAGCAAGATTTTGTAGTATCCAGCACTGCTACTGAAAGATACGGCTCTACAGACTCAGTAATGCCCTCTTCCATTTCCTGGCACAGTCAATTAGAAAACAATCAACTCGGTGTTTTGTGCCTCTACCATATTTTGGCAGGTTTTTAGCTCACCTCTTGGGCTTTCCTAACTTGCACTTCAAAGTACACGTACCCCAGCCCTGGTGTTTTACATGAACAAGTGGGTTCTAAAAAGAGATTAGACTTGCTTTGGCTTTGTTTTGCTTCTTCCAGTTTAAGAACAAATGCAGTGGCTAGAAATGTCTCCACTAATCTCTGGTCACACCTCTTGCTCCACATGCAGCAGCCAGATGATGATGCTAATTCCCTAGCCCGAGCTCTGCCGCTGCCTTTCTCATCTGCTAGCATAACTGCATTTGCAGTTGCTCCCTAACTCAATGCTGCCTGTCGAAGAGCAGAGGCTGCCTGGGATGGGCAGAGGCTTATTTCTGCTTCCTGTGGCTCAACTATAGCTCCAACAGGACACGCAAATGTAACACATGGCTCCTGGCTGCTCTTGGTTGTTACTATCACTTTAGGCTGTTTGGGGAACAGCAGAAGAAAATATATATAGTATTTAAGATTCTAGCCTTCAGAAGTTAGTTTCAAGCTATCCTGAAAGTAGAAAGAAACAACTACTCATGCAAAGTGATGGAGAGCTGTTGATTACAGAGTCTGCACCCCACAGGCACTGAGCATCCCAGTCACTTCAGCCCATGCTGACAGTGGAGATGGCTCAGTGTCAGCCACACCCCCCTCTCACCAGCACACCCCCCTCTCACCAGCAACCCCCCTCTCACCAGCACACCCCCCTCTCACCAGCGCACCCCCCTCTCACCAGCACACCCCCGCTCTCACCAGCACACCCCCCTCTCACCAGCACACCCCCGCTC
>NW_020799121.1:6151584-6153932 GCF_003259725.1 Athene cunicularia | reverse complement strand
AAGAGACAGCCCCTCACCAGCGTACCCCCCTCTCACCAGCACACCCCCCCTCTCACCAGCGCACCCCCCCTCTCATCAGCGCACCCCCCCTCTCACCAGCACACACCGCAGCACAGCTGGGACACAGAAAGATGCTCCAAAGGATGCTGCAGAGACTGGGCAGACTATGGACATTATTGAACATGCATCCTCTAGTGTGTGTACTTCAGAAAGATAGCAAGAGGGGGATTATTTTATTTTTACTCTTTTTAAAAACAAAAAACCAAAAAAACAAAAAACCCCAACAACAACAACAAAAAACAGCCTCCCTGCAAGATGTAACTTTTTAAACAAGTTCTAATCCTGATTATCCATATATCCCAGCCATGCAGCCTTCCTGAATGGCTGGCAGCAGAATCCAGCTCTAATTTTTTTTTTTCTAGGGAATAGCTATTACTAGCATTTTCTAAGCTCTCAGCTCTCCTTAGTTTGAAATGCAAAGTATGCATATGTGCATTAGCAAAATGGCACATTGCACTGCGTGGGAGTGAACCACTCTGGAGGTGACATTGGGCAGGGGTTACATGTGTATGGAGCAGCCAGCTGATGTGCGAATCCATTACTGTTATCAGCAATGCATTCAAATGACCTACTTTTTAACACTGTCACAACTGCCCGGCAGAAGAATTCAGTAAACTGCTGGCATGCAATTCTCCATCTAGAGTGACAGAGTAATAACCCATACAGATACATAGCAGGCTAATCCTCTTCAGGTATAGCTACATTTTTCTATGCAAAGCTATCAAAGAAAGGTAGAAGAAGCCAAGGGAGACCTTTTTAATCCTCTGAGTGCTCTCTTCCAGCATGGAGTCACCAGGTCACTATACAAGATGGTGCTGTAAATGGCAAGTGCCAGAGATCCCGGGTTCTCACACAGGCTGAGGATGCAGAAACTCATTCAGCAGCACCTAAGTGGCACAGACAGTTTATCACTGTCCCCTTCCCTTGCTGTTCATTGTGCCTTTACATTTCTATGAATGAACTCTGCATAAACAGCAACCGTCTTGTTCTCAAGTCAGCCTAGCCGGCTGAAAAACATACTACAGAGCTCCATTCTTATGAGAAGACATGATTGTTTGTCCTTATATTCCTTACGTGTTCTTATTTGGGACTGAAAGAATGAAGTTGCATTTCACATGCAGAAACATATAAATGCAACGACATGCTTTTAAGCATATCTTGACATAATGCCCATAATGCAACACTCCCATTTTAATTGAATCCATTTAAAAATACTAAATCATAGCTTTTTTTAATCTTAAAAGTAGAACAATTGTACTGACTATAGAAGGATGATAATAAAACAGTAGTCTTACTACAAGTGTGTTGCAAATGTGTTGAGTATGCTGAAAAGACAACTATAAATCTTCAGCGTTTGCCAGAGATGGGTTGAAACAATGAAGTAACTCAAGTGAAACAATCCCACTGACTTCAACAGGGCCAAGTTTTCAGTCCAGGTCTTACTGAGATGGGGTCCTGTACACATCACACACAGCTGAACCAGAAGGCAATTCTGATCATCCTCCAACCACATATGAAAAACTGCCTTCTGTTTTAAAGGTGAGAGAAGACAGGCTCTCAGGAGACTGTCACTGAGGGGCCGATCCAAGCCACCCTTGCGTTACCAAGGAACTGGGTGTCTGGCACAGATATAGCACCTCTGGACTGAAATCAAAAAGGATATGAAAACACAAGAGGAGGAGCTGACTCAAAAATCTGCTCTTCCGAACTAATACTATGCCGAGAAGCATCTCCTCCCCTCTGCTCCCAGCATTTTGAGGCTTTTGGAAATCAGTCTGGAAGAAAAATCAGTCTGTCCACCACTCATTTGGGAGCCAGGGCAGGGACACAGACTGCAGCACTCTGGCTCCAACAATGGCAACACAACAATTCATCTGCTTCTCCACTCTCCTGAACGCGTCTGCTATAAGCAGGACAGATTACAGCTGCAGAGGGTTGAAACCCCTTTGGCCAATAAGCACCAGTCAGGAAGACAACTTCAGTTGCATTTCTTTTATTTATTTTCATGTACAGGTACAGCCTATGTGGCACATAGCAAGCTCTCCCCATCCCCAGCACAGCACCATCACAGAGTAGCTTCTAAAGCCCTCACAAGAAACTACTGTGGACTGGGAGAAAATCTTGTGCTTATTGTTAGGGCTGGGTGAACCATAAGACACTCTTCAAAAGCAAGCAATAGAAATTCAGGCTGGAGATGGAGCAGTAGGAGGAGCACCACAATGTCATCACAGAGACCACCTGAGCTTTGCACCATCCAGCTGCCCAGTAGGGCCAGGGAAGGCTTATTC
>NW_020799121.1:6102539-6151534 GCF_003259725.1 Athene cunicularia | reverse complement strand
GGGGGGGGGGGGGGCAGGAAACAAAAAATTTCTCCTTTAGAGGAAAAAAAAAAGATTGAAGCAAGCATTTCATGTATGTAAGATACTGAAAAGTCCTATGTCCTCATATGTCCCTTGAAGGCTGTAGGCACATAAAGGTGTCTATGCATTCGACACCAAGCATGTTAATGTCACAAAGCACGCACAAAAACCAAGTAGAGCTAACAGCAGCAGGAGAAAATAAATGCTTAGCTCCAGCATAATAAATACAAATATTCAAATAGACACAACGAAGACCTTCAAGCATGTTAGTGCACAAATGCATCTTCACTGCCACACACATGCATACCACCCCGCCATTAATAGAAAACACTTTCTTCTCCATTTGTCCTTTTCTCACTCTTGTTCTTCTTGGGATTGCAAACACAGTTTAGCAAATGGCCATTTCAGACCAGAGCACCTCCCTACGGTGTGATGTTTTACTCCTTAAAGGTGTTAAAATGTAACAGATGCAAGAAGGGGTTCAGCTCACATGAGAACAGGGCACTGACACTTGCAAAAGCTGGTGAAGGAGAAAAGGGGGTTTTCCAGTCCTGCATACCCCTGCAGTTACAAGCAAGAGGCTGTAGTGTGGGAAAGCTTGTCACTCTCTGTAATTATGCACAGAATATGTCAGGTACTCGCAGTACAACAGCACCAACTTGCTTTGAGTTGGTTATCTGAGTGCGAGACCCCATTGCTATGACTGCAGTAGGAAAGCAAACTGGTTGCAGTCAGATTAGAGATTACTCCAAATTTAGAAACAGCCCTCCAGATTCTTCATCAATCAAACATAAGAGCAGCTTTCTTCTGTAACCAGCACACACGAAGCCCTGAACTCTGCAAACCACTTGCACCACGTGAAACCTTCATACGCAGCCCCTGCTAAACACCCTCAACACAGTGACCTCATCGATTGTGGTGTCCATGAGGGGTTTTTCTTCATCTGCACCAGGAGTAGGAATTTAATTTCTTTGCCTGTTGGGGCTCAGGGTGCCCCTGCAGCTGCCAGCCAGAGACCAGACAATGGCCACTCCTTGGACTTACTGATGCCAGACCAGAAGCTGCTACTGCAGGAAAAGGTGGCAGAGATGCTGCGTTACTGACACTCGTGATCTTGAAGCATGCTGTACTCAGTCTCCTGCATATAAAGGGTCTGTTCTGCAAGTGTTTGTTATCTGCTCCTCCAGACAGCTGAGCATGAACCAAAGTTTGGAAGTCTGTCTTGACCATGCTGATCAGATCTGAATTAGCAACCTCAGGTTGCAAGACAAATTACAAAGGGATTTTTCCACACGGTTTCTTAAAATTAAATCACAAGCAAAAAATGCAGCTTAGTCCTTCAAAAGCTGCAATTTGCTAAGGCCCTGAGGGCATTTTGGCAAACTCTTCACAACTTCATTCAAATATTATTTACCTCTCTGTGCTGCCAAATTTCAAGATAAACTCCTGTTCCTCAGACCCCTTAATTTCAGTATGAGCCTGGTAGCAAGACTGCAGTCTGTATGCCTTGGTGTACAAATCAGGGCAGACAGCTCAGTTCTTCCTACCAAGGCCACTACTCAGGTCAGGGGTGGGAAGAAGACAGAGACTTCTTGTGAGAAGGTGGAGGCTGTGAGATGGGGTATGTATGTGCCCAGAGTTCAATGTTCAAATGACATAAAGCTTGCTTGCTTGCCTCTCAGAGCTCTGCCATTTCACCATGCAGTTCAGGTTCTCAGCACTCACAAATGTTAGTTCCAAATTAAAGAGCACTTCTGCCTAACGATTTACCAGAAGAGAGCTATGCTCTCGTGCTTTCACTTACGTTCTCCATACAACCCCATTATTGCTGTGATTTTGGGACTTGTTTTACAGCAGGAACTTTGGTGCTTCCTACACTTGGGACCCTGGAAATGCCAAGGCCTTAGGAAACTCTGGAAATATCACCCTTTACTGTATAATTCTCATCTTTCACAACATGTGTTTTCCCTATATCTTCTCTTCCCAAAAGCATCACACACTTTCCTATTTCATGCTACTTCTTCTTAAGTTCTACTGTGCAACCTCTAATTTTTGTAGGCAATCAGCATTAGCACAAAATTCATTAATGCTTTCACTATTATAAATAACCATGTCATCAAAAGAGGTTTTATTTTGCTTTCCAAATCTGTAATTTCAAAATGGGTCACTCAAATTCAGTTTCTGTAAATTGCAGTCCAAACTCCTCATGTCTCTAGTATTATTATCTAATGAATCTGCATTGGTTTTGCACCAAATCCAGATAGAAATATGCTAATAAGCTTCATGTACAATCATTTCTGTTCTCAAATTCCCCTTTGTGTTTCCTTTTGCTTTCATAGTGACTATAAACACTCTACATGAAAAAGAGACTTAAATGGCTAGTTCACACAATGGGACTTGCTCTGGCATGAGCCAGCTTTGGAGATGATATGGAGATGATATGACCAGGAGACGGCTTTGAAGACGACATAAAACAATTAGGCTGTATTAGAAGTAGCTGTATCTTCTCGGTAGATCCCACTCCTTTTTCCTGATAAAGGAGGGCTGCTTCTTTGTATGAAATCATCACTGCACAACAAAACAGTGGCAGAACAGCTGTAAAGCTTCCTCTGGTTATGCCCCCTAACTTGTCTAAATGTCTCTTTTAAAGCAAAGAGGGAGGAGATAAACATATCCAGACCTTTACACATTCCCTCAACACGTGTGTAATGTGCAATCCCAAGATATATGCACGCACTCACCTAGCACAGTGACATTCAGAGGATGTGTGTTTATTCTCGCCACAACCTATTTTCCAAATGATGGAAGATTTAAAGTTTGTAATTTTTTCCTTTCCCTTGATGAAGGATTTTCACTTTCTTAACCCCCTGGGGAGGCAGAGTCACAGAAACAGCAGCAGGGCACTGTAAATCTTTGAAACTAATAATTATTAAACACATAAATCTATTTAACGCATAGAGCCCCCAAACATGCTGACTGGATAATATGAGAGAGAGGGAGATCCGCACATTGCAAAAGGGCCTTGCCATCTTTCCAGACATGAGGCTGGAAGTGTATTTCAGTGACAAGGCTTCATTTGCCAGAACAGTTACTGGGCAGGAGCCTTGGGAAACCTTGGGCTTCCAGCTTTTCTTTCCCCTCTACCAGCAGCTCAGCTGGAGGCCCTGGCAGGGAGCTGTAAGCAGAAGCTGGGAACCAGACCTCCTGAGTTGTTTCAATGACCACAACTCCCCATCTGTGCCAAGCCCCTAGCAATTTTGGGCCCCGAAAAGGAAAACAAGGGAACTGCCATGCCCAAGGCAATAGCAGAGACACCCGAGTTGGGGCTCTGCACAGACTCCATGATCAGATGGTGCCAATGCCGGTCTCACACACTAGGGCTCTGGCTCAAGGAAGCCAAAGTGGTTACTTCCCTCTCACAAGAAAATGGCCTGGGTGTGAAGCATGAGATCTAGGACAGGTGGGTTTGACATACAGAGTTTGCCTCCACTAATACTCTGGGAAAAGGAGGAACAAGTGCTGCATCTTCTGTTAGGAAGCAGCTTCTGTGCTAGGCACAACAAGGTGGTAACATGGCCAAAGAACACGCACTCTGCAGCAGGCATGGGAGAAATAAAGTCTCATTCACTGCCAACCTGAGGCTAGAAGGAAGGGTAATGGACCTTTACAGGTTGCATCTTCCCATTGCGGCTCCCCTTTTCAGCCCCCAAGCCCACTGCTTCTACACATTTAGCTACAGTAGCCTTTAGCCAGGGAATGCAGTTGTCGCATTTCTAATTTATCTGTCTTTGCTCGGATTTATTTGGCCTCCAGCAGGCAGCAACAGATTTCAGCATGCGCCTTTCCTTGCAGTAGTCAAAATGGTATCTGGTGTGATGCAGCAACTGTTTTCTATGCCAGAAAGCTTGGAAGTGGCACTGCTACAGATCTCTTCCTCTTCCACCACCCCCCAAAACAAAGGAAAGAGCAAAAGCCTGCTTTCAGGAACAACTTTCCTATTGACTTTGATAGGACATAAGCAGATCTGCAAGACTCTAGCTGGAGACAGGGATGAGGTAAGAAAAAAGTCACACATGAGCCAGTTCAGTACCTGAGCACTGGGGTCATGTCCTGCTTGTGACTCACACATTTTGCCATTAAAAAAAATAAAAATTGAAGCGCGATCACTCTGTGCCTATTCTCAGTTATGATTAAGGTACAGCCAAGCTGTCATCAGGTCTGTGACCACCACACTTGCAAAACAACAAATCCATTACAGACTTTGCTTTTCTCTCCATATATGAATTCACATGCACCCCATTCATGTGCCAGGTACACAAGTTCAGAGCAGAGTTGTTGTTAAACAGGCTTCCCTAAAATCTTTGTTTCATAAGAAAAAGTTTGCTGTTGTTTTGGAATAAAACCTTTGAACTCCGATTTTACAGTAGGAATTACTGGTAAATTTACAAATATATTTTACTATTTGGCTCATGAAGGAGAATTAAGATTGAGGTGCATTAAGAAATGTGGTACCTGTCTCTATCATCAGCATGTTCCAAATGATCCTAGTTTAAAAAAAAATAAATTCTAATGTGTAAATCTGTTTAATTTCAACCAAAAGCACTACGACATCTCTACGACAGTAACAAATCTGTATCTTTACAAGGCAGACTTAGGTATTTTTGGATGGTTTTTTGTCCTTCCTTTTTTGGATTCCTTTAAAGTTTTATCTCTGTTCGTATTTCACTGGGTACATAATGCAAAATTCTGGAGTGACACATAATGCAATATTTTATTCCTAAATTATTGATATATAGTCTCAACTTTAGCTCCATCTATAGCAGACTTTTCCTGCAATTATGATTCTGAATGTAGGTCGAAACTTTGCATCCGAGGATTGTCTCTTACTATTTGCAATAAAGAGAAGTATCAAGAATGTAAGATGCTTTAAGCAGAACTGCACTTAGAAGAAAGCTACCCATGGGACTTCAGTAGATCTTAAAAAAACCAAACGGTGTAGGAATATAACAGTGAGGTCCAGTATATCAAAATTCAGATATGTTTGATGAAGAATTCGAGCATAAGATTGGACAAAATGACCTTCAGCAGTTTCCCCTAACTCAAAGTATTCTATGATTTATGAGAATATCGTTTTGACCATTAGAGAATTTGTTTCCAACTATTTATTTATTTCTTTGCCTATCACTCTTCTCATCTCAACAGATGGAAAACAACAAAATGTTCCATTTGCTCTGAATCCCACCATCGGAGAAGTTCTAGATGGTCTGGACCAGGCTCTCCTCCTGTCAGTAATGGAAACATGCTGACTGCAACTGTCTGCACTTTGAACAGGCAGATCAAACGCTGTGAGTGACAGGTTGAGAAAATGAAACAATCATCTCCATATTTTGTTGTAGGATTTTTTTCCAAGAAAATATGAAAGTGAAATGTGGTGGACAGGTCCAAGGAGACTGAATTTAATCCGCTTTTGAAGTTGTTTGTGGATGGCAAGAAAAAATGTGAAAAGGATTTTTGGACAGATCTCCTTCTATTTTGCAAGCTAATGGAATTTGCTGAAACAAGACCACCAGCTGCTTTGCTTATAATGGTTTGCACTAGATTTCAATACATTCATTTCCTTCTAGTAGGTGCCAATTCTATTCCACACTGAAGATGGGCTTCATCCAGTGCTCTGGATGCAAACATCCCTTTAACCTAACGGTATTCAAAATTTCTAATTAGAATTCTGTGTCCTGGAATCCTGAAAAATAAATCATTAATTTCCTGTGTATGAATAGACAAGATAAGAAAGATATTTGATAAAAATGTTTTTAAAGCATTTCTAATGTCTATTTTTAAGCAAACAGTTCTTGGAAGTTTGAAAAGGTTCAGGTCCTTCTTTCCAAACCATCCATTACTTTATCGGCTGGTTTCCTGAGAAAACAAGTCTTACACAATCCTGCTCTACATGTAAGTACATGTTTGTGCAAGTCTCTCCATTAATAATTTTGTGATTTATTAATATCTATTGCAATACCGCACACTACATCTTGTATATTAGTTATAACTCATTGTCCAATTTCAACTAAATTTGACACATAGGGCATTCTCAAAGATATTCAAAGCTGGTTTTAGCAAAAACTGGTTTTCCTAATTTTGCTCAGTTGTGCACATAATTCCTCTGCATCTTTTACACATCTCTTTTCTGATTCAAGGCAAGACTGTCCATAAAAATACCTAGAACTGACAGAACTGGGACTGTCAGTCTCCTATTCTCTGTTGAGCCAGGGAGGCTAGCTAAGTTCTTATGCAAACATAGTTTAACTAACCAAAGTTTGATGTCCATCCTCCTCTACTAATGAGCCCAGAAGAGAGCAATGAGAATGATGAGAGATTAAGAAAATCTGTTTTACAAGCAAAATTTAGAGCAATTGAGGTTGTTCAGTTTATAATATTGAGGAATAAGACAACCTGACAGAGAAATACGACAGAAGCACTCAAGCACAGAAATGGATATGGCAATGGGATGAAGAAATCTATTCTCCAAGTCTGTGGTGGATGTAACAAAAGTGGATGTAAAATGAACCAAGGACAGTTCAGGTAAGATACCAAGAAGCTATTTCTTATGGTAAGGAATAATGAAGCAGTAGGACTGGACTGTCAGGAGACAGTCTGGAGAGCTCTAAGAACAGGCTGGACATCTCTCAGGAGTGGCACTGGGAAATCTGAGCCTGCCCCGAGTCAGAAGATTAACTTTGATTCTCTTTTGAGATCCCTTCCAGCTCAATTTGTCTGTGCTTCAGTAAGCAGCGGAGTGTGTTGGAAAAAGGAGAGAAAGGGAAGAAAGAAATACAATAGTAAAAGCATTTAGAGAAGAATTCTCTAAAAAGGCAGAAGACTAGAAAATAAGATACATTAAATGACTCTATGCACCATTGTTCACTGCTGGAGACAACTGAGAGTAAGGGTCCGCCCCCATGCCACATGCAACCAGAGTTGCAGGCCAGCAAGCCTATTCCGGTGCAAGTGCAAGGCTACTTCAGAAAACTATCCACCATCCTCTTCGTTGCCCTCCAGCTTTATAACAAAAGCTTCCAAGGTTTGTCTGTCTGTACAATACAGGGTTACCTTGAGCATCTCTGTCATCCTTCATCTGACATGTGTCATTGTGTCCCAACATCACCCTCCCCAGGCTCTGAGCTGGCCTCCCAGCAGGCTATGAGCAAACCCCCCGGAGAATGTGACTGAAATCTCCAGCTGTAAGGCATGGAGAAAGTAAAGACAAAACTCGGGACCTACGGAAACAGTTCAGGTTCCAGTTCTGCTACATCTCACTTGCAGTGCCATAGAATCATAGAATCATTTAGGTTGGAAAAGACCTTTAAGATCGTTGAGTCCAACTGTAAACCTAACACTGCCAAGTCCACCACTAAACTATGTCCCTAAGTGGCACATCTACACACACATCTTTGATAACCTGTGAAGAAATTCTTCCTAATACCCAATTTAAACCTTCCCTGGCGCAACTTGAGGCCATAACCATCGCCGCACCTCCATCGGAAACCTGGGCACGGTATTTATTGGTGTGAATAGGTGATGTGAGTCCAAACTCACAAACCTCTCAAGGCCTTTGGGACTCCCGGAGTGACAGGGCTCTAAATGCTCCAGGAGTGCGTTTTGCACATCAAGATGCTGCCACCTAATGGCAAGAGAGGACGAGCAGCACCTGGGTAAATTGCCGACTGCCATTTGCACGCTTGCAGATGCCTAGTTTTTTTTTTTCAGATGTAGAGATGTCTTGAATTTAGCCTAACTCTGGCAGAAATACCATTCACTCTCCCCCCACTGCTGCACCTTCCAGTGGGCACACGGATCCCTGAATACCATCCTCCCCACACTGTTATTTACTGTCACACTGTAAGTCATTGTTATTGCCTCCAACTCTGTCCCTTCTATGCATCCTAGCCAGTAAAACTTCCCCCGCTGTGTCACATACACATTAAATATCCATCCCTGTGATCCACGCATGATCGATCTCCCCATCCCACATTACAGTCATGATTAACCTTCTCCTACTACGTCACATATTCAATACACCTCCTTTGCCTCCTTCACTCAGACAAAATGAATCTCCTTAGTATTGTCAATAATAATTTTCTTTATATCCTGCATAACAACATGAGGCAACCTGACAGAGCACTCAGGCAATAATTCAATCTTAGCTTCCCACCGACGTTCATTAAACTGAATATAACTTCACCAGAGCTGCCACTGAATTATACCCTCATATCCTTGTGGGAATTGTGTATTATTCCCTGGGGAATAGCAGCAATGCAGCTGAAGATGAAATAATTCATTTTAAAAACCCCAGGATTGTATCTGATAGCACATTATTTCTTCATCTCATTACTCATTTTGCATATTAGTAATTAGCAGAGGTTATTTCCTCCATTCCCCCCACCTTTTTGTTTCACTTCATGTCTGATAACATTAATCCATGGGAGATAAGATGCTGCAAGGTTTTAATACAGCTGAAATGACTGAGATCTTCACTAGAGGCAGGAAAACCCTAGGAAAGTCAAATTTATTTTGGCAAAACCAAAAACCACGCCTCACCACTCCCCCCTGTATTTTGGCATCTGTTCCTTCCCCTAGAGAATAAGCCTTCCCTGGCCCTACTGGGCAGCTGGATGGTGCAAAGCTCAGGTGGTCTCTGTGATGACATTGTGGTGCTCCTCCTACTGCTCCATCTCCAGCCTGAATTTCTATTGCTTGCTTTTGAAGAGTGTCTTATGGTTCACCCAGCCCTAACGATAAGCACAAGATTTTCTCCCAGTCCACAGTAGTTTCTTGTGAGGGCTTTAGAAGCTACTCTGTGATGGTGCTGTGCTGGGGATGGGGAGAGCTTGCTATGTGCCACATAGGCTGTACCTGTACATGAAAATAAATAAAAGAAATGCAACTGAAGTTGTCTTCCTGACTTGTGCTGCTTCCTCCAGTCTCCACAGCCTTTGAGGAGTTTCCTTTAGTCAGCACATAAGACCCCATTTCCTACAATGGACTATGTTGCCTTCAGCAAGATGGCCACTGGCCACAAAGAAGCTGAGAACCACTCTCTAACATGCCAGCATCAGTCCTGATCAGAGAACCATTTCCCAATCTCCACCAAAGCAAACAGGGCTAAAAAGCCTGTTCACAGCTCTGCCAGGCCGTGAGCAGCGACTGCCAGGCTCTGCCTTTCGCTTCTTTTTCACAGGCTGTCTGTTCCTGTGGTGTTTGGGGACAGAGCCCAAACATTCCCCCTCACGTCACTCTCCCACTCCTGCACACGTTGCCTGCTGTTAAACCTTATCCTGCTGAATACCATGTGTTTGATATTAATTACATGTCCGAGCCCCATGAAAGTCATTGAAATTTAATGAGATGCAGGGATGGAACCACTGAGCCAATGGCATTCATTAAGGGTTGCCATGGAGATCAGTTTGCCAGGCTTGACCCACATTAAGTGCCACTGGTCACCTCCCAAACAGACAAAAACATGAAATTAAAAAAAAAATTGGAGCCAATTCCTGAGGGGTCTAAGCACTATGGGTTCTGACGGCCTTCAGTCAGCACAGCTGGGGCTCAGCAGAGTTCAGCGCGTGGCCCATGGCTCTGTCAGGGAACGGGGCTCTAACAGAAGCCAGGAGGTGCTCCTGAGTGGCATCTGCAGAAAGGAGAAAAAAAACCCACAAGCTCACTGACACAAAGAAGCCAGCGAGCCCTTTGCACTTCCCTTCCACCCTTACAAGTGGTGCAGCCAAACAGGGCTGTCGCTTGAAACACACTTGGTGCCATTTCCAAATTGATGATGTCCCTCGTACATATTGGTATCGTGGCTCTGAGTTCAGGGAGATGGGGTGAAAGAGTGAGAGAGCAAGAGACAGGGCAGGGAGCGGGGGTGGAAGAAGAGAGCTTGCAACTCAGCATGGAAATACTAAAATGAAAACATTTCAAAAGAGAAAGCTCCAGTGAGAACCAAGGATGCCCTGCGATACAGGCTCTGAACAGGGCTTGGAGAAAGCTGACTGGCACAGCCAGAGTCTCTGCACAGCCTTGACTAAATCCCTTATTGCCATCTCCCCCATTCACCCTCCACAAAATCAGGGTCACAACATGTCCTTCTCTTCTACCCTGGTCTACCAAGATAGAAACCAAATCAAAGTAGGTGTCCTGCCCGTGTGCTTTTCTAGTGCACTAGTGCAAGGGGCAGCCTGACCTCAGACAGCTCTCTGTAGTCTTTCAGTATAAATAATAATAAAACAGAATTAATTAACCAGCTCACCAATCTGTCTCCTTTCCAGCCCACCAGTAATCTGTCAGAATCAGACTCAGATGCAGCTGCAGGAGTGGCTGGGTTGAGGGGGGGCAGCAGGGGAAGGCCGGAGAAGGCTGGCTATGCAGTGGTACACACAGCTCTGACACCCAGGCACTGTCTTTATCTCTCGAGGAACGCCGGTGCCATTACAGAGTGGCCCCTTACACAGAGCTCGATGCAGGTGATACAGTACAGCAGCAGCAGAGCTGCCCTGCCTCTGATTCCCAAACATCTTTTAATATTTTATTTCTCAACCTTAGTCCAAGCACTGACATACCAGCAAACACACACAACTATCACATCCCAAGTTCTAGGAGGGAACCTACAAGAATGTGATAGTTTAAGCCAGGCTTCAATGAAATGAAAAATGCCCTCATCAAAAAGGTGAAAATATAAGTTACAATTTATAAGGCAACTAACCCCTAAGCGCAGAGGCCGTCCTTTGAAGCACAACCCAAAAACCAGAAAGAAATTGCAACAAACTTATCTGAGTACATCTGGTTCACCTAACCCATCTGCAGCCCTGGGAAAGAACCCCATTGCCAAAAATGGCTGAAACCTTATCCTTACAGCCTACGGGGGTTCAGATAATTATATCTGACATGAAAACTTGTAGCACATACAAAAAAACTGGAGGGGGAAGAAAAGGTCAGCTGTATAAAGATGCAATCACTGTGGAAGGGGCCAAGTTACGGCATGGTGAGCTGTTTAAACAGCCAAGATAAATAAGATACAATTAGGGTTACATTGGCTCACCCTTTTGAGATCCCATATGTGGGTGTATGAACCTTAAAAAAAAAAAAAAAAAAAAAAAAAAAAAAAAAGGGCCAAGCTATCAGGACTTGCTGCTTATTTAACTTGGCCCATTTCAAGGCTCAGCCTGTTATAACTTCATCCCATTTTTGCAGCAAACATCCCATTCCAGTATTTTTGTACTTGTCAAGTGCTTTCTGATCACATCTCTCTTCTTTTTATTGTTTTCATTAGAAAGAGAAAAGTGCTGAGAAAGGGAAGCGAATCTGAACTCAGGGCCTCCTACACCAAAGTCAGCAAACCTTATCCCTTTGTGCCAGCCAGCCTAGGGTCTTTGGTCAAAAATGAAAGCACAAGAATTTCCAGTGTGTTTAATTACCAACCACAGGGAGCCTGGTACAGCCCCATGAATGGAATAACAACATATTGAAACTGGCAAAGGAAAACCAACTGAAAATATTTTGTGGAAGGGCCACAGAGTTAAAGCCCACTTCTGGAAGGATGCAGAATTTCATGGGAACATGATGTCGGCATTCAAAGCCTGGCTCCTGCAGAGCTCCTCAGACTCACGCCTTGGGATTAGCATTCCCTAGCCTCTGCAGAGGTTGAGAGATGAATCTACTATTTTTACATAGCTACCACACTGAAAGGGGTTTGCGTGCAGCAGTGAGGTTAATACAGAACACTTGTTATAGCTCTGTCTGTCCTCTTCAGTGCACTTTATACACAGTTAGAAACTCTAGTTATATATTTATGTAGTTGTTACCAATCATGGTATTTGAGATGGTTCCTGCTATCTTAGTATTACCAGCAGATGGGCGGCTGACTCTATTGCCTACGTTAGCCCTTATATGCCACTCCACCGATGCATTAGGAACCCTTTCGGCAAATCTCTGAAGAGTCATCTTCATTCACGTGTGAAAGAGTGCCCGGTTACATGATGATAGGAGGACCATGGTGACAACATGGGGCACAGATCACAGAGCAGGAGGGAGGCCATAGTAATACAATGCAAACGTGTGAGCTATACTCTAGCTGCAAGGAGCAGAGGAAAGAATCAGTGATGCAAATCTTTTCCTCAGCATTTCAGATTTAACAAGTCTGTTAATGTTGTGCACATAGCAACTGGATGAGATTCCTTGCTACATACACAGAGTGTCTGCTATGAGCTGCCCCACGACTTTAACAACATGGAACTGCGGAGCTCAGGAGGGTATGTAACACCACAGGTGTTCTTGTTTTGGTAACTCAAATCCACTGAATAGCTCAAGTTCCAATAGCTCTCCACCACCTTCATACACAACAGGATGAACTCATTGGAAAATTCATTCAGGAGTGGTTCATCTTACCACAGCACAGAGAGCTGTGGGATGTGAACCCAGACAACTTCACAAGTGTGGCTGCTGGTGAATAAAGCAGCACAGTTGGCTCACCTACGGTTCTGCAGTGTGGCTATCTAGAACAGGCCAAGGAGGATGACAAGACAAAAAAAGCCCATTTATTCTGCAGCAAAGCCATATTGTAAAGGCGGGCTGATATGTATGAAGCACTGAATGAAGAATCACACCATAAATGTGCTGTCTCTCTCACCATCACAGCAGTGTGCTGCAGGACAGCACAGCCCCTCTGCTGGCTGCCAGTTTGGAAAGCACCTGCCAGAATCTGAACCCCAGAACAACATTGCTTGATTTTTTTTTGTGCAGGCTCCAAATCATTAAAACTGGGTAAAAGTACCACTAAATGCACATTTTGTTCATTGCACAATGTCTTTCAGCAGGGTTCATTAATTTATAAAGATAGCTATGTTTTATGGAAGAGCAGGTCTGCCTCTCTCTCCAGCATTCACTGTCACCTGTTCTGCTCTGTGGAGTCTTGCTCCTTTATCAAATCTGTGTCTCTGCACCTGATTTCAAGAAGCTGCCTGATGACTGGGCAAGCACTTTGTCCTGCCTGTAAAAATGTGTTGTTTTAACACACAGTGGCTTTCCTTCTGGTTGATGGGCAAAATTCTCATTCCCTGTGCACCAGTGCAACCCCATGGAAGAGAAGTGGGAGTTTGCTCCCAGTAAAGCACAGATAGTAAAGACAGGCAAGCTGGGAAAGGCTCATGGAGCTCTTCGGAAGAAAAGCATGACCAAGGCACTAGTTGTCATGCCCAGCACTCTCCCCTTGGCCTGGGGGCACCTGCTCACCCAGTTCATCCCACAGCCCAGCAGGATGAAACTGCCCATGAGTTCTTAATGGTAGTGCAAGTTTCAAGTGATCCCTGTTACACCAGATATTTCCCATTAATCTGGGAGGAGAAAAGCAGAGATAAAGGAGCTGATAAGGTCTGAGCCAGAGAGCAGCATACAATGAGCCACCTCAGGCTGCTGGAGGCCCTTCGGGGCCATCTGGCCCCCAACAGCAGCACCGACCTCCCCCTCCCTCCCATCACCACCCCCTCCTCCTTCTCTGGCAAAAGGGCTGGCTCCTTCCAGTTGTGGGGAGGGGCAACTGCCATATGGGCTTGTGGCTGGAAGGCTGGAGGGACACCCAATACAGCAGACAGATGAAGGTGGAGATAAAGCCAAGCATGCTGGAGAACAACATACACCCTCCCCTCCCTCCTTGCCTCCTCTGCCAGATATTTGGGAACTAACATCTCTGCCTGTTTCATTAAACAGAGACCTACCCTATTGTCAGCTGTCCCTGCCCCATGCCAGACAGGCATTTTAATTCTGTTATGTTCCCCCCTCCTGCCCAGCACTCCCCAGAGCCATCGACACAGGGACAGGGATGCAGCTCAGACCAACCAGAACAGAAGTACCCAGAGGAGGAACCCAGGCATGCAGCCCCTCTTCTCCTCTCCATTCATCACTGTCAAGCTAATAATTGAATATTTGCATCCCCGATTTCACACAGCCATCCCCACAACTCCCCGCAAATTAACAGTCCACCTACATTTGCAGACCAACATGTCTGCTAGATATCTGTTTGTGATGAAGGCTGCAGAGGGAGGGGGGAGCAGAAGAATGTGATGTTTCTATCCTGATGGTACCTGACAAAAAGTTCTGGCCCTGAGACTGCCAGCAATACTGGGCTTCATTCTTTATGTTCCCCCATCCCATCCCACAGTGTAACACATCCAAGTGGTGCTACTGCTGTTGTTGTGAGTTTGTTCTGTTTGTTTGCATCTTTTACACTTTTATCTCCTTCCCCTGCAAGCCCTCATGGAGGTGTCTCCATTTAGTATGCAGGCCTGGTTGGCCAGTTGCCATAGCAATCCATTGCAGTCCTCATAATATTGCAGGAAGCAAGATCAAAAACGCAGGATTGTAATAAAGAAAAAAAAAAAAAAGAAAAAAAAAAAGAGGGGAAAAGAAGGAGGAAAGGTATCTCTCCCACTCCTGTCCCACCATGCACACAGGCACTTTGCAAGAGCTCATCATTGTAGAAACTGAGTGAAAGATGAACAGATTCAACAGCCACACTGTCAAAAAGCCAGAGACCCACAGGGAGCAAAACAGGCATTGCTCATTTAGAAGCATGGCAGCATTCTCAGCATGCACACAGCCTCCATTCCCTGGAAAACTTTATACACCACTTTTTCTCCTTTTGCTAAATTATGTATTATTTGCCTAGAGACGAGGGTTTACCTAGCGCCCCCTTATCCACACAAAGACACAACTCCTTTGCTCTAAGGACATCTAATGCCTAAGCAGTGTGTTTATTCATATTGTCCCTCAATGGGGAGCAGCAAAGGCTGATGTTGGCCCTCAGTGACTGGAGTCCAAATGAAACAATGTTTTCCCTTTATTTCACTACAGCAATCTCATTTGCTGTTTTCCCCACACATGTTTGGGATGCCCATTTGAATCAAGCCTACATTATAGTACAAATAAGAACTAACCAAGCCCTTTACACAAAGTGGTCCACAGATGTATCAGTCAAATCACTACCATGTATAGTTAAGTCCTAGACAAACAAGCCTTTGCTATGAAGGAGGTCAGCACAAGAACACAACAAACACACACCAAAACATCCGATTTGACAACAGTTCGAAAACAAAGATTAGTGTGCCTGGTCATGGGGACACTGCAGCTGACGCTTATGTCAGCACAAAAGCTGTGTCAGCACCGCTCAGTGTCTGCTCTGACACGAGCTGCTAACCACATGCACACTGTGGATCTGTGAGGTTATGAGGTACCTAAATGAAAGGAGACCACAGCCAGTGCCACCTGAAAAACAGACCTGGGCTCATCACCAAGAGCAGGCTCTCAGCCCTGCCTCCCCTGAGCCCAAGCCTTCACCCATGTCTTCCTTAACCCATCTTTCTCCTCCATTTTGAACAGTTTGATTTACCTGCAAAAATATTAAAAGGAGATACTTTTTTTTAATTTCACATTGTATGAGCAGCTTTAGGAAGCAGGTGGATGAAGACCCCATCCCCAGTGGAGAGCACGTGGCTAACGGGCAGATTTAATATCTATGAAGCACACTGCTCTCTCGAACGCCCTGCTTGGCATATTAAACTGGTGTCTTACATCTCCTTCCAGTGGCAGAAATATTTATTTCCCACATCATAAAGACCCATCCATGAATAATAATATTAATAATTAAGCACCTGACTCTAGGGCTATACTTTGAGCATCATAACACTCTAATCATTTGCTTATCCCATGATAATTACACTCTTCCATCCTATTTCTATGAGCTGCCTTATTGGTTAACCATTTATTTGCTAGAGTGTTTCTTAAGACTCCACCCAAGTTTTCAGACCCCAAATCTCACCTTCATAGCAAATTGATGAGGTATGTACTCCAGATTCAAAATTATTTATTTTAAAAATGAAAGCTATTTGTGCCACCATGAAAAGCAAAGAGAATGAAATCTAATTACTCCTCCTACTGCTTAACCGCAGCATAAAACCAGCACTTTGTACTCCCTCCTTAGCATCTAAGCAGCAGCATTCCCAAAGACAGCAGTCCCAAGGCTCTGCTGACAACCGTCATTCTTGCCAGGCTCACAAAGAGGGCTGGATCAGCAATACCGGGCAGTGTGGACACCCCAGCAACCTGTGTTAGTACAGAAAGAGCCACTCTCATTTCAGCTCCTTCCTGAATGGGGAAGTAACCAAAGCAGTGGGGAGGGAGGGAGATGAATCTCTGCCGCATAGAGCCAGGCAGATAATTCCAGCTAAGCTTGCTCAGCACTAGTGAGGAACTAGAAGCAATACAGCTGTGTTAATATGGCATTCTGCCTGGACTAATTAGGTTTTCTGAGAAGCATGGTCTATCTCGCACAGGCTTACCTGAAAAGGCCATTTGTAAAGGGGTTGCCTAGTTCAGTGTTGCTTTTTTCAAGGCCATTCCTGAAAAAATTATGGTCCCAGTTCTGCCATTTTTCCCATGCCATGTGTAAGTACACTAGCTACTGTACTGATTTCAACTCAAAATAAATAAGTTACATGCAACTCACGACAAGAAAAGGCTTATTGCCTGCCTTCACACACACTCCTTTGCTGTGGTACTTACCTTCCATGTTTTGCTCATCAAAGCCTGCAACTGCAGCACAGAAATCCGAGATTCTCAACCATCTCCTTATCCACAGCATTCCTGCAAAGCCCAGCCACAAATCTGCCCCATGGAGAAAGAAATCTCTGAACAGGCGAAGATTCCTCGTTACATCTAATCTCACAGCATATCAGGCATCATTTCTGAAGGAGCTTCAGAAAGAGAGAAAGTTCATTAAAAGCAAGTAGATAGCAGTCTGCAAGGCCAGAACTAGACAGAACAAAATGGGCAATAATAACTAGTACTTCAAAAGCAGGTATCAAAAAGTTTAGTGTCAGCAAAGAGGTCTTAAGAAAATAACATGAAAGCCGCAATACCACAAAAAAAGGTCTGATAAGACAAAAAGGCTGGTGTGTCAGGAAAGATCTCTCATGTTGGAAAAAGCTACTTTTGTAATTGTTTCCAACTCCACACAACAAACAAAAACCACAAACACCGCCTCTTATGGCTGAATTAAATCAGAGATTGGTGGTATAGCTTGTTTCTTTTGTCTGTTAAATAAAGTACCAAAAGAAACCTGTTTCTTGTTGATGTTTTCCCAAAATCAGGGAGTAAGAACACTTACTCCAAAGATTATGAGATTCTACATGCTTACTTGGGTAGAACTTTAATTTATCAAAGAGTTACTAGTTACATATGGATGAAGACAAGTTGGATCCTGCAAACTTCAGTGATATAAATAACTTCTTCTGCAAAGTCTGTTGAAATCAAGAACAGCCGAAAAGACTGGATGCCAGTGCAGGATGATGCATTTGAAGAGATCATGCTTTGGCCAGCAGTGAAACAAAAGCAAGAAAGGGAAGAAAAACTGATTTTCAAGACGACATGATAATAAGAGAGGCCAGTTTTATAAAACTGTGATCTATCAGACTCCAGCACTGACACTAAACAGACAAGTATCAGAGCAACTTCTCATCAGATTTCAGTGCCTTGAGGTACTGACATACACAGAGCTACCTCCCAGAAATGATTAACCCTGTTCATTGGTGTCACGTAGAGCACATTAGGTTTTATGAAGGAAGAAAACGCCCATACAGCATGTGGTTCCCCACATCTCTAAAAGCAAGTCACAGAATGTCAAACAGGAACACGACTACTCCTGTCTGGCGCTTTGCCTGGGGCTCGGTCTGCACTAGAAAGCTGCACTACTTTGTTATACTGAGATACCTACAAACCTCCCCAGCCAGGAGACCTTGTCTTTAAGGCATTCTATGCAGATTTCGCTATTCCTATAGGGAAAATGGGACAGTCGCCCCCCACAGCACTGCCCAGAGCACAGTGATATGCAGAGGCATGTTACCCTTCTTTTTTCCTTCTTTGCAACACTACCACGCTGCCCCTCCCCTCTTCTTTTTAGTCAAACAGCTGCACACTAAATGCCTGGAAGGACCTCGCAGGGGCTGCAGTTTCACACAGAAGCAAACCACCACCCATCAGCTGCAGGAGTCAGAGCCCCGAGGCAGGAGCCGGGCGGCTGCTCACTGGAAGCAGCTGATGCCTGTATCTTGCCTCCCTGCAAGGCAATCCCTCCTGGCTGCTCCTGAGCACAGACTGTATCCTCACCTCTCCTGCCTGGCTTGGAATACAGCCTACTAATAACCTATGTATCACTACACCTGCCCTTGTACTATGAGTTCTTACCACTGCAGCCGTACCAGTGAGAAGTCCTATTGCCTAACCACAAGGAGTTCAATTATTAAAATTTCAAGCCAAGCCTAAGTCAAACTATTTAAAAAAACCCCCAATAACCAAACCCCCCAAAACCCTTCAACCAAACCCACCACAGAAATAGATACTTCCAAACATTGTTTTAACAGTGTGACACAGCCTTATCTGATGGTTTATGCAAACATACTACATACCAGAATACTTCCAATACTTCCTGGAATACCTTACTTATCTGGAATATTTGCTAACTTGCTACAATTGTTGACTTTGAGTGTTCTTTGTTGGAGTTCATTATCTGTCCAGTGCAACTAATTGTCTAGATCATGGTTCTGGATTTGCTGCCTGACTAGACACCTGCCAGAATCAAAATCAGCCTTCACAGTAGCTATTGACTATTTCAACATGAACACTTGCACATGTCCATGGTTAATGTAAGTATCTATCAGAGTCTCCTTTCCCCAACATCTCTATGAACTAAACTGTGTGGATCAGAGTAACCTGGGGAAGCCAGAGATATCATGGGGATGACACTGATAACTCATCCCAGATACTGCGGTGAAACTGGGACAGACAGTGAAAACCATCAACTGTCCATCAGCAGCTTTTGTCAGCAGCTGTTCAGCTCTATCTGGCACAGGACAGTCCCCCCCACTAGTTTCTCAGGCTTCTTGTTTCATTCAAGTTTTGCACTAAAGCAATGTTCTACATTGTTTAAACACAACACAAAGTATATACACTTGCATAAGTGATACACAAGCAAGCCTGCACCATTGCATCCAGGAGAAGGCAAACTTGAATGTAACCACAAGACCAGCACCTGACAGCCATGAGGACCTGAGGCTAAAACCCAACTGTTGCTTTATACTTTTAATTGTCTGGTGATACATGTTCATTTCATCAGTCTGCTGTCTCCTTGTGTATGCAAGGCTGTAAGAGCTTCAGGGCAGAGGCCATAATTTTTTGTATGTTTATACAGTGCCTACAACAACAATACAGTAGCAACTGGAAATCAAATAATTAAGTTGTTAGAGTAATAATGGCAGAGCTGAGAAGCAGTGATTCTGGTTGTGTCAAAGCTGTGTAAATCCATTTAACACTCACGCAGATTTTCTAACCTCCCTGGTCTATTACAGAGCCTAGCTCTTGAGGGCAGAAAATTGGGAGATAAACTAATGCACTGAGGGCTAGCAGTCCTAGTAGGTCAGTATGCAGCTGCTAGTCAGGGTGGTATGTCGGGAAAGTCAAGGAAGCAAATGAGTATGACTGCCTCAAAATTCCTACTCTGAATGCTGTGGGTTAAATCCCTCTAACCCACAGCGGGTAGAATTGAGTAAAAGAAAGATGAATGGGATTTTCTTCTCATGAATGGGAGAACTGGTAACAGAAACTTCTAAGACCTGCAAGCTAAGTCAGTCTTGGCACACTCATCACTGCCATTGCACAACACAACAGCTTTCCTCTCAATGAAAGCCTCAACACTTCCTTTGGAGACTGCTTCTACTCAGACAGCTAATTAAAATCTACAGCACAGGGCTCCACATAGCTGTCTTCCAGAAACCAGAGTGTAAACACAATCAGTTTTTAGACCAAAAAGATGAACAGTCAGTAAGGCAAATTCAGCCACATGTTCAACTCTGACTCTTTAGTACTGGTGCATCAACTCCATTAATAAAAGATCCTTCAGTCTAAGTTACCGCAAGACTGTGACCCCATCGCTTTCAGTGGGACACAGGCCAAAGAGAACAGACCCTGTAATCCATCTATTGATAATTTTTAAGCAGAGCACAGTCCAGATTCATAGATAATGCAGAGATGAGAGGAAAAAGTGGGGGTTTGTTGTTTCTATTAGCTAATACTGGCAATAAAAGTAGTAATATGTTGTCTGTTATGCTAGAAATTCTATGAACATTTATGTCTGCTTTTATTTAAGCAGCAACTGCTCTGAATTGATTACACTCTCAGTTAATGACAGGCACAACAGGTGGGTGGAAGAGAAGAAGGAGACAAGGCAATGAATAAAATGAGAACATTTTGCATTCTAAGCAGTTACCATGTTTCTCTACAATCCAAGAGTGAAAGGACCCTTTCTGCAGTGTTCATCTGTGGGACCTGTTCGTTGTTTGTATGACAACGCCTACAACCACGTTAACCACCTGCTGCAACGGTTGGCACTGCCAGAGATTTAGGCTAATACCCAGACAGGATCTGGTGTTTTAAAACAAGCCCGATAGGGCACCAAACACTGATCACATTTGCACCTGGCCTAAAAACTCCAGCCAAATACTAAAGCCCTACCTTCCCTGTTAGATGCCACGCTAACATGCTACAGTCCTTGGCTCTGAAATCTTAAAATTTCACCAGACACGTGGAGAATGAGGCAATAGAACAGACCAGAAACAGGACTGGGAAAACAGCTTGAGCTCAGGGTTTCACCAAGACACCACACTGCCACTGCCTTATTCATGTTTTGCCTTGCAGAACACAAGGGTAAGATCATACTGTCACTGCTGGCCTGCACCATTTTTCCAACCAGCCCACCCTGTGTTTTGTCAATGACTGCCTCTGGCAAATGGGAAAAGGGGGAAAGTCCTCTCCTGTATTAAGCACCAGGAAAAAATAAACATCAATTATCAGGTTTGTGACTGTCATTTTGATAGCTGCTCACCTATGGGAGGACCAAGTTCCTAGGAAGAATCAGCACCTGATGCAACCCTGAAATCTAAAGAGTAAAAGATCGCAAGGCTCAAAGAAAGACCCTGTCTTGAAGGGGTTGAACACAGGGCCCAATAGCTGTCCAGTTAAATTCTGGCACATGCATTATTTATGGCATCATTAGTAAGTCAATGGCTGCTGGCTGTCCTGGCCTACCCACACTGCAAACAGCTCCAAAGCAGGATGCAGCCACACACACACAACCCATGTTGGGAAGTGGCCCTGGGCAGGCGACAAGACCCTGGGACCCAGGTTTAGCAGGGGGCTTTGCTCTTTCCTCTGTGAGTCCCAGCCTCCCAGGCAGCCACCTACACTGCCAGTGATGGCACCCACTTCCAAGCCCAGGAGAGGCACTAGTCCCTAGCTCCCTCTGCTCAGAGAGGCAAAGCATGTAGCAGAGCTGCAAGGCAACAGTGGGCAAAGGTTGCTTTCCCTTGCAAGAAGAAATCTGTCTGTCCCACACCCCTACCATGAGCCTCCCTGCCACAGGCAACTGCAAGGTCAGGAGGGAGGTGTGAAAACAAAATTGCTGGTCTCCCTTGGAGAGACAAGCATCAAAATCCTGCAGCCTTCCGGGGTGGCTGCAGGTAAAGCTGGCTTATCCCTGGCACTCAGAGCTGGTTTAGCTGTTGTGAATTTAACAAGAGTAGTATTAAAATAACTACACTTATTTATAAAAGCAGGCAGGCTAAGTGGCATTTCTATTACAGAGCACACACCACCGGGAGATTCCCTGACTGCAGCAAACCAACGTAATCTGCATTATGATGCACTGTTCTCTCTGCAGCCCATATAAGACGGCTGTGCTCTACTGGTATAACAGCAGGGTTTGATTCTCCTCCCCCTAGAACTGGGGGAAGTTTTGTTACAGGCTTTGGCGGTAATAAGATCAAGTACTAAATCCATGAGTAACTGCTAATGTTACTTGCATTCACTTGCCTGTTTATCTTGTATAATCAGCGTTATGTATCTTGTGCATCATGCTGTCTCTGCAACATTCTGCAGCACGCTGTTCTTCCTTACCACTCAGGCTGCAACGAGGGCATTCTCTCTGGAGGATGTTGCATACAACTGCATTATAACAGCATCTCCATTTTACACTGTATGGATGAGATTTTCAGACACTTAAACATGGGACCATTGAAGTTAATGAAAGGCTCATGTTACAGTTCTTTAGACTCCTTCAAAAAAACTCAGCAACATATTGGAATCCCTTCTATCGATTCCCCTCCTACCCATTACACAGACTGCTGCTGTACAGTATTGTATGTATTAACAAACATAATAAAACAACAAGGTCAGATGCCCTTAATCACACCAGTTTAAATTCAGAGTTACTTTGATAAAATCAATTGGATTATTGATATTTACAACGGTATACAGGGGAGCAGAATTGACCCCTAATCTCTATCACATGGGTTGCTGCCCTGAAGCGAACTGCAGGTCCTAGTAATCTGTTCAGATGCCACTAAGTGTAATCTGCAGCAACTGCTCTGCATCTAGCAAATTAATATAACGATCAAACACTGAGCAGTAAAAACAATTAATGCTTATAGCCAAGGCATGCACTGTCCTCTACAGCAATAAAACATGCACAGAACCTCTGCAGTATATTGCACAAAGTAGCTGTACATGTCAACAGAAGCCTCAAACTCAAGATGCCGTCCCTGCAGTATACCACCACCTTTATTCTGCCTGACTTTCAACATTCACTGGGCCCAATTCCATCTTTCTCACCCAAGGCATGAACATGATGGTACGCTCACTTCTTCTCCTTAGCTGGACAATCAGGGTTGTTCTGGATTAAACTGGTACCCAAGGCTGCAGAAGCAGATCTGCTAATATGAATGGAAGTTGTGGAACGCATTCTTCTGCTTTTTGTGCCCCTTTCGAGTGGTGTTATGTGCTGAGCTCTCTGAAATGATCCTTGAATGTACATAGGCCTCATCTGTACCAAAACAGTTTTTCTTTCTTTTTACAGTGAAAGATGCTTTCTTGCCTTTTTCCACAAAAAATAATTAATCAAAAATTCTAGTCTTTTTTTCACTGTGACTCAGAGGGCAAAAATTGTAAATCAAAGCCATCAAGAAAAAAATAGTATGTTTTAATAAAGACACTAAGCTCTACTCTAGATGCCTGTGGATTCTGACTGTGCCTGTACCAGTACAAAGATGGCAGTGGCAGGTGTTCAATCAGAACATACTTTAAAGCTATTCTATGCCATGGTCAAAAGGAATACATGGTGTAAATTATAATCCCAAAGACTGACACTAAAATTGCCTTAGATGTCTCACAACTGGATGCAGCTCAGCTTTTACATATTAATTTGGCTGAAAAAGCCATGCTTTTCTAGTATTCAAACTGCAAGCAAGATGCAGGGGGATAACTTTTATGCAGGTAGGTGGGCTCTTTCTCCATCCCAGACCACTGCCGAGTTAAAGGTTTATAAACCACAGCAAGCTTGCCGCTATCACTATTAGAAAATGATGCCATCTTAAAATAGCACAAAGGCAGGTCTCAAAGAAAATAGCATGGTTTCCTTCTAAATACTCACCTGTGTATGTGCCATGCTCACGTTACACAGATGGACAGAACAATACTATTATAGCATTGTTGTTTATCTACAGATACAAATGCTGTACCTAAATGCTTGGCTACTTGGCTACAGTGCTTCCATTGTAACTGTCTCCTTTTCAGCCCTTGATCATCACAATTTACTTAATTCATAAATGAAATATGTTCATTTAGCTTGTTTCTGAGAGGCCTTTATATGAAGGAAATCCTTCTGTACGAGATTTAGGTGCTGGGGAAGGCTGCTCTGGGCCAGTGCAGATTTGTTGCGCTGATCATCAGAGAAGAAAAGCTTCCAGATAAGCAGGTATTTATCACAAAACATGACAAATTAACATCAACATTCAAACAAGTTCAGAAAAAATATTTCCCCTTGAAGCACGCTCAGCTTTCCTTCCTATTCCAAATCCACCACTGGCGAGCGCCAGGTGGGACGGCCGCAGGCAGGCGGCCAGCGCAGCACAGCTCCACCCGCGGGAACAGCCGCGCCTCGCCCCGCTTCGCAGGCACTGAAATTCTGTTCAGCTGCTCAGGATTTCATGCACTCTGGGATTTCAGTGCTTCATAAACGGAAATTTTTTTTGCTTGTTTTCCTTTTGGTTAAACAATCCCTTGCAAAGATGTAAATGTGGGGAGCTTCACAGCAGGCAAATTACAGAACAATCTGCCCAGAGGGAAAGCTCCTTCCTAGCCAGCACAAGTCAGACGTTTATGTCTTGACATAGAGGGTTCTTGCAGCTTTACCGTTTTATTTCTATTTATCCTTTTTAATTCAACTGTCGAGGTTCTCATCATTTAAAGACAATGAGGGGTCTCAAGATCATGAATACAGGTTCCTCATTCAATCAATTTTCAAAGGGAGTTGATGCTCAGGTAGTTTTTTCTGCCTTGGAAAATTCTCCTCTTCAGTTCTTTGGATCCCGCCGAACTCCCAGCCCAGTGCTCCCTTTTGGCAAGATGTTCTGCAGCATGTAAAAGAACATTTTCTTTAGCCGTTTTAAAAATGTTGCCTTTCAAAGATATCCAGCATCTCCTTCCTCTTCTACTGTAAAACACAGAAAGGGGAGTTCCTTACCATCATCATAATAGTCCTCATTTCACATGCTTCCGGAATAACTCTCCATTATTACGCCTCTCTCCAACCTAAATAATTGCCTTTTTCTGTGGAAGCTGCCTCAAGTTTCTAAGAATAATCACTTCTCCCTCAACACTATTTTTATAATGCTTTTATGAACACAGAATGACTGAGAACAGCCCCAGAACCTGAGGTGAAGGCTGCAGAGGAAATATCCAGATCTTAACCGGGAGCAGCTCTGGCTGCTGAGACTGCTGACAGTCTAAATCAACAGTTATCAACCTTTTCCAGGTTGCAGACCCTAAAAATTTCCCAGTGGCTGTCCTAGGCTTTGTATAGCAAATCTAAGCACACTGACAACAGGCTCACTTTCCTTCGGTGCTCTCAGAAGAGCCTCCGGGAGCCTCCAGCCTGCAGATTATAAATCACTAAATCAATTGCCTTAGAAAGAGGTGCAAGTTTCTCGTTCAGCTCAACAAGGTGTTAACACTACAGTGCAGCACCAACAACGTGTGTCAGCACTCCCAACCAGCCTGACAGAAGGATGACCAACAGAAACATCAGACAATTTAGCAATTGTGCAAGGATTTGGGGAATAGAGCTGGTGTCAACATCTGTATTTTTCAGCCTGACCTCTGACACTGGAGTTCTAATTCAGAGCAAGGAGTTTAGTGAAATTCTGTTTCTCTTCCTATGTCCCTGATTAGCATTAATATATGTAAATTTTTATGCAAATGTATGGCATTTAAAGGTAAAAAGTCCAAAATAATTACATATGCTTTTTCAAAAAAGGTTTTGAAAGACCTATAATTATGACATAAAAGAGAGAGCATATAACTATTACAGTTAATGTCTTACATAAGTATGGGTATTGTAGCTAAGATAAGGTTTGTCTTTTAAAGTTTTGATTCAGCAAGATGCCTAAGCATGTAAGTAATTTTAAACATATAAATAGAGCCAGATGAGAAATATTGGTTGCTTTTCTAAAGAAAATTCTTGAGGAGTTTTTAATTTCCATTAAAATAGTTTATTCAATAACTATAAAAAGCATTTTCAAAACTAAAAAGTTTCTTCCCCCCAAAAAAAATTTCTGCGTTCACTTTTTCCTTCAGAATGGAAGAGACAGAGCAGAAAGTTTCAGTGAATAAAAATTCAGTGCAAAAATCTGTTTTTCCATTTTTCCCCTGCAAGCTCTTCTGTGAGCGTGAAGTTTAACTATGCTTAAATGCTCTGCTGAAACAAAGGCTAGACAGGGCTTCCTCAGACAGGCATGTTAGGGCTGGTCCCTGTAGTCTCTGCTCTGACGCTGTGGGCTGGCTACCCGTCTGCAGTGCAGCATCCCCAGGGCACTCGGGGATTGCTGAATGCTGCAGCCCAGTCCCTGCGCTGGGTCCCAGCTGCTCTTCACCTCCAATTCATTTGTGCCTGACCTAACCCACGCTGCGGCACCCGGCCTTGCTCTCTTCAGTGGTGTGTGCCGTGAGCTAATACCCCGTGTTAGATGTCACACAGATGAATAGGAGGCAGACAGGGGGAGCACACTAGGCCCCAGCCCAGCCATGAATAACTCACATCTGCGTAGAAGAACGGGTAAATCCATGGGCATATCGTCAAGTAATATCTTGATAAGAAGAGAACGGTGACGAGGTGTGCTAAAGGAAACGGATGGTGTGACCAGCCTCACTCCCATCGGCCAGATGAGCCTCTCTACCCAGGTACCAGGCGTTCACAGAGCCATCAGGCTGGGGAGCCTTCAGTTCGTCTTCCCTTCCTGGATTCACATCTACCAGGTTGCTTGGCTTTGCTTTGAACTCAAATAGAGAATTAGGCAATCCCCTCCTCAAGCAGCAGCTAGGAAAGAATATGAAAAATGTACACAAAATTAATCCAGGCCAGTGACAACCTAAGGATGGGGGGGGGGAGAAGGATTTATTCATTTTCATGACAATAGCCACAGAGAAAAGAAATGCTCTCCTGCCTCTCCCTAGGGACTTGAATTGAATTCCCTGGGCTGCCAATCAGATCAAGAATTTAACAGCATTTATTCTGTGGGGAGGCTGTCTGGAGCCAGCACGTCAGCATCTGGATGATGCCCCGAGCCTGCAAGCAGAGCAGCCAGAATCATGAATCCGCCTGGCTTGCCATGCAATGAGAGAATCTGGACACACACACAGAGGAGAGGTCTCTCTCTCATTTATGGCAACATAAAGCCAGGAGTCAGGGAAGCCTGTATTATTCATTAAAACTCAAATGGTAGGACACAAGCTTCAGACCAGAAATCACCGGCATTTGGACACACGGTGTTGCTGTAGACCCCACTCCCACAAACCAGAATCTTGACTCAGATTCAGTGACTGGCACAGACTGGTTTAAGTGGTTCCCATTTGGAACAGTGGTTTTGCACCAATACAAGCAGGGAAAGAGGCCCAGCGTGTTATGAGGCTGGCTCTTCTTCTGGGACAGTTTGCAAGGAGTTAAATTGCAGTTTATGGGACTTTTAGCCCACTGCTTGCAAAATTAATTCATGTTTCAGGCTGTAGAGAATGTAAACCATTAAGAGTGCCAGGAGATAAGCTCTTAGGATCAAATACTGCACAGATACCAGTTCAGGTACCACTGATTTGAGTAATAATTCCATATATATATATATTTCTATATATTTAGCCTATATAGGTTCATTGCAGAGATGTCTGTAATCCTCAACGGCTTTCTCCTAAATATCCCTGAGTTAGTGTATGTATTACTACAAAGTTTGCACAGCTGTTTTTACAGAAACAAACGGGACCGTATGGGTATTTCTGTGATTGAACTAGCAGTTCAATCTTTCCCTTGTTGCAGTTTCATTTCTTCCACTACTGTTAAATGCTCACAAGAAAAAAAAATTAAATCACAGCGCAAAGAATGTCAAGCCCCTTTTATTCTTTCCTGGAGCATTTCTAACAGTGACATTTTCAGATGTTGCTTAGAGCATGGCACAGGCAATGCAAGACACCATATTCTACTCTAAATCCTGGAAAGCTTTCCTGCCGAGTAAGACTGTTCCAAATTTCCTCAGAAACTGGACAGCCAAAGGAAAGGATCTCCCACTGCAGTCACGAGAACTAGTCTCAGACTGCAAAGCATTCCAGGAGACAATTAGATATCAACAACTGGCAAGTACAGCACACAGTGAATTACACAGAGGTATCGCAAAGGTATCATTGGCATTGCCCCATCTTTCCAGTGCACCATCACTGAATAAGATATAAGAAGACTTCATATTCTATCTGATGCAGGAAAATTTTCAGCTACTACCAAGGACTCCACGGCAGTAGTATGATGACAATGGATCCCATAAATTATTATGTTGCATATTTCCCTATATTAAACTCAAATTCTTTTGATAAGATCTGTAAATCCGTGCATGCCATACACTGGAAATTCCTCATCTATATTTCTTTTTTAAGGAATGAATGCTTCTGTACAGAAATTAGGAGTTAAGGGGGGAAAGGTTTCATTGAGAGTACCATGGAAAAGGTTATGCAAGTAACTGCCAGAAAGGAAGGCAGTATTTTAGAGCAACTTACAGACTGATCCAAATTGAGAACTCTATATTATTGTTATTCGCCCATTTGAGGTCCTATTTTCACTTCAGTTTCCATAGAAACCTGTTGTCCTAAATCTGCAGCACTTACAGCCTTTTAGTGTCATGGGTTCTTTCTTTACAGCTCTAATTACACCATCATCCACAAGGGGAAATGGCTGGGATGCTTTTCCCACCACAGAAACATTCAGGAAGTGCTTCTCTATAGACAGAGGGAATATAAAACCTAATCATAAACCTTCAGACATCGTCCTTTTTGGACAATTCCCCTATGTCACAGCTGTATGTTTTATTGTTTCGGTTTTGAGCATGGGCCATGGCAGAAATAAGGATGGAATTTGCAGAGGAAGAAAGAATTTTAAGATTTGGGTTAGATTTTGCCTTTACTCTGTCTTTTCTGGTCTATGGTAGAGAATAATTAAATATGACTGAAGAAACGGGAAGAAAACTTGTAAATTAACTACACTGGTGTCACATAGATATTAAATACATAAGCTTGAACAAGGCTGTCAAGGCATATGGTCCAGAAAGACCTCCCACCGCCAAAGGAATGAAGCTCATGTGCCCTTTTATTCATTCAGTTCAGCTCCCAGGTCTGCATACAATTTTCTTCTCAGCATATGAGGGGTTAAGGTTCCCACCTATGCATTCCAGATAGACTCAATAAGACTTTTTCAGCGTGCTAATACAAAACACACAGAAACCTTTGTCTTCCTACATGCTGGTAAAATGCCTGTTGTGCTATGCAGATTATTATTATTATTTCTGGCACTGTCACTTCTAGCTATGGTGCTTCAAAGCAATGATATTAAAAACATAAAGGCAGGCAGCCCTTTGGAAATGAGGAATTGCAACAGCAATGTCAAGAACTTTTTATAGCACCCCTTATTGAAACATCTGGAGGAAGTATCATCTAATGGTTACTGAAGATAGCTGAAAAGCCAGGACTCCTATGTTCTGTTTCTAGGTCTGTCACTGCCCCTAACTGCACATAACCTTAAGGTGCCTGCCCAAAGTTATGTAAAAGTGGCACCTACCCTAGTTTGCTTCTTTATGACAGATGAAGAAGTCATCTAAGATTTGCTGAAACTTTCCTTTATCAGTAATAACAAGAGATGTGTCTACACGCAGACAGCTTTCTGCTATCATTCCAGCAGTACAAAGGAGTTTAAGGAACACAGCCAGCCATCCTCACCCAGAACCAGCGCTTACCTCCCCCAGCTGCTCGCTTACGCCTTCCTCCTCCTTCCATCCTTACAGAGGTTGTGCTTCTACCGATTTGCCAAAGGACCACTTCTTGTGAGTACTCCCTAATATTCTTCAAGGAGAGCCAACAGGTAGGTTTGCTGTGGCCAATAACTGAAACTGCTTAAGACAGACACTCAACTTTGCCTGGAGCTGTTCCTGTGATCAGTGTGGAAAGTACCGTCAATTGGTGACATGTTTTACTAGCACAGCTGAATCTGGAAGACAATGTTTGCCTCTAATCTGACTGTAATGCAAGTGTTTTCTTTAAGGGAAGAGCATAATGTTAACAAATTAACATCTGCATCTGTTAATATGTCCCCATACCCACATAATTTTATATAGCCTAGAGGCTGTCACAGTGCTTTTGATGAAGAACCCTAATCCTTACCAATATAATTTATGTAGATACAGAAGTGTCATGCAAACCAAGTTCTGTAGCTTGGTATTCTTCCTGTTTTGCCGATGGACACATGCCTCCTTGCTCCCCACCCAGGAATGTTTAAATTGAAGTCAACTGGACATCCCACAGACAAGCCTTCTCATGAATTAGTCCATGATGACTGATACAGTGGGACACAAAGTAGGTACTTAAAGTATTACCAGGTACTTACAGTAAATTTAAAAAAGGAGATGAAGAGGAAGAATATTTGTTGTTCTCTTAGATCACCTTAATCAGATCTGAAACTAGAAGAAAATATTTAAACTGATTTCCCCCCTTTAGCTAAGCTTAATAACCCAAGCCCCCTCCCCATCCTCTTTGGAAACCCTGAAAAGTCTTGGTAAACCCTGACCTCGGTAAACCCTGGATTTACCCTAACAGTGTCTCCAACACACAGGTTACTGTGCAGATGCAGAACTTTTGCCATGGTCTTTCCAACAAGGGTTTTTTTGACATTGTTTACTCTGTGTAAAGCATATCTGCTAAAATTAAAATGTGAGGCCCATAAAACTAGACTCTTCCTAGTGAACATCCTATCTAGTAGCAGTTTGAGCTGCTCTGCCAACCAGCACTACACAGGTCCAAAGAACATCATGAGCGATAGCTGCAGCACTGAAGCTCTGCTTTCTTTTTTTTTTTTTGTATTTAGGAGGTGCTCCATGCTCTGTGCCTGCTTCAAGTAAGAAGTGTGCCTTACTAGGAGAGGAGAAAAAAGATGCCCTGTAGCTTTCCTGACAGGGAATAAATAGTGTTATGTATGGGGCAGTGTTGTTTAATGGCTTTGTAATGATCATAAAAATACCTAGATTTCCAAATCTACTTCACCTGGCACTTCAACTAAAATGATTTTAAATAATAATGTTTTTGAGACAATGGTAATCCTGAGGTGGTTGGTGGAAAGGACACAGAACACAACACTGTCTTTTTGCTACATTCACAACATGTTGTGCTCCTCACACCTTTGAGTGTCCCTATCACCACACAGATCTCAAGGTAAAATAGCAAGAATATAAAAATCATGACATCCTGACCATACACACACTCCCCAGAGCTGAAACATCACAAGTGTTTATTTGGCCATGGGAATCACTCTTTTTGTCACGCTATGCTCTTGACATAATTTCCATGAATACTGAAGCTTCAAAGATGCTCTCCATGATTGTCTGCATCAGCAGAAAGTCACTTGCCTAAGACTTTACAGAAACAGAAAACAAAACTAATCCCAGCAAAATCTGCACCATTTCCATTTTTAAGTTTAGGGAATGTAAAACATTAGTCATTTAACCACAACCAATGAGCACTGTTACCAAGCACAGACAGCAGTTTCAAAGACAGCCTATGACAATCCAAAAAGCTCATTCTCCACCCTTTAAAATGTCACAGAAATCCAACAACTTTTGAATAATGAGCAAATTCAAGAAGAAAATTCCATAAAGAGTAGGGCTACATTTGTCAGGTGAATTATCTTTTCATTTGGTATCCTGACACTCTCCAGAAGCGAGGAGCTGCCATGATTTACCAGTATTTCCTGAACACAGTGTGCTTCCCAGCCAAACGAGAGGTCGTGCTAACCCCACCAGCTAAGGCTTTGAATCCCCAAGAGCCACGTGCAGCCTGATACAACATTGCCCTCATCAAACTGTTACCTGTTCCAAGTGTTTGCAGATGCTTTCCAGCTGTGTCAGAGGCTGCCATTATGACTTTGTTGTTAACAACAGTTGAAAGGTTTCCTTTAAAAATAGTTCAGGCCCACTTAAGCTACAAGTATTGGGGGTGAGGTGGAATGGCAGGCTCAGTGTTCACAGCCTGCCCTGCCAGTTGTCACCAGGCAAAAACATGAGCTGCTCTCACATATGATGAGCAGGATGTGGGAACCAAACCACTGCTTGGGCACTGGCCACCCTTGCAAAGCTATTTCCAAACTGTGCCTTGGGAGAAGAGGTCACCCAATTGCTTGTTTCCAGCTAGCATATGCTTCAACGCCGAAGCAGCCTGTGCCATGGAGTATGTGTGGGTGTGTTATGGGACTGGCTGGAAGCTACTCAGCAACAAAAGGAGAAAACATGCATGTTCTCAGTGTTGGGAAAAGCAGGAGCGTGGCAGTAACCATTCACGCAGCAGAGGTTATACACAACCAGCCACTACAGATACAGACATTAGCTCATCCTACAGGGAAAGGAAGGGTGGCAGGGGGGAACCTCTTGTTTCTTGTTGCTGGGGTGACCATTAACACCACCCTTGGGCCAATGAGCCCCTTTTTCACCCACCTTGAGTGGAGAGATTAATTCCAGAATTAACATAAGCATGGGAGACTCCTCTCTGCTCCCTCAGTCAACCTCAGACTGAGCCTGTGCTCTGCACCAGCAGGAACACTCAGCCTCACAGATTTTTGTACTATATTCATTGCCTATGTCCATAAAGGTTCAGTCATCCTTTTAATTGGTCCCTTCCTGATATGACACACACTGGAGAATGCAACCGTGGACAGGTGTTGGGGCATACAGGAGGGACTATGCTGTGTTTTAGGAGTGCAGGTGAAAACATCTGAGCTCACAAGAGAAACTCAGCAGCTCCAAGATGGAGTTTTTCCTCCAGCGCTCTAGTTAATTATGGCTTACCTTGCTTTTCCCCATCAGAAATCCCCTTTGTCCTTTGCACCACCATGCTATTAAGCGTATCGTGCTCAGCACTGACAGGTGACAAATGAAGCCTAAGTTGGTTCACCACACTAACCCTTCCTGGCAGGGTTTACTGGGCTGGGCCTGACCTTTTCTTGCAGGCTAAGCAAATTTCCCTTCTCTGATACTCTGCTCACAGGATGCTGCTTTGTAGCAAAGCACTGGAGTAGAAGCTTCTCACTTCCCACTATGGGGTTAGGAGTCTTCCTCTTCTGATGCCTCAGTTAAAATCATCAGGAAAGAACAGATACAGCAGAACATGATGAATATTCTTTTCATTAAGTGAACTATAACAATAAGATTTTTTTCTGGACACAGGGGAAAGGGGCTGAGGGAAAGAAAATTGGAGCATTGCTGCAATGCCACCCATCCTCTCCAAGTGAAGACACTGTGTGTCTCATAAAATACTGAATTTTCTGTACAGTTTTCAGCAAACACAAATTTTCCAGAGAACCGTTCAGCAATAGCCTGCTTTCATGACAACTTGCAAAGAAGGGAGCAGGAGGGGTGATTTGTGCCCAGTACAAAAACAAACCAAAGACATCCCATGCAGCACACGCACACAAAGCTGAGCTCTGCACATCAGAATGCTCCCCAGAGGAGGAGTCAAAGAATCAAAGCAAAGGAGCAGTGATACAAATAGCCTGACTTTTCAAACACATCAAAGGCCAGAAAACAAGTCCCTCTCAACCCCAGGGACCAAGATAGAAAAGATCTAATAAAGAATTCAAATGCCATAATCACATAATCCAATAAGCTACAGTTAAACCAAAACACTTCTTTAGCAAACATCCGTGAGTGGGAGAGGAAGCAGCTCCCAAGTGCTAGGCATGGATGGCTCCCTTCACGTCTCCCTGTTAACACATCACCTCCTGTCACCATCCAAAGGTTTGTTCTTGCTATCAAATTCCCACATGGGAAAATGGAAAAGGGAGAAGAGCATCTCAACACAAAGAAACAGCCCAGATCAACCAGTTGCTGAGAGCTGAGCAGTGCGGAATGCATGCTGGACTGACTTGCCATGGAGGAAGCTGATTCAGGTATCTGTGTGGGAAAGATGAGGAAGGGTAGAGGTTGAGGAAGAAAAGAGGAAGAAAAACATCCTCTCCAGACTGCTGCCAAGGTAAGTCCCTGTCTGTATCCTCCCACAGTACTCCCTGCCTTGTTTTAATTTTTTTCTGGATACCTTCCTTCCTCTCTTCCAGTCCCACATGATCTCTTCTCCCTTGTCATCTCTGAATCTTTTGCTCATGTACTATCTGGGACTCCCTCAGTCATTCTGCCCAAGTACTTGCTCCACCAGGTGTGTCTCTTCCATCATCTCCCTAAGTCTGGAGATGGGAAATGACCTTTACTTTGCCATTGTACAGCAGAGGCAGCTACACTGGGTATTATGAGCGTGAGACAGGATGACCCTGATGCTCACGTACAATTATCTGCTTGATTATACATGGCACAGAAGGAGGATCTCCCTTCAACATTGGTGTATCAGCCAGGGACATTGTCTCTCCTTTGACACACTACCTAGGACTATCCCCTTCTCCTTTCCAAGCTCAGACATGTGGACATGAACAGACTTAGGGAAAAATTCTGACCTTACACGAGGAAGACAGGTCCAGACTTACAATCCTTCCTTTGACAGAAAGCCCATCCCTGGCCTAACTTGAGTAATCAGGGAGAAGAAGTTTTGCTGACGTATGCATCCCTTCAGTATTTGCTTTTATACCAGCTCCGGAGTACAGTCAGTGAGCAGAGAGCAGTAAATCTCTCTGAAACACAGCAGGGGATGGCAGGACCAGAAAGGGTCATTTCCTCTTGCAGAGACTAGAGCAGGCAAGTACGGTTCCATGGGTACAAAGGCAAAGGAAGAGGGGCCCTCAGCAACTCTGATACGTTTGTATATACAGATGCTTCTGAAGAATCCTAATACTGTCCAGTGAATCTGTATGTAAGTAGTAGGATTAACATTCATAAATACATCAACCTTGTGCTGGCAGAATTCCACCCTTATGACTTTCCTTCCTGTGCAGCCTCCCGCTGTTAACCTCTCTTCTACTGTACAAGCCATGTGCTAATCCCTGTTTTCTCTGAGAGCATGACTCCCATGAGATGCCTTATAAAGTACTTTGCTGAAATCCAGCTAGACGATGTCTGCTGATCATCCAAGACAGTTAAGTTTTCTTATTAAAGAAATATATTGAATTAGTTGTAGACAGGAGGACAGTATAGAACTGGTTGATTTGAATGTTGCTGCAGAGCCTTAGAATGTGACATGTATGCTCACACTACCAGCAATTTTGGACCTGATGCCACAGTTTTCACAGCAAGTGCAAAGTGTAGGCACCTGCACAAAATGCTGGCAAGGCATGAGGAGGAATGCTGGAGTCCAGAGAAAAAGCACTTTATCTTTTATGTAAGTAATCATTATGGAGGAGAGCACAGCTCAGTGCAGCCATTACAATTCTAAGAGTGGGAATTAACTCACTGGAAGAGGTTGGACAGTAACCCAGACACATGACCCCCATCTGGAATAAAGCCAGAAAGGGTCATCAACTTTTTTTAACTCCTTACTTTATTCAATATGAAATCACTTACTGTTGATGCAAAACATGACCGTACTTGCATAGGTTATTCAAGAAAAATCCGTTACCTTGACTTGCCACATACATATCTCTGCAACAGAGCATCGTGCATGAGCACATTCACACTGGTTGTACAGTGAATTTCAGAAAGAGGGATAGAGCAGAAATGGGAAGGAAATGGTGAATTGTTGTATATGATCTTTTACATGGTGAGTTATCAGTTGATTTATGTAGCAAGAGTCCCACAGAGTTAGTTCATGATAAATTCATGAGGCATGTGCTTTTGATCACACAGTGCTCTTCTCATGTCTTGCCGTTTCCAGCTCCCTCTTTATCCACCTTCTGAAGACAGTATTCTACCTCACATGGTAAATTGATGCTACAGACAATAAGGACTAGTCTGCACTGGTTGCCTCTTATGACATGCCACATTCTGGAAGGGAAGAGATGCCTTAAGAAGTCAGAAGTCTGAGAGAGAGCAGTGCAAGCTGCCTGACTTGAGGGGTTAAGTCTCTCCTAATATACTCAAGCATGTATATCCATATGTGGAAGAAAGGGCTGGCAGGGACCAGTTCTCAATCAGCTGGCCTAAGACAAAGATGCTCTGTACTGTACATGTGCAACTAAATCACTCCCAGGTTCAAAAGTCACTTAATGGACAGATGACTTTCCCTGCTAAACCAGGTGAGATGAAAACCCTTTCAGGTAAAAGACAGTATGAGAGAAAGTCTATAGATTTTAAAAGTACATCAGTTCCTTGTTTAGGCCTCAGACATCATAAATTCTGCAGTCTGAACTCATCCCCAGCTTATAGCTATACTGCATGAACATGGCTACACGTAAGGAGTAACCAGAGACATTGCAACCAGCATGGAGCCTGGCACAGGTTAACCACCAGACACCTAACCAGCCTTTTGGAAAGGCTGTGCAGCCCACACACTGGTACTATATTGCTTTGAATAGGCACCTTTCAGATCAGCATTAAGGATGACTCAGAGCACATTGTGGCGTTCCCCAGTTCTCAGCCTCAGTTCTGCTCTCACTGAAGCCAGCAGTAAGTTTGGTGAGCATTGCATGTGAGCCCATGGAAGCAGGGAAGATAACCCTTTTCAAACCCCATACTGCTTTATAGTTTGCAACTGCTCAGTACCCATCTAAAGTCAATTTTAGGGCACAAAGACATCCCTGGGTTATCTTTACTGGGACACCTACATAGTAGGAAGAGCCAGGATGGCTTTACTACAGTTGCATGACAGTAATAAACAATCACATGACAAAGTGACGCAACCTAGAGAACAATCCCAACTGGCACATCTACAAATTAGAATCTTCTTCTGCACCTGGCAAACAGCGACCTGTGGGAAGATGGCTGCTTTTCAGCACAGGCAGGGTGTGACAGGAAGGAGAACACAGTCTTGGGAAGATCTCTGGCATTTGAACCAAGTGCTGTTGCCTGAAGAACTGTGATGAGGGCACACTCCAGAGTCACAAGTTGGTGTCCACCACAGGATAGAGAGCACTGGCTTGGAGAAAGCAGCCATACTGGAGCATGCATGCTCTAGTGAGAGAGTAACCAGACCAGATATGTCACAGAATGAGCTATGTCTCATTCTCCTTAAGACTTCATAGTTGAGAGACACACCAACAGAAGAGGAACTGCATGAACTAAGGACTGTGTGCTAAGCTTGGGCATCCTTGCTGGGTGGGATGTGCCAACCAGAAGACATTTCCTTATATCAAACACTCAGTGCACCACCATTTGGTAGAGAGAGGTCCTTTGGTATCCAGAAACTCAGCTCTGATTTAGCGTGTGGTACAAGAAGCCCTATCCTTTTAAACATCCTCAGTAACTACGGCACTTTGGGAGACACAATAATTAGCATAATTGCCAATTCAGCCTCTAATAACGTACAATGCTCTCATTAACCCAATTAACCCCACACAGCACAACAACCATCACAAACAAGGTAACTGATGTGGTGGAGGGAAATGGCCGCTTGACAGCCCTGCCACATCCCAGCCTGCTGACATGACACTTGCAAGGGCTGAAGGCAACTCCCAGTGGCAGGATGCCCACCCAGCTTGGAGACGGGGCGTGCTGCCGCCTGAGCTGGTGTGTTAGCCATGCACTCAGATTTCTTCAGCCCTGTCTCAGGGCAATAGAGGAGTTGCTCCTCCCACAAGGTTTTCCCTGGAATGGGCTGGTACATTTAATTAAGCACTATGTATCAACACCCTCATACGCACACCCCACTTCTCCACCCCCCTCTCCCTGGAAGAGTCTCAGGTGGGATTCACTCGCCTGCTTTTGCTGCTACTTAATTCAGTCAGGCTGGTAAATAATTCAGCAGGCACTCAGCCAACAAACAAACAGGCAGGCAGCACAAATGGCCAGACTGGGAGATGGAAGAATGAGAGACAGAAAGAAAAACCAAAGTGACAGCCTTTGCTGGAGCTCCTTTTCTACAGGCAGGACTTCAAGCAAGGAGCCGTGCCTACTTCTTCATTCCCTGCAGTTACACTCTCATCCCCTAAAGAAGCGGGGAGTCTGTCTGTGACTGTCTCTGTGACTTACTGACAACTCACTGGTTGTGGCCCTGCTGAATGTACCCCCAGCCTTTTGCTTCACTTTTAGGGAGAGCTTCAGTGCCCTGCTTAAGCTCTTCAGCTTTGAAATCTCTCCATGATGGGCACCAGCAGCTCCTGGGCTAGAGATGGGCACGTGGGCATCTGCATCACTGACTCAGGTCAGTTTAGGCCTCTGTTTTCCCAGTTGTAAAAGAGAAGATGAAAATCCTTCCCCACTGTGGACTCGGGAGGCCCAGCAAACAGGAGCAACACTAGGAGCCCAACAGTTCTGATGAGATGCCAGGCCTTGGCACTTCCAGTCCAGGGGCGACAGAGCAATTTCATCTTCACATCATTACAAACAGGCAAACAGACACAGGATGTTTCGCTGACCTTCCCAACATAATGCAGCCCGTCAAGTGACGTGCTGAGAAGAGCTTCTCTTTTTGGCATCTCTGTGCGCTATTCACATCATTTAGGTTATCTGCACAAGCAACCTGTGGGCCTCTCGCATCCCCACGGGAAGCTAACTTTCCAGAAGCTGGTTGGAGAGTGGATGCAATATGGTGTTAAAACAGCACCAGTGAAAATTGGCTAGCAAAGACAACACCAACTCCTGATTTTAGCTGGAGGACCCAATGCAAGGCCAAGCTGTTACCCACTTCGCTATCTTGTCTGTAGATGAGGGAACAATCAGGCACAGGCAGCAGAACAGAGGGAAGACCATGCTGATCCTCACAAGTGTCTCCCCTCTTCTCTAAACTACAACAGTTCTCTGATTCTCCATGAGTTTCCTAGATTGCTTCTCTATCGCATCAGCAGAAAGTGAGCAGGCTGCAACCACTAACTTGCAGAGTATCAGTTCTCAGGCAAAAGATTCCCTACCCCCAGCCGAATAGAAAGCTGCAACCATTAGAGGAATCTGCACCGAAGGGACTTGCTGCAGTGACATTTCATCCTGTTAGACAGTCCCATTCAGCCTCCTAGACATTCTGCAGGAGGGTCAGCTTTTCAGAAGGTGTCCAGGCTCATAAATAAAAGTCACTCACAGAATAAATCAGAAATCCACATCTACAAGCACTGATGATGCTTCAATAACATTGCTGTTTCCTGCAAGGTGTAAGGTTCTTCAAGTTCAAGGTGTACAGTGCTACCAGCCCAGAGGTTTGGAGTTTCCTCACTCCAATGTCTGTGCTGGAGGCTGTCAATCCTCCACCACTGGGAAAAGCTCCCTTGAATACTGTAAGCCTGGCAAATGAGGGGCAGAGTGGGGCTAAGAGGTACAGGAATTATGTTTTTCCCCATACATCCATACTCTGCCCGTGGCAGTGGAGGAAGAAAGTTTAAGGGTTAGAAGTAATACCTACAGAATGGTCTCAACATTGACAGAGACTATGGCCCATTAATTCTGGAGCAGTCAGAGCTGCATGGAGCCCTGGAGGGTGCTTGTGGCAGCTCCACTCAGCTCCCTCACACATCTGCTCCAGAGGTACTTTGCAAGGAAAGGAAAGCAGTTGTACCTGTAGTATATTGGCCCTTTGGAACAACAGAAGCTCACACGGGACTTCAGGAAAACATTAAAAGTAGCGTAAGTTTAGACAACATAGTGCTGAGTGCTGGATATAGCTGTATCTTATATCTTTGGACGTAGCAAGAAGTCTCTGCAGTATGACACACTGCTTGGAAAGCAGCAATTTTCTTGAAGCAATAAGAGGCTTTCAGTGCAAAAAAAAAAAAATTGCAATGAATTTTGGAAGGCTTATCAGGAATGAAAGTTACCTGACACTCTGCCTGGAGAAGTAACACATGAGACAGAGCTCCTTTCTTCCCCTTGTGATAATCCAGTGGACACACCTGAATACCCCTCCTGCTGTTCCAGGAACAACCTGATACAGACACCACATCCATACTACAACTGGCATTTAGGCCATGAGCCCCCGTTTGTTTTACTTCTATTACCTACCCATATCTGTTGCCTCCCCTGGTCATTCCTCGGTCAGTTTTACACAACACTTGTGGCAGAGAGCATTGGACTGAACTATCACAGTGTAAAAAGGAGTTTTCCTCTTATTTCTCCTGCCTAGAGTCCTGCCCCTCCAACCAAAGAAAGCCTAATCATGCAACGGGTCCTAAAAAAGAAGTGTCTAAACTGTGAATAAAAACACGCTGTCATTAAAATCAGCTACAGCTTTGCAAGGTAACAAGTGTACCTGTATTTCAAAAAGGCCCTTCAGGGTTTCTGGAGAGCTAGAGACTCAAATGCTATAAGCTGGTAAATTAATTTAGATGTTAATTAAATATAAGAATAGTGATATTGCTGCTCCATGATAGGCTATGAACAGAGTTTTTGTAAAACTCATCCTTTAGAATTCTCTGACTGCATCAGTGGATACAGCAAAAGACATCTTCTCAGCAAGCACCAGAAATACAAATTCCAGCCTTATGTAAAAGCTGGCTTCCACAGAAAACATCTTCCAGCCAGAGCAAAGCTTCAGGATGATTCAAAGTAAACACCCCACTATTTTGTGCACAAAACCAAACAGTAAACCAAAACATTTGTAGTGGGGTTTTCTGTGATGCTTAACGTTACAATAGCGATGAGGCTTTCATGAATGTTATTTTGAAAGAGCTTTCTACAGATGTAACAACAAATTAGGATAAAATAACCATATTAATATGGCTAGTTTGTTTTCACTAGCCATCTGAGTATCCTATGAAAACACCAACCTGTGAAGTTAGTAACTCAGGAAACTTCCCATGCACTGCAAGTTTACCAAAATAAAATTCAAATCTCCAAGCACTACTGGGAGTTGCAGTCTTATCAGAAGGACCTGTCTCTCAAACTGCTGGGATCCCTCTAGGCTACGTCTAGCGTGGGACACAAGGACAAGAGGTGTTTCAGGGTAGCTTACACACAGCGTGCTCATTAGGTGAGTGGCCTTGCTCTGTCATGACTCCTTGCTACAAGATATTTAACCGGTTTGCATGTGAGGATTGTTGCTGAGGTGGCAGTGGAAAGACATGAATTTCAAAGGAGGTACCAGAGCATTGTACAAAAATCTCTTAGATTATCAATTCTCTGGATCTATCCTTGGAGCCACATAATTACATGACAGTTGCCAAACTTAAGGAAACAGAAATACCCTTTGCAAGAGCAGAAGACATGCAGGTTGGTTTGTTAATACGCTTCATGTGAACATCCTCCAAGTCTCATTGAAAGGGATGAAAAAAAGCAATGGAAGGGTGACTTGAGTAGGTGTACAGACACAGTAATTACAGCAGAAAGAAGCTTTTTCAGGCTAGGGAATAACTATTTCCTCTGCCAAAAAAGAGAAATGAGTAGCAAGCAACAGCCCCTGCTCAGTGATCAGTTGCAGGGTTGTACCTCCTAGACCCTGTGAAATTTAAAGAGTGAGAGCCCAGAAAGACATTCCAGGAGAGACAGATACCTTCTGCTGGCAGGTACCAAGCCAGTCAGTTGATCAGAAGGCAAAATGCTCCTGGAGGTAAGGCTGTCCCTGGAGCAGCTGAGCCACCATTACACTACAGTGGGCTGTTAAGCTCAGTGTAGCAGCAGCACCACAAGGCGTGCTTGCTGACCCCCTGTCAGGTGTTTAGTTCCCTACCACCCACAGTGACAACGGGTTAAAAGGGAAACGGGGCTACCGCTGACCAGGTCTGGATACTGCTTTTGGGTTTGTGCCTGGACCCACTTTGGGTGAGCAATGAAGTCACGTGAAACCTTCTTACAGCAGTTCTCAGCAGGGTCATGCAAACCCCTTCTGGTTTTGGCAGATTCATATTCCTTGAACCTCAGTCTGAGATTGTGTTTCAAATACACACAGGCCCTCCAAGCATAACCACAGCCAAGATCAGCCTGGTTGCAAGTCAAATGTTCAGATGGTTTCCACCCCAAATCGTAAATCCCACCCTGTCACCTGGAACTGAGCCCATTTTGCTCAAACCTCAGCCTGCATTTGGGGGAAACCTGACCCCGGTTCACTGAAAGGTTTGCAAATCCAGCCCATGTTCTGGGTTTGCAACAAACCCTCCAAAACAGGCAAAATGCCCTTGGTTTTAGGGTTCATCTGGACCTTGTTGCCAGAGTCATGGTGTCATCTAGTGGTGACAGCTTGTATGGGCATACACACAGCACCCACCTCCACTTCCAAACAACTTTCTCCCAAAGTACATCAACTTTTTGAGAGTCAGAAGAGCCCCACCATTTCACAGAAAGCCATTCACAGCTCCAGGAGATTTTTTGCAAAGTCTCCCTAATAAAGTGAAGGGCAAGCTTTGCTTTTCCTGTCACTTCGACACAATTAGTAGACACAAGCTCCTGGGAAAAGCACAAACCACAATATCTTTGAGGGACAGCAATCAGCAGCAGGCTCAGTTGTAAACAAGTTTTAAATTGCCATTCTCAGCATAAAGGTTGCATCTGCTGAAATACCACTTTTACTGATATTGTTAGCAATAATGCTCAAAAATCCTAGTAACAGATGTTAGAGGAAAAAGGACTCAAATTTATACTTTGAGAGCTCCCTTGCATAAGCACATAAATGTGGTGAGATCTCAAGAAATGGCAGCTAATTTTTGAATTGCCAACTTACATCCTATTGGGTTCAAGTTCCCTTAAGAACTGAGCAGCCAAAGCAGCTCCCAAATTCAGAGCACAGCTTTTGCAAGAAATCAAGCTCCCTGTATCTCACTTCAAGCATTTCTAAAGGAATCTGGCCCACCATATATCCCATGCGATAGGGTTATGACAACATGAGTTCCTGCTCCTTGGTAAAACTAGGAACTGATATCCTTGCTCTTAAGCCTGCTTTGGTTTTAAGGAACCTTCAGTGAGATTTAAATTTCGGAGTTTTACCTTTCAGCTGAGACAAAACAGGAAGACAAACATGATTGGTTTTCCAGGCTCAGCTGATGGGTAGGAGCTCGGTTACCACCAGCCCTGTTCCCATAGCCTCAGGCACTGCGCTGAGTCACTTGTCCCACAAGCTGATAAGAGTTACATCTCAAAGGAAAGAAAACTCTCTTCAAATTGGAAGAAGGATCACAGTGTCAGCAGAGAGGCAGGGAAAAACTAATTTCAGCATTGTCCTGGAAACCAACTGGGTTTTCAGGTTCCTGAGGTTTCATCACTGATCCAGCTCAGGTGTTTCCTCGGCAGGTTTGTCTTCTTACCTAGAGCTTAATCCCTCCCTCTGATCTAGTCATCCTGTCTGCAATTTAATGAGCTTGAAATTACTGTATGTTTGTGTGCCCCTCTGTTTGAGCTCTGATCTGTGACACAACCACAGCAGTAGCTGGACTCGCTTCTTTATTGTCTGGGGTTGCAGCCTAAAGGCCAGGCTTGATGCTAAAAATACTGAAATTCAAATCCCAGTTTACATGTGGGGTAAGAGGGAGAAAGTACTCTTCAGAGCCCAGGTTTCTGCTGGGATCCATCCCTAGAGACAGTGCTTTTCAAGCCTGGTAACAGCACAGACCAGGGCTATCTTCATGGCAGAGGATTCCAAACACCTGATCCCACCTTTGTCACAGACTGCATGGAGAAGACTATTAACTACTGCTCGCCTGGGTTCAAAATGACCACGGGAATTATTTATAATCAATGAGCTCTTCATAGCTGCACCAAAATGTTTTCTTCTCTTGGACCTGTTTTCTTCCCCAATCCTACCACCTGTGTTCTGCTTATTCTGTGAGGCTTAAAGACTTCACAGTGTCATCTACCTACTATATCTACTGTGAAGGTGAAGCCCGAGGTAAAGTGCTCAAAGGTAAGAGAGTTATTTTTCAGTAAGTACTCATGAACCTTAAAATAACAGACAACTTACATCAGAGCCTGCATATATAGCACCTTTTGCACCAAAGCAGCTTTCCAAAAATGCACACGCACAGAACCACAGAAATGTAGCCACCTCTAGAGCTGAATACAGCTGCTGCTCATCCAACACAGTGCAATAACAAGGGGAACTACTGCAGTGTCCACGACAAACCTCTGCTTTTTCTGTAAATGCACTATGGATTTCTGCACACTTGCTATATCAGAGGAGACCCATATATTTAAAGGCTTCACCTGAGACAACAATGCAGAGTCAGCAAAATGCATTTCCTTTATGTCTCTTGGAAGGTCAAAACCCCTCCCCAGCAGAATATGCTGGAATACAAACTGCCAGGCTCTTGAGCAATTTCATATCTGATATTCAGGTACTCGCTAGCTCTACCACTCAGTGCCTGCCGTGACAGATATGTCACAACTAAAGGTCACGCCAAGGTTGTCCCTGCCAGACTAGCTCGCTTTACAGGGAAGGCAGATTTGTTTCTCCTCAGTCGCTCGGTCCATGTGTCCCAGGCACCATCGCTTGTTTCGGAGTGCCCTCTGCCGCCCGGCCCACAGCGCTGCGGGGCTGCGGTTAATGAGGCCGAGAAAATTAGCGAGATCTTGGTTAGGGACAGAGAGCAGTCAGCACCGTTCAGCCTCACAGGCAGCTCAGAGGCCCCGTGCAGAGCTGAGACCTGAGCTCAGCATCTGGTTCTAATTACCAGAGACCTAATGGCGACAGGTTTGGAAAGCACTGCCCCCGACCAGGGCAGCAGAGACAGTTGATTTTCAGGTCTGTTTTCTGGGGCAGCTGTACATCATCTCACCTCCCACACCTCCTGCCCAGTTCTTATCGTTTGGGATCCTGGGCAGAAAAAGCAGCAGATACCCCTTGCACCGGCACTGCTGGGATCCTTCCTTCACAGCAGCTGGAGGCAGCTTTACCCTGCACTTCCACTCAGCCCAAGTCATCGAGTGATGAGAAACTTCTGTCTCCAAAAGAAAATAGGAAAGCTGACTTTCATCCTGCCCTAGCCCAAGATGTGGAGCCAGGAATCTCCCTGGGGGGCTGGGGGCCTCTGAAAACCGCACAGAAACAGTTTCTATCTAGGTGGTGAGAGGTCAGATATTCTAGAAGGTTCTACTAACTTACAACCTCTAATACTTGGCAAAATTGTTTAGTCAGTCGGTTATCCTCACAGCTGCAAGTATCCTTACCCTACCCTTACTAATACTCCTGTTCGAGCTGGTGCAGGCAGCCAGGCCTGACACTAAGATTCATGTTTCTGATTCTCAATGCCAAAACATAATGTGCTCCTGCAATTTGTTACTTACCTACCTTAATAAAGTTCTTTTAAGCACAACATCCATAAGTAGCTTTATTAGATCACTCACGCACTATCAGCGTCCCACAAAGGCACAGCACTGTCCTGCACAAGCAACAGCTTTGCAATATGTGCAGGATTCTCTGTGCAATGAGGTTGGGTACTGCAAAGCTGCTAGGTCGGTGCTCCAAAGAGTAATGTGAAGTTGTCAGCAAGGAAATGGTTTGCATGTGAACATGCTCACACAGCCCTCATCTGTATGCTAACAGCAAGCACCTTAAAAAAAGTTTAGATGTGGCAGTCAAAATATAACTCACCAAATCGTGCACCGGGGAGGAGAACTACACAATAGCAATATATGATTTTATCTTTTATCTTTCTGTTATCTAGAGGCATATTCCTCTCTGTGAGGTATTACTCCTATACCTCTGCAAGGATAGAATCCCGTGACTCACCCCTTCTTACATCAGGGTCAGAGTTACCACCCCACAAGTTCACTCCTAATCAATACATGCAGCTGGGATTGTCTCCTAGATTTTCTACAATTCAGACATTTTTTCCCTCCCACAGCAAAGCACAATTTGTTTTGCCAGGCTTGTCACTGCAAAGCTGAGACAACTTGCTTAAGAACAGACCAAGACACATTCCTAGCTCTGTATCTGTCACCAATTAGGGTTTTTTAATTCCCAAAGGTGGGTGTGGGTGTCAGGGCGTATAACATAGTGTTTGTGTGGGTACTTAACACCCACTTTCCCAACAGTCACCCTCAATTCCCTTCCCCTTTTGGCTGCCAGGCTTCCTTCGGAAGAGATACCTGAATGCAGTCAGGTAGGTAACTTCTCCCTTCAGTGAGCTGCGAGCCATTGTTGTCCTCCTGCGTGATTACTGTGGTTACTTATCTATGTCACTGTGTCACCCGCCCTGTTCTGCTCTCCCCAGGCAGGCAGCAGAGCCACGCATAATGTTCATAAACCTTAACATAAGCATGTTCACAGTTTCTTGCTGCTACTGCAAGCACTGAGGCTAACCACAGCCACGCTGACCCTGGAGAGGGACAAGTTAGAGGAACAAGACTCACAGCAACACTATCACTGCTATTAGGCAACTGATATTGTACCAGAAATAAACACAAAGGCATTGCCTAGAACTACAAAGCTCTAGCAACAGGGCTGCTGCATTTGCAACAGCCCCTCAGAAAAACAGTCCTTTTGGGGAGGTTGCACTATTTAATAAGCCAGCTGATGCCAGGACTGCACGTTATCAGAGCTCATCTGCTTTTGATTAGATAAACTAAGTAGCTTATCTAATAAGTACACTATGTCACTTTACAAATCTTGCTCCTTCAGGATTATAACTCCTATGACCTCCCAAATTTTTCATAAGGTCAAAGAAAAAAAAACTTTTAAGCTGTATCTATATTTTGGGAGAAATCCTTTTGTTTACTACTTTTTTTTTTTTTTTTTTTGACAGTGTTCATGTGGAAGCAAGGAGAAAGGATGGGCATACTTAAAGGGGAAAAAAAGTCTTAACGAACTGTTCCATTGGCCACAATCCCTTCCCCCCTCCCCAGCATTTCCACAGAGGACTCTAGCTCCTCTTCGCATGTTTGCTCATTTCACTGGCGCCTCCACCGAGTTCCCATTCTCTCCCGTATCAACCCTGATGCTGTGCAGCATGTGCTGGGTGTCCGCGGGGGGTACCACGACCCCGCGCACCAGCCAGAACATCACCCAGGCACGTTGTGCTAATGGAGGTGGATTGCTGCGCTTCAGTCTCTACACACATAATGAGATTAGCATTTGAATAGTGCTGATCAAGTTACCAGTAGCACTGAACCCTGGGTCCATCAGATGCAAATGAATCACTATAAATTTTGCTCCTTTCTTAAGGGCTCTTTATATGCACGGCCAACACAGAAAGAACTGCAGTGGGTATAGCCAGGGAAGTCTGTCTCTCATCATGACCTGGAATTTCTGAGAGTGAAGAAACCATAGGAGCATCTTTTCTTAGATAAAACTTTTTTTTTTTTTTTAAAAAAAAAAGCATTTCCCTCCCCCCCTCTTTTTGATGCCTCTTTTCTCCCAGGGCTGTTGGAAGGCATCAGAACATATTCTGACACAAGATTCAGGGACAAAACCCCTTCATGTGGGTCTTAATTCTATCTGTTCTTCATTACCTGAGCAGCTTCTGAAAGTTCGGCCAGCCTCCTTGCATAAAGGTTGTATCCTTCCTGGTGGGAGAGTGAAGGTGAAATAGGTCTATGCCATCTCCGGCTGCACTGGTTCAGTATCTCTAAGTGCCTGTGATATTCTGGAGCATTTCAGTATTCTCACCTCCTCAGTCTCCCTGGAGGAAGATACAGAACACATCCCATTTAGGAAAAATCATCTCTAGGGTGCTGCCTTGCATGATTAAATGTGAACTGCCTAATCCCCTCTGTACCTCGATGCATGCTCAATTACAGGGGAGTTTTCTCCCACCTCTGTGCTGTGGCCAGGAGCCCTGAGGGGAGGGAAAGGAGGCAGAGTCAGCTCGTGAAAATGAGATCTGCAGCTGTCAGCAGGTGAGCTTTGGCACACACCATCACCAGAAGCCACAGCGAGAGAAGAAGTCACGAGAGTTCATCATTCCACTAACATAGTTTTAACACATCCACAACATTTCTGCAGGCTTCATAGCACAAGAAACAGTATGACCAAGATATCTCAAAGGCAGTCATCTTAAAGTTTTTAAGAGCATTACGACAAACCAGCTTGTTCTTGTGATAACTCCAGTTGACCTCTACATGCAGTTGGCTCCAGCTGCTCTCATTTCTCTGGACAAACTTGACAGAAAAAAACTAAGACCATGTCAGCTCTCCAGGCAGCCTGAGAGAAGTATGTAAAATAAGTGAGCACTGTGAGGCACACTCAAACTCATTCGCTTCCTGATACAAAACCCTAGACAACTTTAACTGCACTCAAGAAATTCTATGCATCCTAGAACACACAGAAATTGCTGTGTGGGTTAAGATTTGCAACTGGGAGTGACTTTCTGAAGTCCAGTATTAGCAGAGCTCCACTTATTATTCACCACCTGATAGTCACTTCTAGCCCCAGATACTTCTAACAATACTACAAGTGTTTGTTAGGAAGTTTACACCTAATAGCATTCATTTATCCCGTACTCATTCAAAAGAGCAACTTTTGATGCCATCTCCATTTATGCTGGCTGATCTTAACTGATCTTGTCATAACACTGCTTGAGACACTCATTTGGATTTTCATTTTACACAACACATTTATTCTGAGGTGCAAAAAATGAAAATAAATGCAGACGAGCATTAACTTGAATTAGCAAAATATTAGAACTCCTCACCACTTCCCCTGAGAAGAAGCTCTCACATTTCATCACTCCACCTGCTCCCCATGACAGGAAAGGTGTGAAGAAGATACCACATTTGTAGTGTCAATCAGCTCCTATTCCTATGGAGCCTGAGTAGGTACAACTAGCTGCAGGCACAGAGCAATAAAAATTACTCCTTGTCCCAGCTACTTGTATAATAAAGCTGAATGAAATCAATAATTAAGCAGCTCCTGCACGCTACTCCCTGGTGAACCTCCAAGTGGTTTGAGAAAGCCAGTGGTACCTCCCCGTTTTGCTGAAAAGGGGCTCAGAGCCCACCTCGCTGCGAGCCACCCGCCACACAGCCAACAGACGCCGCACGAAAACCATCTTGACACCCGTGGCAAAAGCCGGAGCCATTTTTGAATGAAAGAGGCAGGCTGCAGCCCTTCCATACTGGGAAAGGGCCAGCCCTCGGCTGCACCACACACAAAGACCCCAGCTCGCAGCGCGCCGGAGCAAGCTGCCCTGGGCCAAGGGGACACGCTGGGACTTCCCTCAGCGAAGCACCAACTCACCCGGGGAGACTGAGGTGCTGATTTAAAGGTGTTCAAAGGGGCACCAAGGGGAAGATGGTGCAAGGGCACCAAGGGGAAGATGGTGCAACCGCATCACGGGCAGCGCAGGGCAGGCGCCCACCCGCGCCCTCACGCACAGGTCGCCC
>NW_020799121.1:6040277-6102489 GCF_003259725.1 Athene cunicularia | reverse complement strand
AGGTCGCCCTGCAAGGCTGGGCCTGCCGCCACGGCCCCGCTCCCCGTCACCCCAAGAGCCCGGCCTGGGCCGCTGCAGCCCCGGGCCCTCCCCTGGGGGCCACGGCTGCGCCTCAGAGGCGGCATCCTTGTGGGGACAACCACCCGCTCCCGCGGCCGGGCCCCCTCACGGCCCCCCGCCCCTCAGGGCTGAGCCCCCTCGGAGCGCCGCTTCTGCTGGAGCCCCGCGGGGGCAGCCCCGGCCCGAGCTGGAGCGAAAAAAAACCCTGAAGAGGGGAGTGCGCTTTGAAGAGCACGTTGTAGAAGGACAAGCGTGTAGAAAACGAAAGATCTGCAAGACTTGCGTCCCAGCCCGGGGCAGGGCTCCTTTGTTAAGCAGGGAAAGGGGAGCAATACCTTGGTCCCATGTTTCAGCTCCTCAGTACGTGAGGCTTGCACAAAACATTGATGAATAAAAACCATCATCTGAGATAGACAAGAAGCTGAAGAAATCTGATCTCTCCCTTAGAAAGGTCACCATATAGTGAACAGAACACAAATGTGCAAGATGCTGTAGCGTATAAACTAAAACTCAGTGTATGACAAAAGATTTGCAATAGACACAAAGTTTAAGGTCTTTTATTACATTTTATAGATTAAATATATCTTCAGTAGAGTCTCTTTTTTAAAACACACAAAAGGAAAAAATACATTCTTCATGTACATATGAAATACTGACCACGTAGCAGGGACCATGTACAGTGCAAAGTATGAACACAGCTACAGACATCACCACCTTGGATGATTATCAGGCTTTTTCTACAGTAAAATTAGAACAAGTTAACATTTCTTCCTCCAAAGAGAAATCCATACCCCTCCCTTCCATGGCATTTTGTGGGATTGTGCAGGAAAGTGTTGGTTTGGGTTGTGGGTTTGGTTTTTTTTTTTTTTTAAGGTATTATAAAATCCTTGCATTGCATGAAAAATTATCAAACTCCACAAGCTTCACCTCTTTCACATATTCATAATCATTCTACAATTTTTATTGTGATTGCAGTCCAACTCCAAAAGTGCAGGGGAAACCAGAAATATATATAACCAGGTAAAGAGAAAGGAATGCACCGGACTGATTGTTGCAATGTCTAGGAAACATGTACCCACATGTACACACACATACACAAAAGATGGAAGATAGTGAGGTGTGACAGAAGCTCCTATTCAGTACGCGTTTGGAGTGAGGGCACAGGGTTGCATGTTTCACTTTGGCAGTGAATCTCTAGTGTCTCTCAGTATGGGATGTCATTCTGGTAGTACTGGATCATGTCATATGTCCTACTCCTAGAGAAGAAAAGCAAAGCAGAGGTAAGTAAAAGTTTAAAAAAACACTGCACCCATTGTCACTGAAACAAACATCAAGATCCCACAGAAACAAAACATGGGTGAAGGAAATTAACTGCTAATCAAAACTAGCCCTACATGCTTTGAAGGCATTGTGAAGGCCCACCCAGTTGCTGCTTTGAAAAGCACAAAACATCCTGCTCTTGTTTAAACTAGGTAAAAAAAATATATTTCCATGCTTCTCAGTGTGGCAACAGCAACAGCAGCTTGGACCCTGTGTTTGGATAAGCCTGAAGCACCTCACATTGCACTAGAAGCTTGTTTTAGGAGAAGGAAATGCATAATGAATGAAGCAAGAACATCAGGGCTGCATGGAACAGGATTACGTGGAAATAAAAGTAATCATAATTAAGGAGAATGCTAATAATGAAAATAAAAGTGCAGGGGAAATAATAGCATTAATAGCAGCATCTCTGATGAGTCACTGAACAAGCAAATCTAAGCCCTGTTACAGATAACTCAGTTATCCATGGGCAGAGCTTATTCAGGTCACAGACTAATCATGCTACAGGTAGAAAAGCTCAAGCTTCTCAGAACTAAGCTGGCTGTGGGCATTCACACAGCAGTGTGACCCCCGATATTAATCTAAGATTCTGAGGAGATGCACCAGCAGGCACTAGAAAATCCAATTCAGTTCTAGCAGGGCTATATCTGAGCCAGTGAGCCTTACTAGTCTCAAGCTGACCCCATATGGAACTACACCCGAGTTTGTATTAGACTCTCCAATATATCCCACAAAAGCTGTATTATCTGGGATAATAATAAAACATGCACTTAAGATGTTTACGTATTAAATTTACTGCATTTAAAGTATTAAATGTAATAAAATCACATTTTAGATGTCATTCCCTCTAAAAAGTTTTGCACAAGATAGCAAAATTATCTGTACATTGAAGGAAAAAAACCTGCAGCCGACTGGCTAGCTGGTGATTAAGTTATTTTTAAATTGCTAATTATGTGATAGAACTGATTATTCCATTCAGTATACTGAATAGTAGGTGACAAATAAACATGGCCCAGCTACAAAGACACTCAAAAACTACACTGCCAGTGTTCTCTACTTCAGGCATTTTCCCTAGCCAGTATTACACAATAAGTAACATACAGTCTAGCAAAATGATTAATATGTTAATATAGTACCAAGTCATGAAGAAAAAATTAGTAGAAAGATTAGAACTCATTTCTAGAGAAGAATCAAATACACTTTTGCACAGAATAGCAGCTTTGAACTTCAGGAGGATATTCAGGCAACTTAACGCCTACAAGCAATTATAAAAAAGATTTTGAAAAGTCACTCTAGATCTGCTTCAGCTTCATTCTCGCTCAGACCAACGGACCATGCATATTGTTTGTTAAGAAACCTTCCACTTCCAAAATAAGAGACAAGCTTCAAGACCAATCCCTTGTCATTCTGACCAGAAGGCATAGTATTGAATGACAACAGGAAGAGTATTATTTACTATTTATCCGTTTATTCATAGAGGTCACCTTACCCTATATAAAAGGAGATACCACCACTAGACATATAACCCTAATGGTACAGTTGGCCATGCTCTAACACAGGAGCCAAATTGCTTAACTTTTGGGCCAAAGATTCACTCTGACAGAAAATCTTCTGTTCTTTAGACTAGCCAGCCTTGCTATTTGATCAGCCTGGGCTTAAGCCTTCCTTCCCAGTGTAAAAGGGAGGAGAATGTAGCATGTTCAGAAGCAAAGCTGCTATCCTGCTTTATCTAAATATCAACACCTCAAAAATGTTCAGTATCTGACTGATAAAACTCTACTTTTTAGCTCTGCTCAAAGCTTGATGACCTTCCTTTAGCCATAGGGGAAGACATGCACAGATGCCAAACCTGTTGCTGAGGAAACAATTCTGGATGATCTTGATGATGAAAGTTGCAGCCTCCCGTTCAGTCATGTTGGGGCTGAACCTGTGTCTATATGCAGAAAAATCACAAAAAATAAAGAGTAAAATTAGTGAGGTTTCCTTTCAGCATGATACAAATGTCTCTTTGCACAAGCTCAGCAAAGTGTTCATTTCACTTGCTGCAACTACCTACTTCTTGAGAGACTACCTTGTACAAATTATGTAACATTTTGAAATAAGCATCTGCTGTTAGTCTTACAGTGGAGACAGAGGCTGAACTTTTCATCATTCTAGTGGTATCTCTAGGAACAGATGATCCCTCTTCCTAGGCAGCTGCTGCTTTTAAAGTGTCTTTGTACCTCACAGTACCCTTGAGCTCCAGTCCACCATACTTTATAAATCTTCAGGAAACTGTAGAAAGTTATGTGCAGGACATGCTGAGCTAACTCTGCTCACTCTGGAGCTAACTCTGGAGGCGTAAGCCTGAAGGGCTGTTTAAAGAGTGACATTAGAACCTGTATTTGCCTAAGCTGTTATGTATGTATGTTATGTTATGAATGTATGTTACAACATAGTCCCAATTCAGTACTGTATTATGTGTAAAACAAATCTAAAGATGCTGTTCTTCAGAGTCCAACACCATTTCAGATGACATCAGCCTCTGCACACATTACCTCTCAATTAAAGCAGATCTTTCCTTCACAGTCCTATTTTGCTAGTCCTATGAATTTAAAGATAATCCATGTACTTGCAACAGTCACTGAACAGCTTGAATTTAATTCTATGAGAAGGCCTCTGGAATTCCTACTTTCTGAGATATTCTATAAACAAAAGTCACCATTTTTACAATGTTAAGTCATTTAAGATATCTGAGTAGCATGACTCACTGCACAAGTTGTGGCAGTACACATTCTGTGAAGAACATACAAACACTTTCCAGTTCATACATATGCTGACTTACTTCAACAGCTTGATTGTCTGCCCTCGGAAACAGGGCAGCCCTGTATCCAACATTAATGTAACCAGGGAGACTACAGCATCCATGTAAGGCCTAGAGAAAAAGAGGACAAAAAGGTTACAGCACGCAAACTTCTGCAGCCTTAGTAGGTAAAGCAGGCAAGCTGAGGAGTTCAACGAGCTGGATCACACCTTTTCCTGTAATTAAATCAACACATATAATCCTCTTATATTTGCTGGTGGAGCTACAGCATTGCTTGCAATCTGTCACTTTAGATTTCACTCCTTTTCATTGGACTACTGGATACTCAGAACGCTGCAAGATGAACAGTCTCAAGGAGGATTATACAAAGCAATGCTTTAGTAAACAACATTTCTTTGGCATCTGAAAGGTGAATCAGTGCATCAGAACAACACAAAAGGCTGAAACTAGTAACTACAACAGGAAATTGTAGCACTTTTTCACATCTCCTACCTAATTAACCCTAGTTGAAATGGTGATTAATGTGAGTGTCCTATTAGGGAAAACAAGAAAGATTTTGATTCTTACTGCCAAGTTTTAACAGCATACAAAATGTGTGTAACAACGCATCAATAAATTGGATATAATATATAAAATATTCAAATATAACATAAGAACAGAAAAACCCCCACAAAGTTAGGTTGTAAAATTGCAGGATTATGAAGTTGTTTCAAAGTTTGCAAGCGGACAGTCTGTCAGGCTCAGACCCTCTACAGACAAATGTTTATTATTATGTATCTTTTTATCTGGTTTTAGGCACACAAGCACTTGCACTTTTAAGCAGTTAAGAACACCTTACCTGACTGCCAGATAGCCTCTGACACACATCTCCATAAACCATTTGAATGGAGTTGCCTCCATTTTTCCTCCCATTATCATCACCATCTCATCAGTCAGCTTAATGTCAGGCTCCCAGCCCAGATTCCCACCAGGTGAGCTTTCAAACATGAATCCAAAATCTGTGCACAAAAGATAATCTGCCTCATAAACTCTGTTGGTTAATTGTGCACTGTCAAAGCTGACAGAAGAAAAAAGAGGTGGATTTTGCTTATTAATACCTACTTTTTCTACCAACACTTCAACTCCAACTGGAAAAGAGCTTTGGTGAAGTGTAAGAATACCAACAAAAGAATCATCACCATGACATTAGACTAGACATAAGAATGATGACATCAAATAAACTCCTTATGTTGAAACATATGTGCAGTTCCAGAAAAGCAAACCTAAAGCAGAGGTTACAGCCTCACACAATTATATAAATTTACTTGTTAAATTTAATTCATACCCATATGGTGGTGAAAAGAACCCCAAGATACTTTTATATATTTATACATATATACACACACATGTATGTATGTATGCATAAGTATGTATCCATGTACAATCCATACGTATGTATGTATATACTTTCCTGAAGCTGGTAAAACTTACAAAGCTAAATTTACACAGAAGCAGCCAACACAAATATACATATTATACTGAAGAGGCATGAAAAAGTCCCATGTATATTTAGAAACTGTGAAATCAGTATACAGATTGATCTCAAACGGGGAATGGCTTATTGTCTTCTATGAGCAATACTTTACAGCAGAAGGAAAAGGTAACTACTGAAATTTGAATGTGGATATGACTGACCAATATGAATGATGTGTCCCTTTTTGTCCAGCATGATGTTGCCATTATGCCTGTCTTTAATCTGGAGCAGAAACAGGAGAAGACTATATGCAGCCATACTGCGGATGAAATTATAGCGAGCCTGTACAAACAAGAAGTTAAAACAAATCAGAAGAACACAGAAAATTTAATAACTCCCCATCCTAGGAGGAGATAGAGCTGAACAAAGTTATTTTCTTCTTTCCCGTTCGTGCTTAGTTTGAAGCAGCGTTCAGTGATATTCCCCACACATCTACAGCTGCAGTAACTACTTTAGCTAACTCACTCATAGCTAAAAATGGATTATCAGCATCAGAAACCAGATATAGCATTATGGTAGTCGTTATCCAATTATCTGTCATTATTTCTTATAGCTAAAATATTTCTCAGCTGAGATTTTGCTGTGCTTGCCAACTGATATTTTACCTTCTGGAATGCAAGGGTAGACTCATCTCCATATTGCCTTGTAAAGTAATCATACATCCCAAAGTCTGTCTGCCTGCCCAGCTGGTCACGGGATGTGCAGTCAGGAATGCATTCAATAACACCACACTGAAGGGGAAGAGGAGAAACAGGTCTGTAAAGCACACTCCCAACATGTATTCTGTTCATGGTTCTCGGCAGTCATACAGGTCCTCAGAGAAACGTGGGGAAGCCTATAGATCACTGAATACAGAACTTCTAGTTCATTCACAAAAAAAGTATCTCCAGTTTTTTAGGATTTCTGTGCAACATAAGACAAGCTCTGTGACTTTCCACTGACTTGCACAATGCAGTCTCAAAAAAAAAAAAAAAAAAAAAAAAAAAATTTCAAACAACAAACATGAATCACTATGGGCTGAAAAACTTCAGAGCCAAAAGCTTTAGAAAAGCAGGAGAGGAAAGACTTTTTGTTGCTGGTACTCCAAATATTTGGCAGAAGTGATGTGGGCAGTATTTCCTTGCAGTATGGAATTTTTATGTGTGCTGGAAGAGAGTCTTTTTTGATTAGGAACTATTTTCTTCAGCAGTACAGTTAATTGTCCACTTACCCCAGGAGCTGTGGCCACCACTCTGTAAGGAAACACAAAAAGATCCAGGCCTACCAGCTGAAATATGTTCTTGAAGAGATCGATGATTTGTAAAGCCAACATATCCTGTTATACAAGAAAAAAATTGCACAAGTATTACAGGGGTTACGGATCATAAGTTAGATTATAAAAATGCTCTGAAGAACTCTGAAGTGAACATTAAGTTACCCCAGCAGGTCTGCAGATGTGTGCTTGTGCGTGCATTGTGGCTTTGGGGAAAATCAAAAAGGGAAAAGCTAAATGCTGTTTAAGTGTGTAGAAACAACACTGAAGATTTAACTGCTGACCTATGAAAAACAAATTTTTCCATCACTCTTTGCTAAGAGGGCTAGTAATAACTCCAGGGATAATAGCTAGCATTCCCTCTTAATCAAAAACAATCAAACTTCAATGTGCAAGATATCACCTTGGAAAATACTGCTGTTACCAACAGTTCCATCGAAAAACAAACTCTTTTTTAGAGTTTTAAGTCATGGTAAACTGTCTCGAAAAAATGGTCTTTGTTTCCAAACTAGCATTTCTCTAAGTGGCACAACACAGTTCTCTCCCTCAGTCTATTACTAGCAGAGATTATCAAAGTTCCAAAGAAAAATATTTCTGTACTAAAATTTTCATATTGTCACCTACAAATCTGTCTTCTATAACTGCAAAGCCCGATAGCTTTGTACCTGTCTGCAGTCATCGCCCACTTTAAAGATAGCGGCCTGCCAACAGATTTTTTTACTGTCCACCCCTTCTTCTGCACTTTCATCTATGGAATCAGAACGACAACGCAGACCTGCAAAAAGAGTACAAAGCAAAATCCAGACACAGACTTTAATTAGCATCATGACAAGTCCTCTGCACTCAAAACCACATTTCACTGCAGGTGCACTACAGATATTTCTGCCTTGCAAGGTGAATGCTGTAAGATAGTTCACTTTTGTCTATTGGAACTGGAACATATCAAAATAGTGTTCATGATTTACCTGATAAACGCCCGAATTGCATTAAGCTAATCAGCTGGAGCATCCCACAAAATGTATTATGAGAAAAAAACTGCCAAAATTGCAGTTTGCTACAGTGTAAAAAACAGGGAAAGGCAATCAATTTATATGTTAGTCTAAAGTAACTGTTAAATTTTCCTCAAGATACATGTGGCTTGCTCCCTGGGAATTAAAAAATAGTGCAAAAAATGGACTTAAGTTTTCAGAATTTTATTCTTTCTTCCTCTGATACAGTTTCGTTTCTGAGCTGAACCACCGCAGATGAAGTTCAACATGGAAATAATTTCACTACAGCAGTACAGGTCATAAAAGCAGACAATTTTAAAGGAATTGCTGACTCTTATTAATTAGTAGTGTCAATGATTAAGACACAGTTACTAACCTTCTTTTTCAAGCTCACTAACTCCACATCGTTTCACTTTAAATTTGGCCAGGTAGGGCGCTTTTGCTGCACTAAATTGTAATAAAAACAAAGATGATAATGAGCGCAAGTTAGCCAAACAAGAGTTTCTAGAAAAATACATAATTATCTTAATGGCAGATTATTACAAGAGCATGGTACCTCTGCATAGGTGTTCCTGATTTGTAATCAATGTCCAGAACAATAGCTTCAGGATTGCTGGGCAAGTAACAGCCTACAAAACAGAGCAGACAGCTGAGAAAAATTAAGTTGGAGAATTACTAATGCTGGTGTCTAGAGCTTCAGTACATAGTTTTGAATCAAATAAAATGTTAAACTCGAGATTACAGCCTGTGAGCCACAAAGGACACAGTATTCTTTGCATCAGTGATTGCCAGAAGCTGATAGAATACAGTTTTGAACTAATACTGCAGACTCTGTACCACAGAAATGTACAGACAGGACTTCTCTTACATAGTCCCTAATAAGATGTGGCAGTATGTCCCAGTGCACTAGGGAGGGCCCTTAGCAACCAACACATGGCAGGAGAATTGAGATCTGTTAGTCAGAGATCAGGAACAGCTTTCATCAAACTCCATTTTAAAAAGAAGATTCAGATTGGGAAAATTTCTGTTCAAGATTTGTAAGGACCTTCAGGCAATGATGTTTCAAGGGAATGCCTGATGGGAGAAAAAGGAGAATGAAAGGAACTGGACACGCTTCATTCTTGAGATAACATAACTTCTCAAAAGCACCTCATCTTTTCAAAAAAGAAAGTGGTCAAAAGAAAAAGAGCTTATTTATCTTCCCTCTGCAGACATACATTTCTACTTCTATCTGTGATGTGCTCTTGAGCAAGTTTTGATGCACGATACACAAATTATTTGGTGAGTAAAAATATTTGAATTGTTTCAAGAGAAAAATAATCCAACTGTAACAGAAGAACACTCGCCAGCATCAAAACTAGAGCTGTCACTTTCAGAGATTTCAAGATTTGTTTGCAGAAAATACAGTACTCATGTTGAATACAAAGAGCCCACTATATGATACGATTAAATCACTTCTTACCAGGCTGCACTTTCACCTCAGATAGAGCGCTCAAACAAGCTTTTTTTCTTTCATCTCCTTTAGGGAATGGCCTAGAAAGATGACTGGTATTTTATTTATCTGCATACTACATATTATTTTATGCACTAGTCTCAAATTTATTTCAAACTTTTACTTCACTAAAAATGTTTCTTCCTGTAACAACAAAGATCTCTTACCGTACCATATCTAGAGAATTTACAGGTTCAGTACCCAACCAGAACATTTTCTATCTTAATGAAGGTTACAGTCTTTGTAGATTTAACACTGATTTGACACACAGGTTGTTGACAAACCCAAAGAGCATAAGAGAGATAAATGAAATATACAAAGGCTCTTCCTTACACAGAAATTTGGGCATAATTATACCTTTGTAAGCTATAGTTATATCAATATAACTTTCCCTTGTGGAACTCACTCTAGAATAAGAACACTGGTAACTGAAAAAGGACAAGCCAGCAAAATGCCTATGCAATTACACGCCTAATTTGTTCACATACTTAGCATGACTGCAGGTGTCAATTGGATAATTGGTAACATGGTTAACGATCAGTATATACAATTACCCAATTTGCACAGGCACTCCTGTTAACCATCCACTGAAGTCAGCCACACAATTGCATGCTCACCTGGTGTAGCAGCACGCAACTGAACGGTATTACTTATGCTCTCGTTTAAAGCAGTACAGCAGATTACTGAAGCAGCAACATAACACTTGATGAAATCATCACAGATGATACATTTGTTCATTTATGCCATCTATGAAGCAAACAGCATCTCCTTCTATGTTGTCTTTACATTGGAGATGCACAAAAAACAGATTAATTTCAAGGCTGGAGTGCAAAACGCAATGCTTGTAAAGCACAATTATTATCTGTTGCTTAATTACGACTTCATATAACAAACAGAGGATTGGCTTAATTCTAAATATCAAGATACTCAGATCCTAACCTGCCCTTTTAGCTCATCCTACTGGGTGAAAGCATCTTAACATGCACACAGAGGGCATTTGATTGTTTCTGTGATGTAAGTATCCTTTAGGCTGATGCCCTTATACTGGTGGTTAGCAAAGCCTCATTTTAAACGAGGCATGTTCCAGGACATACATGTTATATGACTTTCAAAATTTCATATACCAGAGAATGTTTTAAAAATATGCAATGAAATCACAGTTATAGACAACTTGTGTGCTGAGCTGCTGCCATCCACTGGCAAGCTTTATAAAAGTTAAATTATGTAGCTTACTGCAGTCTTCACCGTTAACAGTGAGAATATGAGCAGGACCTTCAGTTTTAAGAGATCAGTGATCCAATGTTTAGGACATAAAATCTTTCTCCATAACCACAATTTAGGAATGGAAGAAAAAGACTTACATATGCAAAAGAGCAATCGTCTTTGTATTGCACTACACAATTAAATCTCTTTAAGAGGAAAAGACAATTTGGAGTTTTAGCAGAAGGTAAACCATCAACCCATGCCTGAGGTTTTTTAGTTTTGTGGTGGTTTTTTGTTTTGTTCTCTTTGCTTGTTTTTAAACTCCTCCCAAAATGCTGATAACAAGTTATAATCTATCAGTGCATTTTTCTATGGAACCTCATACCACTATTACCAACCACAGTGTTTTTGATAAAATCAGATTAAAAACTAAAGTTCAAGTTTAGAATCATCTGCTTCCAAAGTAAAAAAACCTGGCTGTTTCAGATGGACTGTTAGCTCAAAGCACGAGCACTGAGAGCAGGGCAGATAAGAATTATCCCTGAAGGTCAAATTAAAATAAGCCTTTGCATCCTATTACAACTATTAAGTTACATTTTAAGAAAAAAATCAATCTCTTATCATAGAAATAATTAGTTATTTTTTCCGAAACACACCATCCCACTATCCCTAAAAGCAACTTAGCCTCTTAATGAGGACACTGGAACAATGAGCCCCAAAAAAGTGCAATTCTGAAGTAGGGCACTTACTTGATAATGGCTGAAACGTTGGTGATTTTATTAAAGAAATCAAATTCGCGTTGGTAGAACTCCTTGGCTGGGCCAGATAATGAGCCAGTTATCTCCTCTACTAGCTGTTCCAGAAGTTCCCCAATGTCAGCTGCATGTGAAAAAGGAAGCATTTGTGTTAGAAGTATTTCAGAAAGCTAAATGATATGGGTGGTAGAAATAGCCACCTTCAGACAGTATTCGAAAAAGGGTACTGAGGCAAACATTGCTGCATCTCTTTTGACGTGTTCTGTCAGGAACTTCTAAGGAACAGGCCCTACCTCTACAAATGAAAGAGAAGTTCCTAGCTAAAATGCCAAGAGGGAGGCAGGAAGGAGATTTAGTCTGAACTGAGACAAGGAAGGGAGCCAAGCTATATTTTAAAGCACTCACGATCTTTTTGGTGTCCTTCTTCATCCAGGTAAATATTAGTTTTCATGTTCCAGATGAATTGGTGAGCCAAGAGCTGGGATTTGGCAGCTGCCCACAGGATGTATTCTCTAACGTAACCCATCTGCAACCACATCCAGTCCAGTAAGGGTCAAAGATCATTCATTACAAATCTAGCAGACTTCTAACAGCTATTCTTCAAACTCAAAAATACTTAATGGATGGGAAGACCACTTCTGCACTCTCATTCACATTGCTAAAAAGACCTTTGAAGAATGACAGCATATTTTAACAGGTAGTAAATTGACCTAAACTCCCTTCAACGTTATTACTGACTCACTTCATTATTCTAACCAACTTTCTTCCCACTTCTGTACCATTTTCTATCTGTTCTATTTGGATTTAAAATCCTTTTTTTGCTTAGGGCATCTCCTAGTAAGTATACAAGGCACAGTGCAATAGAGTCGTTGGTCTTGCCTGGTATCACTAAACACTCCTGTAATACCAGAAATCTAGGCAGCGTCATGTGGAGTGTACATTTTGGTGGCAAGAACTGCACATGCTGGCACAGTTCCAAAGTAGTTCTGGAATGTAAGAACAAACTTACAAAAGAAGTTGAAGTGGACAAGGGAATCCTACTCATTCCAGAAGTTGCATTCCCTTTACTTGCAACTGCTTCTGTAGTCTGTAGATGTTTCTATGCTTGACTGACAAGATGTCAGATGCTCATGCTCTGCACTGCAGAGGATACTTATGTATGCAAAGGTCTCAAAGAATAACTAAATACAGTCACCTACTCCACTGGCTAGGGATTATTTTCACCTGAAAATAATGCACTGACCAGAGTTCACATACCTTTTGGGCAGGTAATGTCACATTAATGAACTCTGAACCTGGGTGTCAAGCTTTACTTCTGGCTTCTGCAAGATGAAGCTAAAATGCAATTTCATATATGTGATGGAGCACAAGACATCGCTAGATGTCTTCTTCAGTTAACTCCACAGCAAAATGATTAAGGATAGTGATTTAATTTCATTACTGCTTGTCTCATGCAAACATTCAAAAGCTTTATTCAGACAGTCTCCTCATCTGTGGTTTCCCATAACAAAATCTCTTTCCTGACAGATGAGCTACATAGCCTCTGGTTTCTCAAGTTTATCTGTTCATAAAAGAGGTGTATCCAAAGCAAGACAGCCTCTAGAGACAATAATTTCTTCTACGTGTTAGACATATAGGACAACAATAAGCAGCATTAGTTTAAGCTTAAATTTTGTTTGATTTGCAGTTTTAAGTCTAAAAGCTGCTTTAAAAATCTGGTTTGTTCAAATGCAGCTGTTTCATATCCTTACCTTGTCATACCGAAGTGCCTGCACAATCTGTGGAATGTAGAATAAAATGGCATCCTGAAAAAAATGGCAGGGATATTATTGTTTTAGTAGTTGAAGGGAAGACAGGTCACATGCACAGAGAAAAGCTCCCTTCAGTTAGGTGAACAAAATATAGTCCTGCCTACTTAAACGATACAGGCCACCTCCTCAAATCAAACTATTTTTCTGTCCAGTTACTTCCTTCAAAAATACCATTAATAACAATGTATTTTACAATCCTAATACAAGTCTGACAAGTGCTAGAAATCCAGCCTTCTACTTTAGAAGAAACACCTTTCCACTGAGAGAAGATTCAAAAGGAACAATCTGATTAAGAGCAGCCTGAAGAATTCAGCTTAGGGAGATCTATGACAAAAGAGTTGCAAGTACACAAGCCAGTATTTGTGGGACAATTAACTTTAACTTTTCATCCCAACATATTCACATTCTGCAGTGTGGTGTGCCCATTTAGCATGTGTGTTTCTCCATGGTATTAAAATGAAGTCTGTGGCCACAGTGACTAAGGCCATTAACTTTACTTGGGGTCTTAAGGCTCTCTTGGAACTCATCTTACCGGAGGAAAAGATCGCAGGACTTTAACCCCATACTGAGCTGTTAGAGGATGTGGTGGATACATGCTTGAAAAATAGGAAAGGCCGGTTGGAGGATCTGTTGGTGCCCAGCACAGAACATGGCTGAGCTCAGGTGCATCAGCATCAATTGTATGCCAGGTAACCAAGTACTGAAAAAGCAGGTCAGACATGTTAGGGTTAATAACGTCTGGGTAACACACATCAGAGAGTAATGCTATCATCTAGCACCTTATAGCAGGGGAAGTGATACACGCTACATTTTAGTTTACAAAACCACAGCTATTTTATCTAAAGCATTTTTTTTTCCATGGAAATCTAACCATTGGAATTGCTTCACCTCCCACATCACCAGATGAAGCTAGTGAAGTCAACTGACTAAAAGCACAATACAGGGGTTCTAGTATAGGGAGAAAGAAGAAAGGAGAAGTCCTTTTGTAAGAGTCAAAGAAGGATCACTTTTCCTGTCATCTATTTTATATGTGCTGTACAGAATGCAGCTCTGACAAGACCATCCCTCACATGGCTAGAGTGCTTCACTGCAGATCAGCATGAAGAGTTTCCTCTATTTTACAAGGCTTGGCCTCCTGACACACAGAACAGGTTAAGCTTGAAATAATTTCAGCAGCAGCACTCACCAATGCTCTTTTTACATATTATGCAAAAGACACAGAAATGGTGGCTGTGATGAGTTTTGAGATATTTTGCGTATGGTGAGAACATTCCCAGGAGCAAGATGTACTATAAGCTAACTAGCCACCTACTCACTGCTGTGATTCCTGCCTCAGCACCCTGTTTCCACAGCTGTTCTGTCATTCTCTCCTACAGAGCTATGGTTAGCACTAGAACATACTGTGTTAAGTAAAGACTATATTTTCCAATCTATCTGGATGATAGGGGGCCCTGTAACAGCATAAATATTCACAGGTACCTTTATTGCTTCAGGAACATCACTAACAGCTCCTGGGTCCAACCGAACCAGACGGGTCACTTCTGTTCCAATAGCTTCAGTGTTCTTAAATCTAAGTATAACCAGAAATACAAAACATTATTAGAAAATTTTGACAGCCTCTTTATTTATGTGAAGATGAGGACAGCAAAAGGCAGAAAAGTATGTGCTTAATAAACAAATAATTCAACTATGAAATAAAGGACACTGAGGGACCAAAATACTGTCAAAAGGGTTCAGGAACAACTGGCCCTCATCCAATGCTTTTGTATAAACCACTAGTATTTTAGCCCGCTATTGGATTCCTGGCTGAAATATACTGTCTGGGATTCCACAGAAACCAGTGTGCAGAACTCTACTTGGCAAAAACTATCACTGTTGTAAGGGGGAAAGTATTTCCTTTCCCTTCTGGAGCCAACTATGCTAATTCTCCTATAATACTTATTAAAGTACAAGCCAATATATAGCTAGAACACTTCATTCAAAGACACTTCTGGCACTGTTTAAATGCTATGCCTGCTAATGGGTTAAATGCTATTAAAAACCAAATATGAGTTCTTCTAAACAAAACACTGTCTAAGTGTTTGTGAAGAATGGGCAGCAGGAAAGGAGGCTGGATGCCACTACAGCCTGAGCCAAATGAGTGTATTAAGGAATGTAGTTCTTTTCATTTCAAAGGTCTCAACCAGCTGTGAGAGAGGGCTGTAAACAGGACCAAGTGCCATCAGTTCCTACAGCGTAAGTACTCACTCAGCTTCTAAGGCAGCAGGAATTACACCAGTTCTTTCTTTTGAAACATCTCACCTGGTAGGCAGCTGTACAGCAAGATGAGGAGAAATGCTCCAAGCCAGATTTACATTATCCTTCCACTGCTTCTCACTGAGACTGATATACTTAGACCTCCAGTTTGCTACACTGCTCTCTCCAGTTTGATCCAGCTCTAGCTCAGGGGAGGACAGTGGATTGTACCATGTGATTAAGCGTTCAATCTCAGTAGCCTGAGGGAAACAAACAAAAAAGTGTTTTCTGGAAGAAGAAAACACACTCCCAATTTCATAGTTTAGTTTATGCATCCTGCAACAACGACGGGGTTTTAGAAATTCATGCAGTTTCCCCATTCTTCCGATGACCCACCAGCAATGAAAGCAGTAATGTTCTTCGCTTCATGTAGTACTTGTGTAGCTGTGTACCTCTGTTAGTCTTCTTAGACATTCCTTGAGAAAAGGATAAAAAAAGTTTTCAGTGGCTTTTGATCAGTATGTTAAATAGTGCTTTCAATCTGTCCATACCTGGCAACATTAACATGTAAGAACATGTAAGAACCATAGGACACTTGTGAATTTAGATCAGAGTGACTTCAGAAAGTCACTACTGCAGCTACTCATACTAGAGTTGTTCTCTGAATACAGGGAGTACAACGGGCTACAGGGATATCAATTTAGCCAGTACAGCATGTGGAAACACGACAGCCTACTAAAAAGAAAGAGCACATAGTTTACAACTGTACAAAAACACAGCCCACAATCTAATGTCACTGTGCTGTCCCCAAAAAGCAGGAGGGGCATGTTTGCACGGAGCAAGCAATTTCCTCACAGGATTTCAGTATATCTTGACCTCCATTATTTCTTCTGCACTACAGAATTGAACATTCTATCAAAAAAGCAAGTAATTTAAAAATGTCGCTGCTTGATATCAGTGAGACTTTTCCCACCCTCTTCTCCAGAGTTTGACATTGGTAATTCAGTATCTGCCAGATGAACTTGAGCCCAATGTCAAAGGTAAATATTGACCTTAAGCAACATCTACATATAAAATATACCGTAGAGTTGGGAACTGGTTACAATCAAAAAGATACCTGATTTTTTAGATATGGTTGACATGCCACTGGACAAAGGGTAAGTATTTATCCACCCTTGCGTAGCCTGTTGCCGAGATCCAACATTGATATCCAGGTTGCTCCTGGTGTCTTGATTATCTAACAACAGAGCACAGATCCGATGTAGAATCCAAACAAAGAAACAACAGGCTTTTGAAACAGCACATAAAAGGAACTCACCAGGTGGCACAAGTTGGCTGGCAGTCAGATACTTCTTGTCTGAGAACATTGCTGTCCAAAACTTGATCAATATGCTAATATCCTCACGAAGCCTCTTTTCCCCTTGTGTAGGGAACTTTGAGGGACAACTTGAAAAAATTACACAAACAACGTGAAGCTGAACGTATTAGGAAAAAAAACCCCAAACCCCACAAATATAATCAAGTTGTATTTCTTATTCTGACCAGAATCTACAAGAATGAGACTATACATCGCTACATTTTATCTTCAAGACTTTAGGATGTCTGACTGAAGAGTCCAAACTTCCTGTTATAACTGAAAATTAAGGCAGCAGTCTGTCAGCATCCTGGATTCATTTTAAATTTAATATTATGACTGACTGACCTCCTCACATTCTGACATTCCTATCAATTATATTCTTTTCTGTTGTGCCTACGTCAAATGCAGTAATCATCAGATTCAGTGTGGGTGTATTTCCAAAACAACAAAACTGTGCTTCAGCTGCATGCTCTGTAACAGCAATTCTTTAAATCGTACAAATCTAGGTACAGTTTTGAGAAGTAAATAAATGCCAAAATAAGGAAAAAAACCCCAAACCCCAGTCCTGAAAATACTACTTTATAAACCACACAAAAGCACAAGGAAAATGAAAGTTTCTGTTAAAATGGGTGAAAAAGGAAAGGAAGAAGTTACATCACTAGATAAGAAAGACAGCTGCTGTTTTGAAGTATCATGGAAGGTTCAGGAAATCACACACACACTTTCAGTGAGTAGTTGCAAATAAAAAAGTACCTGAAATAGTCAAAGGCAGTGGAATAAATCTTTTCTCTCAAAACATTTCGAATAGTTGCATTTGGAACCACATCAGCATGCAGCAAAGACAACCCCAGAGTCAGCAACCTAATAAGAAAAATAGAGAATTAAAATTTTGGCACTCCCACAATGGTGACCAACGCCACACCATACAAACCACAGCTACAGCCATAACTCCCTTCAGTTCATTGAAAAATGTCTGTTTCAGAGCTTTGGCAAACTGTTCACATTATCATCAGTCTGCTTCTAAAGCTGTAACTTCTGAACCATAGAAAGTAAAAGCCTTCAAGTCACAAAAAGTGAAAACAACTGATGGAGCAAACTTATCTCCAACTGATACATTGACAAGATCCATGATGTGGGCAATGCACTATATGCAATTATCCCACAAAGTTTTCTGAAGCACCAAAAATTAATTTCAAGCTAAAGTTAGCTACTTCTGCTTTGAAAATAGAGATCAGACTCTACATCATTGCAGGCTTTTAAGGGAATTTTCACAACTTGAAGCCAAGGACAAGTTATGCATTTAGTTCTTTTCTCCCACCTCCTTACAACCTTATTTCTTCCACCAAGGAAAAAAACAAAAATACTCACTTAAATCGGGGTCCAATTGCTGCCACGTGCCGATTCAAGCTGCCTTTTGCCCCTCCAATGTTCAACGAAAGAGACCGTTGGAGCAGGCTGGAGAAGATCTCTATTTGGTCAGAACTGCAGTACTTGGCTATTTCAAATCTCTGCACCAAAAACTGAGGAAGAGAAACAAACATTCCATGCCTCCTATGACCTTTTTCATCTCAAAAAATCACCAGTCTTTTCTGTTTCAAAGACCTTCTCCCCCTCAATTATTATGCTCATCTACAAGAGCGTGTCTCCTGGCTTTGAGGCAGACAGACCATCACGACTCCAGCCCTTCCCTGAACCATGAGAACAAGTAGTGCAGAGTAGCTCAATCACAGCGTCGCTGCAACACTGTCATAGGTGGGACGTTCTGCAAGAAATACACACCTCTATCCAGATGTAATGTGGGGTCACCTCTGGCGGGCAAGGCCTCGGCTGGCTCTCTTCTGAGGCTGCTAATGGATCTGCTTCTTTCTGTTCAGCAGAAAACAGACCAACTTTCTGCTCCACTGTCATTTGCCAGGCTCCTGCCATTTCCCGCATGAACTGGAAAAAGGAAGGTAATTGTGTTTCCTGTTTTAAGAGCATCTTCTTATATGGAAAGCACAATCTTTATCCGTAGTGCATACATGAATCTAACACATCAATTAAAATTCACTGCAATGTTAACAGAGAGGCAGACAGGTCCATACATCCCACCTGAAACAAAATGCTTCTTTCACATCCTAAATTATGAAGGGAAGAAAGACTCCCCAGACGTTCAGCTAGTAGCAGAAAGACTAAGGGCAACAGCAGACAAGTGCTGTATTTTGTTGAGAAGACTGAACTGTTTGATGAGCTGGTGCCATCCATTCCCCTGCTCTACTAAAGGTTACTTCCCCCAACACCAGGACAGCAGAGACAAGTGTATGGCAGGTTCTCACGTGCTGCAGGACATACCCTGGTCCATGAGCACACACAGAGCTGATGAAGTGCACAACATAAAGATGGCACATAATTCACTTCTGGTGAACTTGCTCTAGGGAGCAGCATCCTCTGGTAGAATAGAGGCCCAGCAACCAAGGTGCTTATCTGATCTCCTCAACAAGATACAAAGAAATTCCCCAGAAGCTTAAGAGAAAAATTGAAATTGATGCTTAAAATGTTAAACACTGAAGTGTGCATGTAATCTGACCTATGTAAATTCAGATTGATTATCTCCAGCAAGTGAAACACTTAATGCTCACTAACCGGAGCAATTACCAGAGGCAGCTTTCTCAGCTGTGTGTGGGCTGTCACTACACCATGCTGAGTTGCTTTATTACTATAACATTCATCCCCATCTCACAAAATACAGCTGATCTAGCCTGTCACAGGATTAGGACACTTGTAAGCCTATTTTTTATGCAAGGGTGCAATGCCAGACACCAGAGGCTCTGACTGATGAGCAGGGACACTGATTTCTACTTGTTTTAAATCATCATTCTATAAATTGTGTTAGTTTAGAACCTCATTCATGAGCAGCTCAGGCACCTCAGCAGCAAAGTAAATTGTACAGCTGAGATTCTAACAGATTTCCTTTGTTATATCATTCCTGCCGCTGAGAAAGATCCATTTCCCATGATCCACTTCATGAGGGTGTTCAGGCTTCCCAAAATACACGGAGAGAGACTTCCTGGCAGGCTAAAGTGATTAACAATGTACTTAACATACTTATGTGACAGAGATTCACAATAGCTGTGAATGTCTTAAAATTTTCTCTATTCCCCCCTTGCAGGGGCAGAAGAAGAGTTGTTAAATAGCTTCCTACCGGCACTTCTATTCCATTCTTGGCAGCAAGCAGCCACTCCCAGCAAGCAATTGCTGTTTCCATGCCATGTTCATTGAACATTCGCAGGGGTCCCCAACACAGATGATGAAGGAGCTGAGGGTCACAGTCTGAAAACAAACATTCAGTCAGATTTCTCCAACAGAATAAATTAAGCGCTTCTCACATCAGCATGAAATTGGAGTGCACAGTACGTAATAATCAATTCCTAACAAATAGCTTCTACTTTAAGAAGGTTTTTCCCTCAATATAAGCCTAATTGAGAAAACTCAAAACACAGTTTTGCTTCAATTTGATGTGTACTGGGTTTGTATACAGAGAGTTTTTGTAATTCATTACTCAGGGCATTCAGAGCCAGAAAGCAGAACTATATTTGTTTTTCATTACCTTTGCTACTTATTAGCAGTGCAGTCAACTTAAACATGGCCTGGGTGTAGAATTCAGTGTGGCCTGATTCAAGAGCATCATTCAGCTCTTTGACCATCAGTTTATTCAGGTCAGATGTTCGTCCTGTAGCATTTGAGAACTGAATCATTCCAGAAACCTGTAAAATAGAATGGGTTTTTCAACAGAGAACAGTATTTTTAGGAATCTAGTTTGGTATTGGACATGTGCTGACTAATAAACTCCACAGAGACACCTTTGTTACTATTTTGCTAAATCTTTAGCTTATATGAAATCTAAGAACTTTCTGCAAGACCAAAAGTAAAATGATCTGTTTAATAACCTAGGAAAATTATACCTTTTCTCTTGAAGGAATTTAGCTTTAGAGTCTGTGCTTAAAATAATACAGAACCATACAACAGTTTAGACTGGAAGGGATATCATCCCCTGAAAAGCCATGCCAGAACTCACGGACACTCCACACTCACAAGAAAACCTCTACTTACCTCTCCTGCGTAGCGGTTGCGCAAATTGAGAGAAGCCATGAAGTTGGAATAGTCCTTCTTCACACAAGTTGGTCTTTCAGTTAGCTGGGTTGCCTATGACCAAACCATGTACAGCTGTTTATACTGTTTGTATCTAATAATTTCCTTTTTTTTCTATTTATACATTCACATAGGTTTTAAGTTTAGTTTTCTTTATGCTAATAAACAGAATAATATCATGACTATTAAATGTAACAATACTTGGACTGATAAAAATGAAATGAGGAACATGTGCATTAATTCCATGTATACAGATTGAAATATATACATATCTGTATATACTTTTTGAAAAACAAACAAAAAAAAAAGCATAAGAAGGGTAGAATCCCTGGGGCTCCTGCTCCCTTTTCATGAACAGGTAAGGAAGAAGACAGAAGAGAAGATACAATCTTGGTTCTGATCTCTCCACACAACAGCTTGCTGAACCGACACTAACGCTGAGAGACTATTTTGTTCCTGTCTTTAAAAAGTGCAAACAAAAGAATGATTCTTTATACTGTAAAATGAATTTTTTATACTGAGGATTTAATACTAAAATACAAAGCCAGCAAACCAATCAAAAATTCAACACTTCTGCAAGGCTTTGCTTTCGTGGATAAGCTTTTGGGAACTATTCTTATTACATGTCTTGGATGTAATATTTGTGTGCTATCATCTCTGTATTAGCAATGTCCAGTCCATGGGAATAAAGCAGGAGGAAAAACAAACTGCCAGCAATCTGAAAGAGCTTTTGTCACTTGCTTGACATGCAGGAGGGCCTTAATCAAAATAAATACTGTTAACATATTAGGAAAATAAGAAAGCTGTTTCTCTTATTTCTTTTCAGTTGTAAAGTTTCAAGTTTCTTCCAGCATAGTCTTTATTCTAGAAGGTTTTTTTCACCTTGCCCCTTTAGGGTACTCTGTGACTGCACTTAGGAGTCCTTGGAGTTCTTTATCCTATTCCAATTTAATGACCAGCACTGTCTAGAAGGAGGACTGTAACAGAGAACCAAAAGGAAATCCTGCTAAAGCTGGCCATGAAGGGCAGATTCAGAGCGGCTGACAGAAAACAAGTTGGCTGATAATATAACAGATTATACTGGGTGTTTCTTCAGGAGATAAGAAATTACATGAAAAACTGCATGAAAAGTTCAATACAACAGCATGTTTTGAGCGAACCCATGTAAAACTCAGTGCAAATGGGTGTCACCCAACACTCACCTATGTTACTATTCTAGAAAGCAGCTCTTTTCAGTCTTACACAAAGATACTACTTTCAAATCATTAAAAATAATCTATAAAAAACTCCTAAACAGCATTAGATCACAGTTTTGTTTTCTTGCCTGTTACCATCTTACTGTTCAGTATTTTACAGAACAACGTGATTAGAAGATACCTTGATGAGATGGAAAGAAATAAGGTACCTTTCCGATTAATGTTCAAGGACTGACAAAGGTAATTTAGAAAATCTGTATTATGTGGCTACATTGAATGTTATAAAATTAACATGACTGCTATACAACTGCACAAATAAACAAACAAACAAGAATTGTGCCTAATACTCACGCCCAGTGTGGTGTTCTGTCTGTTGTAGCCTGCAAAGTGCAAAACACTTTCTGTAGCCATAGCCAGTCCTGTGTGCTGGGACAAACCTGATACCCAGTTCTGATGTTTATTTAGGTACTCCTGGTAAGAAAAAAAACCAAACCAAACCAAAAGAAGTGTTTGTTGGAAAGTGTTGCATCCTTGTAAACTACCAGAAATACACACATACCTAACAATAAATAGACTGTCTCTACTCCCTTTTAGGCACTGCTCCCCTGGCAATAAGAAATTCTGAATGTCCTCCTAAATACATAAAGAGTAATACTCATTCCAATTTGTAAAAGGATAAAGTGATCAAAATAGATACCTGAAGGGTGAAGTATTTTTTAAAAAGAATTGCTTTTCACAAAAAGACCTTTATGGAAGAAAATGTACTCCACAGAAGAAGGGAATATGAATAGTTATCATTTTACATAAGGATAGAATCTCTTGAGGTTTTTTAGGGAAGGAAATAAAAACTTCAGGTAGTGTTGCAGTGTCCAAGATCTTGAGCCTCCCCTGAAACTCTGTTTTCAGCACTAAGTTAGGCACCTCTAGAGAGAATACTGTCTAACCTGGACTATGTAGTTTCTTCAACTACTCAAAGATTAAGAGAGATCTGCATTTTACTATAGTGAGACTTTTTGTTTACATAAAAGGTATTTTATTTATTTTATTAGTACAGCATAAAGTAGTCTTTTGCAATCTTTGTTTGTGGTCCTGTGACTTTCTGCTGAGCTCTGCCACATGTGAGCATTTACTACACCCACGCCCAAATTAAAATCTGTGGTTTACAGCAGCCTCATAGTAGCTGTGTTTCTCTGTATTTAAAAAAAGAAAAAAAAGAACCGTAAAGACAGAAAAAACCCATCCTCCCAGGAGGGAAACAAGAAACAAGTTTTACATCCTAATCATTCGTTTCAGTCCAGCTGATATTTTCAGCTAATGCACTGGCATTAAACAAATGTTGCTAGGCAGATGATTGATATACAAAATTCTGACTTCCTAAATAAATCCAGGATGATCAACTGTTTACAAGCCTGTTATTCTCAAGATTCTAAGGTCTGGACTACATCAAAAGTCACATCAAATCAGAAATTCTGATTATTCTCTGCAAATGCTGTAAAGGAAATCTTAGAGCAACAGAAAAATTTAAAATGATGCTTGGATAGCCTGACAAAAATAAAAAACATCACATAATTTAATTCTCATTTTTAAGATCTGCAAAAATCAAATTCTCTCAGAGGCAGGCTCATTACCTGTAGATGAGATTTTGTAACTGAGGGAGCCCATTTCATTGCTTCTTGCAGAATCATCCCACAGCGTGCAGCAAAATCCTTGACTATACTCTAGAATTGGAAAGGATCAATACAATTGTTAAAATACAGGACATTTAACAAGAGGCACTGGATTTAAAGGTGTAAACATAGGGAGTAAGGCAGGATGCAGCAACATGACACAGTTAAAATTTTCTGTAACCTTTGGTAAGCAAAGAACTGTCACGCTTCAAGTTAAGTAAAACAGTAAGAACCAGAGAAACATTAATACAAAGTGTCGTATTAGAAAAAAACTTACCTAGGGAAATATTTTTAAGAAAAGGACAATTCAGAGTAGCTCACTAATTTATCCCCTTGTCATAAAAACCATCAGGCATTATTTCTTGTTTGACAAATTAAGGAGGACCACCTACCTCTCTGGCTTCATGTGTGTCAGGGACAGTAATTCTATAAGGAGCATCAGGAATGTCATAGTATGGTTGGTCCTTGTGAATGTCCTAAATAAAAACAATGATCAACGATCAAGTCTGGACAGCTCTAAAACATTTTTTTATTCCAGCTGGTTTCCTAGAAGCAATTGTAAAAATCTAAAGCCCTCTTCTTCAACATTTAGTACAAAAATAAAACTCTATAAAGCATTTCCATCTTTAAAAATACCAGTATGTAATAAATCCAAGGAATATAGATACACATACACAGGCTGGAAAGACTATAATCTGACAACCATAATTCATTAAGAAAACACAAACCAAAAAGCACTACTGAACTTTTTACTTTAAATGAGACAGTTCAACAGTTACAACCCACAATGGGTAATCCTGTGTTTTACTCTTGATGATAAATTTGACTTTCTAAACCACATTTGACAAGAGCTCTCTAGCACTAGTTTTACTACCTATGAAACAAGGGTGCAAATGCACTCCTTACTTCACAGAACTTGTTTTTTATCAATCTTAGTGATGATAGCAAAAACAAAGAACTCAGATACCAAATAAATGCAAAACAAAGCAAAAATTTCAGTTCTGCTAAAAAAAAATGGAAACATACATTTTATTTGCCTAATAGCATTATTAAAAAAAAGGAACTTACTGCACTAAGAGACAGTGACAGTGTCTGCAGAATATCTAGCATAGTCTTCAGCACAGTTCCACTCCACAGCAAATGAGGGAATCTAGAGCAAGACAGGATTCAGAAACACAATAACCATGGAGAGCAGAGGGAAGAAATTATTTTATCAAGAAACGGAGCTGCTCAAAATGCTGGCTGTATACATTACTAGGTAAGCTCACACTCAATGGAAGTCACAAAGCTTGCCATGGCTCACAACAGTCTAGCTCAGTACAGAGTCAAAAGCTCTCCAAGAGCAAGCTAAGTAGAGCTATTTCATAGGAACTGAGATTTCATTTATTTCATGGGCACTTTGGTTTTGCTCAATCCCTGGGAATCCTAAGCAGACACAGAGATTTTAAGCAGAGATTTCAGAGCCCAGGTTAAAAATACTATTGAACGTTATTTTTCAAGGAGATATTTCAGCAGAAGTATCAGCCAAGAAATCCACTTGACTGTTGTCATCAATTGCATAAGACATCGCTAGGCAGTCAGTGTGAAAAGAGAACAGGAAAATGAAATCTGTACTCACTTGTCTACCAGACCAGATAAGTATTTGTCTGCAACTCTCCTGATCCTCTTGTGAATGTGGTTAAAATTCACCAGCAAGAACTGAGCATGTCTCTCCAGCTCTTCTTCATTCTCCTTAGTTTTAGGCTAAAAAGCATGGCAAAGAGAAGTATGAAGCTCTTAAGGAAGAAAGACAAGCGTGCTTTCATAAACTCAAATGAGAACATTCATACAAATTGAAAATTTTAGTTTCCACATAACCTACTTTATCAGCCATCATTGTCAGGAAAGCTTCAAACACCTTATCAGCAACAGCTATCACACACTGCATCATGCCTGAGGGATTGAGAGAAGGGACAGGTTTGATTATCGGAATGTCATTTGCTTTATAAACCATGTTTAACAGTTAAAAAGTGTTTGTTTACTCAGCCAACACTGAACCAAACTACTTTAAAAGAAAACCAGCATTCTTGGCAAGAATAAAGCAACAGCAATCTAGTGAATGTGATTATTTGTTGTTATACAGTTGCTTGATTTGTTTTAGTTTTGCATGCCTGCAGACAACTTCCTAGTATCTCAAGTTGCAAAATAACCCAGACAGGTAATCTTACCAGATTTGTCTTTTTGAATTGCTTTATCCTCAAAATAGCAAAACATGACTTGGAAGCGATCCTGGTCAGTTGAACGCAACACCCTAGGAAAAGAAGAGTTTTGTGGATTGGATTGTTTTGGGTTTTTCATTTTAGATTTTTTTTCTTTTAAACATCTTCAACACAAATCCATGTATTTAAACGTCACAATACACACCACACTCGTATGGTGATTGTTCATTTCATGGTGATTTTAAGTCTCTAGTGATATTGCTATTCATTTCTACATTCCACTACCAGGGCTCAGAGATCATAAAATTCTGGTTTGTCACGGAGAGAATAACTTTCACACCTCAGGAGTGGGAAGCCTGATGATGATGCACTTATACAATCACCACAAACATACAAATAAGGTACAATCTTCGGCATTTCTATAGGCTTTGCATTTGTTGAATTTGCATATGATGGAAATATCACTTATTAAAAAAACCTGTTTCTAAAATACACTCACAATGTTTCTGGAAATGGTTGTCTGTTGTCAATTATTGTCAAAGTAAAAATGTGATGATTCTGCTCACTGCTAGACCTCCACCTCAGCTTTCAGCTACATACTTCTTTAAAAGTGTATTTATTACTACTGTTCAAAGGAAAAAAAAAAAAAAAAAAGTCTGTGAATTCAGTATGTTTGATTAGTACAACCTAATATACACTAGTGAGAAGAAAAAAAGCAAACTATAAATTTTTTTTTTCTCAGGTCCTACATTACACTACTCTTACAGAACAGGCAAGTGTCTACACTGTCCTTCAGAGATGCAAGCACAAGATTCTGTGCACAGGACATGACACTTTCAAGACATTCCTTTGAAAAACCCTTTTGTCCATCTTCTATTAGTTCTTATATAGAAGAGATCTCAATTTTTTGGGCCTTACTATACTATTACATCCTTTTTATCTACCCTAATGGCATTTTTGCATAGATGAACTCCCAGTCTCAGCATATTCAGTATTAATGTGACTCAAAGTACTGATTCTCATTTATCTTAGCGTCTGGCAATTCTGACTTGTAACAGTTTTAAATTTTTATTCTTTTTTTAAATTAATCAGTGAAAAAAGTACATATATACCTCATATACTCTAGGCGGTAAACAGAAAGGAGATAAGTAGACATGGCAAAGTCCAACTTATTGATCAACGCTGACACTTCTGGAGGAGGATCCAAGAGATTTATTATGGTACTCCGCAGTTCATTTAATTCAGCCTAGAGATGAATACATGAAGTTATCTGAAGTGGGAGTACTATATTAGTTTGTGTTCTGATAACATTTCCTTTCAGCTATTACTCTTCTTATTCTTTAAACTTAGCAAACAATATGCCAGGATGGCCCTGTCTGCAGACTAAGATCAACCTACTCTGACTCAGTAAGTCACAATTCTTCAAATACAGAGTTAAACAGAATTAAAATACTGGAGTCAAGCTCCCTGCTGAAATAACTGCTGGTTTTCACAGTTATACCAATGAAGAAATACAGTTCCTACATTCAACGTGTGCAATTTTGATCAACATCAACCTTGCCCAGCTCCTTAAACTTCATGAGGTTGTTATGCCATTCTTGGACATCACAGAACTAAATATATAGGCACAATGCAGATTTCCTTATTATTTGGGAGCCAAAGACAAAGACATTTCATAAGCTGCAACTCTTCAATCCACTTAGACTGCTACCAGAAATAGTCCTCAGGTAAAATCTATCCTGCAAACACTAGGGAGAGAGAAGTATACCAGTACCACGCCAGAGGATAAGGAGGAAAAAAGCTAACAACATTTCTTTGAAAGACTGAATGTGTTTTTTCCTTCCAAAGTTTGTTGTTCGTTTTTTTTTGTTTGTGTTTGGTTGTTCGTTTGTTTTTTTTTTTAAACACTGAAAGTTTTGTCTGATACAAAATAGATGAAAAACTATTAAAAGGTTTCCATTTCCACAAAGACTTGGTTTGTACACCTAATCAAAATAGTGTAGCTACCAGTCTAAACACTTGGTAAAACTAAACTTAAGTAATTTATGTACACTGTTGACAGAGTAGTGTAAAAAAGCTGGTTTTCACTAATACGCAGCAGGTTGAATGGGTACTGTGCTATTTCAATAAATCATGACTACTATATCCATTAACACTGATGGACGTTATGGAAGGAGATAACAGAAGAAATTAACTCTTACAGAAGTCACAGTATCATTCTTCATGGCAGAATTGTACTGAAGAACAGATCGAAGTGGTTCTTTGCTGGGAAATGTGAGTAATGGAGACTTGGTGGCAATTTCACAGACACCTTCATACCATTCTTCTGGCCAGAGACCTGGAGGACATGTATAAAGAGGAAGGTGGGGTGGGGAAGCAAAACAGTATTAAGATTCACAAAGTTAACTAGCATTACCAAGCTTTGTACTACTTCCTAGGGCCAATTTTTCATGCACTTAATAACAAACATTCAACACAAGTGATCCATGTTCCAAACAATAAACATGTTCAGGTAATTCCCAGTGAAGTTTCTCAATGGTAAGGTTGACCTACCATGCTAGGAAGTTAGCTATCAAAACTCACATTTAACTAAGGCTAACTGCTGTATTAGCTTAGAAAAAAAAAATCTAAGTACAAGTTGTACTGTGCTCAATCTCACAGTAAACCAGAGCAAAGATGTAAAGAAATCCTACCAGAAAACTGTCATGCAAGCTGTTTGCTTTGTAATGTCCTTATGCCTCTAATTTTCCTTCAGCCTACTGTGAACAGTTTGCAGTTACACTTAGATTCATCAAAAGTTTAAATGTTAGCAGCAATGTTGCTCTCTTAGAATTTACACTACCTGATCCTTCCACAGCAAATCCCATCAGCACTGAATACAACCAGAAGTCACGGAACAGCTTTTGCAACCTGGGCTTGGCCTCCTTGATGGGTGGCAAGCGTCTAGTGAGCTACCAAAGAAATAAAAACTAACATCAGGAAATGGTGGGAGTTACAATAACTTAAATCCATGCTAAGGAATTGATTAATATACCTTCTTTCCTATGATTTAGGAAGGTAATATTCTTTGTCACCTATGAAAACTAGTAGAAGAAAATTAAATCTTGTTAGAATATCTCAAATACTAACATCTGAGATGCCTAAAGTAAGAGTTTCCTTTGTTTTACACTGGAATAATACCATGCTGATACAGTAACCTCTGAAGAGAGTACTTAATATTCGTATACCGTCAACTGCAGAGAGGAAGAGGCCACATGGTCCTTTAAACTGTGTTGAAGACAATATCATGCAGCTTTGCTTCAGTGCAAAGGAACTCAAAACCAAATAAACATTAGTCAAACATACTTCTGGTTGCTATTGTTTATTGGCTTTGTAGAAATACATTGAGGCACCAATTGGGGATGTTTCATTGTCTGCACCCACGCACTCAATTACATCAGTTCTGGAGAATTTACTATCTAAACAAGCAAGTAAAAGAGCATTATTTTCAACACATTTATTAAAATTCTCTGCTACTTTTTGCACAAATAGCTGCTACTACTGGAGGAGCATAGTTTATACTCCCAGCCAACACGATATGCAATTTTAGACAAATTTATGTAACAAAGCTTATCAGGTGTAATCCTAAAAAGCGTTAGAAGCACAGGCAGTGTTTAAAAAGTGAAAGAAATGAACCATTAAAACTGCAAGCTTTATTCAATATGACTGTGTATTATTGCTGTAAACTTTATTAAGAAAATGTTAGATTCCAGTCTAGCTTGAAGAAGTTCTATCTAACTGTACAATAATTCCCTTGAGGTATGAAAGCCAGCAGTATTTCAGTGAAGCTTCATATAAAGCCAACTTTGGATATATCTGTAAATTATGAGGCAGATTGTTCATTTGGAAAAAAAAAAGAAGAAAAAAATGCCATTATAGTAACATTAATCTGAGTTTAAGATGGTGAATGGCAGTATGGTAAAAAGTTGCTTGTGCAACACAAATGTTTACATCGGTGTAACACTGACTGAAGCAAGCCTGACCATCACAAGCAAAGTGGCCTCAACCATATCTGCAGTAAGATGCCCCCCCCTATTTCAGTACAAAATCACAGCGACATGGCTTTTACTAGTCATTAACAGTCAAGTTTATGTGTGTGCTTGACTTTGAAACTTTACATGAACACCAATTTTTTGCTCAAAGATCTTCCTCAAAAGTGAACAAGTACCTGCAAAGCCATAATATAGTTCAACAAACAACATACAATTCAGCAGAGATCACTAGGCAAGGGAGGGATTTTGGCTGACGAAGTAAGTTTAGCAGTGTTTGGTTTAGAGAATGTTTACTTTGGGAGATACACAAAAAACTAGCGTCAAAGTTCAGATTTAAACCCTGCCATTCCCCTTACTTGAGCTATTCAACACATCCTTTCTGTACACTGGCTTAAAGGTAAGCTTCATTTACATCTTCTGTTACTTTAGGTAGATTTGACTAAAGACATATATATTGTAGAGTGGGGGAAAGTTTTGCCTGTGTTAAGTGCTGCTAAGCAATAATTGAACATTGGTGAAGATGAGAATGTAAAGTTGGGAACTACAGACAGCAAATTCTTCTCTGCCAAAAGCAGAAAACATTTATCAATGGTTACTGGACAGAGTATCTCAGCCCTAAGGGACTGACTTCTGGGGCGGGGAAAAAAAAGTAATGAATTTATGAAGAAAGAGTGAGAAAAAGACTGCCTCGTTCAGTCACAGTGTAAAAAGCATTTTAAAAGCACCTTCTGTGGATCCTTCCTTGTTGCAAAGTAATTAATTTTTTCATAGGATAATCGCATTAAACACTTTTAGAATTTAAGATTAATCAGTTCAGGGGGAGAGTTTCAAAAATTAAACTATTAGTTCAGTTATTTCAGTCCTGCTACAACATGTTTGAAAATATTTTCCTTCAAGCACTGGTTTTATTCACAGATGTACAGGTATGTATACCTATATACTTCTACAGAACAGAATTTTGGACTATTTGCTAATTTAAAAAACATTCTAATCAACACTGTAGTAAGATTTTTGTTTTAACAGTGCAGTCCCACTGATGGTATTTAGTGCAAATGCACATCCTTCTCCAGATTTGTTGCTAAATCCCTACATCTTCTTTATTCCATCAAATTTCAGCTTTGCTCTTTCAAAAATACTCCCATAAAACTCCCATTTTTTGTTGTAGCTACAGAATGTCTGTTTTTCAAATTCTTCAGTAGATCTCAGCCTTCTGGTATGCTCCTTTAGTGGATGCCTAGTCCCTCCTCCTACCCAGCTCAAATCTTCAAACTTATCTTCACATCATATTTTTAGAACACACTAGTAACACAGTACACATTTTAAGTGTGACAGGTTTATAAATAAAGAATCCCACATATTTTAGATAATTATTTTGTTACTGCTGAAATATGCCAATAATGACTACTTCCAAGGGAGGAGGTCTTTGGCAGGTTGGAGGCATTATGTAAGCAAAACCAATTACCAGTAAAACAGATTTGGACATCTAATTAAGCTGTGTTCCACAAAAAAAAAAAAAAAAAAAGCTGTTGAATAAGGTTAACTATAGACCTTCTGCTGTGACAGAATTCAGCATGGACTTAAAATTAGGGAATAGATAACCAAAATTCAATTATTCTTTCTCAACTGTGCTGCCTTTCAGGTTTTGACCTGTCAGAATGAAGTTCCTATTTCATTTGCTTGCCCTTGCTCTCACCATAACCTCCACATTTTGCGGAATCAAGGACTTCACTGAGCATTTTGAAAGCCTTAAAGATGCACAGCCACATGAAAATGGGACCTATGATATGCCAAACTTATCACCAGAGTTCCACAGAGAAAACACTATCACTAATGACTTGATTCCTGAAGAGGAGGAGGAAGAGGACTATCTAGATCTCGACAAGATACTGGGTGAAGATGACTACAGTGACATTATTGATGCTGGCCCATACATGGTTTCTGAAATTCAGCAAGGAAATATTCTTGAACTATTCCAAGGCAAAACCAGAATCCAGCGCCTCAATATCCTCAATGCAAACTTTGGCTTCGACCTTTACCGCAGTGTGGCAGACAAAGCCAACTCTTCAGAGAATATTCTCATGGCTCCCGTTGGCATTTCTACTGCAATGGCTATGATTTCTCTGGGTCTGAAGGATCAAACTCAGCAGGAAGTATTATCTGTTCTTGGCTTTGAAGATTTCATTAACGCCAGCACCAAATATGAGCTCATGACTGTTCATAACCTCTTCCGCAAACTCACTCATCGGTTATTCAGGCGCAATTTTGGTTACACCCTGAGGTCTGTCAATGATCTTTACATTCAGAAGGACTTTTCTATTCTGAATGATTTCAGAAACAACATGAAAACATACTACTTTGCTGATGCCCAACCAGCTGATTTTTCAGATCCCACTTTCATAACTAAAACCAATGAACGCATCTTGAAGCTGACCAAAGGATTAATAAAGGAAGCACTTGTGAACGTAAACCCTACAACGCTGATGATGATTCTCAACTGTCTTTACTTTAAAGGTATGAATCTATTATTTCAATCTTGGCAATGGATTTTCTTTTTGCAATTCACTGCATACTTGATTAGAAATCCCAGATTGAACTTAAATCTAGTCTACAGTTCAAAAAAGCCTATTGACTCCTTCATTAAGAAGACTCTATATTATCAGCCCATTATTGCATGTTTTTGTAGCACACTGATGTTCCAGTCATGCTCTGAAGTTAGTGGGTATTGTACAAATACAGCAAATATTTATTAAATCCAAAATCTTATAGTCTAGAAGTGAGACTGAAAAACAACATATGAATGCAGAATAGCCTCAGATAGCACAAGCTTTGTAGGAGATGGTGAGGTATTAATGTATGTGCAAGTTATTGCCTCAAGTTACTGGCCTCACTGAAACAGTTTAAGTTAATTTCAGTTAAAACACTCAACATTTCTGAAGTATTCAGGATTCATAGGAATGACTACAAAGAATTTCATCTTAAAGTAGGTATTTCTTCACATCATCAGAGCATGATCCTTGTCAACAAGCCTATACAGGGGACTGAAGAGAGTAACCAAACCAGTATTTTTCTACAACTAAAACCAAACACGTTCACTACACAGAACGATTCAGTTCATCCAGCATGAAATGTCTGGGCTCCTACAGGTATCACTATAGGCTGAACAGTTAAAGAGGCTTGAAACCTGTACAATATATTCTTAATACGGATCCTTATTTTCAACTTCTTTACATTTATACTAAGCGTTTGTGGTGAGAATTTCAACATTAGTTATCTGCCTCAGATTGCAAGTTTGTTAATTTTTCTACAAACCTTTAAAATGGTATTAAATGATCAAAAGGTGTGAGGTGCCAATGAAAGATGAACTGAGGGAAAAAAGGAAAACAGTTACTGTTTAAGATGAAAAACAAATGAAGGTGACTTAAAACACTCGTAAGGAAAATCGATTAGACATGAGGCTAACAATGTTATTAGAAGTACAACATACTCCTTTCCATAACTTATAAAGGAGTTTCTTTTTCCCAATTACATCCCTGCTTCCAGAAAACAAATGCTCAAGGGCTCTCTTACACCTGCCTTCTCAGCATCTGTTTATAGGAACTTAGGGGAACACCATTCCTTTAAGTTTACAAAATGTACCTTTTCCCACTCTCTTGTAAGGCATTACTTCCTTGAATAATACCACTTGTCTCAAAGATCTTAAGCAATAATTAGCATAAAATCCAAATAATCCCCTATTCTGAAGTACCATCCAAAAGGGACTTTGTATCCTTAAGTATATCTCTGATCATCATATGAAATACATGGCTTTACTGTCCATTAGACCATCCTAAGAAAGGGACTATGTAAAGTGAAACATACGTATTTTTTTCACAAATTGGTCAAATATCTTTTTATTTTACTCTGAAGTTATTAAATACTTGTGCTATCTCAAAATTGCAAAAACACCACTAAAAATTAAACAGTTTTAATATTGGAACTCTTGTCATCAAGATCAAAAAGACTTTTGGCTTTTTCTTCTCTCCATGGAGTCCTGTTAGTTCAAATTGCCTTGGTGTTGTCTGCTGAAGGCTGTAATTTCTAACCTTCAGAACCAAACAGATCAATTCTATATTGCTGTCTCCTGTTCTTTCACCTTACAGCAAGTCTCATGGTAATGCCATTTTGAGTGGAACTGAACTTTTTAAAAGCAAGTTCTGCTCCTGGTTTCCTACCTTCCCCACCAGTCCTTCCAGACATGCTAATTTTTGTCCACATCTTTCTATTTACAATATTTACACTGTCTGTACCATTGCAGACAAGTTCTGTTAAGAACTCAAGAGCTAAGAAGCCTATGACTATTCTCAGGTACACAGAAATGCTCAGTACAAGTGATAGTGAGTAATGGGATACTCTCCAAACACCGTGAAGACTCAAGCTCCTTTTATATTAAGTACCATCAAGAAACTACTGGAAACTATTCATGTTGGTAAGAAGGAAGTTCTATCTGGTACAGGTGTCCAGTTTACCTCCAACTGAGAGCTACCCTCCATTCTACAGAGATCTGAATAATGAGCTTCCTATCAAGTTAGGAGCTCGTTATTTTAGCTAGGGTAGATCACGGCAGCTTTTTATAACTGACAAATTTTGACAAGATCCAAAATTGCTTCTACCAGATTCTAGTCCCAAATGCGAGAGAGAAGTTAGCTGAGGTAACTTCTGCCAGCACAGATTGGTCTCAAAGACATCTTAGTAGGAAGATTCAAAACAGGAAGCCACAAAAGTCAAAGTGCCAGCTGGTTTCAGCTGACCCCAGAAGACCACATGCCTCCTGCTGGAGGACAGTATTTTACCCCAAGACAAACACATCTGCAAAAGTGAATTCAAGAAAAAAGTTCCCCAGCTCCTTGCTTTTACTAGGAGGAGCTGGTAAATGTCTCCCATTCCTCAGGTGACAACAGTGCTGGTGAAGCTCCCCTGACCCACAGCAGGTTCCTGTTTTTAGCTAGCTAATCCTATGCCTGGGAATTCTGCTCCTTGAAGAACTGTTGTTTTTACCTGAGAAGTGAAACAATTTATTGGAGAATATCATAATCCATTTTAGATACCATTCCCTTAGTAATATTAACCACAGTCTGATCACTTCTCAAACTGTTCCGTGTCAGCCCAATATACGAAGAAACTATTGAAATTAGACTTAAGGCTTTTTTTGTTACTTCAGAAACTTTGGCAAAGTCAGATTAAGGATCTCAGAATCACGTGTAACCTTTTAAAAAAAGGTTACCAATTGAAGTTAAATTTGCAGTCTTTCTACACAATTACAGCCACAGTCCCCAAGTACTTGCTTGCCAACAGTGAACTAAAATCTGGAGTTTTAAGAGGAAATGCCAGTAACCTTATTTCCACTATAAAAGTCTAGCTTAGAAATTCTGCCTATTAAAACAAACAAACAAACAAGCAGCCTTCTCCAGAGCCTCAGTTCTGAAAAAGACATCAATAGGAATGCCACTTTTAAAAAGCACCTTTTACACAGTTGATAAATATCTGGGGTACCCAATCTTCACATATAAAGATTCAGACCCTGATGGCAAAGCTTTCTGGGCTGCAAAATACATTTAATTGTATTCCCTGGGCATAAACCTGTCAAATGACAGGCTCGTGTAGGTGTGCTGAGATCACATCAAACTGGGTCACAGCACTAAGTAGTCAACACCCAAACTCTTCAGGAAGTCTTAACACAGAAATTTAACTGGCTTGAAAGGACTAAGTCAATGTAATACCTTCAGCATAGTATCTTTTCTGCAAAATGAAAACAGCCATTACTTAGCTTGAAGTTTCTGAGGCTTGAAACAGTCTGGTTTCAAGTTTCAGATCTCTCGGAAAATACAGCTGTGTCAGTTGTTTCACTAGGTGCAAACCCTGGTAAAAACTCTGCACCTGTTTGAACTTTGTAATTCCCAGGTTCCTTGTAGGAAAAAAAAAAAGTACACTCCAAGCCCTTTCAAATCTCCTGGTGTTTACCCGCTTTTGTAGTTCAGAACATTCAGATCAGACAAATGTTAAGTTAAAAATAAAGCCAGAAATTTTAACGTCACTTTAAAACTTGTCTTCTTATTCAGGCTTAATTGAAATCAACAATCTCCTACAGTTATTCCCAACTCACATGAATTAGAACTTAATGTAAACTGCTGTTCTGGGAATATTTTATTAAACAAGGATTTTAGGGGTTTTTTGTTTATCTGACTTCTGTATTGTATTAACAGGAACTTGGGAGAATAAGTTTCCAGTGGAAATGACAATGAAGAGAAGTTTCCGACTGAATGAGAAGCAAACAGTAAAGGTTCCTATGATGCAGACTAAAGGGAACTTCCTCGCTGCTGCAGACCCTGAGCTAGATTGTGGTGTGATCCAGCTCCCGTTCGTGGGGAACATCAGTATGCTGATTGTACTTCCACACAAACTCTCCGGCATGAAAGCTCTAGAGAAGCAGATAACACCTCAGGTGGTGGAAAAATGGCAGAAGAGCATGACAAACAGGTATGTGCTGAAAAGTACATCATGTTAAAGTCTTAATGTATTTTCTTGATGAGGTTGGCAAAGGTGAATGAAAAGCACAGAAGATAACATATGGTATTTTTATTAGAAACATTAAACATAAACAAAAACCCTAAAAAGACTTTTTTATTGAATCAAAAAAGGACCAGTGATCTCTCAAAATTTCAATGTCATCAAGAAATCAAGGATGGTTGAGATGGAAAATTCTAAGGGAGTTCCAAAATTATTTCTATTAAGTATTGGGTTTAAAGAAAAAGTTCTTACTGACAGAGTTTACAATGAGGAGGAAAAACAGGAGTGTGATAATAACAGGTTATTTCTGCAGAATAATCTCGATCATATGGAAAGCAGCCTATGTTCATTTTATCATTATGCATTTCAATATATATATTGTGTAAAGGTGCACATTCAATAATCAACAATGGACATCAAAATTATGGGAGAGAAAAAATTATATCGTTCCTCTTGTGCAAGATGACAGACTAGGTGGTATCTCTCTTCAGACTTGACTAAAAGAGCTGATTTGATGGGCTATTCAGGAACCCAACCTATTTCTATTGTATACAATAAGTGACAAATCTCCAATTTAGTACTCAAAATCTGACAGTTGAACATTTATTACAAGCATAACCAACCATGTACTGAACTGTTCAAAGCTGTATCTCATACACATATATAATGTAAATCATAAGTGAAATATTAAATTGACAAACTAAGTTTTAGCAGGCAAATTAATTTTTTCAAACACCGCTTAAAAGTAATGATGCCCAAGTTTTGAAAGTAAAAGTACAGTAAACAGTCCTGTGTATTTCTGTGTCCTGCTTGCTGAAAACAGCAAAACACCCAAATCACAACAGACAGGGAACAAAGGAGTCATGTAAATATGTATCTTCTCAATGATTTTTTCATTTTTGTTTTTATTTTTACTAGAACAAGAGAAGTGGTTTTGCCTAAATTTAAGCTGGAGAAGAGTTATAACTTGATTGATTATCTGAGATCCATGGGAATAGAAGAACTGTTCAATGAAAAAGGCAATTACTCTGGTATATCAGATGAGAAAGTCACCATTGACAGGGTATTTACCCCTCTTTTCACTCCCTTTCTTTTTAAACTGAGTCACCTGAAAACATGGCAACCTAGTAAAAATAATTCACAGTAAGCTAAAATAATATTTTTTCTCACCTTTCCTGGGGGACATAGGAGGGATGTGGGTTTCTCTGAATGTTTTTGTCTATTCATATAATGAGGAACATGTTAAATCAGATGTCAAAGGCACTAAAAGCATCATGGTCAGTCAGGAACAGGTTTATTCACAATCCAAAAGCAAAGGATTGCTGCTGCATAGGAGTTAGCAGCAAGAGTGTCACAAGGGAGCCATGGAGGCGGGGGGAAGGCTGTGAGCACATCGTTTGATTATACTTAGGAGATCCTCAAATTCTTTTTTGATTTCTTTTTTCTGTTTGTTTAAACAGTTCAATCATCAAGGCACAATAACTGTGAATGAGGAAGGCACTGAGGCTGGAGCAATAACCAACGTTGGGTTCATGCCTCTTTCTACTCAGATTCGCTTTATTGTCGACCGCCCCTTTTTGTTTCTGATCTATGAACATCGTACCAGTTGCCTTCTGTTCATGGGCAGAGTTGCCAACCCAGCCAAGTCTTAAAAGCAGAGAAGACCTCCAACACGCTGTTACACATGGGCTGTATCATTACCAGTTAATATACCAGTATTGTAAAGGAAATTTTATTGTCATATTAGCTAATACAAAAGCCACTGGTATCAAAAGAAAATATATTATCTACAGGTAGTTTCACATGAATGGACTCATAGCAGTAGATAATTTGACTGCAATTTAAAATGGTTAGTGCCATGTATCGACACAAGTGTATTAAGAAAAAATAAATCACAAAGTAACTTACACTTTGTGTTTTACTTCAGTGTATAAAATATAATCAATAAAATATTTAGACAATCTGGATTATTGAAGTTTAGCTCTAAATTTGTGCCAGGATGCCTATTTATAATAAACAGGAATAAGGAAATCCTGAATACTGGACCAGTCTCAGAAGCCTAAGTCTGCCCTGGGTTTTTTACATATTCTAACTTGAAAAAGAGTAGGTATCTACATTCTGTCTTTTGCTTGCATCATTTAACATTCATACACACCATGAAACTTATGGACCAGTGCACCAAGTAAGAGGAAATAAAAAACATCTTGGAGGAATGAAATACTAATGGATCTACTACTGTTCCCCAACATAACCTGTATGGTTTCAATACAGTTATGTCAACAGCGGTATCACAATTAGGCCAGCCAGGGAAATGATATAAAGATCCTTAGAATACCTTTTATAGTAAAAGCAGCTAGCAAAATGCTCTTTTCACTGGCTCAATATCACCTAATCCTCTCTACAAAAAAGTGTGTTTTATAGCAGTCACAATATTTATTGAGAATTCAAATACACTCTCCATACTTGATTCAATGGACAGAACCTTTCAAGTCAAACTAAGACTGTAAAGCGCTCTGAATCATGCTGGTAACAACACGAATGATGTACCAAAAGCCTGTTTCACATTTGAAAAAGTGAATATTACCTGCATTCTGTAGCATGTTAATACCTATCCAGTATAAGGAACAGAGTTGCATCTTACATTCAAGTTATTAAAGCCAATGAACACACTTACTTTTTTTTTTTTTTTTTTTTTTTTAAAGTGCCTCACAATCCAGTGAGGGTATTTTATAATTATTTGTCGTATCAAATACTGTAGCTAAATATGTTGACTTGTCTTATGTTAGTAAAAATACACAAATTAAACTATAAACCAACACTTATTTTAAGGATTAGGAATTCTCTTAAAAATGTGTTTTACATTATTAACTTATGGATTTAATTTTGCTTTTATATAGTGTCATTTGTAATTTTGCATCTACTACAATTATTTGTCCCAATACATAAAGTTTTTTAACATGACAGCCAGTGAAATATTAGATGATGAAAGATGACGAAGAGCTGATACCGATTAGGAATCTCAGTTGTTTCTCTACTCCTGTCTCACATTGTGCTTACTTATAAGCCCACCATGTGGGGGACGATTTGCAGTATTCACAACAGAAATCATTAACATCTGTATAAACATTTTACTGTTTTATCTATATTAAAAAAGAAAAGCATATTCAAAAGTTTAAATATTCATGCCCCAGATTTAAATTAGTTTATTAATGATTAAATGAGTTGGACCATCTGAAACATGGGGGTTTTGAGACCTAAGTAACAGGAATTATTCAAGAGAGAGTTCAAGCAGAAAAGCAAATCAGCTACTGCTCAAACCTCATGATCTTCATATATTGTGCAAGAAAGTCAAATATTTGCTGCAACCACCATAATGTAACCATTAACTCTTGCTTCAGATTCTGGCACTATCTGACTCTATTTAAAGGTCACACTGGTTAAGAAAAATGTAGTTATCACCAGCTATTCAGAACAAATATATTCTGAATAAAAATTTGAAACAGAAAAGTACTTTCATAAATTTTACATTAAGTCTCTAAGAAACATTAATATTTCTCGATATGCAAGGAATGATCTTGATTTCACTCAAATCAGTGTTGGCATTACTGACAGCTGAAAACTACTACCCACTAGAACATCTCTCTCAACACAGTACTAGCTAGTTCATGAAAAAACTGAGCCTGCTGAATAACAGCGATCCAAGACATCTATAAACACATTCTGTAAAGCTAGGATCTGGCTCTTCTGATTGCTGGTGAATTCAGGAAGAACTCATGTTGGAAACTGGCAGAAGAGAAAGGGGAAGGAAAGGAACAGTTCTTTGATCTTTAACCAGTGCTAATTTAAGCTCTTCTCTTTGAAAAGCTTCAGTAAGGAGGTCTGTGAGGGCACAGTATGAAATTAAATTATTTTTTTTTCCTGCTTGTTAATAGCTGTGATGTATGAGCAAGTTACAAGCAGCATGCCTACTGCAAGTATGTAATACTTTTTCCCATTCTGTCCCACTAGCTGTGCAGGAAAAGTTCCTCAGAAGAATTCAATTTCAGGAGGGGAAAAAGTAACATGATGATTTTCTGCTCTCCAGTAAGTTGAAGTAATCTACAGATCTTTTAGACATTTTTTGTAGAAGCTACAGCAGTTAGGCAACTAGTCCTACTGACCTGGAAACCCATCTTGAATATATCAGTTTTTCTGTTGGAGCTCTAGAATGGTTACACATCAATTTTTGACTTTGTAATTATACTTCATTAAAAACAAAAAATCTTTTTCCCCTGAAAAAGTTGTCATCCGAGACCGAAACCAGATATGCATCAAAATAAATTAATCTGGAATGGACATCAGTGTCCTTGCACATTTCCTAAAATGCTTTCATCTTGACAGCCAATTCTTGTTTCAGAAGACACAGGATACTTCCTCCCCTTCCTCCCTCCTTTCTCAATGACTCTTTATTTCCTTTTAAGAAGAAGAATTCACTGTGCTGCCAAACCAAGATTTATTTTTAACTTAGTTTTAACTTCTCCACAGGCCACACATACATGCTGTTTATTACACTGTATGCAAAACACTATTCAAAGAAATATCCCCTGGGGTATTATTTAGCTCATGAATCTCTTGAATTCCTGACTAGCAACAATCCAACTCCCAATCACAAAATATTCATTATTTTAAGAGATATGTCATCATTAAACAAATGTTTCCCCCCACCCCTCTTAGAGCAAGAAATACTATTTTACAGTACTATTATATTTATCTTGGATGCTTACTTCTGCACTACCTGTTAACCAAACCATTTGATCATGAAATAGCATCAATATTTTGATATATGCGAGAAAAATTATTCTGTTTGCAACAACCCAACCACTGGATACTCACCACAGCAATAACAGGAATAAGCACACCCAGATTCCCTGCGCTACTGGAGGCCTGAAAAAGAAAGAGGAAGTTATCAAAACATCTACAAAAGCATTTCTAAAATACCTACTACGAGATGTATTTCAAGCATCAAACATTCCTACTGTCTATGCCATTTACAACTCTATCTTTCAAACAGATATGCATGAGGTGGCTGAGAGACCACTCCAGAAATCCAAAGGACTGGGACATACAGGAGTCTTTCAACAAAGCTTTTCAGGCAGCTCATCATAGACTGGGATGCCCCTTGGACCACAGTGTCTTCCGTATTTGGAAGTTAGATATTTTTTCCTGTGGTAAAGGAGGGGAAATATTCATTGGTATCTCCCCTCTAAAGCCTTTCCCTACCTCCCCATACTCTCCACCTTGGATTTGGGAAGGAGAGAACTCTGCAGTTTCCTCCTTATGAAAGACAGACCAGGTACAGTGACTGCTGGTCCCACAAGGAGGAGGCAAGGCAGACGTGCTAACAGGGAACAGCGTTGCATGAAGTAGAATAAACCAAAAGGAAACAATAAAAAAAAAAAAGAAGGGAGAGAGGTGAGACACTTCCTCAGATAAAACAATAATGATACAACCCAACTAAACCACAATTTTAGTCCTTTCCTGTAGTGTCCAAGGTAAAGCAAAACAAAAGATGGACCCTTGAATATTTCTGAAGGGGATAAGGGGATAAAAGAATGTCACTCAAATCACTCCAAGAGGTAGGAACACCTGGAAAAAGTTGCTGTATTTGCACTGAGGATGAAGAATACGCAATGACTTCCATCCCTGGGCATACTCAGGGAACGTTTGTGTTAACTATCAGCAATAGCAAAAAAAAAATAATTTTCTTCCCTTCACTGAATCTACTTTTGCATGGTTGAAAGATCTGGATTAAAACATAACAAATATGCCACTGAGGCATTTTAATGGTTAGTGAGCAAATTTAAGTGCATGAAAAGGTATGCTGAGAAGCAGAGGACACAGGCAAACTATCTGACAACTATCAGTCAAAAACTTGCTTTTCTCTGGGAGCCCTGTATGTGCAGTGTTTTATCTACTTTAACTCTTTTTGAAAATTAAGTAACTCAGTGTTCTGAATACCTTTCATAACTTTTACTCTAAATTGAATAAAGAACGTTCTAAGAAAAACCACTATCAGTATCTTCATAATAAAGAAACACTGCCTCCTAGCTCAAATTCATGTTAAATCAATCACATATTTTTCCATTTGCAGGCAGCTTTAAGCTTTAAGTCAGCGCAGCAGTGTTTCCTATAGTGATTCTAAAACTGAAACACTGGGAAAAAAAAAAAAATCCCTGAAAGAAGGAGGAGGGTGGAACCTAATTTAGACATGCCATTTTAGAGCAATGTTTACAATCTGTTTTTCACCATTTCAGCTAACTTATCCATTGTTAAAAGAACCTATGAAACCTGTGGAAAGAGATTTTCCACCAGAGACCTCATGAAAAGCAGATTCTAGAGATAGGTCCCTTTGAAAAGGGTTGCCATCCTTGATTAAATGCCGTCTACCTTCAAAGCAAAGAGATTAATTTGAGGGATTCACCAAAAGATCCATAAAAGCATAGAGACAGAACTTAGTACTATTAAACTGTAGCATGCATGGGGGGGGGGGGAAGAGAGGTGAAAAAGAAAAAAGCCATTGTTCCTCTTAGTACTAGGAAAACGTACCTATTTCAAAAGGAAGTGTTACCTATCTGCCCTAAAATGCAGGGAACAGTTCCCAAACCGCATCTCCAAGAAAACCTTAACTTTCGAGTATGAACACATTTGAATTATTAGAACATACAAGTGTATTTTTTTTAAATATGAAATCAGTATATCAAACACCGAGTTTTTAAAAGTTGTCCTAAGGGAGTGCTCAGAATGCCAAGAAGTTCCAGCATTTGAATGCTAGGGAGGAAGATAACCAGAGCAAGGCTCTGATTTTTGATGAGTAGGAAGCAACCACATTTTGCTTTTCAAATGATAATATAAATCTCAAGAGCAAAAGTCAAGGTTAACAGCTTGTTTATGAGTGTATTTTAGAGCAAAGATGAGAAGCAGGTATTGTGGGAAAGGCTGAGATTTCTGTTTGCTTCTTAAATAGAAGAGGCACATTGAGTACTCTGGACACTTTACTGAAATGGGAAGAAAAGCTAGTATGAAGTGAAATGAAAAATTCTTCACATAAGAATAAAAGCAGACACTTCTGAGTGAATAAATTAACTGCATATAAACTGCTCTTGCATATAAATTTAGCTAGCATTTAAAGACAGACCTCTTCCAGACCTTCTCATAGACTTTTAAATGTCAGTATGTATTATTAAATTTTACAAATCAAAACTAGAAACTGCATTTTAAAATAACTCTATTTTAAGGCAAACCCACTCAGGTTTACTCTTCTGCAAATTATTCCTACCATACAAAGAAATCTAAGAGACAAGTCTCCTCTCTTATGCAAGCTTTTCTGAATAAACTTGCTCTCTAAAGCACTCCCCAAAATCAGCAGAGATTTATATTAAATCTCTAATTTTCACTTCACTCCACTCCATTATAAGCCGAGACAGATAGGCCTGCATCAACTTGGATCTTGGAAAAAAAAAAAATCAAAATGCACCAACTCATAACAGCAAGATTAGTCAGAATGACAGACTGGCTATGTCAGGCTGGAGGCTGGACTAAGATGACTTCCTGAGGTCCTCTCCAACCTGAGTTTTCCTACGATCCTACGACACCACTAGATTTAGAAGTAGAATTCTGTCACATCCAAAGACACTTCAAGATTTAGTAAGAGGAGTTCAGCAGTCAGCATTCTGGGTTTCTCTGTAGCTCTGCCTCTAACAGCAGAACACTCCAGACAGTTTACTTAGCCTCACACAAAACCAGACTCAGCTGAACAACAGGTATACCGCTGCTCTATCTCAGATACACACAGATTCATTAGGGGTTTAAAAAGTGTTCTAGATCTGCATTCATATTCCACAATCAGAAGACATTCTTAGGTTTAAAGAAGCATGATACTTTCTGTAAGGGCATTGGTTTGGTTCAAAAGACACACAGAAGACTGTGTTTAGTAGTGCCACCTGTATAAATGCACAGCTGCATACAATTAAAAACCAGTGAATATCTGACCTTCAGTGCTGGTCCTTTTTCACTTGCTCTCTCACTAGCTCTCTTTCCTTCTAGCCCAAGCTGAACAAACAGCTCCAGCAGGTTCATCAGTAGTTCATCCACAAGGTGTTCTCCTTGAATGTTAGCAGCAATATTAGCCAAGGCATTAATGACTGCTAACGAACAGTGTCTGTGAAAAGACAGTTAATGAACAAACAGTTCCTCAAAGTTTAATATTTTCAGTGCTTTCTTCATAATGCTGATAGTAACTCTTGCAATAAGGCTAATGACATTTTTTCACTCATGAGATTTATTTGGGGGATGGGGTGTATTTTTTATTTTTATGAATAGCGACACATCACTTATAATTGAAATGCAATCAGTACTTAAGTGAAAAATTGTTTGTAAACTTTGCCTCTGGATGACATTTCATTTTTGATACTGTCATGGCCAAAAGGAAATTACTTTCTGGTAGGAGATATGCCTACAGACAAGAAGCAGCAAAGGGCTGTGCTTTTGGACTGGGAAAGCTCTTGAGCAGAATCAGAACTAGTATCATTGTTAAAGCTGAGATTGCATTGGGTCAGACAGTATCTTAAAACACACTGACAGGAATACTCTTCTTGATTACTCACATATAACATTAAAAGATATCCAGCCTACCCCAACTACCAACGAAGTCAGTGTTAATTATTAATTATAACAGGTACTAAAATGCATACTTACATACTAAGAATTAAATTGCTAATGTTTGCATTTAATCCCTAAAAAGTACTGGGACCACATTTAAAAAACACCCAAACCACACACACACAAAGCCCAATGGAAATCCCTTAGCTTTTCTAGGCTAAGGGATTAATTACTCTAGTTACAGGTAACAGAAATAATCAATTTCAATTATCACTTACAAACATTAACTCCTTACAGAGGGAAAAAAAACATAGAAAAATGTTTTTAGGAATCTTTACACTGTGAAGTGCTACTATTTTTAAACTAACGTATTACTTTTGAACATAAAAGAAAAAAGAACAATACTATTTATATCATCATTATAAAACATACTGGGAAAAAATGAAAATAAAGGATATTCGATATAATATTCATACATTTAAGTGACACAGCTAAGTGTTACCTGTATCCATGGTCCTTATAATCTTTTGTGGCAGAGTAAACAACTGAGCTTGCTTTAACACTGATTTGCTGAAACAGATTCCACACCTCCTGGTAAATATATTGCTGTAAAAAAACCCAAAAACCAAACCACTAAGTAAAGCTTATTAGATACAATCTCTCTAAAAAACAACCCTTTATAACACACAAAGTATTACAAAGTTCTTCCGATAGGTATCCAGTCATAGCCTGAGCAACAGTTTCAGCTTCCATAAAGCACACCATGGAAGCCCTTTCATTAGTGTTTCTAATTGTTCAAGTTGCAAAAAATTTAACTCCACCTTCCAGATGGAAAACTTCATTTCAGGCTTCTGAGTTCTGGCAATTAATTGCTTGCTCAGAGGCACAAATTACATCTGGAAAAGGTAAGTCAATTTGTCCTCGTATGACAGAAGGCGGCAACCTATACTTTTAAATGCATGGATCTACAAGACTTTGAAAGGTAATTACTGATACAAAACAAGATAGCATTGACATAGGCCAAATGTATAAACTACTTAATAACTTTTGAAAACATTGAGTTTGGTGTTTTTTTAATATTAAAAAAAAAACCACCCTTGTTATTTTCTGTGGGGACTAATCTTCTTTACAGGGACATCATCTTACACATTACTAATTAGCTTTTGTTTTCTCATGTCCCAGGATTGTACAGGCATGTACCTGTGGTGAAGAAAAGACAATAAAAACCTTAAACTTCTGCCAATGCAGTTTCTCAATATGTTTCCTCTTAACTAAGGGAACGGGATCATGAACTGTCAAGTCTCTTGACCAGTTCTGTCCTTACATTTCCAGTGATGACCAAGCAGCCCAGCTGATCAATGATGAGGACATCAAGATGAGAAGGCGGCTGGCAAAACTTCTGCTGCAAGATCTGTAGGATGGGTTCCATCATTTTTGGGGTGTCCCTCAGTGCCACTGCAATGTGCCCTAGAGCACGAATTGTGTGGTCAGGAATCAAATGAGCTTCCCTGTTACAAAAACAAACAAAAAACCCCCAAACCATACATGTAACTGTTCAGCAGTTATCAAGACCTCCAAGCATGCTTGCATTTCATGTATGCTAAATTTAAACATTATTAACAGCTTTAATATTGCCACTTTATATACCCATCTACTTCCAACATTAACATCAGATATATACTTGCACAAGTTGGTTTTTAAAATAAAAAACAAAAAACCCCAAAACACACTATGCATGCAAGAAACCCACACTAATCCATGAACAAACTGTTCTAGAAACAACAGTGAAAAGATGTAAAAGTGATCTTCAAAACATTAAGACATGACAGTCAGACCAGCTACAACAGGACCTCCCCTTGGAGGTTTCTTGGTTGGCAAGTCTCTTAAAAATAAGGCAAGTCAAACGCCACAAGTGACAAGCTGTGTCAAGACAGCTGAAGCCTGAAGAACAAAGCAGAAGAGTGTATCACTCAATCTAGGACTCAAAACATTCATATAAAAATGAATCCATACCTCTCAGTATGAAAACATGGGTTCAGCTCTGCAGAGATTTGCATGGGAAGATCTTGACCCCACATCCAAGCTCACTAATCTCAGACACTTAATTCTAAAATAACGCTCTTTGTACTTATATCTTGGAATAAGCTTCAGGTTCACTGAGTGAAGGAAAAAAATGGTTTGATGACTAACAACTTACTTATCACTCTCTTGAGAGATGTACAGACGGTTAGATAAACTGGCAAGAAAGGCCTCAACGATCACTGAATCAATAGTCAAACCAGCTTTCAAGCACCTGGAATAACAATGAACAGAAAACTTACTAGAACAGCTATAGAGAAAAAAACCGGCATGAATTAAATATTAAACTTTTTACTACTGTAAATGCACACCTGATATAAGGGAAAAAATTTATACTGAAGTATAAGAAATGATTGCCTAGGGATGCTGCAGATGTATTTTAAAAAATGAGCTGAGTTTCTACTGCTGCTTTCTCCAGCAACAATAAAGATGGGGATACGCAATAAGGTAAATTCAGAACCCATCACTCTGTTGTCTCCAGTCACCAACTATGTCTTCCCTCCAGCTCTTTGTAGCTGTCTAGAATGGAAAAATCATCATTACACTGCCTACATTTGGTATGTAACAATCCTTTTGTTACAGGAAACTCACTCAACATGATAATCTAAGCAGAAAACAAAAATCCTGCTGAATATCAAAACAGTGACTAGCATGAATTACATACGTGGGGAGAAAACCAATTATTATTTTTTGAATTATTATTTTACAATTAGGACATAAGCAGAAAGAGATGTCTGAAGAAAAATGAAGTCACAATCAAAAAAAGGCAAAAAGCCTTTATAGCAGCACAGAGCAGCACCTTCTAAACGGTCACAACACTTTTCTGCTAGGGAAACAGAACACGTGTTCCAACATGGTGCAAGTCTCTCTTACCTGCAGATGTTGTCTATGGCAATGTCACGCAGCTGCTCATACATGGATGGTTGACTTTTCTTGCCAGGCATTACATTTAGAGTGGACTCTGAATGTTCATTGGTTACACTAATTTTGATGTCATTGCCACCTACTAAGAACACAGAGCATGGAAATCAACAGCATTTGAAACAGCTTTTTTCCCCAAGATGAAAGCACACAGGCAGAGCAGTATCTGGTAGGTGCATAACAGCCTACTTTACAGCTCAGAGCTGAGCTGAAGAACTCTGGAAATAAATGCATGTGTTGTCACTAGCTATGCAAGTTGTTACTGCATTTAACTATTCCTAAATTTAGACACCTTCAGTTCTCATTTTACTCATTCTGTTGTAGCATTACTGCTTTTGCATTAGCAAGTGATTTACATTGAACATTTTCTTTTTTTTGAAATCATAACTTGATATTACAATTTAAAAACAGCAACAAAAAACCTGCCAAATGCCATCAAGATGGACATGGGGCTGGAGCATGGGAGCTGTATAGAGTCTGAGTAACACAGCCTCGTTCAGCCTGGAGGTGGCTTTGGACAGACCTAACACCTGCCTTCCAAAGCATGAAGTAGGTTATCAAAAAGACAGAAGCAGGCTTCATGGGAGAATGAGACATAACAGCCTTAACTTGAAACAAGGGAGGTTCCAACTGGACGTGTGATGGTTTTTCCCCCACTATGAGGATAATTATGCATTGGCTCTTGCTGCAGAATCTCTGTCCTTGAAGGTTTCTGAAGGCCCATGTGGACAAAGCCCTAAGCAAACTGCTCTGAATTATGTGCAGGAGGTTGACACACATAATACAACCTTCAATGCTGCAGGATCACAGTACAGTCATTGGTGATCTCACTCCAGACAAAAGTGCTTGAGATAAGACTTGGTTTCATCAGAAGAAGCACAGCAATACTGCTGCTAGGATAAAAAGCAGTTCTATATATACTGCCTGTCCTCAGACACACTTCTAACAGAATTTGATTTGCATTCCTCCTCTTCACCTCAAAATCCAAAACTAAAAACGAATCTCCATTTCCCACTACAGCTATATCACACAAAATATCCAAACGCACCAAAAAGCTATACAAGTTGGAAATCCATTACTAGCATATCCTTTAGAATACAGCCTTTTTTCCTTTACCTGTGTGATACTGGCTATGATACTTATAAAGTTTCACAAGCACTGGGGAAGGTATCACAAGAAAGTCTCTTAAGGATGGATTGACAGAATGAACCACAACTGGGAACCTCTCACACAGACGACCTAGACCCTAAAAAAGAAATCAAATTAAAAAATAATGTAACTTTAGAACATAACAGCACAATTTTTATTTCAACTAAGCTTGCAACTTTAGCTCAATACAGAAAAACCCAAACCAAAACAAACTACACATAGTTCTGAGATGCAATTTTTAGCAGAAGAATTAGACACTTCAAGCCTCTAATTCTTTTAGTAGGTTATCCTAGAGTGCTGCATGCCAGTCAAGCCTTGCTGCTTTCTTCCTGGGCAATTTCACAGGAGTTACATGAAATGATCTGCACCCTCTAAAAATAAAGTTAATGGACAAGTTCCAACAGTAAATAATCAGGATTCTCTAAATATGTGGTGGAAAACACCACATTTGTAGGACTACGAATAAGTGCCCAGTAAGATAACATAAATATTAGAATAACCAAGCCTTAGTCTTAAAACTCAGTGATCTGTCAAGTCCCAGTATTTTAACTGTTTATGTAATGGACTAAGAAGCTAAATATTCCAGAAATTAAATACTGGTTAAGAAAACCTCATTACTCTTCAAGAAGCAGCTGAGCTAAGAAAATTTTGAAAGCACTACTCTACTGCAGTTCTACCACACCAGCCCTCTAAAATTCAAGTGGAGAACACAGTGATGGAAAGTAATACAAATAGCAGATAAAAAGCGTTGTTCTAGAAACCTGTAAAACTCCCCGAACTCTCACCCACTGATACAATAATGTCAAATACTGGAAAGACAGACCTGCAAACAGCAAATTAAGAGTGGCAAATGAGCAATGATGACTTTGCTTGAGGTTTTTGACTGCAACTTCTCTGATAATTTGATACACAGGTTTTCTGCACCTTAAATGAAAAATCCAATGGAAAAACTTATGTTTATCAGATTTGTAATTAGGCCACACACAATGCAATGCTTACTACAATTTCTAAAACATATAGAAAAATAAGAAAATATATCAGCTTCACTCTCCTCATACTACAATTCCTCAGATTTAGTCTGCTTCCGTAAAAAACAGTTTTGGAAACTTTGTATCTGCACCAAAGACCTCTGTCAATCACTACTATTGAAAGAAAATCAACTTTAAGTACTGTAATTAAGTGTTACTTCACAGTTGACAGAAATCAAGTATTGCAAGGTCCAAAGGACAAAATCCTTCACATATCCATAATACTTAAAAATTATACAAGAAATTAGATTGAGAAAAAGTGAGAGCTTCCCAATCCTTCTAGCAACAAAAGCATTTTCTTTAAAAGAATGACTGAGAAACATTTAAGATGCTAAGAACAATAATTAGAAACATAAAATAAACTATAAAATAAGCAGTTGCATGTAATACAGCAATTACATCATCTCTTGTAAATAAGCCAATAGGATGTTTCTGCTTGCATTTCTATGAAGAGATGTCTAGTTACCTAGCCAACTAATCTGACAACCTTTTGATGGAAGTTTTTCTCTTGTATTCTAATAGCAGAGTATTATACTCAAATTTATTTTATATTTCTCTGAGCATCATCTACTCTCAGAGAACTTATAAGTACTTCTACAACTTTAAAAAAAAGACAGACATTCCGAAGACTGAAGAGGATTTTCTACCTTGCTCATCTTTCACAGCCCACACCATGAGATCCACACAGGCAGCATTAGCCTGACAACGCAGTTTTAAAGGACTCAATTCATTGTGCAGTCGATCCACATCATGAAGGATTTTCTGAAGTTCTGATTGACTGCTGTTGAATTGCTCTAGCACAAAATCATGGATTTCCTTCACAAATGAGTTGGGAAGGTCTAAAGAAATAAAAGGAAATAGCATTACACTGACTTCTGTCCTAGTATATCAGAATGACAGCATATACAAGATTCACTGCTACATCATAAATTAAATGATTTCATGAAGTTTATCTCCGAACTAAAAAATACATTTCATAGCAAAGTTCACCAGAAAGCAGACAATTGAAATGCCATATATTAATCCTTTCAGTGGTGCTCAAATTATTTCTTTTCCTATTTCCATAGCACATTTTTTATATAGAAACATTTCATAATACAAATTTCATAGCATACATGGAGTTTCCAGAAAATGCAAACCCCAATATTCAAGCACTCAATATAATGCAGACAACGCTTTGGATCTTAAGCATAAAGATGGAAAAAAAAACCAAACCAAAAACAACAACAGAACAAATACTGTACCTTTCATATAGTATAATGTGTCTCTCAACATTTTAAACTGAGCAAGATAAAGGGGGTCACTGAATGTTTTATAATAGAGATCTGTATTAGCACCCGTCTGAAAGAGAAAAGAAGCAACCTGCTAGATTAAAAATTAAATATTTTCCATTATATGGATAAACAAAACTTCTTATTCCAGTCACATAATTGTTTTCCTGCACGATGTAAACAGGTACCAGAAGTAACCTCACAGCCTTCCCATCATCTTCATCAAAAGTACAGCCCTTCAGTGCACTGCATGAGATTCAGTCACACCTTCAGTCTGAAGAGCACATATATGTTCCCTCTAACAGTGATGTTAAAAAACCAAACAAACAAAAGGAGGATTCAAACCTATTATTTTACTAAGATAGCAAAAAGAGAACCTGAAGCTATTTCCACTTAGGCCAACATTTCAAATATGGCAGTACTCAAAGGAAGGCTGGAGAGAACAGCAAAGTCCTTTTCCCACACAACTGAACAGATACTCCCTTCAGCAGAGCTTGACGCCCCCACGGAGAGAAGGCTAACTCTGCAAACCGTGGTGGAGGCTGTTACAGAACTGCACCCAGGGAAGGGGGAACAAGGACTCACAGACCTAGAGAAACGAGCACACCACCTCTGAAAGTAAAGTCCACAAACTGTAACACTACTAAACTTTTAAAAATGACACCAAGAGCAGCACTCATTTCCAAGCCAGAAAAAGAAAAGAACCAACACATTTTATCTACATGAAAAATAACAATGCTACTGCAATATGCAGTAAAGACCTTAGTCTACAGTAAACCAATTTTGGGCAACCAATGCTGTAATTTAGTAGAATTAGAGAGATAAAGTAAGAAAAGGGTTCATTTTTTAAAGAGAATAACTATTTCCTTCTATGGTAGTGAAAAACATTCCTCCTTCCTCACCCCATTTTTGCACATTCCAAGGCTAGATTTAAACCACTGAAAGAACAGACAAACAGGAAATTACTATTGTTTTGCGGAGAAGGCATACCTTACATAGGTAAAAGACTAATTTTCCAAGTATTAATTGTTAAGACAAAAAAAATAAAGTATTCAGGTCATTAGAAAAGGAATTATAAAACACACCTCTGCAACTTCAGCTACAACTGCATCTAAGGTCTTTAGAAGAGAATCCCCAACAATCTGTTTCACCTACAGAGGGGAAAAAAAAAAAGCAAGCATGTTTCCTGTTGATGACTCTAGATAGGAAGACAATGTAATTTTGCCCATGCACAGAAAACACAAGCCACTTGACTGCAAAATGTTAGATAAAATTAAGGCTACAAGAATTTCTGGCTGCAACAAGAAAAAACACATTTGAGCCTCTGTGTGATGTTTCAAAATAGCTGGTGCAGGAAGCAGAAAGGACCAGTAGTTTCTGTCACTTGCGTGAATTCCCAGCACCTAACACTTCTAGAAAAGGGTCTCATTCTCACAGCAAAAAACAATCTTCAATTTCAGCAATTACACATATGTAGATTTGCTCAGATTAAGCAGTCTGCAAGAGCCAAACAGGAAGATGACATATATGGTTTTGATTTTCCAAACTCTTCATGGTTTATATGAGAGCTTTTTAGGAATACTACTGAAGCATGAAGTTAAATGCCATAAAAATAACATTACACAAAGCTTGAGAGACAAACACTGCCTTTTATTTTGCAATTCTAAAAACTTAAACTGCATCTACTTCTAGCATGAATATCTAGAATGCAATCTCACTGCAGCCTTCATAAGAAGCTGTCACATACCATGTTCAACAGCTGGCGGAGCATTTCCAGTGGGATGTTAAACTCTTTATTGTTAATGCCATTGAAGAGAGGAGAAACAGAAAAGCTGGAGCTGATTGTACAGAAGTAATAATCAGGATCCAGTGCACTCCCATCAGGAAGATACGAACCTGATCAGAAAAAAAAAAAAAAAAGAAATAAAAGTTTAGGGAGAGAGAGGATATATAAACTTTGTTTAATGAAAAAGTTTAGTTACTAATACAGAGTTATTTTCAACACAGGTAGTCTTCAACTTTTGCAAGCTATCAAGAGGTGCATTTCAGATAATCTACTGTAAATCAAGACAGAAAAACATGATGAAAAACCGGATTGGTTCATTAGAAGTTTACAATCGCAATGGAAGAACTAATTTCAATGACTTGTGCTCATGTCAGAGACACTCCTGACTAAGTCTTCCCATACAACTGATGTACATTTACCTGAAAACATCTGTAAGTGCCATTTTGCTCAAAAGCACAGAGGTACAAAGAACAGGTTAAGTCAAAACTATTTTGCAAGGTTTTCCCCTATATTAGATCAAATGAACACATGGCACAGCTTTCATCTTAGAAGAGGCACCAATCCACTACTGCAATTTGAAGAGAAATCAAATTATTTTTCAGATTCAAGTATTCTATTAAGTAAACAACTTGCTAAGCATACTGCTTTTGGCACTGGTTCCACTTTAGAAATTACTTATCTGCCTTTTTTAAGTTTTCAGCTGCCTGCACTGAAGTAATGTTCTTGTGATTAATAGGCTTTCAAGCAATGCTATTTCTTGACAACAACAATAAAAAAAACACGTTTTCAGCCTTTTTTTCCTAAGCCATTAGCCTTGGCCAGAATAAAAAGAAGGCCATTACTCATCTGCTTCAGAAAATAATCACAAAATATATTATTGGAAATAATACAAGGGCTGCCTGTATCTGAAATACCTGGTAGAAGTTAGTATTTGAAGTGCTGGGGTTTCAACCCTAAACCCCAAATTAAGGTTGACATATGGGTGATTCCCAAAGCTGGGGTGAGTTTGCCTTTAGGCTTCCCTCCAGGGTGGGCTGGCCTGGCAGACAGAGCCTTTGGGTAAAGGAGCCCCAGGTGTCCTCCTTTAAGTAACCCAAGGTCAGGTGTCCCACTGAGGGATAGAAGCTGGGACCACTTGCAGGCATGGGCAGTGTCTGTCTGTGGGGTGGATGCCCTGTGCAGAGATCCCTGTTGGGGAAGGACCTCCCGCCTCCCTGGGACTGGGCTCCAGTCAGGTCTGGCCTTTCTAAAAGCGGGCTGTGTAGAGATTCAGTATGTGGCTTCCTTGATCTTGTGTATTTGGCTTGTTGACTCCGTTGTCTCCCATCCCTTCTATGGGAGACTGCATGTCACCATTTATTCCACCCATTGTTGGTCATGCGGTGTCATTGTTGGGGTCAGTGGGACTGATGTTGATTGTGTGTAATCTGACTTGTTTGTACCCCCCAGCGCTCACCCATGTACTGACCCTTTTGTATCAAATACAATTTGGTTATTGGTTCATCTTTATGCTGGCTGTGTCCTTTATGCTAGGCCTAATAATTGGCAAAACAGTATTGAAACCAAATTCCTGATTAGAATCATCATAACTCTGGTAGAGACACAATTAAAATGATTCCCAAGTTTTTATAAAGCTGTCCACTATTCACCTATGGTTTTACTTAAGATTATTTTTGTTCTACTACTACAGCCTCTCTCTAACCTGCAGCCTTTTTTTTAATTCAGAACATGAAGACCATAAAATCAAAGAAGTATAGGTTGGTTCAACAGAGCAGACAGACGACAAACAGGTCTCTTCCTGCTTGGCAATTTAAGAATCATATTTGAATTACCTTGCAATTCCATGATATAACTGAAGAAAACAAATTCCTCTACAGATCTTAACATGAAGGTAAAATAAAAGTAATGTGGAAGAAATTAATTTAAGCCAGGGCTCTAGAGAGGAGAATGACCCAGAAACAGAGAACGCCCAAACTGTCAAAAAAACCTCAGCCAAAACCGGAGACACCAAAACACCTCAGATGCAGAGCTAGTTCTCCACTTTATTCATGGCAGTTTGTTTTTAAGCCCTGCTTTGACACAGAACTCACAACTAGAGCTCTACCAAAACCCAGTGGTTTGTATATTAACTCATGAATATTTTTTAAATTTTTGCCTTTTATGATACAGTAATTAGCATACATTAGTAAGCACTCAACTTCAGTGTCTCCTTTATTATTTCTCACTTCAGCAAATTACTAGGTTTTACCAAACAACCACATCATATTTACTTCATGAGGAATAGTTGTTTTAGATTTATACAGTGTGCCACAAATGTCTCCAAATTCCAGTCCTTAGTCTAACAATTTAGTTGTCTAGTGAAGCATAACATTAACACTTGTTCCTTAAAGTTCCTCAGCCTAATCTCCTGAAATATTTTTGGCTTAGTTGAATTAAGCTCTTCAGTACTAGGCACAGCCTAGCAGTCAGGAAATGATGTCTCTCTCAGAAGCCTGCCAGAAAAAACTGAGCCTGGAAACCACTGATGTTAATAATAATTTCCCACTGTCTTTATACCCCCAAATTTTTCAGAATCCTAGCAGTATGTGACAGAGAATTATTACAAGAATTTGAGAGGGCAGAAAAAGGGGTCAAAGGATTTTGGTTTTCTATTTCCTACAAACGATCACAAAACTCCCAAATCACAGACTGTTCCTTTGCAAAATAATTTACCTTCAAAGTAATGAATTGCAGATCCTCCAGGAGAGCTGGGAGGAGGAATTCCACGTTCAGGACTAACCTGAAACATCACACAAAAGACATAATTTAAAAACTTTATAAAACATTAAAAAAATTTTTTTCAGAGAATGGTTCATACACTTTATTATGAAACACAGCTTCAAGTAAGACTAAGAGGAACCATGTATTGCTGGGCCTAACAGCTCAATTTCAACTCAAAATGGGAAGTAAAAAAGCTAGTTCAGTGCTTTTGACTAAAGGGAAGAATTCAAAATGATGACTCCTATACATACTCCATATGTAACTATGCTAATCTGTGTTTCAAAACTAGCATCTACATCCATTCTTCCCCTAAGACAATGAACACGCACAGCTCCTGGTGAAACCAGAGAGAGCTCATCTATCCTCAGTACTTCCAAAAACTTTAGTCACTGTCAGCTTCCCAAATTCTCAGAGATACATTCCAATGCTTTCTCACAAGAATAACACAACAAATAGGATTTGACAGTTGTTCCATGTGAAGACTTACTAGTACGGTTGTTCATTTAATTGCTACTGATTTTTCTATAGCTCAGAAACTACAAAATTACTTCAAAACCCAGTTGCGGAACCAAAATAGAGATCTTTGTATATGGCCAAACAATGTGTTAAGAGACTGCACAACCAGGCTTAATGCTGTCTTAACTCCACCAAGACCACAAAATCATCTAAGCACTGACTTCAACATGAAGCAAGTTATACGAACCTGTGAGATGCTAGATACGCTGCTAGCCTTTCTCTTTAGTGTTCCTTCCTGACAAACTGTGAGTAGAGAACTGGGAAGAATTGATCTGAAATCATTAAAGGATCGTCGGCGAATTCCTTCAAGCTCTTCTGGAACTCTCAGGGAATGCGGGGGAATTTTTGGAAAAAGCTTTGAAAGAAGAGCCTCCTCTGAATTGCTGTAGCGACCAAAGGCTCGAGAAATTCCTATCAGGCAGGGGACTGCATACTTGCATAAATATTCTGGAAAAGAAAAACACATAAAACAGTGTATCAGCAGTAATTTAAAGCTTCCTCTTCACGGTCTTGCTACCACTTCACTAAACTATTTTAGCCTCATGTGCTTTACAAAAGATTTGTCTAAGTAAGGGAAAAACCATGAAGGTATCACAAATTAATACACTTCTGCGCCTGTATTTACCATTCAGCAACAAACAGAATAAATATGTGCTAGGGGAAGCTGAAAGAAAAAGCTACTCACTTTCAGGAGTGATCCTGATAATTAGAACACACAAAAGAAGTTCAGAGGACAGGAGTTACAAACACAATAACAATTTTAATCATACCTTTATCATGCATTTGTGGGGTCTGACACATTCCCAACAGGAACTGCATTACTTGTAGAACTGCATCCAAAATCTAAAGTAATCAAGACAGAAATACAAAAATAACTTTTGGCAAAGAGGTATCATTAATATTTGCAAGTTTCATTTATATAGTGATCTAGTAAAAGATAATGTAGACACCTCTGTAAACAAGATTTTTTTAATGCTGTGTGCCCTCAGTCAGTTTACAGAGCTTCTTTTGTAAAGTCTGCAGTTAGGTGCTAAGTACTAGCAGAATAAAACTGCAGCAGCCCTAATCTCAGTATTAAAACTTGAATTCTAAAACTCAGGGCTCAGTGACTGACGTCCTCTGACACCCACAAGTAACAGCAGACTTACAAATATTTTCCAGATACTCGACTGTTAATTAAGACAGGCAAAATAACACAACAGTACACATGTTAAAGCAATCAATCCCTTTGCAAGAAAGAAGCAGCTGTGGTGTACTCTAGATACTTGCCAGTATTGCAGTGTTGGATAATTGGGTACTACATTAGCACAAACTTAAACTCTACCTGCTCTCTGAGAGATGCATCCCTGTAAGCAACATCTGATAACAATGTTACCAAGCAGAAGCTGAAGTTTTCTGCCACTGGAAGTAAGCCTGTAAAGTAAGGGACAGAAAATAAACCACTTAAGCACTGTTACAGAGAATCAGCATAGAAAGAGTAAATAATAACAATGCAAGAAGACATAAGTGATTCCCATGTCATACATTTCTTAGTATAAAGTGTAGTGTAACATTCAAAATTTAGAAGTATACTCTAACCATCATCATTTCAGCATGAAATGTTAAAAGAATAACTTTAATAATTAAACACTCTTTCAGGCTTTCAAGCAGTTGAAAAAATATGACATTTTATAATATCCTTTGTGAAAACACATTCTTACATCAGTTTTAATAGATATTAAGGGAACAAGAAATGAAGTGGTTTAAATAACAACTAAGCATCAAAGCTACAAGTAGAGCATACAGATCTTGGCTTCCACTCTCCTGCTCTAACCACTACACAATCTTCTCCAGTTTAGTAACAAAATACATTGAGCGTAGAATTATTTGAAAAGTGCAATTTATCAGAAAGTCAAGCAAGAAAGCTGGGAGCTATTCAACTTCCTCTTTGCCTCTAAAGAAAATCAATATTAAAAGCTGTTGAGTCAGTATCTAAGAACCTAGCCAGACCTATCATCTCCCCTTGTATCATGTCCTGAATGACCTTTGTTATTTCTATTTCCTGGCTGGCATTCCATGAGAATGATCAAAAAACCCAAACATCACCTCTGCCTTTTCGTGCATTGCTTTCTTCTATCCATTGGACTTTGGGAAGACCCTTCAAAAGTCGGAGGAGGTAAGGAACCACATTATCTTTGTGCTAAAAAGGAAGATACTATATTTAAAATGGATAAGAAAAGCTGAACTGTACAATCTCAAGACAGTTGAGAGATATGAAAAGACTACACTAACCACACACAGAACTTGCTTCCAATGATTACTCCACATTACTTCTGGAATATTGCAAAATTGATTTCAACACAGGCAAATGAAAGTAAAACAATTCAGTGCTATAAATCCAATCCTTTCATTCTAGGCAACAGTTCATTCTCCACAGAAGTTGGGAGAAAAGAGTTCCAGAACAGTGATTGACCCTGAACAATTTACTAGTTTACAGCAAGGTCACAAAATAATTTTAAGACATCCAGAAATTTAGTGCCAGTCCCAATTCAGTACATGTGATCCATCCCACTGCCTTATGCAAGTTACTTAACACATTTGTGTTAACACTTCAACTCCCTAATCTGCCAATCAAAGGACAGCACATTCCTTCCTCATAGAGCTGGATTTATTAATACTAACCACTGGCTTTAAAAACATCATAAAAGTGCTAAAAAACATGAAAACAGCTACCTTATTTAAACTTCATACTACAAAAACCACAAAAAGAACAACGTTAATAATACAGATGTAAACTGTATCATAGTAAATACATACTAAATAGGAGGAAATTCAGGCCTGATGTAAACCTATTAAAAAACTTAAAGTGAGGTCTAATGACTTTGGATGAAACAATACCGTGTCCAGAGTTCAAAGGAAAAAGAACCAGCTTGTCATAAACAGGCTGAGAGATACAAAAGGGATGTTCACATACAACATGGCCTATGTGCATTGTTTGCCTTTTTATCCCAGCTAGTGCCAAGCATGAAAAGACCTATTACAAACCTGATGTTCAGGAGTATGTTGGAACACACCTATCATTCAGAAGCATGTGGGGAAGAACGCCCAACAACACATATGGCTTGAGCAAATCCTCCTGAATAGCCTTTCCTTTCTCTCCTTAAGCTATGATGACCAAAAAACATGACAGCAGTTTGCCTATAGCAGTGCCATGACAGCTATCACACTCATCAGTATTGTCCTTGTTTCTTTGTGCTCTCCTGCATGCATCCACCTGTTATATTTGATCTATTTATTTTTATAAAAAGCAAATACCAAATTTTCATTTATTGAACAACTAAATTGGAATTAATCCAAAACAAAATCTTTCAAAAATAGACTTAGCCTAAAGGCAAAAAAATACCTGAAGGTCAGATTCAATTAGAAAGATTCCTAAAGCAATAACAGCATCTCTGCGACGTTCATCTAACTGGAAAATCCCATGGAAATCCACTGGACACATACAGAGCAGTTTCTGTACCTGAAAAACAGCAGAGGAAAAGAACAGTGGAACAAGACCCAAAGTGTCAAAACAATCCATGGGAATGGAACAAGATGCAAAGTGTCAAAACAATGCAAAGGAACAATGCTATGTGTGTTAAAACTGCCTTTCAAAAATCTACCAGCAGCCCTCAGAAAAGCAATGCAGATAGCTCCCAGCTTCTCTCCGAAGGAGCAGAGCTAGCCTTCATGTCCGTGCCCTGGAGCACGCCAAACAACAGGCCTGGCTAGCAACAATTGCAAATATTTTCACAGCAGAGAAACAGCTGACAGGCTGTGGTTTTCAAGACTCATTCAGACCTCCCATGCCTCAAGTGGACAGTAGCCTTTCCATCTTCAAGACAGATGGCCCCATTACCCTCCTTTAGTCATCAATCTTAACGAGAGCATCTAGGGGCGAGGAAAGAGTGATGAATGACAGAAACCAGACAGAAGAATCTCAAGTAGATGTCAAACATTTTGACAACAACATGGGTTGATTTAACAGGTTTTTTTCAACACTGGTCAAGCTGTTTGTGTTTCCACATCTGAAGAGAACTTCTGCAACTTTTCAAAGCATCACATACACAGAGCTCATTCCTACACCCCTGGCACAACAAAGCTTTCCTTCCACTAAGTCACTGGGCATCCTGGATGCTCAAGAAATATGCAGCAGGTGTATGTATCATATTCACTCTGACCCTGTAAACAATAACCGGGTGGATGGAGCTTTGGTTACAGCTGCACCAATGCCTTCTTCATATACAGCACTGAACAACAAACCGTTACCTAGCTGAGTATGACTTCTGCTCAGATTTTTTTAACATAACAGATTTAGTTTCCAGAACTATTTTTTTCTTCACTACTTACTTACTACTTCACTCCATACTCAGCAAACACCTATCTAAGGAATACATCAAATCTCCCAAATACTTTGTTTTCCTATGGAACTCTTAAGAAAGGGAAAATGCAACTAGAATATTGTATTTTTATAAACCTCCTTGATGTCACATAAAAAGGACTGTCATAATAAAAACCTATATTTGAATGTTAAGTTACTTTAAACACCCTGCCCTGAAATTTCTAAACCAAGAACCTATTTCCCTAGAGGATTAGAAAAATTTACTGGATGCACAGTGGAATTTAAGATTCTGCTCCTTAAACTGCCAGACCTCATAATTACAAGACCTGTAACACAACACAAGACCAAGAACAGAAGCCTGCAACAGCCGGCCAAGAACAACCACTATAGTTTTCATCAGCAAGAGCTGTGCTTTTCAACAATTTAGTCATCTTTCATTATTGCACGAGGCAATTTAGAAGTTCAATCACTTTGTGCTCAGAGCAGCCAACTCCCAAAACACCAGGCTGTCCATCTCTCCTCCGTGCAGCAGCACACCACTCGAGCACGCCAGCTGCTCTGTGCCAGCAGCGGATACCCACGCGGGGAACAGCCCAGATGAAGATTTCCCTGTCAGGTTTTACATTCAGGAGAGATTTATCACAACCTAGTAGATTTTACCTTGAGCTGATTACATCGCTTGGATTTAACCAAATATTTGGAATAAAGAGCCCTAATTAGGCTGACACTAACTACATGTGCAAGACCATATCCCACAGACTTCAGGGATATGCAAGCTCTGTGAGGACCCACGTCCCTCAGCAGGACATGGGCACTGCTCCGAGGGTGCCAGCCACGGTTGCTGGGCTGATACCTCCCCTCCTGCTGCGAGGGTATTTTGGGGTCAAGATGGGTCATGCAAGCACCTATAGGCCCAGCAGCCACCACGCTGTGCTGGAGCCCACTCCCACGGCCACAGGACAGCCCCCACCTGCGGCGGCAGCATGCTCTGGGCACAGATGGACACACCAGCCCCGGCCTCCCACAGCCACAGGCCCCACGGGACCAGGGTCCAAACCCACCCGCGGGCACAGACACTGGCTCTGACCCGCTCCCCACACGCGCCGCGGGTCCCCACGCATGACAGGAGCAAGGGAGGCGCCCCAGACCCCC
>NW_020799121.1:6018031-6040227 GCF_003259725.1 Athene cunicularia | reverse complement strand
GGGGGAGGGGGGCGAGCTGAGCCTTGCGCCCGCCGCCTCCCGCCAGGCCTGTCCGGATTAAACCTCCTGGGGGGTGCGAGTGTGTGTGTCTTGTTTTCTCTATTCCCCCCGAAAGTCTTCCGAAACATCTCTTTATTTAGAGTTATTCAGTGGTTTGGAGACAACATATCCCTCTGTGTTATTGCAGGCTGATTTTCTGGGTGGAGGCAGTTTGGTTTTTGAGGAAAGAAATCCCAGGTAGATTCTCTCTGTAATAATGAGACTAGGACTCACCTGTGTTTTCACCTGCTTTTAACAACTCATTACTGAATCTTATCAATGGCATTATTATGCCTGTTTTTATCAGACTAAAAAGTTTTCAACAGTTCTCTTGATGAAACTGCCCTGTTAATTGTTTGTGATGTGCTGGCTTCATCCTGATTAATCATTTCCTTCATTCTTTTGGCCTTGTTTCAGAATAGAGTTTATACTTAGAGGCATCGTAAAGGTCTTGTCCATTGTGTCACCTGCTAATTGGAGGTTTCATTGAGCGTTAGTAACGTGGTTGCCTAAATTAACCCAAGAGCATTCAGAAGCTGCAGTAGGTGCTTATGCTGGAGAGGGCTCTTGGTAGCACTTCTGCAAACTTGGGGGCTCGTGATTTGTCTGTCTGGAAGAGTAGACATGAGGAATCAAGAATTTAGCCTTAACACAGGGCTCGTGGTGAAACTTGAACTGTGTGTGTGCTTGGGGATGTGTGTGCAATTTAAACTAGAATTCCCCAAAGTTTAGAGAGAATTCAAACACAAGTTCTTTGTTTTGCACTAGCTGCAGGTAACTTGCCTACCAGAATTAATCTTTGGATTGCTTTGGAATAGCGTTTGTGCTGTTGAATTATAAAATAGCTTAACTGTATATATCAAAATGTCTAAATCTTGCCCTGTTAGTATTAGCTAAAAGATTATTCCTGCAGTAGGAAAAAATTCTGTTTGTGTTTATTTTCTCTGGTTATTCTATTTGTAACATCATTATTGGGAACATCAGTAATGTGAAAATAGTATCCCTTTCCAATGAAGGTGTCATTCACACCTAAAAATAGTTCTGCTTGCTCATTTTGCTGTCACAAACCTATGCATTTTCACTACATCACCCATCTGGTGCCATGCTTATTCCATCAAGAAGAGATTCAAATGTCAACCTGACAGAAGACCAATACAGAAAATTCCTGGATGCTGTTTGTGGTAGGTGTCAGGAACCTTTGTGAAGTGATGAGGATTTTATAGCTGGTTAATGCTGTGGCTGACTAGCAACTCTTGATTGAAATGCCCTGGAGGAAGAGGGATGAGTGAAAAAGCAGTATGTGTTCAGAAATATTCTACATAGATGGAGGAACTTTGTTGTTTTTCTGTAGAATGTCTGTTAAATGTTTGATGTTTCAGTTTATCTTGGCTTTACTAGCTTCTCTTTTTCTGTCAATATCTGTTAGGAGCTTGTACGTCAAGGAGAGGCACTGAAGCGCACAGAGCAGATGGTAGATAAAATGGACCAGGACTTGAAGACTAGTCAAAGGCACATAAATAGCATTAAGAGTGTTTGGGGGGGCTTGGTAAACTACTTCAAAGCCAAACCTCCAGAGAGCAAGCCAGAGCAGAATGGAACCCCTGAATATTATGCTAACAGTAGGTAAGTAACATAAACATTTTACTTGGGAATTATCTCCCACAGCATTTCTGAAATGTCACCAGAAAATCAGAACTTAAAAGATATGATTCTGTCAAGTAAAGTCCCGAGATGGTGTCTAGCTCCCTTTTTCTTTTAACTCTGAGAAAAATATTTTTACTTTTATATTTGTAGTGGCAAGAATAACTGTGTATTTATGGGGAATTATTTCAAACAATTACACAAAATTACACAAGTAATTCTTCAGTCTCCTGAATTACTGTGCTTACTTCAGTCTTACCAGGCAATCATGATTTGTAGCATTAACATGTTTCCAGTTAAATATTATGTGTATTTCTCTAGCTTCTATTAAAAGCTGAAAATAAAGATAAATTGCTGTTAAATTAATGTGTCTTACAGTACTTGTCTGTCTTAACTGAGAAACTTCTGTAAAACCTGGCAGTGCTGCATGGATTGATTTCCTTCTTCCCTCCACTAGAGGAAAGGAACAGGTTGCCTCCAAGATAGAAGATACAGTTCTGGTTCTGATATAAAAGTTTCTATGTGCTATTTTCATCACTAAAGCGACCAGTTCTGCTTTCATTGATGACAAATGCCAATAGTTAATTTTAAAGGAATGGTTTAGCTCAGGTCAAACAAATTTCATCTTATTTTATAAATCTGATACCAGTTCTTGTTTAACAGATTCGGAATGAGTCCTGTGGTCCATAGGAATATTTTCTTTTTATTCTCTTTATTACTAGATTAAAAGAAGCAATGATGTCTAGCAAAGAACAAGAGTCAAAATACCAAGAAACTCATCCAAATTTAAGGAAGCTGGATAATTTAGGTTTGTCAACTTTGTTTTACACTGAATGTCTATCATTGTGGGGCAAACTTGTGCCATTGGTGAAGGCAGAGACCCTTCAGCCTGCCCAACTGCTGACTTGCGTTGCTGCCTAACATCTGGAGATTTGTATCCCAGCCTTCATGGCTGTGAATTCTAGGGAATTGTTTCCCCTAAAGCTCATTCTAGTCATAGTGAAGTCGTGAAACTTTTACTTTGACATAGATTTTACTTAGCCCTTCCTGTGGGGGATTTATGCTATATCCACTAAAGACTTTAAAAGCATCCAGTGCTTGTATTTGCACAGAGAAGACTATAGTCAAGAATCCACACAATGTGCAGGCACATTGTCCTGGGTTTGCCAGAATGTTAACTTCCACATTCAGAGGTTCTCCTTTTTAACCATTATTTGTTACAGTTTTCAAATATGTTTTCCTTGTTATTTCAATATAACCCTTCATACAGGAGTCATGGAAGTGCAGAGGTTTTTGGTCTTGTTCCCCATTCTCATAATGTGTTAACTTCTGTAGTGACTTTCATGTACAAAAAAACTATTCCTTTCTTTAAGTGAGGTTCAATTACTTGTTAAAGAGTGAGAAGGCAGTAGGGTATCTTTATAGTTGTAGTTCTGTAAATAAAGATGCTTTTTGGAAACACTGATGTCACTTCCACTCCCTGTAATATTACAAGTCTGTACAGTAGAGGGCACAAATAACTCTCTGGTGACTTGACCTGGGGGAACATTTCACTGCTGGTAGAGGTTACCAACCTATGTGTTTTGTTGGTGGGGTGGCTGTTTGTTTGTTTGTTTTTTTCTTTTTTCTCTGACCTACCTAGTAGAATTACAAAAATCATCCCAGAAGAGAATAAGTGTAGCTTAATAATGGTTCATCTTGAGGGGTGCCCTATAGTGGTGTTGGGTTACTTTTGATACTCCTCTTAGCAGGTTATGTGATTACATGGCAGCTGTGGTCAGACTAATTTTTAATAGCCCTTCTAAAACGTTAAAGCCTCTTTTTGCTAGCTTTTTTATTATATAATATTCTGTATTTTGTACTCATAACAGACAGTGATTTCGACAAAGCAGATTTAGTTTCTTCAGTGCAAAGGGATTCCTATCCAAAGAACCAACACCTGCGAGCTTACCACCAGAAAATTGATAACAACTTAGGTGAGTGAGAAAATTGAAGCTGTTTGATGTAATACACTTTTCAGTACTTGGTTCTTAAGCCAGAGAAAATTACTAAGTAATATATTGCTAACAAACACTTCTTTGTTTAGTTCACATGTGATATTTGATAATATAAAACAAAAAAATAATTTGCTTGTATTCTGCATTTCAAAACTATGTGGCAGAATTCAGAGTTTGATTGAAATCTACATTATTTGAATGGTAGAATGCTGAGGGTTGTCATGTGGGTCAACTACTTGCAAATATTAATAACAGATCTGAGTTAGAAAATGCATTTCACACAAAATCAGCTGGAAACAAACTGGCTAGGAAGCCTGGAATAGTATAAATCTGCTGCAGAAACTAATACATGATTGGCGTTAGTACTTCAACTCTTCTGCAACATGCTTGTGCTTTAGAAATGGTTAGATTTTGAACTGTCCCTGAGCAAAGAGACCAGGGGAAGAAAACACACACTCAAAGCATGAGTCCCCTTAGATCATACATTGACAATAAGAAAAACTCCCTTACCAAATGTGAATGTACTAACAAAATCTCTGTAATTTCAAAGAGGAGATGGTGCTGAAGTATCCCAAAACACTTGCATTCAGGATATGAAAATGTTTATTTGATTCATCCTGTAAGTTGACTGGAATATCACTGGGATAAGAAGGCTTATCCATCCATTCTGAAAAATCTTTTTAAGCAGGTACTGGTAATATTAATAACGAAATACTGCTTCAAATTGACATCCAGATTGTACCAGTATGGATATTTACTACCTCTTTTTCTAAAGCTTACCACTTAAATCTGAAGATGCCTTTGGCTAACTGATACTTAGATATTAAAATGTACATCAGTTATGACCCAAAGAATTTACAACTGTATGCAGCTTTTGAAATAAACATGTTTTGCAGAAAATAGAAGAATCGAAAGGCACTGAATATTTAATTTATGAATTTGCTGCATTTCTTTTATTACTTCCCAAAACCATTCAGCTGACTTTCTTTTCCTTTGTTCTGCAGCATATATACAAAGTGCCTCTTTGCTTACATGTATCACTGTTTAGCTGACCTAGAAAGAAGAGATTGGAAAGAAATCAGAAAGGAATAGATCAAAGAGAAATAGTCAAGCATGAGAGTCAGCGGAAGCATGTTTCTTCTCCCAAGCTGTGCAAAACTTACTAGCCTCAGAAGCATTTATACCAATCAGCCTTGCACTAAAATGATTTCCTTGTAGCTAGATTAGAAAATCTGAAAATGGGCTTTTTCCATCTATGTTAAATAACTGACTGCTTAAGTCTTCAGTGTATTGCCCATGTCTCTGCATGAAGTTTAAGGAAAAACAATTGAGACAATGAGCATATTGCATATACTGAGCTGAGAAATAATGTACCTAATTTTATATAAAATACATTTTTTAAAATAAGTAAAAACTGCATTACAGGGTATGTCACTTAAGATCCAGTTCAGTTTTAAGCATTTGTACTTAACTTGTAATGGAAGAAGAAGGAAGCAATTATTTCTGGTAGTAATGGGATAAAACTGTTAAAATACTGGTGCTTCCACTATTGAAGAACACTCCGACTTGAGCAGTTGTAACTAACATTTTCTAACCCAGGGGTCTGAAGAAGAAGGAATCCTGATAGTGTCCATTTAAACAACATGCTTTATATTGCTTTGATTCCTTATGGTCCCCTCTCTTTGTTGACAGATGAGATGTCTTCTGGGTTGAGTCGTCTGAAAAACCTAGCCCTTGGTCTGCAGACAGAAATAGATGAGCAAGATGATATGCTTGATCGGCTAACAAAAAAAGTAGAGACACTGGACGTCAATATTAAAAGCACTGATAAAAAAGTCCGACAACTGTAAAAGCTTTTAGAAATTTTTTTGTCCAGCGTCAGTTCTTCTTGGATGTCTTAGCTCAACCAATCTCTTAAAAAAATCTTGGACAGTATCTGTTTCTCTTTTTTCTGATACATTATTGATTTTTTTGTCATTAAAATTGCATAGTCTTAAGTGCAGCATAATACCTTAAATTTCTTCTTAATATACGTGGGAAGAGTGCATGTTGAGTAAAATCTCTCAGCACTTGGTAAATGCTTTTGTGCTGGATACCCTGCTCAATTGTATAACTGTGTCATGTGCATGGAGGAATTTGCAATCTACAAAGCTTCAGTGTCCTTGGCCTGGGAGCTGTCATGAGAAAAGTAACTGCATTTTGCCTCTGTTTTGGGGAGGGGGCAGGGGGAACAGAATGTGCTTCTTTGTTCAGAACAAATGTTGCTAATTCTGTTTACCTACAGCTATTTTAAATTCTGAAAAAATGCCGATATCCAGCTGTAAAAATAATTCGAAGTGACTGTTCTCTGGCATTTCTGAGGCTTAAGGAACGAACTGTTCTGTGGAAGTTGTAAAATATCAGGGGTGTCATGCAGTAATGATAATATTCTGTGTGTGTTCCCTTTCCTAAGATGAATTCTGCCAAATGGTAGATTCACAATCTGTAGTTTTTATGTTTGGGTCACTAAATGCTATCACCTTTACAGTATTTTCAGTAAAGATCTCTATGGGTATCTTACAGTCTGAGAGAAATGTTGGTTGACACACATAAGTTTGGATAACAAATGAGGACTTAAACATATGTGCTCTTAAAGATTCTTTTGTAGAACTTGTCAGCATCTGCTTTTTTATTTTCTGTTCTTCCTCAGCTTATTCAGTTAGGTGGTTACTGGAAAAATAGATTCCATTTTAGAAATGGAGAGTTGGTCTGATACTGCACAAACAGATCATAGGAGATTATTCTTTAAAATCTATTTAAAATGTGATTAGGGATTGAGCAGATGCTGTGTTTTCCTAGGTAATGTGACTGTTTTTAAGAATTACAATTCTGCTCCAGCCTGAGTACGTGACAATGAGAACTTGCTGTCTGTCTTGAAAACAAGTTAAGTTATTTCAGTTTGGAGAGGCCAAGGGACCTGTGTCAGTATTGCAACACCTGCTATCACAAATGATAATGAGTGGCTAAGAGGAGAGAGATTTTCCTGAGCTGGTGCCACATTATCTTGTGAATTAAAGGGCGACCTTGGTGTTCAGGGCTATCAAGCTTGTATCCTTCATGAACATCACATGCACACCCTCCCTTTTCCCTTTTTTCAAGGGATTTGTTGCCTTGAGCTCACTTGCTACAAAGTGCACCCCACTGGTAAGGAGATAAAAGAAATGTTGAGCCTTTCTTGTTTTACTGCGTCTTATGAAAGTTCACCTGAACAAAAATAAATAGCTAAAAAAGCTACAGTTCTTGGACATGGTATTGTGGAAAAAAATATTATTCCTGGGATTACTAGCAAAGTAGAGTTGTGAATTTATTTTAAGGTGAGCCTCTGTTTCACCTTATGTTACTGATGTCATTGATTTCAGTCTCTTAAGAAAATGTGTTTTGCAGGGACATAAAACTTTGAGCTACTGAGTATGTTTAATTTCTTTTTAATTTTCACTTTGTGTCATTTATGCTTACTTGGAACCATAAAAAACCTTATTGATATCAATGTATCATCTAACTTTTTGGATGTATACCATGATTAATTCTCTCTTACTCTGTTAGAGTATTTATGAATGATTTGATGTCTCAAGATGGTTGTTAACATTTATTTAGTAAATGATACAATCATTAGTTTTGAAAATGTTAAGTACCTCACTGAAAGAGTCATACCTGTTTCAGTTTCTTGTTTGACTTTCTCCCTTTAATAAAAAGGGTGAAAAGACTTGTATTTTTTCCTATCCCAACGCTGGTTAACAGAAACGCTTACATCTTAGAAGGGGTGTATAAATTCTCTCCAGAACAGAGAATACCAAAAATTGCTGGTAAATAATAATACTCATTTTATTGTGAAATCTGCCTTCACCTGAATGGAACTATTTCACAACTAAATTTTTGGTAACTATGATGTATGCTGAGGCTTTCTCCACTAAGTTATGGCTAATGGAGGAAAAGATGTAGCTGGAAGGTCTGATTGTGTTATGTGTAATAAGAAAAGTAAAGCTTGAATCCAAGCAAAATTTTTTTGTGGATTTAAGAGTGAAGTATGTAGTCTTTCTGATAGAAGCTATTCCTTTTTTTTTTTTTTTTTTTTTTTTTTTTAGTATAAATTATTTAATGAAACAAACCCGGTTTTGGTCAACTGTTTAGTTGTATTAGCCTTATGAAACATTTACGGCATCTTGGAGATCTCTGATGACCTTAAAAACACAAGCAGGGAAGTGGAATAAAAAATTAAACTCCTATTTCTGCTTTAAGAACATCATTATTCAAGCAGCCTAGAAAACCAGGATCTCAGCCCTGTGGAAGTTATACAGAGGTCTAACTTCTCATCTCTTCTAACGATCCCATTCACTGTCTCAGTAATGTATGTCTTTGCTTAGGCTGTATTTACTATTTTTGTTTTGGTTTTAATGGCCTTGTTTTAAAGGATTATTTCCCACATTGGATTTCTTTTGTGGGGGAAAAAAGATTGTGCATGGGTATAAATGAATTCCTGCTACAAACTGAATTCCTTTTCTCAGCTTTGTTTCAGATCTTTATGCTGATAAAGAACTTAAGTTTGACATAAGACAATGCTATTTTGTAATAGTGATGATTTTTTTTTCTCATTTGAATAACTGCATCCTGCAGAAAGGGGAAATTTAAAGGAGAAAAAAAAAGACATTTGCCTTTCCAGGAAATGTCATTTTGTATGTGTTATGAAGGACTTAATTCAGAAGCTTTTCTTACTTTTTCTTGAGATAGTTTTAATTCTTGGATGTTGTTGAAAATCTTACCTTGTATAAGAGTATAGGACTTTCAGAAGAAATTTAATTTATACTAAGCACTAACTTGATAAGTTAAATGATTTTGCCTAAATAGTCATGTTGGCATAGAAACTGGTGTCCTTGCAGCAAAATAGCTCTGATTAACTTTATTCTTACTGGCTTGAGTAGAAGTTTACTACTGAGGACAGAAAAGATAGCAAAAAACCCAAATAGTTGTCATTTCTATAAGAGATGATTTTCTTGTTTCTCAAAGAGTTTGCTAATAAATTTTAGAAGAGGTTTTAAACACCAGGAAGTAACATACCCTTTGTAACATCAGATAAAAGAAGACATCCTCTAAAAACAGCAGGGGAAAAAAAAGAAGTGGGAATAACCAGTATCTGACCACTAGATTCATAGGTGTATTTAATTTTTAAATTTCCTGAGCGTTGGCTTACTATGACATGATGCATAACTGAATTTTAGTCCGTACTACACAGATTTGTTGCTGTGGTGAACTCTGTTGGCCTATGGAAATTGTTGGGACACTGTATGATGTTGGGTTGTTCTTTTAATGTGTGAAATCTATCTGAAATATTTTGCTGCCTAGTAGTTTGTGTAAAGTGATGTCACTTGTTAAATAGTGAAATAGAAAATACTTTCCAACCACTTTGCCTTCTGAACAAATATTTTCTGTAGGCATTTTTACAAGCGTAACATCATATGGAGGATATGTGTTAATTTTGACTTTGAAATATATGGATCTTAATTTTCAAAATTACAGGTAGCAATTATTTCTGTCTGTGGCTTTTTTGAATAGTACTTTAATTCTGTGCCACCCAGGTATGACACTTTTTATACCAGTCAAACCGAAATCTTTTAATTAAATGCTAAACTCTACTGTAGTTCAGCAATTTAGGAGATTGAACTAAATGAGTGTTGAATCGTAAGATGGTCAATAAAGGTGCTTATTGTTAATGGAGAGTTTTTGCATTTATTTCTCAAAATTCTTTGACTACAAATTCATTGACACTTCTTTGCTATGATCTGTTAGAATGCTGGACCTACTTTAAGTTTGTGCCAGAATGGAAATAAGTTTGCAGGTGGTGGGTATTGATTTCTGAGAAAAAAAGAGGGTGTTTACATTTCTACTTGACTCTCCAGTAGATTCTTTTAGATCTGGAAAGAGGAATGCAAACAGGCATTTATTTGCAAAACTTGTGATGATAAAATAATTCAAGATGTTGCTTGAAAAGTAATCTTGCCATAGTGCTTGGTATTACTAGGAACAATCTAAACTGGATGTATGCATGAATAAGGCAAGTGGAATAGGAGTAAGGCCAAAAAAAATGATCACCCGCTTGAAAACTTAAAACCAACAGGTATGTAATATTCCTGTGTGGTCGCAGATTTGGTGATGGCAGAAAATTTCAGAATGTCCTGACTTTCAGTTTGGTTCTTATCTGTATATGAAGGGAAGAACTTCTCAAAATTTTTTTGTAGTGGATTTTATTTTGTTTGATACCATAAAGCAGAGATGCAGAAGTGGTAGTACAAAAGCTCTAGAAAGGGAAAGTCAATATGCTAAAGAGATTGACAGGTTTTTTAAAATCCAGATAACTTGGTTTTGCTGCCTTTGTACTAAAAGTTCTTCAACAAAAGGGAATTGAGAGCTCTTCCATCCATGTACTCTGTTGCATATAGAAAAATCAAAATAATGCACAGAGCACAGTGAAGAAGGTAGAGAATGGAGCGGTGCAGTGGATTCTGGATCTCTGCCGGGAATAATATTAGCTTGCTCTGCTTGCAGGGAGAATCAGTTTCTGAATCTCTCAGAAGAGAGAGTATCTCACACAAATCTGTTTATGGCTGGTCAGGCATTTCAACCCTTCCATTTTCTCAAGGACTTTCTTACAACACAGTCCCTGCCTTTCTGGAGAACAAGAGGGAAGGGGAGGTAAAAGATGCTCATGGATGTAAAAGCAGGCAGAGCAGGTGCTGTTGGAATGAACTCATGCTTCTGCTTCTGCCTGCCTCTCCCCCTTTTTCCTGCTTCTGAACAGAGGTTTGGTTTTGGGAGGGAGTTTTACAACTTTCATTTAATTTTAGTAGGTGGTTCATTTGTTTGTTTTCTTCCACATAAATGTTATATATTCCCAAAATGGGAAAATATGAAGATCTGCATTAGGGCCAGCACTCAAGGCTTGGTAAGGCTCACTTGAAAGAAAGCAGGGAGGTGCCCCCAGAATAAACAGACTGCCAAATCAGGCAGATCCCTGAATGCCAGGCAGGGTTTTCTAAATACAGTGACTTTGGAGCCCTGCCTCAGCTATAAAAAGTCTAGATGGATTGTGACTTTGCTGTTGGTGAGGTAGAACCTTCTAGAAAATGGGCTTCCAGCTCTAGCTGTGGATACTTTTGGAAAACAATGGATCTCCTTGGCATCTTCATTCTAGATGATCCTTCTTTTACCTCCACATTAATTGTAAATCTGCTCTTTCTGTTAATGGATAGTAGGATTTGCCAATGGTGGGCTCTGCCTGCAGATCAGTACTCTGAAAAGCCACTGGAATTTCTGTCACTTGGAAGAAGAAACCCTTGTCCTGCTCCAGTGTGTCTCACAGCCTTCCAGGGTCAGCTAGGACAGCAAGACTATGAAGTGTGCCACCAAAGCTATGCTCTTTGTATTAACCCTTCAGTGTAGAAAGAAAACAATACAGCTTGGAATGTGTATGTTGGGTGCTGACAGCTCTAGAGAGTGGGAGAGACTGCCCAAAAAAGTTTATAATTCAAGGACAGGCATGTTACAGCTGTTGGAAAAAAATATACAGTTTATTTTCCTTTGGTTTGACTCAACAACATTTCTTACCGACATTATGTATTTTGCAAAATAGGTAAAGTCTCGGTTCTTCATTCCTGACTTTTAGCCTTTCCCTACACATTAATCAGTTTGCTTTGTCTCACTGAACATTTCCTCTGTCTTCACCAATTTCTTCCTTGTACTTTCACCCTTTAAATTCACTCACTCTCCATCCTATGGGAAAGAAAAAGCTAAGGGAAGAACTTTTCTTCAATAAGCTCTCATCACTATTCATTTTGCCAGTCTTAATTGAGTTAAAATTATGTAGGTACTAAAGTCTGACTTGCTTTGCCCTAAGATTTGAGCCCTAGATTTCTCTTAGAATTTTCTGTGCAACCCCAGTGTTTGTTTGCATCTCATGTTTGTTGGCTAGAGGGTGTTACCTGGCTGGCATGTTTGGGTGCCTTTGAAGAAAAATTCCTGCAGGAATTCCCTTGTGTGAAGCAACTGAAAAGGGTGGCAATGCAGTCTGCTCTTGGCTTCCAGTAAGACCTACAGTACTGTCAGTACTAAGTTACTGCATACCAACACTCGTAATGTCGTGTCTTAATAATCTTTAATTTACTGCCCATTTTCACTATTGTCTTGCATCTGGATTGGCCAATCTGTTTATATCTCTGCCCACTGGTCCTCTTGGATGATGATGACAGGATGTTTCTTCCCTCTCTGAGTGAAGTCTAGGCAGAGAGGCAGCCAAGAAATACAGCAGTATAATACAAAGGTTACAAAATTGTCATGTAAGAAAGCAAAGCTTAAAATTTGATTGCATTCACCTGCCCATGGAGAAAGCTTTGTGAGGGAGAGACAGCATCAGCCTGTATTTTTCCTCCTGGAATAATGCATGCAGGATGATCAGGACTGAATGTCTGAGGACTTGTTACTTGTAACTTGACTTTTGTGGAAAGCCAAGAACCCTTAAAAGGCAGGAATTTGATGGAAAATGAGACAATTAAAGATTCAAAGTTCTGCAGCCTTCTGTTCTGAAAATATTTAGGCTGCTAACAACACTGCAGAGGAGACCTGTGAGTAATTTTATCTGCTTCATTATATGTTGTTGTGTTATAGGCTGTTGACATTTCTGGCATTTATTTTTATTCCCAAAACTTCATGCAGCCATATAGTATAGATAGGAGGTAGCAGCATTTGTGGGTGCTAATCCTCAGTGCCTGCCTTTGGGATTCTCCCTACCTCACCACGTGTGCCCAGAACGGCAACACAAGCCCAGTCAGTGACAACGCAGCTGCCTGGTTTGCTGTGTTGCAAACAGGAGCCACCTCCCACCTCGCCTTCACGTGCTTGTGTTGAGTTGTGACTGAGCCAGGTAGAAGATAATTCGTTAGAACATACTCTATCCTGATACGGAGAGAAGGATGTTTGTTCTTAAATGACATAGTTGCAATATTTCAGTGATGGGTTAATTTTTATTAGTATGTGTTTAGCAAGGTCTAATGAACTAAAACTGAACTGCAACATTAAGCAAAGTGCAGGTAAGAAAATTAGCTTGTCAGGGTCCTGTTACCAATGCACCAATCCTTATTAAGCCAAGGAACAACTCTACTGTGCTACAAACTGGCATTTGTGTCACAGCTAAAGTAGCCTTGTTCTCAAAAGACATAAAAATGGCCTTCTAGATGCAGAAGTGCTTTAGCTGGTCTGCTTTCTCCCTCTCCTAACTAGGTGGCAGAGTCTTCTCAGTTGAGCAAAAATATTATGGGGAACCTTTGTGCTGAATTACAAAATATTAAACACATTCCTCTGGTTTTTATGCACATACTTCCTCTTAATGCTCACTTGTATCAAGCAGGGGAGTACCATCCCATACCAGCACTGTTTTCAGAAGTCCATATAACACGTAGTCTAGCTCCTCTGTCTGATCTTTCTTCACTACTGACTTTGGAAAGTTTTTATTTTCCTTAACCATACTCCCCAGCAATTTCATGTGCCATCCAAGCAATGCATTCATTATTGAAATTTATGTGATTTAATAATTTCCTGGCACAATGATTCCAAAACATGTGGGAGGAAAAATGGAGAAGGATTTTTCCATCTCCAGGTGTTTATTTTTTCTGCCTGAATCCTTGCTCTTGACCCTTTTTGAATGTTTTTCAGTTGAGCTGCATTTCAACTGCTTGTCCAGCACAGCATCTGAGAAAGACACTGTGGTCAGACTGTCCTCCCTGCAGTTGCAGGTGGTGGAAAGGAAGCTCATTCTCAGGAATCTGACGTACCAGGTTGCTCTAGCATTTCTAGCTTCCAATTTCTGGAGCTGTTTTCCTTTCTGCCGTCTCCATAAGCTAAATAAACACTTTTTTTTCAATTGCCCGCTTTACTAATCAGTGTTTGAAATGCAATATTGAGGCCTTATCCCCACTTGAGCTAACATGCACTATGCTGGGTTTACAGTGGCAGTTTGCCAGAAGCCTGGGGGCTTCACCTGTGTCTGAGTGAGGTAAGAGGAGCAGCACAGCCAAAGCAGCTCTTCACTGTGGTATACAGCAGCATGTTGCCGGTTTCCATGTATCGTTGGACACCAGCAGCTAGTGGCAATGATGGAGCAGTGGGGTTTGGATGCATTAGAAAGCAAGAAGCTAGAGCCTTAATTCAAGAATGTACCTACTCAAGAAATAGGCATGTATTTATGTGGAATGTCGTATTAAAACCATTAAGCTTCCTTATAATTTTGCAGTTAGGCACGTGTAGATGTATTGCCGAGTCAGACTGTCTGTGTTAATGATCTGTGTGGATCTCCAGGGAATGTCTCCTCTTCCCCAGGTGTCTCAGGTGTTAGGGTTATGGAGCCAATTCCTGTAAGAACAATTTTCAGTTGGTATTCAAGAGAATCATTAATTCTGACTTATGCTTCCTTGGAGTAGTGATAAATAATGGAAATATTATTCAAATAACATTTGAAGAAACATTTGTTAAGCCTCTACATCCTTGTTACATATGTGCCTGAAAATACTTAAAACAAAGTCTTAAGAAAAGGAAGACAACTTCTGATGACAGTCTCAGATGCTCTGTGGTTTAATTGTTCAGTCATCTGTAGGCTATGTATTATAACATAATGTAGTTTTATTTTGACTCTCATCAACTGCTCTGCTGTTTTAGTACCTCTGTCTGTAGTATGGAGTGACTGGAAGATTGCCAAGTAAAGGAAAATCTGTGTGTGAACAGCCGGGAGGGATAATATGTAAATCTGGTGGAAAGAGGCAATTACAGACACTGTTGAGATATAATGGAAAATAGACAATATTGAGTCTCATCAGAAATATCAACATAAAGAGCAGCTACTGTACAATGTCTCTGAAGTGAACTTTGTTGCTTTAAATAACTGCATTCTACAGAAAACAGATGGATTATGAAATCTGTGTGCAGACTTCCAGAAAACAGTTTGGTCTTCAGGAACATGTCCATGTTGATGTTCAGCATATCCTCCTGGCACAAGGGGACAAAAGGCTGCTTTTCCCTGCTGTTGTATTTACATAATACAGAGAGGAGCTGGAAAGTTGGATTACATGCAAGCCAAATATAGCTGAAAATAATATTGCATGTCGTATGTAACTATGAATGGAGATGAATAGAGAGGAAGTGATATCTGAGAGAAGCTGTATAATAAATGTTGCCTTGTTGCTTCGTAACCCAACAGCTGAGGAGGTAACAAACCAGTGAAACAAATCAGGAAGCCCTGACTAACCACAGAGACCATGCCGATAGCTTACTAGAATTTTGGTTCACCAGCAAATCCAACTGCATCATTTTTTAACAAGAGTGGGTGGACTGGGAAGGGATAGATCATTCCAAAATGTTTAACTTTGTATTACAAATGAGGACAGATTCAGGCTGTGTTTTAATCCTATGGCCTATATTTGATCATCCTTGTTTTAGAATAATTGATCAAAAAGCTCAACACTCTTTCCTATATTCTACCAGACATTTATACAACCATTTGTTTGCTCACTTTGTGAATGAGTAAGATCAGTCACAGCCCAGACATAGCAAATCAAGCTCCTGTTTGCAGACACAAACTTGGCAATATGCATTAACTGAACATAGTTCTTGCATCAGGCAACGCATCATGTGCTGTCTCAGTCACCTTCTGAGCTAGAAGAGAAACATGCAGATATTTAAGGACTTTTGGGAGGGCCATGAAAGTGGTTTTTTCTTAACACTAAACTTGTTTCTTTCAATTCTTTAGTTCTCCTCTTCCAGCACAACTAAAGACACAAAAGAAGAGCTGCTTATTATTCTTCACAGTTATGTTTCAATCTGCATGAAATGGAAATGGATAGAAACACACAAAACCAACTCAATTCTGATGTGCTCTGGCTACAGAGCCTTATTTGATCCAGACTTTTAAACATGTTCACACTAGACTCTGGTAGAGTTGGAGCAAATGACTTGTGGAGAGCTAGGATGGAAGAGAGAAAACTCTGACACTGGGACTAGAAATCATTCTTTTGCTTCCTGGATGCAATATTGCATGGTGCAGAAAGAGGGAGGCAACTAAAAGCTACTGCGCAACTGGACATCCACACATTCTTTTTGACATCAGTACTTTATTAGATCACATTTTTCCATGATGAGGACCAAAAATCTGCAAAGAAACATGACTACAAAATGCTAAATAAGTGGTTTAACTAGCACCTTGTATGTTTCCCCTTTAATTTTTGCATTTGCTAAAGATATGCTACACATCTGGAACAGCAGTTTGCCAAAAATTGATGTCACTTTTTTTATGTCATAGGGCACCTCTCACGCTTTAGAAAAGCAGGAAGTACCAAATACTCTTTAAATTCAGAAGATCTTTCTAAAAAGATTAACTAGACTCTAAAAAGATAGGAGTGTAAATTCCCTCTGGTGCTTGTTAAGGCTGCCTCTGCACAGGAGGTTTTCTCCCTTTATTTAACATCCCTCATACAAGTAGTATCAGTTACACAGAAAGCACTGGCATTAAGGGGCACAGCTGTCTCAATCTCATGTCATTTAAATTCATTCTAGTGACAGGATAGCAAAAGTGCTTATATATTGCTTCTACAAGCACTGGTAGGAATTTTTTTAAAGGTAATTTAGACACTTTATTATGAGGACTTTGAGCATGTAAGTCTGTGCTTACCTATATTTTATTCTAGCTTGGCCATCTTGCTTGTTATTTTCTCAAAAATCTAAAAGGTAGCAAACATGTATGGTTGTTGAACCTCTCTGGGAAACATCTTTCTGTTGTATTTGTGTCTTTAAAATTCTAGTTAAGACTGAAGTTCCAGAAAAGCCAGTCTGTCATATTCAGGTTGTCATTATGAACAATGAAATGCAGAGAACTTCCATTAAAACCTGTTCCACAAACAATTCAAGACAGGGAAAGCCAAGAGTGAGAAAGAAAATTAGGGTGACTTTTATCTTCAGCTTCCTGAAATCCTACAAGCTGACAGAAAAAAAACCCAGGGCCTTTGTGTTACATAAAATAACATTACAGGGTCTAATAAAAAACTGTTTTTGAAGGGGAGAACATAGTTCAGGAAATAATGGTGTTTTCAGGAGGGGATTTCTGAACCTGTCTTTAAAGTTAATGCAGACAAAGGTACAGGTTCATACAAAAGCAGGAATTTGCGCATAAAGAAAGGGAACAAAAATATTTCATGAACAATAAAACTAATTCAGGAAGGTATACACTGTGGTCAAAGATTTTTTTTTTTTCCATTATTTGGGTTGACTGCTTCATAGATTTGCCAGTAAGGGCTGAACTCCCACTTCAGCTGTTCCTTCTAAATAAAAGTCCCTCTCCACTCTCTGGCTGCCTATTTTCATGAAACTGGAAGAAATCTAGTATCTTTGAGCTTATTCCTCTTCATCACATATGAATGAATTTGGCAAACAGTCTAAAAACTTACTACAGTGGGGAAAAGGAAACAGGCAAACATAGGGAAAGCATAGTCATAAAAGACTTGTTTCCTTCTGGGAATGGGGGAAATTCATAGCTTATGAATTTAGAGAGTGCTTCTTTCCTGGATTAAGAGAAAGGGAAATATATTGTAAAGGCCATATAGAAAATTAAGAGTCTGTTTACCATCTGCATGGTTCACCACTATACTCTAAAAAGTAATAGGGTTCTGCTTTTCTTGGCTTTATTCTATTTCCTGGATAATATAATAATGTTAAGAAAATGAACACTGAGGTTTCCCTGTCAAGGGTATATTTCAAAGGAAATAGCTAAAAGGCTCTAACAGTCAATATATTCAGCATTTCCCAAAATCACCCTATTAATGTGCAATTAGAAAACATTGGCTCATTCAGTCTTTATGTAGGACGGAGGTAATAACCAGAAGACCCCTTCAGGTCCTTTCCAGACTTTTATTCTCATATCCTATTTATGCACACCCACTAGTTATGCTCCTAAATAATATTTAACCACTCAGACCATTTAGGCTAAGATTTTACTTGTTCTATTTATAAGTGTAGCTTGGTTTCTGTCACTCCAAAAGTAGTGAAATTAGCAATAGATGCACACTTGATTTACATTAGCTACCTCATTTCTTTCCACTAGTTATATTTTCAAAGAATATGTTCACCCTCTATGAGCTTGATGGATGAGCTGCCAGAGAAAACACTCTGGAGGAATTCAGCTTCTAAAAAGGTTTACGTAGCAAGCAGCCCTGACCCATCTGTCATGATTTTGAAGACAGACGTTGACTCCCATGCCCTTTATTCAGCTCTGCGTCACTGACCAGTAGACCTCTGTTTTTACAAGACTGGACTGGAGGAGTTGCAATTTCAGCTAATATACTACCGTGCAAGTAATTCAGCATCTGTGTTGCAAACCCTGGAGAACACAAGCATCCAGAGAAGGCCCAAATGACTAAATGAATGCACAGAGACCGTGACTGTCAGCGCACTGCACAAAGACAGACAGAAATGGCTTTTTTAAATGGAAATGCTTCTGGGAGGAAAGACAGGCATATTGTTTGCAAGTTACAAGTAAATTATGTATCATCATGGCATTAGCTCTGTGGGGAATCTAAAGACCTCCAGCCTGCACTGCTACTGCCTCTAGACACTTCTCATTTTGACATTAAATGCCATCAGAATTTATCATCTCCAGCAGAGCTTTCCATGCATGGGGAATACAGGATGGGGCTTCACATACCAAACAAAATTCATAAAGTGACCTTTATCAAGAACATGTCAGGATTTAAATCCACCATAGCAGGGGATTTCCTTTAAATGCTAAGTGTGTACAAAGACATTGTCCTGCCAGAGAATGAACTAGAGGGAATCTAAACACTAAACAGTTACATATTATATGACTGCAACAGAATCTTTACATTTTAAGTAATTTCTTCAAAACCATTACATTTACAGTTTTTACCAGTCTGCTTCCAGGAGCTTGTGCAATGACTTACAAAAACCACAGAAGAAATTCATCCAGAGCCTTGGAGTGCTTTGTAGACCCAGAGTTATGCATTCAGTAAGAACAACAGATGGGAAAAGGAGAATTGAATTACAGGGGAAAAGAACATTATTTGAATGGAATTTTGAACTAAAATGGAGAATTACTGCAGGACATGTACAGGGAGTCAGTTCTGGATGGGAGATGATGAGAGGAGCCAGTTCTTGATTCAGCAGTGGGGAGCCTGTTGGAAGGAGAGAGAAGAGACAGCCAGGAGGAAAGGGGAGGGCTCCACCGTCTCCAGGAGACAAACTGGAAAGAAGTACAACGAGTGAGGGTGTGGTTTGAAAAACAAGGAGTACAATTTCAAACTGGATCCTGAAGCAAACAGTGCAGTCAGTGAGGGCCTTAGGATGTACGAAATGTCAGTTTTCCATGTGAGAGACCAAATCAGAACTTTTAGAGTTGTTGTGATGCTCTGTCTTTGTTGCACCACAACATGCTGCAACTGCTGATACAGCATTCCTAAGGTTTGCATTTATCTGTTAGGCAAAACACTGACACTCAGATGACACCAGTCAGCATACAGCTGGGAACAGATGGGGATCAAACATTCTGCATTCAGAGTTGTGCCATGAACATCAGCTCTCCAGCAGTTTGTAGTGGTCAGCCACAAGGACGTGCATGTTCAACCCATGGCCTTTGGGTCACTTGAAGCTTTACTTATTCACCCTCTGGCAGGTCTCCTGCTGTCAGGAAGTAGATGCTCTCTCATACAGGCTTGAGTATGTGCTAGTGCCATTTTATTTTTCTAATCAAAACAGTAAAGTGGCCAAACATTTGCAAATCGAACACTTTTGTAGTTAAACTGTGATTTGAACTGGTGTTGTGGAGCAAGACTGAGAGGAACACCTAAGAGAAATGCACATTGCTTTTCCAGTGAGACTTCCTCAGCTGATTCTGTGGGAAGAAGACTAGGAACATGCACAATACATACAATATTTTTCCATATAAATAACACTCTCTCCAAGGCAAAAATGTAGCTCTTCTCAGGGCTGTTCTCAAAGAGTGAAAGAGAGCATCAGGCTGCCATCCATAGGAGGAGCCAGAAAATCGAACATCTGGAGGAAAGAGACCTCTGAAAAAAGAGAAACATTTACTAGGAGCTTTTCCATTTGCTTTGTTAAAGGATTGCTAGGGATTACACCATTCTCAGCTGCTAAGTGCCATGGCTCTGCCGTTTATAAAGGAGGGAGAGAGTAGCAGTTAGCTAATCAGAGGGTACGAGCACAGTGAACAATTAGAGACTTGAGGCCCTTTCCTTTTAACAGACTGTAGACTGTAGGAGAAATACCTTAAATAAGGCCAGTAGTGCCTTTCCATTGAGAGATCCCAAACTAAATATAGAAAACAAGGTTAAGAGACTCAGGTAAAACATCCATGCACACAGCTGACTGTACAGAGGTCAGTTTCTTTAGCTATGGAAGCTCACCTAGTTGCAAAGTGGAGAAAAGATGGCAAAACACTTTTCCCATTTTTCTGATTTGTGTCAGTACTTCAAATGCTATCAGCTCTTCAGAGCTGATCATGCTTGCAAAGAACCCAGCCCTTGTGATCAGCAAAGCCAGGTGTTAAAAAGAGCAGATACTTCAACACAGAACAGCATAAAGAAGGTACAAATGAGAAAGACATCAGTAGATGAAAGTGTGGCAAAGCACTTTTACATAAAGTGAGATGCTTTTTTTTACTACGGAAATTATGGGATGTTGTAATTAGGATTTAGCCAGCTGGGAGTGGGTACGAAACATTATATTATTAAAACTGGATTGAAGAAATGTAACAGACCTTTGATTTTAATTATACTTTAAAAGACTCTTGATTTCCTTAGCCAGTGCTCTCTCTAGTTCACATCAGCAGTTTAGTGTCAGGCTAAGAGTGACTGCACATAGTACACAGTGATTTCTGTGATCTGTAAAGTTTTCTAATAAAAATGTATCTGAGACAAACCTGCTGTTTCTTTCCTTTGTCACAATTTTCTTTAAAATATAAACAATATAAAAATATAGATCCTGTAACTATATACATTACTTAAGAGCTCCTACTTCATCTGTGATGAAAGTCTGGCTTGGTTTTTTTTGTTTGTTTGTTTGGTTTTTTTTAACAGAGCAAGTTAGCGATAAATTAGAAAGCAAAAGCTAGGAATTGGAGCTCTGGATACGAGTAATTAGTGTCCATAAAGTGATTGTGAGGGAAGGCAGCTGACAGAGGCAAACACAGAACAAGTTCATTATTCCAAATAGGCTGGTGATAGATCATGTCCCACTGATGGTCTGGTCTCTGCAGCACTGTTGACTTGCCCTCATTTAAAAGTTGATATAGCTAACCCACTGTAAATGAATTGCTACTAACAAACCTATGAAGTAGATGCTACTCAAACCCCTTTTGAAACTGTGGAAACAAAAGTTGTCTCCACCTCAGCTTCATTTTTGCATGCTTTTGAGAGAACAGAACTCGGTGCCTTGACCCCAGTCATGAGTCCTCCAGGGAGAGCTACAGATCCCAGATTTCCAGAGGGATGGGGCTTTAGTGGCACCTCAGTTCCAGCACCTTCTGCTGCCAGTGCAATGGGCTGTTGAGGGTTTCCTCAGTCCATCTGCAGACTTTCAGATCTCATATACATGGCAAAGGGGTCCCCGTGGCTGCAGCCTGCAACTCTCTGTGCCTGTAGGAACCAAGGTGTCTCAGCAGAGCCATGCCTACAATTGCTGTGGAAATCTAACCCAGTTTGGGTAATTCCCAGCTCCATTTATTAAAGATGAATGAGGTTAAGTAAAAATAATGAGGTTTTAAATTGTAATATATTTGGAATTGTTTTAATCTGCCTTCTGGTTTTGAGTCTTCAGGGGTCCCTTGTTCAGCTTTTCTTTGCAACCCACAGCATAAGAAACTCATTTGTAAAAAATTAAATCAGAGATTCTCCTGTAATCTTATGTTTCCCAGAGCTGGGCTCTCTGGGAAAATGTGAACACCACAATGCTCCAGATAAAACTGCTGGAGCTAGCAACACTGCAGCAGTTTCCATCTCTAAGGATTCCAGTAATTTAGGAGAAACATAATATCAGTAATGTTACCTTCGACTCCCTCATCTGATGCTAATGAGCTGACTAGGAGTGATGGTAAAAAAAAAAGGTGTTGATATATCTGTTGCATGTTAGACCCGTCACTTTATGGTTATTCAGTAACTTTCCAATTTATGATGTCAACTCTCCGGGGAAGGAACCCTATTTCATTTAGAAATTCGAGAGGGCAGAACGGCAGGATGGCTTTTCAAACATACCTGGTAACAGGTCGTAAACCTCCTCGCGTCCCTTTGGGCAGGGCAGCAGGCAGCAAAGCCCATGCGGTGCCACGATCTCTGGGTGGGCCGAGGGCAGCGGGCACCCGCGCCGCCTGGCCGAGCCAGAGCCCAGCGCCCGCTGAGCCCCCCGGGCTGCTGAGGAGCCTCGGCTGCC
>NW_020799121.1:5975571-6017981 GCF_003259725.1 Athene cunicularia | reverse complement strand
GCCGGGCCGGGGCCGGGCTGCTCGCCTCGGGACCGCGGGGGCTCCCCCGCCTCAGCTGAGGTGGGCGCCTTAACCTTGGAGAGGGATCGTGGTTTTTCTCTTTTTACCTTAACGACCATCAGCCTCCGGATCGCGGAGGTTCCTGGGAACATCTTGCTCTGAAGCCGCGAACCGGGAGGAGATTGATGAGATGAGGTGCAAGAAACCATTTGGACTTGGAAGCTGCACAGTCTCTGTCCCTCCTTCCAAACATAACAAGATTAAAAAAAATCTTTCCCAAAAATGACATAGTTCTGTTCTTAATAGCCTGCGAAAAGCATAATGCTGGGGTTGGAAAAGATCCATGACTAATGGATGCAGCACAGACAAACCGGTTTATCTGTTTCCTTATGAACTGGTGGGGAGGGAGGGTTGTAAATGGAGTGAGAGAACGGCAGTCCCTGAACATGCAGTTTGAGGCAGGAATTAAAGGAATTTGCTAAATGAATGAGAGAACAGGAAGTGGACTTGGCAAGTCATCCTTCTGCCTCTGTACCGCCCCTTTCTGTCAAATCAGGCATCCATTTCAAAATGTGAACTGAGTATCATCCATCAGTGTGGACTTTGTGCCACTTCCAGCTCCTTTCGGGAAGTGTTTTTCTGCTTAACTGGAAGAACTGTCTTGGTCACTCCGGAAGGAGTCCTAGCCTACGAGACAGTAATAGGGCTAGCAAACTCCAGAAATATCTAATCTCTGTGCCCAAGGGAGCAGACACACCTGTCTCCTCAGAGTGGTCATGGGTTAGGAGAGTTTAACACAGTGAAGAATTATACTGTCACACCCAGCCCCTCAACCCCCCTCAGTGTCCAGTAGAGCAGTGATTGTAGTAACCTCAAACGAGTTCCAAAGAGCTACAGTACAGCAAGAAACTTGTGATCAAAGTGGTTTTGATGTCAGACTCTCCTTAGAAAGAATCATGCAGTTCTTGCAATTTAAAACTAGCAGACATAACTAATCCTGCTGATTGTGCTTGGCCTATACAATAACGATAAGAGAGCATTACAGTAGGTCATAGGTGTGATGTGCTGATTTACATATTAAATGACTTTCTTTGGTGACTAGTGGCGTGTGTCTTGCAACACTGCCAATATAAGCATTGTGGTACTTCTGTTTTGGGTGGGGGGCTATCAGCTTCTCAAGGGATTTGTACTGAAGTCATGCTTTATTTTTTGCTACCAGCTGCTTTTGCTCTTAAATAATTTGGTCATATAGAAAGGACTAAACCTCTGCTTGAGGGACTTTTCCCCAGCATGGAGGCTGCATAGAGCAGCTGGGGGAAGCCTTGGGACCCCTGCTGCTGACATGTTGGACCACACTCTTCAAGATTCACTCTTTCCTGCTTCTCCCTGCAGTCTGAGTGCAGTAGCTCCAAAGCAGTACTCTACTAAAGAGAAACTGAGATTAGTCGTAGCTGGGAGTAGGAATGCAGTCAGCTTCCTCAGTGCTGCTTCTGCAGTTGTCTCTACACAAATAAATGGGGAGGGAAATCAGAAGGAATGTGGGAACTGATAGTGTTTGTTCTGGCTGGATGTCTGCAGTACAGTTTTGTCATCTCTAACAATATTGTATGTTGTAAATGTCTAGAGTAGTGAAGAAATGTTACATGGTGCTTATCATTAACTGGTAGTGAATTCATGAAAAGACTAGGCCTTCACTCCCTTTCATAATGCATCACTATCACCCATATTTAGTTTTATCAGCTTAATCCCTTTTTTTCCCCCCCTCCTACATCACTTCCAAGAAATTGGCTTGACTACAGTTCAATTGTCATATTTAAAATTAGTGTAACTTCACTTAAATTCAGACTCTTCCCGAGATAGCTGTATGTACTTTACTAAAAGAACTCAAGCATGCAAAAAGTGCTCTCCCGAGAGACTAAACATAAATTACAGTGCTAAATACTGAACTCTCCCACTCTCTGTAGCTGGAAGTGGATAAATGATAGTGTGAAGTGAAACAGCGATCTTGGTCCACGTAAAATTGGAGAAGTACTAGGGATCAGCAGACTGTTTACATTCTTTGTGAAGCTCATTTTGCTTTATGTTGATCATCCTTCTGACTGAACTGTAGCTCCAAGCCTGTGCAGGAGGAGTGACTGCCAGTCACAGTGCACATTAGATACAAAGTTGTTATGGCTTGCACATTCAAGTCCTGTGAGAGCTGAAAGATGGAGAATAGCAGCAGTAAAAGGAAGATATCCAGGTCTTATGTGGTAGTAGTCAAGCTGAGAATGAACAGGAGTCTTATTGTTTAACTCCATTAAATTCAATTGAACAGTTGTTTTCAGGTGTGAACTCTGTAGCTATGAGTCTTCACAAATTCATAAACAACTTGTCTCTTGCTCATTCTTCCCATGGAGGATATTGTAGGTAAGTCCCATAGCAAGGGAGGAGAATAAGATAAGGACTTATTTTTTATTTGTCTAGTGGCTGACCAGCTGCAGCAGTACAAACTCTGCCAGCCCTGCTATAGTGAAACACTAGTACACGCTACTTAAGCTACTGTGATTTAATCAGGTTCTTAACCCTAGTGCTTTTGCTGAAGCAGTGAGTTATAAATTATTTACCACACTGAACTCTTCCAGGGGGATTGTAGTTTACAGTGGAAATGCTGTAAAAGTCTAAATATACTGGTACATAGACTGGAAGCAATACTACTGGAGTTCAGTGTGCAAAGTGTTCTTGATATAAAATTAAACTTTTCCTTTACTTAGTCATTAGTTTGCTCTTAAAAGCTTGGTTTTGAGATTTTTTTTCAGTTTTCACTAGGAAAAATCTCTGCTTGCCTGTAGAGAAAACTGTTGCCTATAAAGTCTCACATTGCTAGGTTGGGGGCTTCCTCCCTAACATGGGTAGACACATGGATCTGTAGACAAGGTCCCGCTTTCTGTTGAATAACTAATACAGGCTCTTGAGCACAGCCAACTAACATGAAAAAAACTTGTGTGCAGGCTATGCTCTTAATGCATAAATTTTCTGTGTCTTGGTGTGGCACTGAGAAGCTAACGTATCCTGGTTTTAAACAGAGGATGTAGATCTACTTCTGTCATTTTCCAGACAAAAAGCACTTTCTGTTTGGATAGTCTGAGATGTCTTTTTAAGAATTACTATCTGTTGTGCAATAGGTATGACTGAGCTGAAGTGTAATGGCTTTCATGAGTTTGCTTTGGCTAGACATGTGGACTTAAAAGCACTCAGAATATTTGCAAGCTGTAAATGCCTTTTTGGACTTGTATTCGAAAGGTAGGGCTAAATATCATGACTTGATTCAGCTATTTAGTGTTGTAGAAAGCATATTTGCTGACTGGATTGAGAAGCGCCCTACATGTAGTAGGGAGACTCATTCAATAGATGACGTACAGGAACAGATTTTTTTTTTTTGTAGGGAGTAGCTGTCACTTAAGATGAAAGTCTTAATTACAACTGTGGCTAAAGCCTCTGAGCCAGTGGTCTTGTGTATCCTTGATGTCCCTTGCCTGTCAAGATGGGAACGATAGTGTGAGATGAGGGTGAGCAACTGAGAGGGGATGTCCAACAACTATATGCAGATCCTTATTAAGCATGATTATGTAGTCACATTAGTAAAAGAGTCTGAGAAACAGTGTTACTGTGTTCTTGATTTGTATTATGCTTAAAATGGTATGTGCTTACAGAACTTTCAGTGGGCAGTTTTTAATTGGATACGTATAGCCTCTGTCCAAGCCTTACTCTTTTCTAATGGGCTTAACAGTAGTTGATCACCTCTAAAAAGCATTTCTACTAGAGCTGGGTGGCATAAAGCTGAAATGGATTATTTTCTAAACCCTGGAGGGATCTTACATTCAGAGTTCTTCTGAGTCCATCATTTAACTGATAGGTCCCAAGTATTGGAGTGTCAGTGTTAAACAGGGAGTAGTAAGTCAGGTATTTTCCATTAGAGAAATGGACTTAGTTTGAAGACAGGTAGTATCAGTGTCTGAGTTGGTCTGTGCTGGCTCAGTCTGGATCACTGCATGCCACAGAAAGGGAAATGCATTAGAAAGCCCAATATTTAGTAGAACTCTTGAGTAAAAAATCTCAACTCTGTTTCTTAGGAAATGGTACTATGCTTGTAAAGTAGGTTGGAGAAAGACTAAGTCTCAGATTAATAGTTTTGTTTCATCTGAAGTGTATATATCATACTTGTGTATCTTCATTCACGTTGAGAATCAAATAATACACCTCAGGTTAATCTTTACTATGTTAGTAAGTTCTTAGTATCTATAAGATGCTTAAGAGTAAACTTGGTATCTAATCCAGACTGCAGTAATACTAGATATCTATGAAGCAAAAATCTTTATCTGGTTCATTCAGCCTGACAGTGAAGATAGTTCTATACTGTATGTGTGGATAATGGGTGTTAGGGCATGAAAGGCTAGGACAGGCATTAGTCTGTTACTTGTAGAACAGAATGTTATCCTTTCCTCTCCAGTGAGGCTCATAGTAACCTACGTGGGGGTGCTTGGGATGGCTTAATTGGATTACCGGGAAGTAAAGTGTGGAGTAAAATCATGGAAGGAGGCTGTCCTCATGGCAAAAGTCTCTGGAATGACTTTGTAATATTGAATCCTTCTTTTCAGAAGAAGACAACCTTAGTTTGAGATCATTGCTTGCCTAAGAATCATAATAAAGAATGAAAATTTAGTAGCAATTGAGAGGCCTGATGGTCACTCCTTTATGAAAATAAACTGCAAAATCTGTAGTTAATTTATACAAATTTCAGCAATGACCTGTAGTACCTTCACCTGAGGCCTTTGAAGGTGCTACAGGTATAGCTAAATGCTTGCAACCTCCTGTAATAAAATTTTCTTAATTCCATGCTTGAGGAAGTGGGGATGGTGTTTTAGAACAGCATAGTCCAGATTGTCTTGGCAGGTTTGTCCCATCCTGGATAGAAGCAATGCTGGCTGATGTCAGTTTATTTGGTGGTAGAGGGATTCTGCACAAGTTCTTATGTATAGTCATAGGGAATATACCTGTTGCACTGCTTCCATGTTATAGGAGCACATATGATTTGATGAGGATACTTATTACTCCTGTGATGGCAGGAACAGTCTTCAGTGTTGTCAGACTGCTAAAATGTGAAGTGTTGTCATGGTTCACTGAGGCTTGCAGTATTCACGTGGAAGTACTGACATCTTGCCTTTAGAAGATGTAACTGACTTCCCTAATAACAAGGATGGCAGTGATACTCATGCATAATTTATCATTACATTTTCTGAAAGATTTACTAGATTTTATAACAGCTAAAACAGGAAATCTTAATACCAGAACTTGATGCAAAATCTTGCTTACCTTAGTGAAGATACCTAGAGTGTTATTCTTCAACATGAACCAGGTTTTAGAGTGAATAACCTTGTGTTTAAAGCTGAACTTCAAGTAGGCTAATGCCTCAAGGTTCTCACTATGCAGAATGAGTGGCCAGGGGCTGTTTCTTCAGAGCAGGTCAAGCTGAAGTGCAGCAATAGAGAAGAGACCTTGAAGAAGATATGTTTCTACTTCAGTACTCTGGAAATATATCTTGAGTTTGGATTAATTAAATCAAGTTAGGAACTTGGCTATGCTGCAGTTAAATCTCTTGGCTACCCTTGTGACACTTAACTATCAGTCTTTAGAATGGACTATACTCTGTTGGTAGATGGACTTATATCTTGCTCAACATTAAAGTGCTCAAGTGTCTACTACATGGACATGTGATTTGTCACAGTAAGGACGTTGTCCAGACTAGAGCATGTGATCAAGAACAGGGAATTAAGAGCCCATAATTTATTCCTCTGTTGTTCAAGGTCACAGAAGTTGATGGAGTTTATCAGGTACTGAAACTTTCTGCATTACATGAGTTGTCTTGGTATGGAAAGTTATTTCCTTACTGACACAGAGGCCTGTAATAGCTGCATGCCCAGTGGACTTGTTCTCAAAACTCTAGTTGCAAGCAGCTTCTGATGTGCTTAAATTTGGATTTTGTTTTGGAATGAATGGCACCTACTGAAGTTTACTAGTGTGTATTTACCTATAAAGTGAGGTGGCAGCTGAATGGGTCTCAATTTTGCTGAGAGGTACTCTTGGGAGGGAATAAATGTCTTTTTACACATGTGTACATTGGGCTTATATTGCATTACTGAAACTTGAGTGTGTCGAGATTAGCAGTTACTGGGCTGAGTAGCTCTTCATTAGTAAGCTAACAGAAAACAAACAATTCCTCAGGCATTCTTGGGCACAGTCCTGACACACCACAGTTCTAGATATCTGTTACATACCCAGTTTGTGATTTAGCGAGTAGCTTTAATGAAGCTGTAACAAGCCGTGATCAGCCCGATCAAAACACACTGAAACAGTGTTTGTGACACCATCATGGGACTTGCTGCCCAAGCAGTTTAGTCTATTGTATGAAAGTCCTGGTGGTACATATCAAAGGAGTCTCATGACTCGGTGATGCTGGTGGTAGTTTCTATCCTGTATCCTTGAGGGCAGTCATTTTTCACTCACTGTGCACTGAAAAGCAGTATAGGTTAATCCCTTAAGAAGCTTCAGTGAGGCTGATACAGTTCCTCTGCTTGAAAAGCATTGCTCTGGGGCATAAAGCAGGTGCTCAGGCTTGTCACAGTTACTGCTATGCTGCTTGCATACATACCAAGCCAGGGTGTGCTGCGGTGGTAAATCTGAGGTACTGCGGACCAGTTGAAGCAGTGGTGCTCAATCACTGCCACCTGCTCATGGTAACCTGAAACTGGAAATGAATGGAAACAAAGTTAAAACAAAAGGATGAAAATGAGAAATAGCCATCTTCTAGGGCAGTCTATTCAGTGGCACAAAATTACATTACGAGTGACCGCTTTGTACCTACTGTCATATGATTGAGCACAAGTTATGTTTTGAGAGCTGGATGTAAGGTTGGTGTGGGCTTGCATGGAAATCCCTGCCCTTATTGAGCCAAATGGCATGATATCCAGGACAAGGAGAGATGGAATGGCTGATTATTTTAACACATCTTTCTTACCTTTCACTGGTAAGAATTAGATTCTAAGAAGCAAGATGAACAGTCAACTTGTAAAAATAGACCTGTTGAGATCTGCTGTGTAGACTTCATTCCATAATGTTGCTAGGAGTGGTTTGCATAAGGGTAATTGGTTCTTTCCTAGAGACACACGGATGCTGTGTGTTGTAGTTCTGCCACTTAATAAATTTTTAATATCAAATTTACCAGCCTGCTAGATCTGAAATAGCGATGCTACACATAGTATATGGCCTATCACATTACTAGAACAGAGTTAAGCAATAAATGCTTAAGTTAAAACTCCTTTTAGCTTGCATCAGTAACACAGCTTTGGAATGTCTTTAGGACTTGAAGGCTGAGAAGCGTGTAGTTCTTTGCCTATGTAATGAAGAGAATCAGAAGATAAATTGTAGTTCTATAATATACACTCTTGTCAGAGAAATGTGCCGGTCTTGTGTTTCTCTGGAGGAGACTGTAGATACTGAGGCTTTAGTCAGACCTTCAACAATGGAAGGATAATAAAGCAACTCTCTTCCATCTTTCTAGCTCCAAAATTTGGGCATTAACCCAGCAAACATTGGATTCAGTACCCTAACAATGGAATCTGACAAGTTCATCTGCATCAGGGAGAAAGTGGGAGAGCAGGCACAAGTAGTGATAATTGACATGAGCGATCCAACAACACCCATCAGACGTCCAATTTCTGCCGAAAGTGCCATCATGAATCCAGCCTCTAAAGTAATCGCGCTAAAAGGTGAGTAATCATTTATTATTGCAGTGTGAAACCTACTGTTTAGCTGTATTGCTGCTTCTGTATGCTCTTAAATTTAAGGTTTATGTAAACTTTCTAAGAAGAATGTATATGAGGATAAGAATTCTTGCCTGAACTTGCATGCTGTATTTTTGGCAGTGGATTTTTCAGTAATCTTTGAATGATTTGCCTCCAAGTAGGTGTGAGATGCTTTGGCTTGGCACGGCAACCTCCTGTTCTCACTGAGGACCAGGTCAACATATGGTATACTTTACCTTTAAACAGGTGTTGTAAATATAACGGACACTTGTAAAGGTGAATAGGGGTGTAAAGCCATTCATATTCTCTGTTCTGTCCTGGCCCTTTCTTGTAGCTCTGAAGAGCTTCCTAGATACCAGCAAAATGTCACAAGGATGGCCAATAACTGTAAACATTTGAATGTACAAGCATGTTAAGTTTGGCAATCATGAGATCTCGTGGATAAAGACCTTTGCTTACCAGTACCTGTGGTATTGATACTGCCTTTAAGTAGTACTCTGAGCTCAAAGAAATATTTTTAAAAACATCTCTGTCTCTTAAATGACCAACTTCTGGTATTTAATCTCAATAACTGTTACTGACTATGTACTTTTCTTCCTGCATCTTATCTAAACAGATGGTGAGTGATCTTTGTTGTGACATTTCATGTTTGGTAGTACAGAATGGTCTAATCTCATAAAAAGTACTGAACTTTAAGTAGCCATTTGATGGTTCACTTCATAGCCAGGTGGGAGATCCTAATCCTCAACTGGTATTACAGTGAAAATGTTCTCCATTGGCTTGTTGCTAACCATTTGGCTGCTTTGACTATTGACTGTACCAAGTAAGGGAGAAGAGTGTGCTCTTAATGTTTGTCTGTCTATATGTATGATGGAAGTACAGTTGATAGACAAAATCAAGTTGCAATATTTTTATGAGAGACCTGTGCTAGCATGTCCTGTGTGCTATTCATTTCTGCTGAAGTGTGTTTTTTATTGTGAAAAATCATGGTGAAATTACTTAGGGGTCCAAGAAATAACTGTCCTCAGAACTGGCACAAAACCTTAACTTCTTGTCTTTGATCTCGGCCTTAACTGACATTAGGGGAAAACTAATGTGTGTGTTTGACTTAAGCTGAATCTGTGATTCGGCTAAGGTGCTCATACAGCTTGCAAAGGACTGCCTTACCTGGGATGTGGGTAAAGGTAACAGTGAAAAATAATTTCAGATCTGTTAAGAGTTTTCTGTCCTTAATCTTGGACCCCTTTAAACAAACCATATTGGCAAGGAAGGTGTCTTCTCTACACTAGCAGAGCTTCGTCTAGCTCTTAAGAGGAAACGACATCGTCTGGTTTTAAAACTAACCTGCCAACTAAATGGATTATCATCAGCTCTGAAGAATATAGCTTTATTCTTGCCAGTGTTAAGACTTACTTAAAAGGAGTATTGCTCTGTCCATGCAGAGTGAATAAATAAGCTTGTCCTCTGACCAGAAAGGGTTGAATGAATGATGTCACATTGACGTACAAAGTTGTGTTGTCAGGTATTGCAAGCTTAATGATCTCTTCTTCTATCAATAATCTAGTGACCAAGGAGTTGGGTAGAAAAGAGGATGATTAGAGCTACCTAACCAATATGTTGTTACCCATGATAACCAGCAGAACTAGTGAACTGCACTGAAGACGTGGTTTAAGTCAGTTTGTCACTCCAGACTTTCCCTGCTGATTGAGGCTTCAGTAGTCAAAACTGTTGCATATTGTGACTCAGTGTGCCATGACTGGGAGTTGCTCATAATCTGAGGATTATTGAGCAATAAACGTAGAAGCCCACCCTCAGAAAAAGAAATGAAATGGTTCTTGATTTAAACTGAAATACAGTATACACAATTTCATTTCTGGATTGCATGTGGCATTCTCCTGTTGTACCAAGATTTATGCTTTGCCCTTGTGTTCATGATTCTCTTGCTTTGCTTTGTACTGAGAGTACTCCCCAGTCAGTGTGAGTGAAGAATGCAGCACTCAGGGGTGCTTCCATCCTTTGTGGAATGGAGAAACTTCATGCTCCAGTGAACTGAAATGTAAATTCTTGTATTAGTGTTCAAAAACTGAACCTGCTTATTTGACTGTACCTGCAGAGATTAGTCTAAGTAGACTGATCAGTGTAGTAGCTTGATCAGAAAAACCTATGTAAGAGTCTGGCTTTTTGTCTTGGATCTTGGCCTAAGAAAGTGTTAATTTAGACATAGGACTCAAACTCGTACTTGCCCTTACTATGACTTTATAGCAGATTCTGCTCTCTCTTAATCCAAATAAGGTATTTATTTGTAGTTTAATTGCAGTTTAGAGTTCTGAAGTTTGAATTTGTTGCCACACTTAAGGAATGGTATTGCTTTGGCTCCTGTGGCTCCCAGCATCCAAAGCTAGCTGTCTGGTGGAGCTTCTAAAGCCATTTCCAACTGTAACAGAGCAGTCAAATTTAGTCTAGAAAATAGACAAGCATGACCTTTTTGCTCATCTCAGTAGTTTATTGGTTTCTTCTGTGTTCTTAAAACTAGGAAGGACATCTTGCTTCCTTTCCAGGAAGACTGACAGAGAGCAGTTTCTGTATGCACATTCTGGTATTCCTGTTTAGATAGTGACTAGAGCCCTTCCAGAATTACTTGTCTGCCTTCTGCATGCAGGCTGAACTGCGGAAGTTCCAAAATCAATCCCTTGATAGCACCAGTCCACTGCTGGGAAAATTGTTGTCCAGTACAGTAAATATGTAGTTTTCACCTATCAGTTTACATCTGGTGTTAGGTGTAGGTGCGGAGCAAGGTGGTTGGAAACAGGTTGCTTTTGGTCCCAGGAAAGCTAGTAAGCTGTCCTAGGAACTAGTTGATCAGGTTAAAAGTTCTTTATGCAGTTAATCCAGGGAGCATAAATACTGCATGTGGGAGCTCTGAAGTCTTGTGTTGTCTCTTGGCACTGCATTAAATTAATAATCAATTTACTGTATAAATTATGCTAAAAGCTTATAGAGCAGTCTGATCTGCATATTAACTTGGGGTTAGTATCTCTTGAAAACAATTCCTCATGGCCAGCAGCCTTCATCTATCAAAACTTCCCAGTAGGAGGAGCATCTACCAGTTTGACAGTCAGAAGTGTTACTAGCAGGGAAAACACTTCTGAAATGTGGATAGAAATAATGGCATTACAAGCCAATACTCTAGCAGTCTGAGTGGGTGTCTTGTGAACAGAAAACAATATTCCTGGAACTGAGTTGTCTCATCTGCAGTGAAGTAAAACATCACTTTGACTTCCTGAAAGGAATAGTCCCCTATTCTTTGTAGGTTGGTTCAATTAACGTTAGTTTTAAGTCTACCCTTACTAGCTGCTTCTGGTAGTTGAAAGGAATACCAAAGTCAAGCTTAAGCCTGCAATATAGTTACTTAAATCATGAAGCACTAACCTTAACTGGAACTAAAGCTCCAAACCTTTCTGTAATCTTTTGGAACTTTTGACTGTCCTCTTCAATAGACACTTGCATTGCTGTTGTACAGAGCCCACCCATCTCCTAGTTAAGTATGCAGTTCAACAGAAAAATAGAATTAAAGTTGTGGTCTTTTGCTATCCCAAGAGTTGTTGCAGGTCTCATGATGTTGGACTCAGTCCAGGTCATCTACAGCAGCTACTAAATTGCAAGAAACTGGAGCCATTCTTTCTGTGAGTTATACTGAATGGCATCTACTAGAAACCTATTACTTGGTATACCAGTGATGCTACATAAACCTGAGTTTACACAAGCCCTGTAGCTTAGACAGCTTATAGTTAATTAAAATGTCTATGCCTGTTGGTTGTTGGAATGTCTAGTACATGTCCATAAGGAGTACACTTTTTTGCATCAGGGATGGTAGAGGTGTTGGGCATGGGGAGAGGATTCTCTTTGATAAGAGTCAAGTATCAAAGGAGACTCAGATATGAGAGGACACTAACTCTGTAACATTGCTGGAATAGTGGGTTAAACAGGGCACTTGTAAACAGGTGGACTACAGGATGGCCATTGTGGTAATCTATCTATGATGTTTCTTGGGTTTTGTCATACCAGCTGGGAAAACACTTCAGATCTTTAACATTGAGATGAAAAGTAAAATGAAAGCCCACACAATGGCAGAGGAAGTGATCTTCTGGAAATGGATATCTGTGAATACAGTTGCCTTGGTGACAGAGACAGCAGTCTACCACTGGAGCATGGAGGGAGAATCACAACCCCAAAAGATGTTTGACAGGCATGCTAGTCTTGCAGGCTGCCAAATCATCAACTACAGAACAGATGAACACCAAAAATGGCTGCTGCTGATAGGAATTTCAGCACAGGTAAGTTACCTGGAAACAGCATGCTGTGAAAACAATTAGGAGAGCCCTGGCCCCACTTCACTTAATAGCTGTTCTAATTTCTTAACTTTGGTTTCCGTAGATCAAAAATTAAAAAAATATCTTTTGTGTAGGAATAACCTGACCTTCAATGTGATTAAAGTGTTGGAGGAGGGGATGAGAGGCATTTGCTGCTTTTTAGTTTACTGTCCCAAAGGTCTTGCTGTAAACATTTGAAATCTTATCTGTGAAAGCTGACCTTTCTTCTTTTTTCTAGCAAAATCGTGTGGTTGGTGCAATGCAGCTGTACTCAGTTGATAGAAAAGTCTCCCAACCTATAGAGGGCCATGCAGCGGCTTTTGCAGAATTCAAGATAGAGGGAAATGCCAAACCTTCTACTCTCTTCTGTTTTGCTGTGAGGAGTCCTGCAGGGGGCAAGGTAGAGTCTGCAACTGTTCTCCTGTTCTGCTGTAGCAGAACTCTGTACTAATAGAACTTCAGTGATCACACAGTTTATGCTTTCTGAAGAACAGCTTGGGAACTGTGAGTGCAGCATATTTGGTCAGCATCAAAATGCTTTCTCTCAGTAGGATAGAAACTGCAAAAAGTCTTGGTTATTCAGGTGAAACTTAGACAGAAGAACAAATGTAGATGTGATGAGAACTGAGCTCAGGGTGTTAGAGCATCAGTTTATGCTCACGTAGTTTTCTGTGTGTATGAAGTTAAGTCATTAAGCAGCCTCTTATGTCTTGAGTTTATTACAGAAAGAGACTAGATAAGCCTTAGTACTGTAGGTAGGTTGTTTCCATCAAACTGATAGGGGAATTCAGTAGCAGTTGATTAAGCTACAACTGCTGAGCAGTCTGTAAAGAACTGAGGTAACACTGAAATGTCTTGAGCTTTCTAGTCTTGTACTGCAAAATTGTTGATTAATTGACAAGTTTCACTCAAAACATCTTGAACAAGTTGTCTTGAATGAAATATAGTGTCCTTTCATAGAAAGCATGAGGTTTTTTGTTTTGTTTTGTCCCAGTTTTTACTTTATGAAGTTCCAGGAAACTTGTCCCTCTGATAAATATATGGAGCACAGCTCCCCACACTCTTGTTGGTTCAGGATTGGGCAGATAATTCATCAACCAAGTGTGGCAGATGACTTCAGTAGCATGCCTGAAGAGAGGAACTTCTTTCATGTGGCTGTACTTGCAGGCAATCTTGTGACATGTACTCTTCTCTTCCTAGCTACACATAATTGAAGTAGGTCAGCCAGCTACTGGAAATCAGCCATTTGTTAAGAAAGCTGTTGATGTGTTTTTCCCACCCGAGGCACAGACAGACTTTCCTGTGGCAATGCAGGTAAATGTTTGACACCCCCAAAAAATAAACTTTATAGTCTGACAAGTAGCTGCTCTCTCTGTTGTAAAGAATGCTTTCTACTAGTGCTTTGCTGTCATTTCTCCTAGTTCTGGGAGGGGTGCTAATAGACTTGTGGGAGCTAGCCTGGACATTAAAATGGTAACTCAAAACACAAATACATAGGCTTTCCAGTATTTGTTCAAATATGTCAACTTAAGGTTGTATTTTAAAAAAAAAAACCAAAACAACCAAAAAGCCCCAACAGAACCCCTACAAAATCCCCCTCTGCCCCCAGCAACAAGAAAACAGACCCCAAAAGCCCCTCAATAGTGTCTTTCAGTAGAATGTCTCTACCATTGCTTTGGCTGTTGAACTTCCTACTCTGAACGCTCAGAGTTTCTGATAAGAATGTTATTGTGCTTGATGTAGCTTTGTATGAAAGTGGCATTTCATCTACAGCAGCTGTCACTAAAGGAGAAAAATGGAGCAGGGAGTCCTTTATCAGCATACCTTCTGTACTAACAGCACAGAAAAGGCAATTTGGCATATTAATGGGAAGTTCTTTAGGAAAGAACATAACTGGTTGCCTTGACAGACCAAACTTTTAGTGTGTCAGCAGGACTAGAAATTGTGTAATAAAAATGAGCTATCTCAGAGTATGCAACTGCTGACCGGTCTAATAGATCAGCTTCATAAGTGAACCAAGAGATGCCTTAAACTAAGTTAAACAAAGCAAGCTGTCTGAATGGCAGAATTCATGTGGCTCTCTGCTTCAGCTTCAGCCTTGTTCCAAAGTGAAAGTACTTCTTCTTTATCTGAAGACCATTTTGGCTTAAAAGCCTCCCCAGTTTAAGTGACTTGACAGGTAAACTGGAGCACTCCGTTGCTGAGATTGACTTTATGTTCTGCTGGTGCTTTGAGTAGGCCTAGTTGGAAGAGTGAGATGAACTCATTAATATTTCTGAACAGAAGATTGTACTGACATATCTAGACTAGAATGCTAATTATGCCCAAACTTTTTCCTCAGCCTGACTCATTAGGATGAGGAGTACATCCTTTGCAGATAAATTTTAATTTCCCTTCAACCTCTCTATTCAGTGGAGCTATAGCTCCAAATGGCCAACAAAGCTGTTCATTGCTTTGAGTTTAAGGAAGAAGCCTGAAGCTATATTTGTGCTTGGTGTCAGTACAAAGGCATGTCACTGCAGTACTGTCTTGTGACAAGGCTAAAGGCAGCTGTCTTAACTGTTACAATCTTAGTCTTGACTAATAAACACTCATCTTTTGGCAGATTGGAATTAAGCATGGTGTTATCTACCTGATCACGAAGTATGGATATATTCACATGTATGACTTGGAGTCTGGAGTGTGCATCTACATGAACCGTATTAGTGCTGATACTATCTTTGTCACAGCTCCTCATGAACCTACCTCAGGCATTATTGGTGTGAACAAAAAAGGACAGGTAACAAATCCCAGCATCTGTTTTTGAGTCTTCTAAAACTCAGATGGAATGTAAAAATGTAATGAGTGACTTGATGCAACAAATGTCATGGAAGGGAGCAAGTAACTATTAGATTATTTAGTTTTTAACCTCTCCTAGTACAAAACTACTTGGGGAGGAACTTATATTTTTAATAATCTGCTACTTCACTGATGGGCTGCATGCCTGTTTGGTTGCTGTATTTCATAGTATTTGTGGTGAGGACAGTACTCCTCAACGTGCCTTTTATCCTTTCTAGGTGCTTTCTGTATGTGTTGAGGAAGACAATATAGTGAACTATGCTACGAATGTTCTCCAGAATCCTGATTTGGGACTGCGTATGGCCATACGTAGTAATCTAGCTGGGGCAGAGGAATTATTTGCCAGAAAGTTCAACACACTGTTTGCTCAAGGAAGCTATGCAGATGCTGCTAAAGTAGCTGCATCTGCACCAAAGGTAAAGAATTCCAAAGGTAAAGCTTAGAAGTCGTGAGGATTTGCCATAGCTTAGTGAACTTGCTTAGCTCACTTGCATTTCAGTACTTGACATCCAAAAACTAAAGTGCTGCAGTACTAGCCTTAGTTCTCAGCAGTTTGGTTGTTGTTTCTAATATATTCTGTATTCCATAAAGAAGCATCTGCTATGTTTTTCCAACCATAGGCTGGGCTTGGCGTGGCCACTGACTTGCTCGAATGTCATTGGTTTGATGACATCTCCCCCCGATGGCTTAAGAGTCGATACTTCAGTGTATAGCTTAACACCTGTTTTTTGACTAATACTATTCAGCTTTCCCTAATTAAACATTGCTTCTCTCTATCTTGTACCTCTTCAGGGGATTCTACGTACCAGCGATACAATCAGGAAGTTCCAGAGTGTACCAGCTCAGCCTGGGCAGGCCTCTCCCCTGCTCCAGTACTTTGGAATACTGCTTGACCAGGGACAGCTGAACAAGTTTGAGTCTCTGGAGCTCTGTCGCCCTGTCCTACAGCAGGGCCGCAAGCAGCTTCTGGAGAAGTGGCTGAAGGAAGACAAGGTTGGCTTGATCATGGCGCTAGCTTAATTCTGTTGCTTTGTAACGACTGTGAACAGTACTTTTGTTAATAATACATCTCTGAGTTGTTCTGCTTGACAAAATACCACTTCTGATTTCAGCTGGAGTGCTCAGAGGAGCTGGGGGACTTGGTGAAGACCGCTGACCCAACCCTTGCACTCAGTGTCTATCTTCGTGCTAATGTGCCAAACAAAGTGATTCAGTGTTTTGCTGAAACTGGTCAGTTCCAGAAAATAGTGCTGTATGCCAAAAAGGTAAAGTTGTTTGTCACAAACTGCTAGACTGTCTTACACTTTATGTGTACATTCTCAAGCTATCTTCCATGAGATAAGTTTGATTCCTGTCGCTTAAAACTGATAAGTAGGTAAGATTGAGAAACACTGTTTTCTTCATTGTGAGAGTGCAAATCATAGTGTATGACTAAGGTCTGAGCACTCTGCAAAAAATTAAATCCAGAATATCATGAACTATCAAATCAATGGACTGGTTCAAGCTTATTCTAGAGAATAAAGATAAGATTCTTCCTAAGTTCATAAGACTACTGAGGCTTTTTTGATGGATTACAAAACAATTTGTGTGATGTCTACTTGTAAGTTAGGACCTTACTTGACAGATAGTGCCTTAAGACTCTGGAAGGGTTTGTACCTAGAAGTTTTCTTCACTAGCAAGAGAAGTGCCCTGGTGCAAGTTGAGTTACTAAGTAGGTGAATACTGAATTTCTGTGTTAACAGAAAAGCAATGCTTTTGTCTGAATTCCTGGAAGATGGGGCATGGGCATGGCAACATCACAGCAGTTCATAGTGCCTATGCTAAAGAATCTGAAAGCTTATATAGATGTCTAAAAGCTTCCCAGACATGCATGACTGTTTCTGAAATCTCTAGGTTGGCTATACCCCAGACTGGATCTTCTTGCTGAGAAGTGTGATGAGAGTCAGTCCAGAGCAAGGCCTGCAGTTTTCTCAGATGCTGGTACAGGATGAGGAGCCACTGGCTAACATTAACCAGGTGATGCCTACAACAAGAGTACTGGTCTCTTTCTAGACAGAGGTAATAGCATAGTAACATTTTGGGGACTGGTAAGGTCAATTCAGTTGGCTTGGCTAGAAAAGTGACTAAACTATTCTAGCCAAGTTTAATTACCATTAAGTCTTTAGAGGCAAGTGTGCTTTCAAGTTCTTGTGGGAGCTTTCTGGCTTAGTACTGGAATATTGACAGTGAATCTGCCACAGTCTTACACCTGAGCAGTAGTGTTACTGTCCTACTGATGGCTTTAATGGTGCATACATTAACTCTTCCCATGCAGAGTATTTACAGGAAGATGAACAAATAAACCTAAGTGAGTGCTGACTGCCAGCAGCTCCTGGTGATTAAATGGACAGAGAAATAAGGCAACAATTTGCATTATTAAATAATTGAAGCTACTTAGAAAGTCTTGGCTTTTCTTGTAGCAACTGTCCCAACAAGAGAGAAGGAATGGGATTTGCATGCTGTGTTAAAACTAAATAGAGTGGGTGGCAAAATCTGGCAACATAGCTCAAAGAAATGTGCTTCTTACATTGTAGAGAAAAAAGACAGTGTGAAAACTGTCTCCTTCTTACCATGCTAGTAATCCTATGAAAACAAAGGGAATGGAGTATGCTAGGTGCTGTGATGAGCTGCCTTTCTAGCCTTCTAGTCAGGCCAGTAGTGTGTACAGGTAAATGTGCATGTGTGTATAGACCCCCTTCTCTAACTCAACCGATCTCAACAGATTGTGGATGTGTTCATGGAGAACAGTCTTATTCAGCAGTGCACGTCCTTTCTGCTGGATGCCCTGAAAAATAACCGCCCTGCAGAAGGCCATCTTCAGACTCGTCTCCTGGAAATGAATTTGATTCATGCGCCACAGGTAAGACCTCTTAACCTAGCTCCTCGCAAAAGTGAAGAACGGACAGTAGTAGGCTTGTACAAGAACATGATGTCTGATACTGATATCTACAAGTAGTTTAGCAACATCAAAGGAAAGACTTGTGCTGTGACTTTTCAACAACTTTTAGGCTGTGCTGCTGTGATTCTCTGACGGTCTGAACATGAAATGTAATCTCCTAGGTTGCAGATGCCATTCTTGGAAACCAAATGTTTACCCACTATGATCGTGCTCACATTGCCCAGTTGTGTGAAAAGGCAGGTTTGCTCCAGCGAGCTTTGGAACACTACACAGATCTCTATGATATTAAACGTGCTGTTGTTCATACTCACCTCCTGAATCCTGAGGTAAGTCTGTTGTACAGAGTAAGGAAGTGAAAGCTTAAGTAAAGTGAATAAACTTTAGCTCTTCTGTAGCTTCTAAAATCCCTGCAGCTTGGTTTGTAAGTACCAAAGTAGTACATGTAGCTGTGATTCAAGAATATTTGTCCAGTTAACAATTAAACTGTAATCTGTCGTTTTAATGGCTTAAATATGACCTCAGTTTCCCAAGTGGGCATTTCAAATCTTACTTCCAAACTGCATTTTTGTAGTTGTAAAGATGGTGAGTGTGTTTCTGTTTAAGTTTCTGGTCTTAGCGCGTGGAAGACTTCTCTCTAGTAGCTGGGCTAGAAACTCTGGCTAGTTGCCACACTTCAGAAATCAGTCAAATCCTGTATAAGTTACTGAGTAAAATTTCTTTCTCTTTGCAGTGGCTTGTGAACTTCTTTGGCTCGCTCTCAGTTGAAGACTCTGTGGAGTGTTTACGTGCCATGCTATCAGCCAACATTAGGCAAAATCTACAGCTCTGTGTACAAGTTGCTTCTAAATACCATGAGCAGCTCGGTACCCAGTCTCTTGTGGAGCTTTTTGAATCTTTCAAGAGCTATGAAGGTACAGTATTAGATGGAAGCAATTTACTTGGAAGCACTACTTGATTGAAGCTAATAGTAAGGATTGTAGCTTTTATGGAAGAGGCACTTGTCTCATGGCTGCACCTTAGGATGTGTTTATCAAAGTGAGCTCATCCCAGGGACTTCTAGGGGTAGCTTATTCCAGATAGTTCAACCCTGCTGAGAAAGTAGCTTTCATCCAACTGCAGGAAAAAGCAGAAAGATATTTTTTCCCTCTTCCAGGTTTCATCTTTCTTTCCAATCTTTACTCAAGAGGGTTAAGAAACTAAGTCACAAGCTGAAACCCATAACAGCCTGCACTTGGCTTCACTTACCCTTTTAACTGTGTTAAAAACATGTGACTCTTTCTAGGACTGTTCTATTTCTTGGGTTCCATTGTAAACTTCAGCCAGGATCCAGATGTTCACTTCAAGTACATCCAGGCAGCTTGCAAGACTGGTCAGATAAAGGAAGTGGAAAGAATCTGCCGTGAAAGTAACTGCTATAACCCAGAACGGGTGAAGAACTTTCTGAAGGTAAATATTCTGTCCAGTGGATTAAGCAATCCTCTGTATGTTTTGCTTAGCAGCAGAACTACAGCCTTCGAATGGAGGGAAATACCATCTCAAGGTTTAGCTGGCATGCTATGAGTAGGCTACTGTGTAGCTGTAATAGGAGTCTGATCCTATTCCAGGAATATAATAGGCCCTTCTAGACTACCTCTGGGAAAACAAGCCCAAATTTACCACTACTTTAAAACTAGCCTGTATGATACAACTTGTATCATGAATATGTTGTCACCTAACAATAGGTGAATCCAGGCTGGTAGAAGGAAAGACTATGCTGAAGTATTCAGCAGGAGTTTTATCAAGGATATTGGCTGGGCAAAGCTTATTAAAACTGCAGTCAACCTGTACCACAATAATTTGCATGCTTTGACTGGTAAAATGGGCCTTTAATGCCACTTCATTTTGCATTAAATTCTTGGCCCTGCAACTGGCTTGTGAATTGATAATCATTTTGAAGCTAGAGATGTAGTCTTAATGAGGCACTTTATGAAGAGCCTAAAGTTAAAACTCAACCGATAGACTAGCTGCATGGTATTCACAGTGGGTAACTTGCTTTTGAAGTCACATGTCTGTTTGGCAGTCTTCTATTGTTGACTTAGTGTTAAGGGAACTTGGTCAGACTTTCCTGCTTTTTGCTTCAACAAATGGGGCTTGCTTACTTTTTTTTTTCCCCCCCCACAAAATGTAGGAGGCAAAGCTCACAGACCAGCTTCCTCTGATCATTGTCTGTGATCGATTTGACTTTGTTCATGACCTGGTGCTCTACTTATATCGCAATAACCTGCAGAAGTATATAGAGATCTATGTACAGAAGGTAAGGAAAATCCAGTTTTAAGCTCTTGCTCTTTCCTTCCTTAGAAGGAACTTAACCTTTCAGTACACTAAAGCAGAATCTGCTGCGTGTTTCTTACACTCATGCTTCTAGTATAAAGGCCCTTCAATAAGCCTTTGTTCTATTACAAACCTGTAAGTGTAGTTTTTCCTGGAAAGTATATGCAAATGGGGGTGGGTTATTAGTAATGCTAATAACTAATTTTAATGATGGTGGCTTATTCTAGGTGAATCCTAGCCGTATACCAGCAGTGGTTGGAGGGCTTCTTGATGTGGATTGTTCTGAAGATGTCATTAAGAACTTGATCATGGTGGTTAGAGGCCAGTTCTCTACAGATGAGCTGGTGGCTGAAGTGGAAAAAAGAAATCGGTAACAAAAATGCATCAGTAGACACCAGTGTTGGGCTTTCCCTGACCCTGGTATACACCCAAATTGAATTGGATGTAGTTTTGTTGAATGATACAATACTAATATTGTTTCATGCTTCTTTATAGAAAAGCAGCTTAGATTTGCTAGTCAGTCTCTTTGATTTGGGCCATACAGGAATGCCTCACAGCACTGCATGATGAATAACAAAGCTTTTGAACACTTTCTGTACAGCCAACTATGAGATACACCTTTGGAATAAATCTTGTCTTGACAGTCTTGTTTGAGGCACACAGCAGCTTGTGTAATTAGTTTGTAGCTACCTGTAAAGTGGCCTTAAGCATAAGGAGCTAGCTAGTACAACAGGGGTTGAAAGGAAAGATTGCAAAACTGCTGGCATCTGCAGCCTTCCCTGATGTTAAACTGCAGATCTGGCCTCCACACATTTAAGACCCATTAAAAATAACTGGCTGGTCTCCATCTGCTTTTAAGTCTGACCAGCAGACCTGCTTGAAGGGAAGGCCAGGTATTAATGGGTAGCAGTCAAGTGTACCTCAGTCTGATTTATAAACCTAAAATGTTTGCTTCTTCAAAGGCTTAAGCTGCTGTTGCCATGGCTTGAATCGAGGATTCATGAAGGCTGTGAAGAACCTGCAACTCATAATGCCTTGGCCAAAATCTACATTGACAGTAATAATAATCCAGAGCGGTTTCTTCGTGAGAATCCTTACTATGACAGCCGTGTAGTTGGCAAATACTGTGAAAAGAGGGACCCTCATCTGGCCTGCGTTGCTTATGAGAGGGGGCAGTGTGATCTGGAACTCATAAAGGTTAGCAAAACTGCATTTATAAACATGATAAAGAACTACTAGCTACCTGAAGTGGAAGCCTAGCTGGCTGTTTGTCTAACGCTTGCAGAATTGTGTCTTGCAGTCTCACTCAGGAGTTGAGGTAGGCAGGATTCTTCTATATGGAGACAGTAGTTTTTATGCTGTGGAGAAGAACTCTTATGCTGTATGTCCAAACTAAAATTGTATAACTGCAAGTTTAAGGTATAGTTTATGTCTCTAATCCACTGATTCTACTCAAAATTACATTGTTTATTGGGCCCAGCTAATGAATATGCCTACCGTTAAACCTTTGTTAACTTGGTTTATATTTTTTGAGCCTTTGATCAGCAGAAGGGACAGGCTGTCATCTAGCCTGACTCTACAGTAGGAGGAAAATTTCTCCGAAACTAGAATGGGGCTTGTAATTTTCCTTTATTGTGGTTGACCCTTAGTTGCTCCAATACTTAACTAGAAAGGAGGAAAATAAATGTTGACAGTCGAACTGCAAGGACTTACTTCACTGCAAGAGCTTATTCCAATAGCATTCCTCTGCTATCTTAAGCTTGTTGATTCCTAGAACCTCCCTTGGACATTCAAGGGCAAGTGACATTCCCGTGGTTCTCCAAACACATCCTATTCTCAAACTGAACACCAGAGCTTAATGCTAAATTGTAGTGTTTGTGGCTGCTGAGAAAGAAAACATTCTCCTCCTGCCTGTGCTTCTGCACTAGTGTATGGAAAGAATATCAGCTGTGTAGGGGTAAGAACTAGCTTGTTTTGCCCTGTTTGAAAGGAAGTAAACGCTGTTCCCTGGCAAGGCCTACTCTGTGAGTGTTAGAATGGTGGTATAATCTAGGCTTGCTGCTGAAAGAGGATGACTTTCCAGCCTGAAGCAGCTATTTTTGAAGCAATACCTCCTCTCTAGCCGTAAAAAAACCTGGCTGGCTACATTTAGCTCTTTTATTTCAGGATATGAAGGTGGCTTTGAGTTGTTTTGCTAGGAAACTTTGCTAGGATAAGCTCTAACGTTCTGGTTAACCATAAAAACCTGTCAGTACCAGTTTCTTCCTTGAACTGATGTTCTGAGCAGGTGTTTCTGGTTATGGAGAAAAGATCTTCCTACTGTAAGAATTACTTTTGAGACATTGTTGCCTCCTAGAAGAGGGTTCAACTCCTGCAACTAATAGATGTACAATGTAAAGCAAAATTGTGCTGCTTCTAATTTGCTTACAGCAAAGTATTTGAGATTCCAAGAGCTAATTTGGACACTAACTAAACATGACCTGTTGGTAGAAGATGAAATAGGCCTTCAGGTTTCTACTCTTCTGGTTGGAAATTGAAGCTAGTGGTACTAATAGGATCAAAACTCATAACTTTTCCTTACTGCACTTCTATAGGACTTTCACATTTATTCTGCACCCTTAACACTTTAACAGGGGAATCCAAGCCACTTGCTACCCTGAACACTTCTAGCTAATGCCACCGAATACATAACTTATTTCTAGCTTTAAACACCAGCACTGTTCCTCAGTTCACTACTTAACACTGCACAGGCAAGTGGCTCCCTTACTAGATTTAAAACTTAAGTTCTTCAGGCTTCTGCAGGTCTTCACTTCAAACAGAAGCAAATAGTTACTCTGAAGCCACTGTCACAGTATTTGTGTCGGGCAAAACCAAGAGAAGCTATAGAAATTCTGCTGGAGACCTTCTCCATGAGCCTTCCAGATCAGAGGTTGGGTAAGAACTTGTCTGTGGCATTTAGCATTGGTCAGCAATTAGCTCTAGTCAGTCTTCTAGACTGTCTGATTCATAGCTAGTTAAACCTGTCCTGTGGTACTGATCCTTAACATTAACACCAATATTTGTAACTTCTCCTTCAGGTCTGCAATGAGAACTCACTGTTTAAGAGTGAGGCTCGCTATCTGGTGCGCAGGAAGGACCCTGAGCTCTGGGCAAATGTTCTGGAAGAAAATAACCCATTCAGGCGGCAGCTTATTGACCAGGTACAGCACAAAGGCTAAACTTTCAGTATGAAGAGAGCTTGGGATGTGTCAAACATTATGGAACATTAAAGCAGCTGTCTTCCCCCACAAGGTCCTTCAAAGCCCCATCTCAACTACACAGGAATTTAGAAGAGTTTGAGTGGCAGGTATTAATTCTGACCTTCATGGTCAGAAAATTTAGTTACCAGTAAGATATTTGTCTTGTGGAGTGACATACCTCTGGTGAATTTGCTCCCTATACAGACCCAAGGTGTCACTTTAATAGCTGTATCCAGTATAGAAGTAGCTTGGTCTTGCTGTCCATAACAAAATACTCTCAAATTTCTGAAGCCTTAACTTGTAGTTCACTGGAATAGGCTGGCAAATATACTATTTGGGGAAAACACTTAATACTTTCCTGCCTTTAAATGCAGGTTGTCCAAACAGCTTTATCAGAGACACAGGATCCAGAGGAGGTTTCTGTAACTGTGAAAGCTTTCATGACTGCTGACCTGCCTAATGAATTGATTGAGTTATTGGAAAAAATTGTCTTGGATAATTCTGTATTCAGTGAACACAGGTAAGAGGAGAGCTTTGTGCACAGGTTTAGCCTATTCAGTGCCTTTTTTAGGTTGTGAAGTGACCCAGGTTATTTGTGGGCCTCCTGGTTGTAGGATCTAAGCACTCCTAAGTGTGTATAACCAGGCGAAAAAGCAGAGTTTAAAGTGCTCTGTGCTTTAAGAACAGAGCTAGTTCACACTATGCAGTTTGCAGTGATATGTTGAGAGAACACTGATATTGGCAAGTAATTTCTTTTTGGAGGCAAATATCAGTGCTTCTCAATCTGGGGATGAAAGGTTTTTGGTAGCGACAGCAAGCGGGTGTATTTTTTTGCATGTACAATACCTGTCATTTAAGTAGGTGTTACCATGCGCAGCTTATAGGCTCTGTTTTCTGTTAACCAAAGGAATCTCCAGAATCTGCTGATCCTGACTGCAATTAAGGCTGACCGCACTCGTGTGATGGAATACATCAATCGGCTGGATAACTACGATGCCCCAGATATTGCAAACATTGCCATCAGTAACGAGCTGTATGAAGAAGCCTTTGCTATATTCAGAAAATTTGATGTTAATACTTCAGCAGTTCAGGTGAGGCATGTTTCCTGCATGAAGGTACAGAATGTTAGTAGTAGAGAGAATAGGAAGTGTACTGTTGTATTGATTCTCCAGGAGTGATTGTCAGTTAAATCATGAGACTCAAGAGTACAGTTCCCATATGATACCAAGTTTCAGGGAGAAGTGTGATTATGGGAAAATAGCAAAACAAAGTCAAAATAATTACTTTGGAGGCTGATCTGGTCAAAGTAATTAAAATGTTGGGGCACTGCACTATATACTTGGGATGTGTGCACTGCACTTGATTCAGACTGGCTACCTTGGAGACTCATACTTGAAAGGTGCAGAAGCAAATGTTACTAGGCAATGCCTTTGGGCCAGCATTAATTGACTTCTGTAAGGCAGAGGAGAAACAGTAGCAACAGGAGTCCTCTTCTTGCTGCCTCTACTTCACTGGACAGAAATGCCTGTTCTAAAAACAGCTTCATATTGCTGACACAGAACAATGTATATGCTTTAAGGAAGAGTTCTGTTAGAAAGGAAAACGTTATAAAGTTTTGATTTTTTAACTTGTAACTTCAATTTCAAAACAGGTGCTGATTGAGCACATTGGCAACTTAGACCGTGCTTATGAATTTGCAGAGAGATGTAATGAACCAGCAGTATGGAGCCAGCTAGCCAGAGCACAGCTCCAGAAGGACTTGGTGAAAGAAGCCATTGACTCCTATATAAAGGCAGATGACCCATCTGCCTACATGGAAGTTGTTCAAGCAGCTAATAGAAATGGTAAGGCAAAATACCCTCAAACTTAAGATCGTTTGGATATGAGCAAGATATTTGGAGATAATATGGACCGTTATCTAAAATATAGCCAAGTGTATTGTATTTATTTAGCTGTATGTGGCAGAATTGCTTGCCAGCCTCACATGGAGAGGTGACTTGGTGTTTAGCAGGGAATTCCTTAACGCAGATGCAAATGGCTTAGTACCATGGTGGAGGAGATCCTTGAGACTACTCATGAAAACTGTCCCTAAGGCAGGCAAGGTGAGCAATACAGAATGACTAAACAGAGGGTCTGAAATATCTCTTCTCTCTTCAAGATAACTGGGAGGACCTAGTCAAGTTCTTGCAGATGGCCAGAAAGAAGGCTAGAGAGTCTTATGTAGAGACAGAACTTATTTTTGCTTTGGCAAAAACTAATCGTCTGTCAGAACTGGAAGAGTTTATTAGTGGCCCTAATAATGCCCACATACAACAGGTATGTCTTGATCCACAGTTCCCATGTATGACTTTCTGCTTATCTAACTCCTGATTCTTGCTGTTACCCTTGTTTACCTTGGGCTCCTATTCCAGGTTGGTGATCGTTGTTATGAAGAGGGGATGTACGAAGCTGCAAAACTACTCTATAACAACGTATCTAATTTTGCTCGCCTGGCATCTACCTTGGTGCACCTTGGAGAGTATCAGGCGGCAGTGGACAGTGGCCGCAAAGCCAACAGCACAAGGACTTGGAAGGAGGTACCTTAAACTCATGTTTTTTAATGGTTTGTAGAATGTGCTCTCTAGTGTTGCTTCTGAGTGTGTTGCTGTGATTGTAGCTTGCTAATTGTTTCTGGCTACAGAGCATGTCTGGTCTGTAGCTTTATAAGCTGTCCTCTTGCTCGAGGTAATAAACCTTAATTTCAAAAAAGTGTAAAATGAATGGCAGAGATTTTAATTCTAGAACAAGCATTATGGAAATACCTATTTGGAACTGTACATTAAATCTCAAATTTGGTAAAACTTTGCTAATTAACTTTCCCTTTAGTATTAAGCACTCAGTATTCTGTTAACTGACTGTTTGCTAACTCTCATTTCAGGTATGCTTTGCCTGTGTGGATGGAAAAGAATTCCGCTTGGCACAGATCTGTGGCTTACACATAGTCATCCATGCTGATGAACTTGAAGAGCTGATCAGTTACTATCAGGTTAGATCACTGCTAATATTCTAGAATACTTTAGACAGCATACATATATCTGCTAGTAAAAGGGTCACAGATAAAACCTGATACCTTGTGGGGCTGGTCTTTAAATTCATTCTTCCTCCATCTCCATTTCCTAATAGACGCATGCATTTTTTTTTTTCTGTAGTAAATGGAAGGGTGATGGTTTTTACTGTCCCTTCTCTTACAATTCTGCTATCTTACTGAAATCATGTCTTACAAATGCTCTCATTTGGAGGGAGAAACAAAGCATGCTGAATTTAAATAAATGTGCATTTTATCCTTATTTTCCTAACACCTAGGATCGTGGCTACTTTGAAGAACTGATTGCCCTTTTGGAAGCTGCTCTGGGTCTAGAGCGTGCTCACATGGGAATGTTTACTGAACTTGCCATCTTATACTCCAAATTCAAGCCTCAGAAAATGAGGGAACATCTGGAGCTCTTCTGGTCTAGAGTTAATATTCCAAAGGTATGCATTGAGGTAGCTACACTGCAAGTGGAGGTGGGAAGCTGTCAGTGAATAAAACTGATTTTTTTTTTTTTTTTTTAATCTAATCAGGTGCTCAGAGCTGCAGAACAGGCTCATCTCTGGGCAGAACTTGTATTCCTCTATGACAAGTACGAGGAGTATGACAATGCAATAATAACTATGATGAATCATCCCACCGATGCCTGGAAAGAAGGGCAGTTTAAAGACATAATTGCCAAGGTAAGTAACTAGTTAACTAAACGGAAGTGCTGAAAACTTCTTTCAGAACAGAGGCAAAAATGCACAGCAGAATTGCTGTTCAGAGAATGAGTTTGCTTAAGCTACTACTCAGTTTTGCTGCTGTACTTAAAACAACTTCCGATCAGTTTAGCACAGGAATTAGTCTAATCTTACACTCTGTTTTCTGCTGTGCAGCACATTCTCAATGGGTGGCAGAAGTAGCAGAGAATGTTTTCAGAGACTGCTCGGGATCATAGGTCGCAAGCAAGAGGTGTAACCTCCTTAATGCCTTTGAGCTGACTGCTTAGTCTGAGGCTGTAACTGTTCTTGAAGGATCTCTGCAAATGTTCCTAGCTGTTTCAGTGTGAGAATTGCAGCAGGCAGTCTCATGAATACAGCAGAGAATAGTGAACCAATGAATAGTTCACACAAGATTTGATACTGAACACATTCTTACTGGTCTTACGGGTTTCAAGGCAACAACTTAAAGACTGATTAAGGCTGCAGCCTTTAATGGCTTTGGGAGTTTGACAGATGGTCACATTAACTGTGGTGGGCTATATGCGCCAGGATCTCTTAACTGTGGATGGGTTAGAACTGGTTTGTGCTACCCCTGGTAGCCTGTGACTCCACTATCTAGAAGCAGATGACACAAGAAGCAGTCATAAGATTGAACAAGAATTCTGCATGTAAGTGTAACACTTTTGGCCTCTAGAGGGAAACTTAAGTTTTTGTTTAAGAGTCAGATAAACTTTGTGCTAAGTGGTCTGAACTAAGCACCTTAGGCTTACTTGTGTTTGAAGTGCTAACTAGTGTCTAACCATGCAGGTGGCCAATGTGGAGCTGTACTACAAAGCCTTACAGTTCTACTTAGACTACAAACCTCTGCTGATCAATGATCTCCTGCTTGTATTATCTCCACGACTGGATCACACCAGGACAGTCAATTTTTTCTCAAAGGTAAGTGTGGGACATGGTAGATGAACAAGAAGTTCATCTTGCTCAAGACACTCCAGTCAATGGCTGGAAAAAAGGTTTGACATCTGTCAGGTAGTTTTGCCTCCTGTATACAGGACTGGGAAGCAGTCCAATCCTGGCTTGATACAGGAAACACTGGAAGAGTTAGCATAACTGGCCTAGGAGCTGTTTTAGTTACTTCTGATAATACAAGATGCCTTGTCTGAAGGGTCCTGACAGTAAGCATAAGATCTTGATATAACAAGTGGGAAGCTGTTTCAGGAGTATGAAGTGTCAGAATTGGGATACTTAATCTTGTATTGGAAACTTCTTAATTCCAGGTTAATCAGCTACTTCTAGTAAAGCCTTACCTGCGTTCAGTCCAGAACCACAACAACAAAGGAGTTAACGAAGCTCTAAACAACCTTTTAACAGAGGAGGAAGATTACCAGGTGAGCCCCACAAAATAGGTTGCTAGGCCTGAGGGATGCTCCTCTTTTGCAGCTGTAGTTTAGTTATTCCCCAGCTGACACAGAGTAATTCACTTGAGTAGAGGTAACTTAGGCAATGCAGTGGTAGTGGGGCTGGCATCAGGCCCTTTGGGCAGGAGTCTTGAGACACTGTGGTTTGCAGACAAAGCAGATGCCACAGTTTTTCTCAGAACAGGCTTCACAAAGTTTAGTATCAGGTGTGTACTCTACGGGACAACACTTCTGTAAACAGATTTGTTTCTGGCCCCAGTGGTTGCTAGGTCTAAGACATGCTTTGTCCTCCAAAGGTAACTAGCTGTTCTGTTCAAGTGAAGTCAGTATGACCAGGTTAGCATCTTGCTTTGTTAAAACTCATCTTTTGGAGAGATACATGAAATAAGCAGGGTAAACAAGCTGTAGCCATGGTATCAACATCCAGCTGGCAGAGCCTAAACACTTGTGCACCATGCTTAGGTACTTCTCTACTGTAATTCTCTTGACCATCTTGGAAGAATGTGTAACTGTTCTCTCTCAAACAGGGTTTGAGAGCTTCCATTGATGCCTATGACAACTTCGATAACATAACATTGGCTCAGCGTCTGGAAAAGCATGAACTAATTGAATTTAGGCGTATTGCAGCATACTTGTATAAGGGTAACAACCGCTGGAAACAGAGTGTGGAGCTGTGCAAGAAAGACCGTCTGTATAAGGTGAGTTAATGCAGCCTTTCACTGTGAAGTGTAGGTCTCCTGGGTACTGAATGTGTTTTGTTGTTACAAATCTGGAGTTCTGGTTAGTCTTAGTCCTTCCCTTGAAGTTTAAGGAAAAATTCTTAGGGCAGAAGTGCTTGCAGTTTCAAATGCATATCTTAATCTAATTTCATAATGTTATCTTGTACTTGGAGATCTACCTACATCAATAAAATGGCATCTGTACAGTTTTCTGTATCAGTATGGAACATCCTCCATAGAACTGAAGACTCATGCCCCTGACAGGGTACAGATAAAATATGATTACAGTGGTATAGTCTTCAAGCCTGTAGTGAGTTCACATAGGCCGGTTCTGCCTACTCTGTAGGAGAGCTGGCAAATAGTGTTCTGTCTTGCCACATAGCAGCAGTTGATGCAATAATCTCTTCTGCTCTGCGTAATCCTTAATATCTAGTGTGAGGTAGGTGGGATACCAGAAAGATTGGTTGTCGTCTTTGCTACAAAACTAAGCAAAATCTCATGAGGCCACTTCAAGTACTTAAGGAAAGCCTGTTGGATACTCTTAATACAAGTATCTGGATTACCTCAAAATAAGAGGAGTTAACTGAGCACATGTACCGTAGCTTGGCTCCTATGGAACATGCCTGGTGTTGTTAAGGACTATTGTATGTCAAATACCTGGCTTATCAAGCTAGCAATAACATGCACATAAGATGTAGAGGAAGATGCTGACAGAAAAGGGTCAAGCTTAACTATTGTTCTGTTTTGTAGGATGCTATGCAGTATGCTGCAGAGTCCAAAGATGCAGAGCTAGCTGAGAAGCTGCTTCAGTGGTTCCTGGAAGAAGGCAAGCAGGAGTGCTTTGCAGCCTGCCTTTTCACGTGTTACGACTTGCTGCACCCAGATGTAGTCCTTGAGTTGGCATGGAGGCATAACATCATGGACTTTGCAATGCCTTATTTCATCCAAGTGATGAGAGAGTACCTTACCAAAGTGAGTACGGCGTAGGCTAAAAACTTAAGACTTCTAGTCTGCTGGATAATTAGCATTATGCAAACCAGTGCTCTTTGCATGTATTTGAAATATTGTTGTTTCTCACAGACTGAGTCTTCTATGAAGTTCTGTGAGTTTAATCACTTCAGACTAGCTAGCAAAACTTACAAATAGATGCCTTGGAACTTGAAAGAGGTCTAGTTAAACTTTTACTTTTAACAGTGGATATAAGCAACTGTGATTTTCAGAGTAGCTCCATAGTTGATGAAGCTGAAAACTTGGTGAGGATGCTTTATTTCATGTAACTACAAAAGTGCTCTCTGTTTTCTTGTTGCAGAGAATACAGCTTTTGAGTAACTAATAGTTCACAAAATTCCTATATTAGCCATAGGAGTAGGCTGTTGAAGGTGATTTTTGTTTTAAATGGAAAACAGCTTCAGATGCATAGTCTGGGTGTACAATACTGATACCAATAGCAAGTTCTCAACTGAGAGAAGAGAGATTCTGATCACGTGTGGTCCTGAAATGCTTGTCTCAAACAGCTCTAAGATACTAAGCTAAAATCCTTCAGAAGGCGCTAGGGTTGCATAGGACATCACAGTAAAGAACTTCATTAAAATGAGTAATCTAAAAGTGACTGCTTCAGGTTGCTTCTAATCAAGTAATGTTAAGTATTCCCCTCTGAATTTTCTTGCAGGTTGATGGGCTGTTCTATAAGGTGACACTCTGATTTCAAACTCTTTGTGTTCATTTGTGTCCCTCAATATCCTAGGTTTCTTTTACAGGAATCTAGCTGTAGCTTCTGCCAGAAGAGCAGTGTAATTTAGCTCTAACTCATTTCCTGTTCACTTTCTAATGCTAAAAGGATAACTATTCACAAGCAACTTGAAAATCCAACCAGACTTCGCTCCTCTTCATGGGAAAGAGAAACAAGTGATTGAGAAGGACTTGAGTGTTTGGGCTCCCATTCACTGTATTGCAGATACCTTGTGGCAGGAAGGTGGTTGTTCATAAGTACACAAAAGCAGATGCTATGTAACAAGATGTGTTTGAACTTCAAATTTCTTGTTATGCTCTAAATTACCAAAGTGTGCAATCTTTCAGGCATGGTGAGTTTGAACAGTAGCATAAAGCTTCTGTTAACTTCTTGCCTGTTAGTATGATGAAAGCACTTGCACAGATCTTAAATACTGCCTCCTCCTCATATTCCACTAAGTGGAAGCTTGCTGCACAAGTTCACCTGAACTGTTCTATGTGAGGTTTAGGTCTAAAATAATGTTTTTTTTAAACTGCTGGTTGGATTTACAAGTAACCACATGTACTAAATACGGGATAACTTGTCAGAAGGAAAATCTGCATGGTGAAAGTGGTTTACAGTGGAACTAATTTAGTCTGAATTAACTGCAAAACATGGAATTAGAGAATGGGCTTTATAAATGTGGTATGTCTGAAATTGTCACGTAACTAACTTCAAAAGTACAAAAGAATAGACTAGTTTATCAGCGGGGTCTTCCAAAACTTATCTATCTTTTATGCATAAAAAGGTGTTAAAGCATAAAATAACTTATGTACCACAGGGCCCAGGCACACAAAGGATGACACTCATTTGGAAATCTTTTGAACAACTTTGCTTCTAGGCAGCAAAGCAGACAAATGTTTGGGCTTTCCTGGAGAGCTGCTCTTGTCCCTTGTAGAGGATGCCTGCTCTCGGCATGCTTGTCGCTTCTCCAACAGAGGGAGTAACTGCACTGCTGCTCGAAGTTCTTTAATGCTTTAGGGGCAGTAGAGAGGAAAGTCTGATCCGAGAGAGAGTTGGAGTCCAGGTCAGAAGTAAAGTAATACAGCTAGTTTGAAACTGGTAGCTCTCAAGTGCTTTGATGCATAGTAATATGGATAGCACTTGTAACACCAATATTTAGTGTTATCCTGAAGAGCTGTTAGGCTGACAGCTATAAATGAACCAGTTAAAGACCTACTAATTGGAGTTGAAAACTCCAAAAAGTCCAGGAAACTGTTAAATGCCAGATCTAGAAAAAATCTCTAAAGTATAACGGACACTCCTCTTGCAGCAATTCTTAGACCAGATACGATCTTGCAGTGGGAAAGGAGGATGAGGAGCAGCTGAAATACAGTACTAGGCTAGATGTAGGTTTGCCTGGGATGTTAGTACTGCCTGTATCTGGATGTGAAGTTGTGAGATCTTTATGCCTTACAGTATTCAGTCTCAATGGTTTTCTGATGGAAGATACAACTGGTTTAAGCTGAGAGAAGGAAGGTACTGTTGCCTTCTCAGATTACTCCCCCCATTCCCAATTCAAAGTTGTGTTCAGGGCTCCTGCATTACTGTAGCACTCTCACAAATGTGTTTAGCATGAACAGAGCTTTATTTGACCCAACACTAGGATCTTTATAAAGCTGATACTGCTAGACCAGTTTCCATGACGGTTCTAGAGTTTCCTCTAGGAGTCTGTGAATACCAATACAGTTAAACCAGTACTCTGAAGCCCAGGTTAGGCTGTAGTCATATATATATATAAGATCAAACTTCATGGGTCTAAGATATTTGCAAATATCTGGGTGCTCTTAATGAAGGGGAGAGGCATTGCAGGTTAATAGATAAGTGTAGATTAGGCCCATTTGAGATGATGCTTGGAACTGCAATCTGATGGGCTTGTTTTATGAGTCATAGAGTTAACAGTGACTAGATTAGGACCCCAAAAAGTGCTTCACTTAAAGGTAATGATGATCTCAGCTGCATTCAACAGTTACTGTTTATTGCAATAAACCTAAAGCAATTGGGAGGGCAGGTTTACAACATAGCTTGCTGGGAACATGCAGTCTTTTCTAGTCTCCAGTTTGGACTAATAAAAGGAACACTTGATAGCTAAGATACCAGGCATGAAAAGCCTCACACGATGGTGCAATTCCTAGACAAGGCCTTCATACGTCTCCTGTTCACTTCAATGTAGGTGGATAAACTTGATGCTTCTGAAAGCCTAAGAAAAGAAGAGGAACAAGTAACTGAACCCACTCCAATAGTATTTGGTAGGTGAAAGACTTGGTTTTAATTGATTACCTGTTGTCACTCTGGTCTCTTTGTGGAGGTAACTAAAATGACTACCTCCAGTCAAAGTAAGCTAGACAGTAAAATGGTTGTCTCTGCTAGATGAACTGCATAAGTTGTTCAAGTGACATCTCACTCTTACAGTACTTCTACTCTTCAGCTGAAGTGTTGTTCCTCTTACATGTCTCAGAACTCTAGCTTAGAAATAGTGTTTCAACATGGTAACAGGACAGGGGATACCAAGGTGTGCCCAACCCCAGGAATAATTTACAGAGCATGCAAATTCCTCCTCTTATTCCTGCCTAAGAGGAATGTGTCTGCTTTCTGCTCTTCCAAGTAGAAAGGCAGACTGGCTTTCTAGCTCACCCCTTTTAAGACACATGCAGCCAAAAAAACCCATGGCTGTCCTCAAGTGTGCTGCTATTTTAGAAGCCCTTCTGAAGAGGCATTCTGCTAACAAGCACCTAGAAGTGGTTGGTAAGGGAAGGATGTGACTGGGTCACTGTCTGATGTAAATGTTAACCTGAATTTAACATATGCATGAGGCATGTGTGTTCTTAGTGATGAAAAAAAAAATCTGTTAAGGTATGTTCGGGCCTTTTGCAGCACTCTCCAGACTGAGACCTAACAGAGCTAATTATTTGCTTGAATTGCTGTACTTTTCAGTTCTGACTGTGCATGGGTTAAACAGTATCGGTTTGGCTTTCAGTATGGTCTCTTCAAATCAAGCCATGTTTATCATGCCCTCAAGATCACTGATGCTCCTCTCCCCTCCAAGTCCTGCCTTGCTTCTGTAGTTTTCTGGTAGCAAGAGCAGATGGCCTAGGTGCCCACTCTGTGGTGCATGTTGAGTAATGGTGTGACTAACTAGTGTATGCTTGCACAGTGGCTGATTTTTAGCTAAAGCCTCACAATCCCATCCAATAGTACAGCTAGTGTTAGGGAAGCTTGAGTTCTTAAACTAATTTTTTTTTTCTCATGCTTTTCTAGGCCAGCAGTTGATGTTAACAGCAGGTCCCAGTGCAGTACCTCCCCAGGCAAACTTCCCATATGGATACACAGCACCAGGATTCACCCAGCCGCCTGTCTATGGTTTCAATATGTAACTAGCTCTCTGACAGACCTTCACTGTCTCTGTTCTCTTCCTTCCCGTCCCTTTTTAACTTCTCCAAGAAGTGTACAATGGTCCTAAAGGCACAGATGACCTTCTGTTGGCTGAACACACTTGCTGCCCGGCTCAGTGAGGAGACTTCAATGGGATGCCTGTTACTGTTATTTATTGATTATTGTCCGGTTACATTTCAACCTCTGAAAGGCAGCTTTTGTTAATGACATTGTGAGACTCTTGTCTGAAGTTAAGGCACTATTTCACTAACTCATATAGCAATAACTGCTTGAGGCCAGGGGGAAGAGAGCATATTTTTCTTTCTTTTGCAAAGCCCATTGAAGGCAGCTGGGAAATTGCCTGGCACCAAGTTGTTAAGCTTTAGTTGAAGCTACTGAAGTAGCAGGGTTGTTAACAATTCAGTGGCATCTCGTTAATAACGAATTGTTGAAAGCTTATGTACATCTGACTACCCCATTTTATTTGCAGTCTTACGTGCAAAAGAAAATGGGCTTTCTAATATTTGTGCTCTGAATGTTTAGAGGAATATGGGGAAAGTTTTTTCCTTTTCTGGACAATAATGCTGTTGGGGTTCAATGCTGTTGGAGTCTGTTCTCTATTTTCTGGAGTAGATCTGAGACTTGAAGAAAAAATAAATCTTCTCATGCCAGAGAGCAAACACTTCCCAGATCCTTTTTGTTTAACAAGAAGAGAGCATGTTACTTATTGACGTTAAATGGTACTAAAGGAAACCTCAGCTATGTGTGGCAAGTGAACATAGGAGTGTGCATGGGCTGCCAAAGTACTAGAGACACAAGAGCACAGTGTCAGGGCTGGGGAGGGGGACATACTGCTAAATCATGGAGGCAGTAGGGAGGGCCATAATCCTGACTTTATTTGCACCTTGAACTGATTCTGGCATTGGCTTCCTGCCACACCATGTTCTGACCCTGTCTGGTGGGCAGAGTCAGCACCACCTGAATTGACAGGGTGCAGCGACTCGGTTCTGCTATGCTGCAGTAGTATCAACAGCGTGTCCATCACCCACCTCTTTCTTTGAGAATGCCAACAGGGATGTATTATTACTTTGTGCCACTTAAAATACATGTATCATTAACGTTTTATGTACTTAGATAACAATGTATAATTTATGGTTATGAATCTTGTGCTAATCTTGAATATTATAAAAGTCCAACTATAAATGTAAAACTGCAGTATCCACTGTGTGGTTCTAGTCTTAATATCTTGGGGGTGGGGACTGGTTAGTAGTAATACACTGCCACTAACAGCATCAGGTTTCTTAATCTGACAAGGATGCCAGGCAGGAAAAGGGAAACTTGTGCCAAATCACCTAATGTGGATGGCTGAGCAATTAACTTAAAGGGAGTTGTGGACTCTTTGCTGGACCCATCAGCACACTTTGTGGTGTGCAGAGGTCATGCTGCAGGAGGCAGTCACATGCTGACATGACTTCATTCACAGGACTGGAAAAGCTTCGGCCCTGTGCCGAGGGAGATGCTGCAGTTAGTGCCTTCTCCACTAAAATACATGAATATGTAGCAGTAGTGGTGAGCTACACTTCTTCATCTGAATTCTACTTGAACAGGGCAAAACACCTTCAAACTCCAACCAGTGGAGACTGCCAGAGCTTGAATCAGTAACAGCAGACTGTGCTTTGGCACAACTGGTCACTGCACGGGATAGCAATGGCAAAGACATGCAGTGTCCACCTTCCTGATACAGGCCGGAGTGCTCCAAGTGTTGACGTAACATACTAATCTCAGGTTTGTACTGATCAGCACTCAATGGCTCAGCTTGAAATACTGAGCAGCTAATGAGTTAAAGCAAATCTGCACTATGTCCAGACTTATTCCTAGCAGGCATTAGCCAGGTAGCACACTATTTTCCAGACAAATGGTACTTATTTTGTAACCAGTTCCTTGTGGGTCAAGATGAGTTTGGTAAGTCAGCTGTAACTGAAGACCAGCTTTAGGATTAGTATGACTGCAGCACCTTCCTTCCTCTCAACTTAAAAATTTACTGTGACTATAGCAACAAATACAGGCTAAGGGTGGAATACAAGCAAACTGCTAGATTAAATACTAGAACAGCTCATGACCTGTAGAGAATTGGGCTAGCCTGGGGATCCTTAATAGCTTCAGTCTAGAAATCTAATTACAGGAATGCCTGAGTTCTCAAGGAAAGTAAAGCTGCCAGCTCTGATGATTAGTCCTGCTTTAGTTGCTCTCCTGGTATCTTAAACTCTTGCCAAGTATAATGGCTTTTATAAATTTTTTGATTTTTGCATTCTAAAATGCATCAAAAAAAAAAATTCTCTGCTATTACAGTGCAGATGTACCTAAAATGTGGAACAAGCTCTTCCATGCCAGCATACTTCACTGTTTCTTTAACAGTTAAGTCATTCTTGGCAGGAAATAACCCCTCTTCTAGTGGGTTAAGGAGGAGTTAATTCAGTTTATGAAGATGTAGTGTCCATCCAGATTTTTGAAAACTTAGATAAGATTATTTTGCAGAAAACTTTCTTTAAAACTAAGCTGCTCACCAATTCCCACCACATGGGTGAGATGGGGCTAGTGCTATCATGTAGAATGAACTGTTCCATGCAGAACATGCTGCAGAGCGCAGCATCTGGGCTTACAGTACTGTCAAATAGTAAGTTGCTTGAACCTACATACAGGCTTTTACTGACTCATGCTTTTCTAGTGAGAAACTGAGTATGGGTTTCCTTCTGTAATAGCTCTTTCTATTTGTCAGACCTTAGGGGAATTTTCCCCAGTCTGGCAAACTTTGGGCAACTACAGATCTGGCATCAGAGATGACAAGCAATTCAGAAGCACTGCTGTGTTTTGTGAGCTGGGTGGAAACTGATCTCGCCACAACTGATGCAAGGAATGTGCTCCTCTTGGCATAAAATTCTGACCTGCATTCAGCTCTCTGTGCTAGCACTTGAGCTCCTTACACTGTCTGTTGCTCCCTTACATCTTTAAACTTCTTATTGGTTTCTTTTGGTACAAACCCTTAAGTGAAAGGGGAGGAAGAATGTCTTAACCAGAGCTGCTGCTAGAAGCAGAGTTCTGGTGGAGGCTGCTGCTGTCTGCTCCACTGGGCCAGATGAGCCAGCCCCATAAACTCAGGAGGAATTAAACTTGGGAGAAATGCATCATTGGGGTAAGTTCTGTTTCGTATTGGCTACATAATGTTGTGGTATTTTACAAGACTTCCATTTCCCTTCCCACCTTTTTAGGGCTCTATAATCAAATGGTAGTGTAGCAGAAAAACTCCTAACTAATTTTGTTCCTTAAAAATTGAAGACTTCATGTGCCTACAGTTTTTGTTTGTACAAATTATGGGAACAATACAGGAAAGACAGTAGTAAGGTCCAAAACTTAATTTTGATTTAATAGCTGCTTTTTTTTAGCAACTGCAGTGCTGAAAGCTGGCACTTAGAGCATGACTGCGTAAAACAAGAAACAATTTTTTTTCCCTAGCAAAACCAGCAATGGTTACTCAGAAGCATAAAAGATTTCTTCTGGTTTTTGGACTCTAAAACTGACAAATCCTGTCTGACGTGCACTCAGATGAGCACTCTTGTACTTGGGCACATACAACATATTTGGGTGAAGCTGACAGTTCAACTGCTGTATAGTTAATGTTCATGCTTCGACGTGTGACATTTTAATCGGCAGGCTAGACCTTGGCCACTGAGAAACTCTTAGTGTGATTAAGCCAGCATGACAGTGGATCCAATTTGATCCTGAAACTGAAAAAAAACTGTACTGAAAAAAATTGAGGCTAGAAATCTTGCAAATCTTGGAACAAGTAGCACTGCATGTACCAGGTTCCTCTAACAAGCAGTTTAGAAAGTGTGCATGCTACCTTGTGACAGGGTGTATTTCTCATCTGTAGAACTTCTTTCAGTCGTTCTAAGTCCTTCCTATTCTGCTGTAAATGGTTTGGCTTGTCACCTGGTTCCAAGCTGACTATTTCTTCTTTTGCTTTACAGAGTACTCCAAGACTGCTTCAATCTCATTTGTTCCCACAAAGTAATACTGGGGCATATTGAATTTGTGATAAAATGTCATGGAACGTAAGGGTGGAAAATGCTTAATGACACCAGAGTGTTTTGTGACACTGGTGTGTAATTAGGTTGTGGTTTGCCAAATAAATTAACACTTGTTATAGCAACCTGCAGGTACCCTAGTCCACTTCTTTTATTCTGCTACATCTCTTACTTCAGCAAGCAAGCATTCAGCCTTCGAAGAGTTTCTTGCTAGTACAGCTTTATTTTTCAATACTATGTGTTATGGGCATCTTTCCAAAGGTAATGACAAATCCTGACTCATGTATTGCTAATAAAATGATGCAAAATTGTTAGCATAGCTATGTGTTTCAGTCTGGAGCCTTTGAGATCTTTCAGGAAGGTGGCAAAATCCATCTGTTTTCTTCCAAGCTAAAACAGACTATAAAGTTGCCAGCTTTTGTGCATTGAGAGGGTATGAATTTGAAATACAGTCAGTGAAGCATAAGTCTTGTCTTGCTTTTATGTTGTCATGCAGTCTCCTGCATGGTTGAATGACTAAAGGAGAATGTTTTTTTTTTTCTGTCTGTTGTGGTTTTAATCAAAACTTTAAAATATCCATCTAAAAATCTGTATTTCTCCTTTTCCCCCTAGTGGTTATGAAAGGAAAGAATTACAGAGTCATCAGGTAAGTTTTATTCCACAACAGTGAGCTCTCCAATATTATGCCAAGCACGAATTCCTAAAGTGCTGGTTATCCAGCTGGGAAGCTAGGAGTGGATTTGAGTGGGAAGGGGTGGTTAGTAAATCTTTTAATTGCTTTCCTTTTAGAACATACATTTTTGTTTTCAGTTAGAGGGCAGGGAAATGGTCTCATCTATGGTAAACTTCCAACACGTTTTGTCAGCTGGAGTAGTTTGTTTCACTAATTATATCATGCTGTGAGGGAAGCATTGGCCATGGTCTGGTAGCAGAATGATAACCTTTGAATGCTGTAGGCAGTAGTATGTGGATTTCACATCTTCTGAGAGGAGTCAGGCCCACACCATTGTTAACGTAACAGGGCCTTCTGTTGGGCTCTTTGGAGGCTCAGTCTTGGTAATCTAAGTGAATTATCTTGTGTATCAACAGGAGATCTTTTTGCATGTGTGCTCAAGTGCAAATCATGCACGTTGTTTTGGAATAGCATCATTTTATAGTCACAGTAGCTCCTGCTGCACACACTTGAAAGCTGGGGAAATGTTGACTGAAATCTTCAATATGATCACTTCTTGAAGCCCATTATTCACAGGAATACGTATAAAGGATTAATAAACATAGAGGAGTCATTTATTCTTGTCAGGGAACCAGAGAGGAAATGAGTTTTCTTATTTTACCCTAAGACCCCAAGTGATGTGGATTAATAATGCATGGAAAGGTTTGTAATGGTGAGTTGTAACAATTCAGATAATGTAGCTGTTCAGTAAAATGAAGAGATTCTATGATTCAAGGGCATATAATAGGAGGTTATCTGCCCTATATTGACCACTTATGGTCTCTGAAACTATAGCGTGCTGCTGGGTGCATCAAGCTGTGCCAATCAAAAAAAAAAATATTTGGGGGAGGGGCAGGGGGGAGAGAAGTTGGAACTGACCAAGTGTGGTCACTGTTTATGTGCTTTCTGGGATCCAGAAAGATCTGTCTGCAGTTGGTGCTTGTGTTTAAAAAAAGTCATGGAAGTTGCTTTTATCTTCAGTAGTTCTCTTTAATTCTGATTGTTAGGGCCGGGAGAGATGTCATGGGGTGCACAGGCTGCAATAGCACCTGACTGCGTCTCACACTTCTCGTATCTTTCCATGGCAGCGGAAACAAGAACCAGCCACCAGCACTGGAAACGGGTTCAGATTCAAGGGGTTGTTTCCATGAAAATTCCTGAAGTGAGAGCAGTGAGATAGAGGACTTGATATCTTGTCTGTAACAGTAGCTGCTCTTTTGTGCTTTGACCACCCATTTCCTAGGAGATGCTCTTGACCACGCAAGCACGGTCAAGTCTTTACTTACGTGTAAGTCACTTATGGGATTTAAAATGTACTTTTTGCAGCCTCTGGTATTTCAGGGGTTGTTTATCTTCCTTAGATGCTCTTCTCCTTCAGACTTTCTGCTGACAAGTGTTGTTAGCAGCTTCTTGGAGGTCAAGTTGAGATGGCTTACAATCTGCATGTGATTAAATATGAATAATCCTTTCCCTATTCAGCAAAGTAAGCACTGTTGTGAATCCCATTGAGGCGGATGAGAAGTAAGCATGTGGTGTAGTATTGTCTTGCACAGGATGAGACTCTGCACAAGGCCTTTCTGACTTGATTCAGGAATCTGTAAGAGACAGTGTTTGTTGTGAAGGTAATCATGGCCTCACAGCAGTGGCTATATGTGTCTACAAGCATATGTGAATGTTATGGTAATTTGATGGGAAGGCAGTGAAATGCATTTCCATTTGTTTGCCATCTTTGAAAGGATTTATCTTATTTATGCCATTCCTGTACTATTAACCTGAGCACTGAGTAGCTGCTCTGCATCTGGGATTGGAACTGGGACTGTGTATGGTTGTTCCTCTCCTGTACACATCATGTGTTATTTTTTCTCCTTACTTCCCTGTACTGGCCTTAAATTTGACATGGGGCCACCTCACTGGACTTGCCTCTCTTACTGTCTTAACTCTGTTCTGAAACCATGTATAGTTCTTGCATCATCCGGGGATGAGTTCTGCAATGCAAGTACATGTTTGTTTGCTTTTAATCCTGGCAGAATAAAGGTGCTTCAGTTTCCCAGAGGGTCTTTCTGCAGTTGGTTTAGCCACCAAGCCACAGCCATATCGCTGCCCTGTAGCTGTGGAGTTTGCTTTCAGATGAGGCTGACAGCCAGAATCCAGCTGCCTGAGTGCTGAGTCTTGTTAATAAAAAATCATGTCACGAAGCACACAGATAGCAAGTCTCAACAGGAATGTGCTCTACGCCTGACCAGGAGAGCTTTCTTACACAGAATGTTCCCTCTTTGGCCTAGGGCAGCTGCTCCAGGTGTAAGGGAGAACACAGTGCCTGGGTCCCGCTCCAGTGTTCCCTGCTCTTTCTGAAATCCCACACAGAGAGGGAAACAGTGTTGGTTTCTCTCCCCAGCATTTCTGTAAATAGCGTTCAGACAGGAGTTAGTGAAGGGCTGTCTTATGGCTGCAGATAACAAAAACCAAGCAGTGGTGTGATTAATAAATCCTCCCCCCTAACAACCTAACTGTAATCTGAAACAAGGCCAGTGTCAGTGCTCTCACAAGCAGTCTTTTTGAGGATGTTTTGGTTCCTCTTCCACCGCCACTGTTAAGCGTTCACATGTGGTTCCTACCCTGGGACCCTCCTGCTCTCCTCCGCCCTGACCAAACCATGACCGGTGCCAGCACAAGGCCGAGGGGAGCAAACCCACCTGTTAAAGCACACTCCGACCCGCAGAGACAGCTCAGCCTTCCTCCAAGTGCAGTCTTACTGACCGAGGGGGTTTTAGGGTGCTTTTTCGAGCTAGTCCTGGTTTACGTGTGCCCGGGCTGCGCTGCCTGCGGCGCTGGGACCTTGCCGCTGTTCAGCGGGGCGAAGGCCGGGCTCGCCCGGTCCCTGTGCCTCACGCCTGGCTCGGCCGGGGCTGACATCTCCTCCTTGGACCCACGCGGAGGGTTTTCCCGCAGGTCTACGGCAGCAGGGTAAGAAATCACCATTTTGGCACTAGCGAAGCCCCAGCCGACTTACGCCCGCTTGTTTCTAATTTTTT
>NW_020799121.1:5951712-5975521 GCF_003259725.1 Athene cunicularia | reverse complement strand
GAGGGAGCTGACTGGGGGCAGAGGAGCCGCGGGGACCCCCTTACGCACCCCCTGAAGGCGTGAAGGGAGAAGGCAGAAGCGCTCGGGTCCTCCCTGCTTCAGCCCTGCTCACACGCTGCTTTGATGCAGCTCCTCTGACGGCTTCGGGGTCCCTCCTTTGTGTCTCGGCAGCAGTCCCCGTGAATCAGGGCTTGTTTTCCCGTCCGGTTCTGACCGTTTCTGTGGGATCTAAACAGGCTCTAAGCGCAGCAGTAACTGCGGAGTTAATGCCCTTCCTTCTGCTCGTAGCTGGTCTGAGCTTTGAGCTGAATGAAGTCCAAGACAGTCGAAGGGTTGTTAAACTCCTTTGTAGCCGTTCATTAGCTCCCTGGTTTCTCCTGCCACTCGCAGGACAATTCCCAGAGTGGAGATTAGCGTATTCCCTTTGAAATGAGCCATCGTGGTCTCGACATGATTGACATGTTTAGAGCTTTTGTGTTTTCCAGCCAATTCCTCCTCCTACGATTGTGCCTTTGTTCATCTGTCCAACTCCCTGCTCCCCTCCAAGGGCAGGGCTCCAGGCTCCTGTAGCCGGAACCGGGGAGGAGCTGCCTGCCCTCCGCCTGGGTGCGGGGACCCAAGTCCTCGCTGCTCCGGCTCTGCCGCCGGTGCTGGCCCCCGGCCGCGGTGCTCAGCCTCCCCTCGCAGCGCCAGAGAACTGCCGGAGAAACGGATGGAGTGTGCAAAGGGTGACGAAGCCTCCCAGGGTCACGTCGCCTGGAGGGGTCCGTGCTGTTACCCGAGCTGCCAGGCCAAGGGGCACGAGGAGGAGGCAGCCGTGGCCGAATGAGAGGGCTTGGACGGGACCTTTGGTGCGGCCAGGCTGCTCCAGGGCTCTATGCTCTGCAGGGGTCTTGAGAGTTGGGCTGTCGCCCCCTCAAAGTGGGTTCTTAGTTCAGGCCACTTAGTCCCTTTTAGAGGTCTTTTAAATGGGATTTAATCCAAGTTTAAGATGGGAAAGACAGGCTTTTTGCTCCCCATCCAGCCCTCCCAGTCTTTTCCAACTCACTGCCCATGTGCAGTGTGTCAGGTTGGCGCTGCCTGGGCCAGTGCAGCAGGAGACTTCCATAGCATTTGTGTACGTTTGTAATCAGGGATTATCAGCTGTGGGTTGCTCTCCAGCCTTTGCCTTGCTCTCCCCTACCAGGAAAGTTGCCGTGCGTGTGTTTGGAAGCTGTTCTGGTGCAAAGGAAGGAGCGTGGTGCTTGCGGCCTCTGCCAGGTGTCGGGTTGGGTAACAGTGCAAAGCTGCACATGCCCCTGCTTGGAGAAGCCCTTCCGGGTCCATGTGAGGCTGCAGAGGTGGAAGAAGGATCCTATTGACATGCTAGTCCTCTCCTCGCCTGCAGCAAATCATAGTAATTGGTTAATGGGCAGAAGTCCAGCCAAGCCTCTGTGGCATCTAATTGTATTAGAGAACCACATAGATGGGAGAACACTGCTGTTAACTCCCTGTGTCCCGGCCTGCTCAGCCCTCCAGCCCCTTGCTGGGGGATGCAGTGCCGTTTGTGGCTGTTTCTGCTGACTTCAGGGGGTTTGCTGGTACTCTCAGGGTTTCTCATCTGACATCTGTCTGCACAATAGGGGTGTGTGCTCCGAAGCTCAACCTTCTGGGTAGCTGGAGGTGTCCAAGATGGACTATTGCAGCTATGCTGTGCTTTATCAGCCTTGTGCTGGTGGAGTTAAATAAGCAGCCATCATCCCACCCTGGATGCGTGTCTGCTCCCAGACCCTGTGTGTGATTGAGATCCTCTGTGAGAGAGGCACAGTTCCCTCGCGCTGCCTGGACCTGAGCAGGCTGGGTCTGGCTCTTCTCTGAAGAGACACGAGTGAAGATCTGGCTGCCAAGAGCTCTTCTTCTCCAATTGTCGCAACAGACAAACTCAGAGTTAAAAATTAATTTGCTAATGGGCTCTCGTTTGTCCAAGCAGTTGTTGTGTGCCAAGGCAAGGCTTCACCTTGCTGCGACCACACATCCTGAGCACACGAAGGCAGCTTGGCCGTCCTGGCCGGTTGGGTGGGTGTCCGCTGCCAGGACTTGGTCTTGGGGGTGCTCCATGCAGACTGGACTTCCAGAGGGCAGAGCTGAGTGATTGTGGGTCCCTGCTGCTGTTCAACCCCTACACCCCCTTTGAAAGGGGAAGAACCCCCCAGGCTCTGAACTGATGGTATAAGGTTGGTTTGGGGGCCCTTGTGCTGGATCAGAAGTAATGTGGCTGTAGGAGAACACTAATGTTTAGGATAATGTGACTTAGCTTAAACTGTGTTAAAAACTTGTAAACGTGCAGGCTTTATGCTCAAATGGATGTTATTTATGTCTTTCTCACTCATCTGCTGGCTCAGTTACCTGCTGTAAAACTCGCATAATTTTCTTAGTTTGAGGACCAGCTCGTATTCTCTTCTGCTGGGAATAACCTGTTAGCTGTCAGACCCCGGAGTCCAGCTGTGTCTCCAGCCTCCCTACAGCCAGCTTTCTGTTTCTGTGTCTTGGCTTCCGAACAAACCCCTCAGCCCACCGTATTCCCGTCCCTCCCACCAGCCTCCTGCGGGGATGGGTGCTGCTGGTCCACTGCACAGCTCCCAGCACAGGGCCATGCTGCGGTGGGCAAGCAGAGAGCTTCAAATAAAGGCAGCGAGTGGCAAGATGGGAGCGCTGGCTGCGGAGGTGGTGGAGGCAGTCACCCATGTGAGGGCTCCTTGTTGGGTTTTTGGGCACTGCAGTGCTGTTAAGTCAGCTCGAGCCAGCCTGTGGTGGACTATTCAGAGCCCAGCGCAAATGGTCCTTGCCATTTTGCAGGCAAACCCCCGCACCCCTGCCCTTCTCCTGAGAACTTTACTCCTGGTTAGCAGCAGCTGTTTGATGAAAGGCTTTGTGTGCCCTGCCCAGAGTTAAGTACAGTCTTACTCTGGTTTTAGCCAGCTTTGAAGCCTGGGGTCTGCTCCCTCCCACGAGAAGTTCCCAGCTGCCTTGCTCTTCGCATGGTACCTCTGCTCGCCCAGGGGCTGGTTCACAGTTGCTATTCCTGCCTACACCTAATCCTGCCTGGTCAGAGAGGCAGGACGCCTGGATGCTGTCCTGCATGGTGCTTGATTTGGGAAGAGCTCACAATGGTCGTGGCTGCTGCTCTGGTGTTTGCTACAAACATTGAGTACTGCTGGAAAATAGCAGCAACATGCACCAAGGTTCCAGGAGGAATTGGGAAGGGGGAAGAGGGGGTCTGCAGGGAGAAAGAGAAGGGCCTACAGGGTAAGGCATGAAGCATGGGTTTAGCAGGGAGCCCAGGATCACATGAGAAACAAAGCACTAATTAGAGCTTCAGTTTCCTCTTTGTTAATCTCTTGATATGATCGATCTTGGGATATGCTGTACCTACAGAGGAGAGGAGTCAAGGGCTGGGTGTGAAAGCTGAGACTTGCTTCTTGCAGAGTAGGACTCCTTTCCCAGAAGTCCCAAGTCCACCTGGGCTTCCAGGGCCATTGCCCTCCTGGGAGGGTGGGAGGAAGGTTGTGCTGCTGGGAATGGCTGTGGTCCAGCACGCTCCCTTGGCTTTTAGATGGGTGTCTGGTGCTCTCACCCAGAGTAGATGTTCCCCCCTCAATGCTGAGCTGGGTGATGGTCTGAACATGGCTGTGGGGGAGGACTGGTGAGCGTGGAGGGAACCAGTGTTGCCAGGTCTGCTGGCCCTTGGTGCATCACGCCTGGCTGTGTTTCCCCCTGGGGTTGCCTCCTCTGGCTGTCATTGTTTGGGGAGTGGGGCAAAAGGAGCATGGTGACTTTAATTGCATTCTTGTCTGCCTGGGAGCCCTCCTGGACTGCAGCTGCTGTGGAAACCTAGAACAGCCCCAAGGCTTCTGGTGGGAGGAGGCTATTGGCCCCAGGACTGGGAAACCACATCAGGATGCCCAGCTTCTTCCGTCTAAATGAATTCTGTGTGAGCTGGGGGTTAACCCTGGGCTTTGAAATATGAGTTTCTGAAATTTTCACATGCCTGATGCTCTGCTTGACATTCTGCAGGCGACCATTTTCTCTGGGTTGACGTAAATGATCAGAAGGAGCTATCCATCTTCCTGGAGACGATGAGCACCATGAGCTGACAGCTCAGGGATGTTGCAGCATCTCTCATCTCTGACAGCCCTGTGCAGTGCATGCCAATGCACCCTCCCTGCTCCTGCCTCAGCGGCTGTGACCCTGTGCTTGTGCCCTGAGGTGTCACATCACCTCCTGACAGCAGGGGTTGATTTTTAGCCATCTCCTCTCTCTGCCTGTGCTCCAGTGCCTGGTACATAGTCATTCCCCTGTGCTGGTGGACAGGAGACCAGAGCCTGTCCCTGAGGAAGCCTCAGTCCTGGCAGCGGCTCTCTTATACAGCTATGGGGCTGTGCTGGGGCAGTTGTCTGACAGCCCTGGGCTGCGATGTTGGCTTCCTGTTGCCTGTCTTTAGAAAGATTTTTGATAGTTAAGAAGTAGATGTCAGAAGCAGTATGGTGGGTTGGCCAGGAGCCAGCACAGAGCACTGGAAGCAGGGCCTCAGGGTGTGCAGGGCAGTGGGGAGAAGGTGAGTTGAGCTGGGATGGGGGACTTGGCAATTCCCAAAGGTGAAGTCATCACTGAAGGCAGATGATGCTGTGACTGTGAGCAAAGGGAAATGGCTTTTGTCATCATACTCATAGCTAAGAAGTTTAAAATATAATAATGATTTAGTGCATTATTGACCCATTGAGAAGTAAATGCAGAGGCGATGAATGAGCGGGTTGTGAAAGGGTGGCCTGTTGAAACAGGACAGTTCCAGTAAGATTAGGGACAAATTACTCCATCCCATCCCCAGCATTATCTGCAGCACTGTTTGCACGGGGCTGTTTATCCACCCGGTGGCACAGGGTACAGAGAGGTGTGTTTCATGTTTGTCGTTCTGTGTATCTCTGGTGGGGGATCAGACTTTCCCCAGCCTGGCCATAGCACACGCCCGTGACGAAAGCAGCCATGTGTGTATTTACTGATGGACATGCTGAACCCCCGTGTCCCCCACCGGCCTTGCCCCTATCAGATAGGAGACTGTCCAAGGGCCCTAGCCCCAGGGCAGGGATGGATGCTCTCTGAGATGGGCTGACCTGTTGCAAGACGTGTTTTTTCCCTTCTGACACACAGGTAATCTTTTGGCAGTCTGGTCTTATCTGATCTGATCTCAGCACCGTATAAGACCCTTTCCCACAGAACAGTCCCTGTGGTGGTTTTCCCCAAGGATGGGGCTGTGGATGGGTGGTGGAGGGCTGCGCACAGCAGGAGGAGGTGCCCGGGCACGGACTGCAGCGCCAGCCTTGCTGACAGCCAGCTGCCTGGCCTTTCAGCCCTGCTGACAGCCACCTCTCTCTCCTTCAGAGTGCTGTCCCTAGCAAGATGCCTGCCTGCTCCTGAGCCAGGCTCTGCCTCTGAGCCCATTTCACAAGATGGCCCGTGGTGGGATGGTGCTGAGAGGGTGGGGCTTGTAAAACTCGTTTCACCACTGTGGTCATGGTAGGCTTTCTCCACCACTGTCTTTAGCTGGGTTATGTTAATGATGGCTCAAGAGCAGCGTGGATGGCTGCCAAGGAGGGGTCGATCCCACAGTGGCAGGGAGCAGGCAGAGAGACCTGAGCTGCAGAGAACTGTCATGAGCTGGCATTTCTGCCTTCTTGATTTGTAGCACCCTACTAGTCTTTGATTTTGCTGTTGTTGTTGTTTTTTATTTCCCCAGCTCTGAAAAGTATCTTGACTAACAGGGAAGGGCTCTCATGAGGGTAGGAACGGTAAGCACAGCATTCAGGAGGTGGGCAGAACTGCTGGCTGTGCCCACAGCGTCTGGCCCATGTCACATCTCAGCTGCTCAGCTCACCCTCCCTGTACACCCACACCTTCTGCAGGTGGGCTGGGTGCCCTCCAAAAAGTGGGGTCACTGGTGCTCTGGAGAGGAGCTGGAAGCCTGTTTGTGCCTTCCTTCCATCCTGAGCCACACAGCCTGCAGGAAGGGCAAGCTTCAGACATGGGTCCTGTGGGAGCTCTGCTGTTTTGCTTCCAGGCTCTTAGGAATAATTTCCTCAGGCCTGAAAGGATCCTGCCAAATCTGAAGTTAAAAGGAGCTTTTTGTATGGAAATCAAGTGCTTGTGTATCTGCATCTGAAATTACCCCTAAAATGGAGAGGCTGAAATTGCTCTCCAGGTGCTCACTTCTCATCAGAGCTGCACAGAGCCCTGCTGCTCTGTCCACAGGAGCAGGATGTTTTTGCAGGCACAGCCACTTGCAGGAGTGGCAGAGGGCCAATGCCACCTCCTGCCCCTCTGTGGCTCCTGAGCAAGGTAGTGAGTGCTCTGCTCGCTGGGGCACTTACCCCTCTGGGTAGGGGTTTGCAGGGGTGGCAGTGCCAGCCCCAGCTGTGCAGCCTTGGTTTGTGTCAGCCCCTGAGGTTCTACTCGTCTTCCCCGTCACGGCTGCATCCTCCTGCCCTCGGCACCCACTGGGTGCTGGAGCTGGGGTCCCTGGGATGGGCTGGTCAGGGGGTGGCTGGTGGTGTCCCCAGAAGCTGCTCACTAATGGCATTTGAGGTCATTGACTGAACCTGAGTGTGCTGCATGAGCACTGCAGAGGCAGCACCCTCCTGCTGTCCCCAAACCCCCTCTCCTTTCTGCCAACTCTCCCCAGTCATGTCCCTGAATAACTCTGCTGGCCCCTCCACAAAGGAGAGCTGAACTTTTCCTGGGAAAATCATGCCAAGTGGCTGACAAACAGGTATTTTTCCCTTCTTTCCCTTCCCTGCTGGGCCTGCGAGGTCAGGATTGCTGGCAGGCGGGCGCTTGCAGGCATGCTGCAGGCAGGGAGCCATTCCTAACACCGGGCGTGGGATCCCCCCGCCGCAGGGACCTTCTCTGGGCCGGGCAGAGCGTCCTTCCCTGAAGGACATCCTCTCTCCTCTGCCTCTGCTGTATCCAGCTAATAACCAAAAGCCTTGGCTGGGCCTCCGGGCTGCCCTGCTTGCTCTTTCACCTCCTGCGTGCTGGCTGCGGGCTGTTCTGCTGACTCTGCAGTGTTGCAATAGCTGAAGCTGCTGGTTAAAGTCCGGGTAAACAGGTTGCAAAGCACTCGGCAGCCCTGGCGAGGGAGAGGGGCTGAAAGAGGCTGCTGCTCATGGGCAGTAGGGTGATTTATTTGCATAGAATAAGGTTTCTGCTGGAATAAAAGAGCATGTGGAGAGGGCGCTTGACCTCTGATGGGTCTTACTTCTAGAGAGGGAAGGGGTTAAAATTGCCCCAAGTCATGGAGTTGGTCTGGAGTCCCTGCCTTCTGTGGAGCACCTTCCCATGGGATTTGGGGCCAGAGCAACACCAGGGGGCAGGGAGGAGACCTGGCAGCACATCCCAGAGCAGGGCCAGGGAGATGATTCTCCTCTGGGTGCATTTCCCTGAACAGGCCTGTTTGCCTGCCCTGTAATTTGCCAGTGCGCAGCTGCCAAAAGGGGTGTTGGAGTCTGTCCTGGCTGTGCAGCAGCAGGGCAGCCTCCGGGCAGGGTCCCCTCCCTTCCCCTGTCCCCCATGAGTGGTGATAGAGGCAGTCAGGGTGCTGGCGTCCAGCCATGTCCCTGCCACTCTGCTCAGGTCCTGGGGTGTCTCCTGCCACAGACAGGGCCACATGTGTGTGTGTGCGCTGCAGCGGGCCAGGGTGGCTCTGGGCTGGGGATACCTTTTGCATTCAGCTTGTGTTTTGCTGTGGGGAGCCAGTTCCAACTTAGCTCAGGTGGCTCCAGTGCCCCAGAGGCTGCTGGTTCCCAGGAGCAGCACCCTGTACCTTTGCCAAGGCCCTCAGAGGCTCCTGTGGATGCGGTTTTGCCCATGGGATGCTGGGCAGAGCCACTCTGCCTCCCCTGCATGGACAAATGCCCTTAATCCTGGCCGCTGCTGAGGCTGCAGGCAGGTTGCAGGAGGCACAGCATCCCTTCCTGCGCCATTTGGTGTGGCTGCCATGAACCGAGGGGCTGGTGCTTGTCCCGGGTGTTTCCCTGCTCTCTGGCTTCTGGAGGTGTTGGAGCAGCAGCTGGTGCTGGGGGACTGAGAGGGAACAAACATTTACAGCTCTTAAAATGTCCAGCACTTTAAGTCTGCAGTGTAGGAGGGAGGGAAGTGGCCTTGGCAGCACCTGGGGTGTTTGTGTGGCTGCGTTGGCAGTGGGGCTGGTGACACAGTGGTGTGTAGCAGCGCAGAGAGGTGCCAGCTGGCACTCAGCTTTTCGGGAACCATTGCACCCGGCTGGAGGACACTGCTTCTCATCACACTGCTCGCCAGGGACCTGCCAGCTTTTCCCGCAGGAGCTGTTTGACTTTGCAGGAGTAATTATAGTGCTTGGCAAGCCCCCAGCTCCCACTGCTGTGGGACCTGCGCTGCCTGCGGGACATGCTGAGGACGGGACAGGGTTGAGGGGAGCAGCAGGATTGCTCTGGGGACGCTGGGGATGGTGGCTGTCCCCCTGTGGCGCAGCAGAGGAGAGACGGTGGCCGGCCACAGTGGTGTGAGCCGGGTGTGAGCTGGGTGTGAGCCGGGTGTGAGCTGGCCTTCCTGCGGCTGCCACAGCTTCCTCCCGCGCCACCAAAGCACAGGGCGCTGCGGAGGCGTAAAGGCTGGCAGTGGTCACCCATCGCTGCCGCCGGGGAGGTGCCTGCCTGGCCGGTGCTGAGCAGCTATGGCTCCTCCTGGGAACACAGCAGGAAACAAGGGGCCTTTGTCTGCTGTGGTGGAGCCGAGCTGGCATCGAGCTCTGTCCCCAGTGCTCCATGGGGCCGGGATGCTGCCAGGCTGGGCTGGCAAGTCCTGCCCTGGGGATGGGGGACCAGTACTCAGTGCCATGACGTCCCCATCCCCACCATGCCTGCGGGAGGAGGAGGTTACTCTTGGAGCGTGGAGCTGGGCTTTCCTGTCATCTCGGCTGTGCTGAGTGCTGGCATGGAGGAGCACAGCCCACTACTGCTTGTGCCTGGGGGAAAATCCAGGATAAGGCTGTTGTAAGGTGGGTGCTGCCCAGCTGCTGGAGGGAGTACAGTGAGGCTGCTTTCCTTTCCCTCCAGGACACCTCTCTTCACTGAGAGAAGGTAGCAGTGCCCTGGGGGATGCCAGCCTGCTTCCCAGGACATCCCTGCACTGGGTGAGCAGCTTTGCCAGTGGCTCTCTGCTGGTCCAGGACTTTGGGCCGGCTGGTACTGTCACAGGGAGCAGCCATGGCCTGTCCCCTATCAGTGTTCCCTCGCAGGGTACTTTGGAGGGTGCTGATAAGCAGAGCTGTGCTCTGCTGTGTGGCATCAGGTCTGCACTTGACTGCAGAGCAGGATAACCCACGACTGCCCCCAGCCCTTGTGCTGGCCCTTCCTCCTGGGCGGTAGCAGAGCCGTGCCGGGGGTGGCTGTGGCGGGAGCCGCAGCGCTGCTGTCACACTGAGCACATGGCTGACTGCAGGGGCTGGTGCAGGTGGTGTGGGAGGCTGAAAGCTGGCAGCCAACCTGGCCCCACACCGGGCCATGTCGTGCAGCCTGGGGCCTGAGTTGCCCTCCCTGGGCAAGGAGCCAGGAGGCCCTCGAGGGCTGCTCTGGTGCGTGCCCAGCCCCAGCGGCAGCATCCCGGGGCTCCCCAGCATTGTACCGTGTAACGCCCGGTCCCAGGGAAGCTGCTGGTCCGGGGCTTTGCCCCAGCGTTGGCTCGTGCCCTGGCCTGGGCTGCAGGGGGGTTTGCTCCTGCGAGGCCTGGGGGAGCCTGGCTTGGCCCCGTGCTTCCTCTTTGCACCGGCACAAAGAGCTCCTGCTGCTCGGCAGGACCCGGCTGTGCTTTGATGCAAGGAAACGAGCTGGGCGGTTGTTTGCCAGCCGGAGAGAGCCCAGTTCCCGGGGACCCCCAGCCCGGCCAGGGTTGGTTCTCCTGCCGCGAGGCAGCTCACGGCAGGGCCAGCTGCAAGCGCTTTGAGCGAGCCAAGGGGAGCCCAAGCACCAAGATCTGGTGCCACTTGTTGCTGGGGTGCTGGCGTGTCCCCTGGCTGTGGTGGGAAGGCTTCAGCCGGTGTAATCAGTGCCCAGCAGCCACCACCGTGTGAGCCTGGGGCGGCCAGACAGCCTTGATGATAATTGTGCTTCCGTGCTGGCATGGCTGAGTCTGCAAATGGGCTCCTGCTGGCGCTGCGTGAGTGGTGCTGGGCCTCGTGCGGCACCGTTAGGCTCCGTTGGGTTTATAAATCCCCGTGCTGGCAGCTCACCTGTGGGGTGTAGGGCTATGGACAGGGAGAGGTGCCTCTGAAGGGGAAACAACGCTGAAACAGCAGCTCTGGGTGCAGTGTTTTGCCCGGTTTTCCCACCCCTTTGGGCAGTCTCCTTGCCAGCTCTTGCCATGGCCAGGTGGTGATGCCTCTGCTGGGTGCTGGGTTGGCGCAGGGCCCAGCTGTCATTTGAAGTCCCCAGGGGTTTGTCGAGGACAGGGACATGGTGTCCCAGCCCAGACCTGGCTGCCAGAGGTCTTGGGTTCAGCCGTCTTGAAGCCAGCAGCAGCCACGTGGCGCTGGATGGGCACGGTGCTGCTCCAGGCTCCAGCGTCCCCTCCTTTCCTACCCAGGTGGCCTGGCCGGAGGGATCGAGATCTGCATCACCTTCCCCACCGAGTATGTGAAGACGCAGCTGCAGCTGGACGAGAAGGCAAACCCTCCCCGCTACAAGGGCATCGGTGAGCGCGCACCCGGTGCCTTGCCCCAACCCGCCGCCTGGATCTGGAGGCTCCCAGGGAGCCTGGTTGGAGCTGGGGGAGTGAGCGGGGTTTGGTGGGGTGGGCAGTGGGGGTGACACAGTGGCCCTTGGTGTGGCGGGTGACGGTGGCACCGCTGTGCTCTGCTGCAGGGGACTGTGTGAAGCAGACGGTCCGTGACCATGGCATTCGAGGGCTGTACCGAGGGCTCAGCTCGCTGGTGTACGGCTCCATCCCCAAAGCTGCTGTCAGGTAGGTGTCCCCCATGGCATGGGGTGAGTTGCGGGGGACCTCAGACAGCAGCAAACAGTGGGGCGGGTTTGTCCTTGGTGTCCCCTGGGGCATTTTGCCAAAGCTGGGTGCTTTCTTAGATGGAGAGGGTCGTCTTGCAGGGTGCGTGGCTGCTCCCAGGGACAGACCCAGAGCATGGTGTGCAGCCCCCCAGCCGGGTGCTTGGGAGTTGGCACGGTGCCTCCTTTGCAGGTTTGGGATGTTCGAGTTCCTCAGCAACCAGATGAGAGATGAGAAGGGGCGGCTGGACAGCACACGAGGCCTTATCTGCGGGCTGGGTGCTGGTGTGGCCGAGGCCGTGGTGGTGGTCTGCCCCATGGAGACCGTAAAGGTGGGTGGGAAGCAGCCACCAGTGTCCCCCTGCCCCAGCACCCCTCCCTGGGCCAGGTTGGGAGGGGGCGAGAGCCAGGGATGCCCAGCTTTCAGGGACCTGAGGGCTGGTGGGTTTGCTCGGGCTGGTTTTGTAGGGGAAGAGCTGATGCTAGAAAGCCCCATGGACAGGTCAGGTCTGGTGGGCTGTGGATCCTTCCCTGCTCCAGGGAGGAGCCCCCCACCCAGGAGCCATCCTGTCACCCATTTTAGCACTGTAAAACCCATGTAGATTGCTTGCAGGGGCAGTTTCCCAGGTTTTCCTCTGCAAAATACATGGCTGGCTGTGGGCACAGGCTTCCCCCATGGTCTCACCCAGTGTTGCCTGGCCACGTGGGTCAGCTCTGATCTTGGGGCCATCCCTGGAGCAAGGCGAGAGGTGCCTGGAAGCCCTCTGGGGCCATTGCACCTCCCCTCGCCTCAGCCAGGACAAGCACGTCGTCTCCCCACAGGTCAAGTTTATCCATGACCAGTGCTCCCCCAAGCCCAAATACCGCGGCTTCTTCCACGGCGTCCGGGAGATCGTTCGGGAACAGGGTGAGTCCCCAGGGAAGTTGTTACTCCACGCTTCAGGGATGGGGTGGGAGGTGGGGGACGGGTACAGGCTGGGACCAGCGGCCCAGGGAGGTTTTTCTCTGCCTTTGTGAGGCTGGTGCTCCCCTCCAATGCCCTCTCTTGCTGCAGGACTGAAGGGAACCTACCAGGGCTTAACCGCAACCGTCCTCAAGCAAGGATCAAACCAGGCCATCCGCTTCTTCGTCATGACCTCCCTCAAGAACTGGTACAAAGGTATGGTGCTCCCATCCCCACAAGCCACCCCAGCTGCATTGCTGGGTCCCCCAGCCCGTCCTTGGGAGCTAGGCTTGGGCTTTCCATTGGCACACCTTCTGCTTCTCATGGCTCAGCCTCTCATGGTAGAGAAAGGTGAAAGCTGGGGCAGGGGGGCCCCAGCTCATGGTGCTGCAAAGTCCTGGTGCCAGAGCATCACCTCCACCCCCACCCTGACCCCCAGTGCTGCCTGTGCTCTGTGGGGCAGGTGCTGCTGGACAGGCCCCTCCGAAGACCCTGGTCCCCAGCTCAGCATGGTACAAGTCCTGACCATGAGCAGCCAGACCTGGGACCATCCTTGTGGGCTCCCTCGGGGATGCTGTGCTTCATCCCCACACCACCACTGCCCTCAACCTCTCCTCCTTACCAGGGGACGATCCCAACAAGGTCATCAACCCCTTCGTCACAGGGGTGTTTGGAGCCCTTGCTGGAGCTGCGAGTGTCTTTGGCAACACCCCCTTGGACGTGGTGAAGACCAGGATGCAGGTGTGGCACAGGGCACAGTGTGGGACCGCTTTGCCTGTGGTGGGATGGGGTCACTCACTGTTTGGGAGCTGTTTTGTGCAGCCCCCAGGGCAGGTGCCCGATGCTGGCGAGGTTTGGAGGGAGGCTGGGGATGCTGCCTCCTTTCAGCTGGGCCGTGGGGGTGCTGGGAAGTATTTGCATGGAGGTGGGGACATCCCTGCCAAGTTTGGTGGCCCGCAGCAGTGAAGGTGGTTTGGTTCCTCCTGGCACACCCTCAGCTCTCTGCCTCCCCCCACAAAATTGCCCCAGATGTACCCCTGGCTCCATCCTCTGACCCCGCTTTTCCATTCCACAGGGACTGGAAGCACACAAGTACAAGAGCACCTGGGACTGTGCCTACCAGATCATGAAATACGAAGGGCCCTTGGCGTAAGCCCTGCGGCAGGGATGGGCGAGGGGTGGCATGGGGGGGGGCAGGATGAGTGGGGAGGAGGCTGTGAGGGCACCCAGCCTGACGGCCCCCCTCTATCCCCGGCAGGTTTTACAAGGGCACGGTGCCTCGTCTGGGCCGCGTCTGCCTCGATGTGGCCATCGTCTTCGTCATCTACGATGAGGTGGTCAAGTTCCTCAACAAGGTGTGGAAAACGGACTGAGGTGGCCGGGCCGGGGCAGCCCCCACCTCCCTTGCCCCACGGGGCTGCAGCCGGAGAGTGGTGACCAAGCCCGCTGGCACTGCCCGGGGCCAAGTCTGCCCCACACGCACGCCCTACCCCCACACCCGGCCACCTTTATGTTTAGGAACAGGCTCTGGAGCAGGTTAAATTATTAGTTGTGTGCTAAAAGGAGTGGGGAGGAAGCAGCAGCATCCAGACCCCCAGCATCCCAGTTATGCCCACCCTGATCCCCTGGTGACACTTCCACCTGGTCTCGCATCACCTCCAAGCGCTGGTTATCCAGGGTGAGGTGTCCCCTGGGATGGTGGCCCTGTGCCCCCAGGGCCCCCCAGCAGCTAGGAGCTGCCAGCTGCCTAGGAGCCGGCTCTTTTTGGGGGTGCGGAGAGCCCCCCTGAGCCGTGTGGGCGCAGTGGCCAAGCTGTGCACCAGGCATCACAGCTGGCAGAGGCTCCTGGGGCCGGCTGGGAGCGATGCACTGGCTCTCACAGCAGCTCTGGGGAGGCCAACCACCTCTACACCCCTGGGGACAGGAGGGCAGTTACCCACTGGCACTGCCCTGGCCTCCCTCCTCCCTGCCAGCACTGAGACCCCCTGGGGTCCCGCTTAGCCCGAGGTTGCTGACCAGGTGCTGCTCAAAATTGCACATACAGCCAGGCCTTTAGTTCTCCTCACCGTGGGACCAGGATCGGGGTGAGCCGGGTGCCCCCATCACTTGCCGTTTACAGTTGAGGCGTGTGTGCGAGCCGGGGTGAGGAGGTACAGCCCCGTACCGCAGACTTGGCCCCTCGGCCAGGGGTGCAAACCCCTTCTTCTGCCACATTCCCCCCATCTGCCCTCCTGCCGCCTCTCCGTGGCCCCATAGGTAATCCTGTAGCTTTCAGAGCTTCACGCTGACCCACTAACACCCGTGGCTGTGGGGCCCAAGCCCTGCCCTGCCCCATGCTGGGCTCAGCCTCACCGATTTGTGCCAAACTTCTCCCAAAGGCGCTGGGGGGTGTGGGAGCTGGGGTTCAACCCGTCCCTCCTCCTGCCGCCAGTGATGAACGCAGCCTTAACACGGGAGGGTGAAGGAGGAGAAGGAAAGCCCAGGCATGGTTTGCCTGTGGCTTTCTGCTCTCAAGCCAGTGAGGGTTGGGTGGTTTGTTGGTTTTTTTTTTTATTATTATTATTCTGTTTTACATTCCCGATTTGAATAAAATCAGTCTGGCTTTAGCAGCTGCATTGGTGTCCAGGCTGTGCTGAGCAGGCAGCGAGCAGCTCCTGTGGTGTGGATGAGGGTTGGGGACGGTTCCCCATCATGTCGAGCTGGTGCTCCTGGGAAAGCATCAACTTCAACCCAATAGTGCCCATTCACAGATGCTCCCAGGCAGCTTCAGGGTTGCATTGTCCCATGCACAGCATTTTATTAACCATCCTGGTTAATTTTGTTAAATCCTCACCCTGGCCATGGAGTGAAGAGCTGAGATGGTGAGGGGCGGTGGAGCAGAAGGGAATGGGCTGTGTCCCCCCACCCAGCCCAGGGGTGGTGTGACCAGGGCTCCCAGTGCTGCTGCTGCAGCCCTCGCTCCTTGCCCAGCATTTGGCTACATGGGGGAGGGAAGCCATCCCTCGGGGGCTTGTGGGGTCCTGGTGCCATGCAGGGCTTGCTGCTCAGCAGGGCCTGGCTGCTGGCCACCGGCCACCTGGTGGGTGCCACGGGCAGCTGCTGGCACCGGTGCTGTTCGGGCAGGAACAACACCTGCTGGGCCCTGGGCACCCACCGGCCTCACTGCTACTGCCACTCGTACTGTGAGAGCATGGGCGACTGCTGTGAGGGCTACCGTGCCACCGGTGAGTGGTGGGAGGGGATGGCACCGGCCAGTCCCCAGGGCTGGGGGACGCCAGCCTGGCTGGCAGGTGTTTGCTATTATGTGTTAGCCCCATACTTTGAGCAGTAATGGGATGCATCTGGGGATGCTGGCTGCGCTGGATTTGGAGCAATATCCCAATTTTCCGCTTTTTTCCACACTGAAGGTCTGGCTGCTCTCAGTGCAATAAGAGCCTGCAGGGGTGGCCTTTGGTCTGCAGCTGGTGGTAGCGCTGTCATTGCAAGCCTCAGAGATGTCAGTGTGGGACCCAAGGGGGACAAGCCCTGCATGGACAAGTGCCTTGCATGGGGACACAGGAACCGGGGGCTGTGCTGGGGATGACAAACAGGGAGCAGGGGCTTGGGGAGTGGAGAGCCAGCCCCCCCCGGGGACCCAAACCTGGGTGGATGCTGACCGTGGCCCCCTGGACAATTGCAGCAGTCAGCCCTCCCTAATCTCCAGGGAGATTAGTGGGGTCCCAGGTCAGCACGATGCAGAGCTGCGGCAGTGGTGCGGGGGTAAAGGCCCTCAGAAGCGGTGCACAGTGCCACTGCCTGGGGGTTGGGGGAGAGGGGCTGCCAGGGTCACCCTGGCCCTTTTCCTTCCTCCTTTTTTCCCCCTCCCCTGTGCTGCATCCCCCCTGCTCTTCTCTGTCCATCCTTCACACCACTGAAGCTCTCCTTCCCCCTTCCCCATCCCACCCGCTCCCCTGGCAGTGGTGAGCTGCGTGGTAGGGCCCTGGGGGCCGTGGAGTGGGTGCAGCTCCCCGTGCAGGGTCAGCAGCAAGGCCTGCAGCTGCCAGGTCACCGTCCTGCCCCAGCACGATGGGGCGAGCCTTGTCCCAACCTCAAGCAGTGCTGCAGGTGCCTGGGGGAGCACCTGACCTGTGCGACAGCCAAAGGTAACGCGGGTCCCTCGAGGATGCTCACCTCCCTCGTGTGTGACGGTCTCCCGGTGTTGCCATCCCCGCTGCCTGTCCTGGGGTGTCTGTAACTGTTCTGCCAGGGGTGTCCCCTGGCTGTTCTGCCAGGGGTGGCCAAGATATTACCCGTCTCCTTCAACCAGGACTTCAGGGATCCCTGGGGGAGAGCTGAGCTGCTGCTGCCAGAGGAACTGTCCAGGTAGGTGTTGGGCTGGGCCCCCCCTGCACCTCCCATCTCCAGAGCTGTGACCCCTCTGCACACCCCCCTGCAGCCATGGCCCCTTTGTAACCCCCAGATGCAAGACCTCTCTGCATCCCCCCAGCCATTACCCTTCTTCCCCTCCAAACCATGGCCCCTTTGCTCCCCTTCCTATACCCATGGCCTGTTTGCACCCCCTAGAGCCCATACCCTTCTCCCCCATCCCAGCCCCATGGCCCCTTTGCACCCCCCTCTTAGAGCTGTGGCCCTTTTCCATCCTCCTAGAGCCGTCACCCTTCCCACCCCTCCAAACCATGACTCCTTCACAGCTGCTAAAGCAATTGCCCCTTTGCCCCCACAGACCCATAGCCCCACTGAACAAAGCCATTGCCCCTTTGCACCCTCCCAGAGCCATTACCCTCCCACCTCCCCCATGCCTCAAAACCATGGCCCCTCTGCAACCCCCTCCCCAGAGCCATTACCCTTCTCAAGCCCCCAACCATGGCCCTTTTGCACCCTCAAACCCACAGCCCCTTTACATCCCCCGTCATCAAGAAAACACCACAACCTCTACCCTCCAACTACCATTTCCCCCCACTTTTCCCCGCCTTTTACCCCCTTTCCGCCTCCTCCCTCACCAGCTGCTGCAGCTATTTTCACCTGGTGCAGGTGGGGCCCCCCTGCCACGGGCAGGCCTGGAGCTGCTGCCTGCACTGGGACAAGTGGGGGGGTGTTGAGTGTCAGGGGATGTGCCGCACCGCAGCCCCTGCTGCACCAGATGTGGGCTGCAAGGAGCCAGGTAGGTGCAGTGTGGGGCCGGGGAGCCCCTTCGGAGGTGCTGTCGTGGTTTAAGCCAGCTGGCAGCAAAAGACCACACAGCTGCTCACTCACCTTCCCCTGCCCAGGGGATGGGATACAGCATTGGAAGGTGAAGGGACACTCCTAGGTTGAGATTAAAAGTTTAATAATTGAAATAAAACAGTAATAACAATAACAGAAAGTACAAACGGGTAATGCACACTGTGACTGCTCCCCACCTCCTGACTGACACCCAGCCTGTCCCCGGCTAGCGATCCTGGAAAAAGCCAAGATCCCAGAACAACAATCCCCAAATCGAGAGAGAACCCCCTCCTTCCCAGCTACCCCTCCTCTATATACTGAGCCTGACCTTACGTGATATGAATATTCCACTGGCCAGTCTGGGCCCTGTGCTCTGGCCGTGCTCCTCCCCAGCTTCCTGCACACCTGCGCACAGGCAGGACATGGGGAGTTGGAGAGTCCTTGATCTTGTAGCAACAACTGAAAACGTCAGTGTTATCAACATTCCTGTCACACCAAATTCCATACTGAATCCAAAGCACAGCACTATTCTAGTTATTAAGAAGAAAAATTAACTCTATCCCAGTCAAACCCAGGACAGCGACCCATTGTACTGCTTAATTTTCCAGAGGCTGGTGCATGCCAGGGGATGTGATATACCCACTCAGTGCCATGTTCTTCAGCCCAAGTGTCTATGAGATTGTTCTGGAGATGAGTCCCATTATCTAACTCAGTTCTTTCTGGGGTGCCATGCCACCACAAGACTTGCTTTTCCAGGCCCAGAACAGTGTTCCAGGTGGTGGCATGGGGCACAGAATATGTCTCCAAGCACCTGGTGGCTGTTTCCACCACTGCGAGTACATAGCATTTGCCATGCCGAGTTTGTGGGAGCATGATATAATCAATCTGCCAGGCCATCCCGTATCTATATTTTAACCATCATACTCCATACCGAAGAGTTTTTAACTGCTTGGCTTGCTTGAGTGCAGGACCTGTTTCACATTCACGGATAACCTGTGTAATAGTGCCCATGGTTAAGTCCACCCCTTGATCACGGGCCCATCTATATGTTGCATCTCTTCCCTGACGGCCTGAGGAGTCATGGGCCAAGCAAGCCATAAATTTCTCACCCATATGTTGCCAGTCCAGGTCCACTTGGGCCACATTAATCTTAGCAGCTTGATCCACCTGTTGGTTGATTTAATGTTCTTTGGTGGCCTGGCTCTTGGTCACATGAGCATCTACATGACATACTTTCACAACCAAGTTCTCCACCTGAGCAGCAATATCCTGCCATAATTAGCAGCCCAGACAGGTTTGCCTCTGCCCTGCCAATTGCCTCGTTTCCATTGCTGTAACCACTCCCACGGAGCATTTGCTGCCATCCATGAGTCCATGTAGAAATAGAGCACCGGACACCTTTCTCACTCAGCAATATCTAAGGCCAGCTGGATGGGTCTCACTTCCACAAACTGTCTCGATTCACCTTCTTCAGCAGCTTCTGTAACGTGTTGTGCAGGGCTCCACAGAGCAGCATTCCACCTTCAGTATTTTCCTACAATGCAACAGGACCCGTCGGTAAACAGGGCATACTGCTTCTCATTATCTAGTAGTTTATTATATGGTGGGGCCTCTTCAGCACGTGTCACATCTTCCTCTGGTGCATTCCAAAATCTTTGCCTTCTGGCCAGTTTCTGATCACTTCCAATATTCCTGGGCTGCTAGGGCTCACTATTCAAACCCACTGTAGGATCAGTGTGACCCACTTACTCCACGTGGCATCAGTTGCATGGTGTGTAGAGGGGACCCTCCCTTTGAACATCCAGCCCAGCACTGGCAGTCAGGGTGCCAGGAGGAGCTGTGTTTCAGCTGGGGGGCTGAACTTACCTTCAAATTGCTGAAACTTTCGAGACAGTTTCTCCATGTTTCTCCAGGCTGCCTGGTAGTTTCTCCACAGCTGAGATGCAGGCCTATAGGGAGGATGAGAGATGTTCATTGAACTGCCGGAGTTGAGTAGCCACTTCATTCACGGGTGGTGCCTAATCATCTCCTCCTAAATCTACTATTGCCAGTGAGCTGGCATATGATGATGGTGTGCTCCGTACAACCTTCTGCCATGTGGCTTGTCCACATGGGACATCATCTGGGTCTTCAGGTAACTGCGTGTTGGCTGGGTCGTAATAAATCACCTCCCACACAGCTAGTTCCCTCAGGTACCAAATACCTCTCTATATTGACCCACGTGCCCGAATTACATCAACCTCTTCCTTGTAGGGATACCTTTCCCTCACACTGACAAGAGCTGCCTCCAGTCTATGGATTCCCTCCCCTTTTCCAATTGCTTTACCAATATCCTCTTCCCTAGCAAGGGACCCCAGCTGCCTGGCTTCTTTACCATCTAAATCCAAGCTACTCACCCCGTTATCTGAGCAGCTAAGTGACAATGGGCTCGCCTGGCTAACAGCTGAAACCTTTTCATATATCCCTCAGCTGGCTCAGGGATAAAGATAGGGTGGAGGTGGTTACTGTATCATCTTCTCCTTCCTCCTCTTCCTCCTCCTCTTTCTCCTTAGCAGGAGCATCTTCATCCCTTTCTAAATGTGATGACTTTTGTGTCCATTTCTTCTTCCATCTGGGGGCGACTGATACCGGCACGGGTTGGTCCTTCGGTCCAGCCGCAGCGCCTGTTGCAGGGGTTGGGGTGGCTGCAGCACCTGTCATTTTGTTATCAGGTCCAGAGACCTTCTCTTCCCCTTGAGGGTACCAAATAGTGTTGAGCAGGGCTCGGCAGGCATGGGCCAGGCCCCAGCACATTGCAGCGATGTGTGCCTCTCTAGAATTGCCAGGGTGACAGCATACTTTTTCTAAATATTTTACTAGTTTTGGGGATTCTGAACTTGTTCAGGGGCAAAATTCCAGAAAATTAGAGGTGTCCACTCTCCTAGATACTGTCCCTGCCACTCATAACTCTCCAGCCTCAGGCTAGATCTCCAGGTGATACTCTTAAATAGTTGCTTAACCCTGAACAAAACCTGAACCACATGCAGGAACACGCTTGGCTCCCAGCAATAAGACAACCGTGTTAGTGTCAACATTCCAAGGATATTCAAAATTTTCTAAATTCTCAAATGCTGTTTTAAGTAGCCTGGAGGAGAAGGGGAAGGTGAAGGAAGGGGTCTCCCTCATGGACTGGCTTTCCTAGGAGAAAAAGTCAAGCAGGTAGTTGTTAGCCTCTCTGGTAGATGACCCCCGAAGTACAGAAGGAATGACAGTGCTGAATACAAGTACTGGACTAGTCTCAGGACCAACAACTTTATCGTGCCATAAACCAGTGTTACATAGTACAGCAAAACAAAAATCTCAATCCACATCCCAGAGGTGATAAGCAGTAGCAGAGGGCTATATACGGCCAGTGAGGTGATGCACAACTCTAAGAATGAAAGCCACAACTCTAAGAGTCAAAACCCCAACATATGACCAGCAACTATTAAAACAACATAATGAATGATTATAACCAATGCATTGTAATGCCCTCTGGCCAGATCTGTTGTTATCCCAACCCTTCGTGCCCCACGTTGGGTACCAAAAAGGACTTGTAGTTTAAACCCTGCCAGCAGCCAAACACCATGCAGCTGCTTGTTCACCCTCACCTGCCCAGGGGATGGGATAGAAAATTGGAGGGGTGAAGGGACACTCCTAGGTTGAGATTAAAAGTTTAATAATTGAAATAAAACAGTAATAACAATAATAGAAAGTACAAACGGGTAATGCACAGTGCGATTGCTCGTCACCCACTGACCGATACCCAGCCTGTCCCCGGCTAGCGATCCTGGAAAAAGCCAAGATCCTGCAGTCACAATCCCAGAAGCAAGAGAGAACCCCCTCCTTCCCAGCTACCCCTCCTCTATATACTGAGCCTGACCTTACGTGATATGAATATTCCACTGGCCAGTCTGGGCCCTGTGCTCTGGCCGTGCTCCTCCCCAGCTTCCTGCACACCTGCGCACAGGCAGGACATGGGGAGTTGGAGAGTCCTTGATCTCTTAGCAACAACTGAAAACAGCAGTGTGTTATCAACATTCCTCTCATACCAAATTCCATACTGAATCCAAAGCACAGCACTATTCCAGCTACTAAAAAGAAAAATTAACTCTATCCCAGCCAAACCCAGGACAGGCACAATGCACTCTAAGGTGTGTTGTGCCTCCGAAGGGACATCCCTCCCATGGAGGAGCATCTCTCCATACACCTAAGGCATCTTCCTTTTATAGCCTTAATTATAAATGTAATATATTTATATATAAAACAAATATTATAATATGCCACAATATTATAATCTGCCATAATACTATAGGATATTACAATATACCATAATATGATAAAGCAATAAGATGTACTATAAATCAAAAATATATCATATAAAAATAAATACATTTAAATAGAATATTTCAGTTGGAAGGGACATAAAATGATCATTTCGTCCAACTCCCAATATGTATTATTACATATGTAATATATATAGATAGATATATATACTTTTATAATTATATTTACTTATTCTTGGCACACCCCAGCTCTCACCAGCTTTCCCTTCCAGGATGTTTTGGGTCGCCACCTCTGTGGCAGGGTGCCAGGGCTCATGGGTGCAGGAAGGGCTGCAGGATGGGTTGTGTCTGCTCCCCGCAGGCTCTCATTTTCATGTAGCATCTCCCCAGGAAGACGAGCTGAGCTTCCCCATGCCACTGCTTGTTGCTGAGGAGGCAGGAAAAATGTGGTGTCTTTTATAATTTCACCTTTCTGCAGGCTTGCTGCTTGCCCTTGGTGCTGACTCCCTGTTTTTTTCCATTAAGTACTGTGTTGAAGAATGGGAAGAAACCCCTGCTTATAAAAAGTAAGGGAATTGCCAAAGTATGGTGATTAATGGTGGAAGAACATCATGCTGTGGTTAAATCTGGGTGAGATGACGTGGCAGTGACATGGGAGGACAATGCAATGATGTCACGCTCAGCCATGACATCACACCATGCAATGAGCTGCCATCGGCGAGCAAAGCGAGGATGGAGCTAGCATTCTTCCTCTGTGTGTTCAGGCTGGCCCGACTGCAGGGAACTGTTGGATGAACCACGAAGAGTGGCTCAGCTGCATGCTGTGGTTTACAGAGAGAAATTAAACATAGGCACCCAAAGTCTGCACGTGGGCCATGATGCTGGTTTGTGTCCAGGTCCAGCCGCAGGGCTCAGCATCCCCCACTGGAAGGAGCGGGGCCAGACTGGGTGATGCTGGGCTGTGCTGGTGCCCTTCCCCACTCCTCGCCCGGTGTGACATGACCTTGCTGGTGGGGGTCCCTGGTCCAGCCTTGGCCGGTGGTACCCACAGCTGAGACACTATGCTGGCAGCCTTGGCACCTGCCTGCACTCCCAAACCACCCCCTGGGTGACTTCACCCCCACCCCGCTCAGGCACAGCACTGGGCACTCGACCTGCAGAGATCACCTTTATTCAGATATGGTCACCTGCAGCGACCAGCAGTGCCCAAGCCCCACACTGCCACTGCCAAGACGCTCGGGGAGCTCCAAGCCATTAAATGTCCCCCGGGAAATGGGTGACAGTGGAGGCGGCCATGCCCACACTGTGAGCACCCCGCCACTGCTGCCCATCCAAACCCGCCTCGGCGGGACGAGGCTCCTGTGGCGGTGGGACGACATGCCACACCAGGGCTGGCTCCCGCTGGGCTGGCCGAGGGCACGCAGGCAGGCAGCAGGCAGGAGGGAGCCCAAGATAGGCATGGCCCCGGGCCTGGAGATGGGAAGGAGAGGGCAGCTCACGGCGCAGCTGTCCTGGCCTCACCCCACGGGATCCCGGCGGCAGCCAGTGCCCACCCCCGGAGGAGCGGGCTGTCCCCATCCCCACAGTGGGGACCGTGGCCCTGGGCCGCCCCAGCGCCTGCAGAGGACTGTCAGGTGCCCAGTTCCCTGCGGAGTTTGATGATTTCCAGGAAGAGCTTCTCCTTTTCCAGCAGGATCTTCTCCTTTTGCAGCTGCAAGGTCTCCTTCTGCAACTCCAGGATCTCTGTCTGCAGCCGGTTCTGCTTCTCCCACCGCTCCCCAGCTGTGCCAACACAGCCCCCCAGGCCGGGCTGGGACCCCTCCGGTGCTGATGGGTGGCCTGAGCGGAGCAGAGAAACCTGTTAGAGCCGGCGAGGGGATGCGGAGCCACGGGGAACTGCCTGCTCCTGCCCTTTCTCTCCCCCTCGTGCCCCTGCCACTGCTGCGTGGCCCTCCCAGCCCAGCTGCTCTCCACAGGGCACCGGGCTGCAGGGCTGGGTTGGGGACACTGGAAGCAGACCCCAGGACCAGCTCCCTGGCGACTGTAACACAGCCTCCCAAAAGGTTAACCTGCAGGATCTGGCCTTTCCCCCGAGCCACCGCGGTGTGCTGCACCTGCCGGTGGGAGACGGGCAGGGCACGGCCGCCCCGGTGTGGGAGCTGGGACCGGCCAGGAGAGCGAGCGGGCCCTTCTCTTGGAAAAATGTGGGGTCTGGACAGCTCGTCCAGGCCAAAGGAGGAGCTGCTGCCCGGGGAGGGCTGCTGCAGCTCCGCAACCCACCGGGCCCGCTGTCTCTT
>NW_020799121.1:5937582-5951662 GCF_003259725.1 Athene cunicularia | reverse complement strand
GCCGCCCCTCCTGAGCGGGGAAATGAAAAGGCTTCCACGCTGGGAATGGTCTTGGCCTCTTTATTTGGGATAAAAGCCCCAGGTTGGCCATGAGCTAAAACACTGGTCAAAAAAAATAAGGTGGTGGGAGTCGAGCAGTGCAAGGGGGTGCGAGGGCTCCGGGGTGCATGTCCCCTCCTCCCAGCCAGACCCCGGGGCAGGGATGCTGCGGGCAGAGCGCTGGCACAGGCCAAGGCCACGCTGCACTGGTGTCCTTGGGATGGAGAGTTAGAAAACACTGGGAAGGAAGTGAGTCCGTCCTGCACGGCGAGTGGGGTTCCCCTGAGTTACACCACCGAACCGGCAGTCCTGGCTGGGGGCCAGAGCGAGCATCTGGCAAATGGAGGGATGTGGCAGTGTGAGCCAGGAGCCTCGCGGCTGCGGGGCTTGGCACGACCCTGCTCCATGCCCAGAACTGTCAGGCAGCCCCGGATGGGGGTCCCGGCTCCACTGGTGCATTGCTCTGGCTCGGCACACGGGCCAGTCCATGCTGCGCCAGCAGCTCCTGCACCAGCACGAGCTCCTGCTCCAGCTCCTGGGCACCACAGCCCAGTCCTGGTACGGTGGTGGCACTTTCCCCCAGCACCTGCAGCGCTTGTGCCGCCAGCTGGGCCCTCACCAGCAGCACAGCCACGGCCACATGCAGCTTGGCACAGCCCAGTGCCTTCATCCCCCCGCGGGCAGCAGCCTCTGTGGGAGAGCAGGCAAAGGAGCTGTGAGCATGACAGGGTCCCCCCAGGCAGGACTGGCCTGGGGGATGAGGACACCAGCTTGCCTGTCCTGGGGGTTTCACACTGTGCCATACCTTGGCTCCAGCGGTGCTTGCAGTACCGCAGGTCACGCAGGATTCCAGGGCCCCCAGCCGCCAGCCAGCGCAGAGCCGAGACACGGAGTGGGCTGCTGGCAGGTGCCTTCTCCAGGAGCTGCAGCAGGATGGGGAGCAGCTGCTGCGCCAGGGCAGCCGGCTCTGCAAAAACGTTGGGTTCATCCTCCTTGTACAGGCTGGCAGCTCTGAGGGGGCAGTCAAGGGGCAAGTGAAGCTGAGGACTAGCCCCATGGCACCCCACACTCACCCGTACCCAGCCCACAGGTCTGGCAACTCACTTGTTGGTCTCCAGCTCTTCCACAATGCTCCTGAGATCTAGGACAGGAAGGTGCCACAGCAGTGAGTCGAAGGTTTCCGGGTGGTCCCCAAACTCTGCCAGGAGGAGCTGCAGGAGGCTCTGGAGCCCAACATTGTCCTGCACAAAGACACAGCCACCTGGGAGTGGCTCCGTGGGATCTGGCCGCAAGAGGCTGGCGAAACACGAGGCCTCGTGCCGGACCTCCCGCTCCTCATCTTGCAGAAGGTGAATGCCCACATTTATCAGCCTGGGGGAAGGGAAGAGAAGAAAAGGGAAGGGAAGGCCACCACACTCCCCTGAGCATCCCCAACCTGTCGGGAGAGGGGGGAAGGATGAGAGCTCCCCAGGCAATGCTTCTCTGAAGGACTTTTCTCTTGTGGCGTGAAAGGCACAGACACTACCTGAAAGATCACTGCTTGGGAGAGGAGGGACCCACCATGCAGTTTACTGCTCGTAAGGGATTGGCTACTTCTCTTAAAATACCACCACCAATTTTTGTAGGCTGCAAGCTCTTAAGTGCTAGTGATTTTTGAATGAGTGGAGTTTTCTTTAATGCCCTTTAATTTTTTGCAGAGGACATTGCATTTTGCAGGGTCAGCCTGCAACACCCCAGGGCTGTGGGCAGTGCTGCTTCCGCAAGGACTTACCGCAGAGCCACAGAGACAAGCGAGGGACAGGCAGCACGCAGGGATCGTCGCACCACATTGGCACCCGCTGTCCGCAGGGAGCAGGCGGCCGCCAGCCGCAGCACCTCGGACAAAGCAGACCGGCTGCACTGCTCCAGCGCTGTGCACCATCGCTCGGCCAGGGGCCCGTCCTCAGCCCCAACCCTGTCAGAGCCCAGCGAAGGAGAGGGAATTCAGGCACACCTACCAGCTCTATCTGAGTGTCCAAAGACCACCAACTGCCCTGAGACCACAGGACCCAGAGACAAAGCTGTGATTTCTAGGCAAGAAGTTGTGGCTACTTCCAGCAAGGACTAAGGAGAAATCTGGAAGGGTCAGACAGAGTGCCCTGGCAGGACAGGGACCTACCAGTGGGCCAGCAGCAGGCTGGCAGCACACAGCACCTGGAAGAGGAGGTCGGGGCCAGGATGCTCAGCCTCCACCATGTGCAGCAGCATCTCCAGGCATGCTGCCGAGGAGCCCTGGAGCTTACAGGAAGCTTCGTGGGACCACGATGAGGGATCTCTGTAAAGATGCAGCAAAGCCTCAAGGTACAATCTCAGGAATTCTTTGTCTCTTCTCTCTCGCAGCACCGACCCCAAGCTCTCCTAGTTGACAGTGGGAAAGAAGATACACAGTTAGTGGCCCTGGCACTGCAGGGTGGCAACCTCAGTGCAACCAGCTGAGCACCCTGCACCCGTGCAGCCTCAGCCTGGGGAGCAGCATGCTTCTCAGTGAGCACACAGCACCCCATCTGTGCAGTGCATTGGGGACCCTCTGCTTTACTCGGTGACTTCTGAGCCTTATCGTACCAGCAGTGTCAGCCTGAGAGCCTTCTCCAGCTCCTCACACGTTCCTTCCTCCCCAGCAATCACCCAGCTCAGGACAGCAAGCTGGACATCAGGATTTGGTTGCCGGAGAAGTGAGCAGACAGCACTGATCCGCTCGCCATCCACCAGCTGGGCTGCCTCGCTGCACACAAAGTGGGCCATGGTTTGGTGGAGGATGGCTGAGCCCACCTGCAGAAAACCAGGATACTCCTTCCGACACTCGGCCTTGAGTGGGGTGTGTGCCCATGAGTGGGGGTTCCTCACCTCCCACCCCCGGGCTCACCGCCAGGAAGGCCACAGCCATGATTTCCCTGGCAGGCAGCAGTACCTGCAGCTCGGCGCATCCCAGCTTTCCCCCTGGCGGGAGGCTGCCCAGCTCGGTGCTGATGGCAACACGGATGCTCTGGGTGAAGCTAGGGCTGAAGGATGAGGGTAGGAGGGCGAGGATCTGGAGGAAGGCAGCACGGACGAGCGGGCAGCGCTGGGCAGGGGTGAGCAGCCAGTCCCGTGCCTCCAGCTGCAGAACCACAGGGTGCAGAGCCTCGGCCGACAGCCTGCGGGGAGACACGCAGCCTCACCATGGGGTCCCCAGCACAGGCACGGGCGCTGCTTTTCAGCCAGAAAGCTGCATCTCAGCACAGAGTGACCACAGGGCCCGGGGGATGGCGTGGGACCACTCACCCCTTGGTGCTTGCAGGGGCAGCCAGCAGCGCCTGCATCTGCAGCAGACACCCGTGGACAGCGTTGTGCGAGCGGACCTGTCCAGGTGTGGCAGGGAGCTGCCGGGCCAGCTGCAGGAGGAGCCCCGGGCGCTGGGGTGGCGGGACAACCGGCACCAGTGCCTTGGCAGCCATCGCTCTCACGGCGTAGATGGGGCTCCCCGCCAGCTCCAGCAGCGGCCTCAGGAAGTGAGCAGAGGGGCTGCGGAGCAAAAAGGGCACTGCGTGGTGATGCTCCAGCTGGAGCAACCCCCCCCTCCACCAAGAGCTAGGGCCAGCCCCGGCACTGCAGGACCACCTGCTGCAGGAGCCCGTGGCCAGGGCAGAGCATCTCTGCTGCCCCCTCACCTGCTGGGGCTGTCGGCACCAGGTTGCAGCTGGGCCAGGAGGGTGAGGACAGCGTGGAGCGCGGGGCGCAGGTGGGGCCCCCCTGGTGCGGGCCCCGTGGCTGCCCCCAGCTCACCCAGCAGGACGGTGCCCAGTTGGGGATGCTGCCCGAGGAAAGCTTGTAGGCTCACCCCCTCTGCTGGGCAGCCCTCCCCACGGCTCCGCTGCTGGCCCAGCAGCCGGGATGTGAGGGCGCCTGCAGACATGGAGCAGAAAGCAGGGTCAAGTCCTGTCCACCCTCTGCCCGACCCCTGGCACTTCGCTCTCACCCTGAGGGGTTGCAGCGGTTCTGCAGGGATCTTTCCCCCTCGGTACTCACTGAAGAGCTGGATGGCCGCGTTCCTCATGGCCCAGCACGGCGAGCTCAGGCCCCGCAGCGCCAGGGCCACCATTGGTGTGACGTGTCGCAGCAGCGCGCTGCCCAGCCCCGTGCCACGGACCAGCGTTTGCAGCACATGGAGGGCACACACCTGGGGAGAGCGTGTGGGGCTCAGCAGCACTGCGTGGGGAGGGGGCTCACACTTCCCTCCAAAGGGAAGATGGTGGGAGGACATGGGGAAGCCATGGGGCTGTCAGCTCCCGCGCTGCCGGGATGGGTGGCGTGGCCAGGGATGCAGCTTTTTGCTCACCCTGAGGTTTCTGCGCTAGCTAGCTCAGAGCCCCAGTGCAGCTCCCTTTAGGAGACCTCATGCAGATCACCCAAACAGGCTACAGCATCCAGGGGCTCAGTGCCCACCGTGCTCACCTGCGGGAGGTCGAGGGTCTGGTCCCAGTCCTGTGGCAGGGCTGTGGTGGCCAAGGCCAGCAGCGTCCTGACACAGCGGGTCAGCAGCGGCCGTGCCTGTGCCGGGGCCTCCCCGCTGACAATGCAGAGGAAGAGCATGGGGAAGCCAGCGGCACGGCGAGTGATTGAGCTGCTCCGGGGTCCACTCAGCGCTTCTAAGCCCTGAGGAACAAAACCCACCCGAGATATGGCTGGAAGCTTGCTGGCTGGAGCCTGCAGCTGCTCTGCAGGGGAGGGCGCCAGCTGCACCAACCCCGCGCTGCATCATCTCAGTTGCCAGGTGGGTGTTTGCCTGAGAGTGGGGGGACACAGAGACATGGCTCTGAGGCTCCCCAGGGCATGGGAAGAACATGGGGCAGAATGAGCACGGTACCTGCTCCAGCATGGTCTGCGGGATGGCCTGCAGCTCCGTGTCTGGGTGGTTCAGCAGAGCAGCGCAGAACTTGGTGAAGCCCATGCTGCAGCCCTCCACTGCTCCCTAGGGCAGAGCAGCGTGAGGCCCCTGTGCCCCAAAGGCTGCATCCGCCAGCACCCACTGGCCCCCACAAACCTCTTTGCAAAGGGGAAGGAGAAAGCAAGAAGACATGATGGTGTGGGGACGTGACAGGGTTTGGCACTGGGATCCCAGCCAGGGGCTTCCAGCCGTGCTCCACATCCTGCCCCAGAGCAGACGCTGCCCCCCTGTGCTCGCCCTCCCTGCAGGCCAGCGAGAGCCCCTGGCTATTGCCCTGGGGCAGGGACAGGGCTGGAGGGGTGGTGAAGGGGCTGAGCCACCCCAGGTGGGACACGCTCTTACCCAGTGCCGGCAGCGCAGCAGGATTTCCTGGAACACCCTCACGGCCATCTGCAGGGTGGAGAGTGGCAGGAGGGGCGCGGATCCAGCAGGCAGCGTGGGGGCCAGCAGCAGCTCAGCCAGGCCCCCCAGGAGCAGCCCTATCTCCTGGGAAGAAGCAGAAGGTCACCGAGATGGGTAGTGGGGCTGCCCCACTCCTGTCCTGCCCACTATCGCCACCACAGGGAAGCACAATGGGTGCTGCTGTCGCCCCCCAGCATGGGTGCGCTTGGTTGCCGACACCATCAGGCAGTGTGGCTACCAGTGTGGCTCCAAGCATGCACAGGCTCTGTGGCCCAGCCATTTCCCAGCCAGCTGCAAGGTGTGTGTGGCAGAGATGGCCTTTTTCCAGACAGCCTCTGGAAAGGCTGTGGAAGAGAAGCTGGGATGGGCGACTGCAAGGCTGCAAGCCAGGGAGCTCGGCTCTGGCACAGCTGGGGTCTGTCAGTGCCTGGGAACCAGCTGGGCTGCATAGGGCAGGCAGGCGGCGGCTTTTGGGGAGCCTGGTGGTTGCACTCTCCTTGGCAGAGGGTGAGGATGGGTGCAGCAGGTCCGAGGTAAGGGCAGAGATTTCCCCTTGTTCATCCTCAGGGAGGGTGGATGCCCCAAGGGGAGTTAAAGAACCCAGCTGCTGAGGTGGGTGCCATGCTGGGCTGCCCATCTTCCCAGTGCCATGAGGAGGGGTGCCTACCTTCACTGATACCCAGCAGCAGGTCAGGATCAGGCTGTGCTCCTCTGACAGCAGGATTGAGTCCTCCTCCTCTTCCTCCTGCCCCCGGCCTTTTCCCAGCATGATGAGGGAGCCGATGGCATTCCCCATGTCTGCGAACGACGGGGCAGCAGCTGCAAAATGGAAAAGCCTGGTCTGAGCGGGGCAGTGCCTGCAGGGAGTGTGGGGAAGAGGGAGGGGGATGCCCCTGGGGGTTTGGGGAGACCCGCTGTCCCCTGTTCAGAGTGCACAAAAATGGCAGCAGTTCCTGTCCTGCAATGTGTCCCACTCAGGACCGTGGTTTGCTTTGCCCCACTGCTCTTTCCACATCATTGCTGTAAGAGTTCTGCCAGGCCCTCTCTCCCAGCTGCTCCAACTGAGCAAGTGCCTTGCTGCTTCTGGAAGGCTTTTGCCTCAACTTCTGCTGCTGTTCTCACATGCAGTTGAGAAAGGGACCCAAACCCAGGTGCTAGCCACTCTGCTCCTGTATTTTCCTGGATCCTCTGCCCATTAGCTAGAGTGTCCTTGCCCAGGTGTCCTCCTTTGGACCTTCCAGGCCAACCATCCCTGCCTGGCCCCACTGCTGTCCCCTGCTAGAGGCAGTGAGCCCAAAGCAAGTGTGTTCCCCGCAGGCTGGAGGGCTGCTGGGTTAAGGATGGCTGTGATGGAGGTACCAGTGGTTCCTGGGGCTGGTCACCCCCAGGGACACTCTCACCTTGCTCACCGGCGCCGGGGCCTTGCTGGCTCTGCAGTGCTCCCAGGAGGAAGGAGGTGATGTCTCTCACCGTGGTCACGAGGCGGGCAAGGAGCTCCTGCCAGCTCTGTGCCAGCTCTGCTGCCCGCATGGAAGCGGCCACCTCTGGCACCTGGAGCAGGCACCTCCGCAGGGCTGCGATGGCTCCTGCACACACACCCACCTCTGGTCACAGCTGTGGCCAGGGCAGCCCCAGCCCTCCTGCCTGAGACTACAGCTGAAATGGCTTACGGGCAGGGGGGCTCAGGGCCCCCAGGTGAAGGCCACACTGGGCAGGTGGAGCAGTAATACAGGAGAACTGTGGCAAACACATGGCATCAGCACTGAGTTTGTGGCCTCAGCCTTGCCTATACAATTCCTGCCTGCTCCAGATTACCAGGAAGGAGACCTGCTGGAGGAGCCTGCTGGGCTGGGGCCGTACCGTGCATCGGTGTGCTGGCTGCTGCCTGCAGCAGGTCCTGGCACGCTGCAGCGTACTGGGCTTGCAGCACGTGGAGAAGGTGCTGAACGAAGCACAGGCCTCGGTTGGGCAGTGTCAGGGCTGCTTCAGCCTCCAGGGCCAGGCTCTTCATGGTGCTGCTGTCTGACCTGGGGGAAGAGGCAAACACTGCTGTGAGAATGAGGGAGTTTTCTGCCCATCCTGTGTTATGCGGTTCCTTCCTCATCCAATGCAGGTTCCTGCACCCCAACCCTACCCAGCTCCCCACCGCAAGGCTATTTCAAACCCAAGCCATTGCTGCCCCGAGCTATCGACACAGACTCCAGTGAGACACCGGTGCTGCCAACACACACTCCCAGGGGCTGCTGTGCCACCATGGGGAGGGGGAAGCCAGGAGCTCATACTTCTGCAGGATGGTCTTCATCAGCACAGCTCCAGCTTCAGCCTCCTGCACTCGGGGGCTGCCCAGGGCATCCTGGGCCAGCTGGAAGAGAGCCAGGGCGATGGGCTCAGGGAACGTGGCAGGGAAGTAGCGGACAAGTAGCTCCGATGCCAAGTCTCTGATCTGCCAAGACAGGAGAGGTGGGTGGAATCAAGGCATGGGAGGAGGGAAACACAGTGGGCTTTCCCTCTGAGCCTGCTCAGGGCCAAGGCAGGTGTCTGTGGCCTCACCTTGTCTTTACAATGCTCACCTCATTAGTGCTGTCCTGCAAGCAGCCCAGCAGTGCCAACAAATTGGGCTGAGAGAAGAAGTCCCAGCAGCCGCTCTGCCTGGCATAGCTCAGCAGCACGGCCATGGTCCCTGCAGGGGGGATACGGGGCAGTGGGATGGGACTGGTGGGGAGCACCCCTGCAGCCGAGGGGTGATGCTCCAGGTGGGCTGCCCATACTCACGTGGGGGCTGGCCTTTCTTCCTCTCGGGGCTCCAGGTGTCTGTGCAGGTCTCCAAAACAGTGGCTAGGAGGAGCAGACCTGTCTTCTTCCTCTGATAGTTGGCGCCCGGGCTGAGTGAGGTGACGCTGAGCTGCAGCAGCCACTCCACAAAGCCTGTGGGCAAAGAGCATGGCAGCGAGTGATGCTGGACTGGGCACCCGTGTGCAAATCCCCCAGGGCTGTGATGGAGGTGCTGGGGTGGCCACCTCACCTACTGCCTGGGCGAGCTGCCCTGCTGCCTTGCCCGGCTCGGTGCCTCGGGGTGCCTTCCCTCGCAGCTGGGCCAGCGAGCTGTCCCGCAGCCGGACCAGCGCCTTCCTCACCGCTGCCTGCAGCAGCTGCCGGAATGAGGAGGAGTCGCAGTTGAGGTTGAGGGGCAGGAACTCCTGCAGCAGCTGCATCTCAGTACCCAGGAGGGGCTGGTTGGTGCTGGGGCTGCAGCAGAGCAGACCCAGCGCCGCCAGCCGAATGCTCTCCTCGCTGGCACCCAGGCAGCAGGAGAGTCGCTCCAGCGCCTCGCCCTGCAGTGGCAGGGACCCTGCCACGCTCTTCTGTGCCTTCAGCAGCGAGACCCAAGCCCGCAGCGATGCCGTGTCCTGGCCACTGAACTGGGTGGCCAGTGGTGTCTGTGTGGCTGGGAGCTGCCGCAGGGTCCAGGTGAGGAGGTGGTTGGTGGCGTTGCTCTGCAGGATGGGCCGGGGGGAGCGGAGTGCCTGGGAGAGCAGGGGCAGCCAGTACAGCGTCCACTGCTCTGCCAGAGCCGCCTCCCCACCCCGCTGCCCGTCCTGCCGCTCGGCACACTGCTGCCGCACCAGCGCCTTGTAGACCTCGGTGGCTGCGGGACACAGGTGGTTGGTGGAGAGGCAGCTCAGGAGGTGCTGCGGCAGGTCTGGGTAGGCATCCAGCACCTGGGAGAAAGGCAGACGACCCTCATCCCCGTGCCAGGCTGAAGGCTGGGTACGGTGGGGGATGGATCTGGGTACAGACCACACTGTGGTCACCCATGGCACCAAGATCTCTGGCACCCCAAGCTGCTTTTGGCCAGATTTTGGTGGGCATCCATGGGCACAGGTTCCCTCCCCGCTGGCAGTGCCCAGGGATGCATCACTGTTGCTGTAGCTCACTACCCCACCAGGGATTCTATGCCTTAGGTGATATCAAAACAGCCCCCCGGGCTGGGCAGGCTGCCTGCCCGCATGGCTGAGCCAGGCAGGGGAAGGTGACATGCAGCGGACAGAGGCTGTGCCACACGGGACCAAGCCTCCCTGTCCCTGCGCCTTCCCTACCTGTTGGCTGCCCACATAGGGGACAATGGCACACAGGGGCACGTATCTGGCTTTGATTTGCCACGGCATCGAGACCACCCTCTGCAGCATCTGTTGGTAGAGGGGTCTCTCCTGGTCCTGGAAGTGCTGGCACTCGAGGTGGTAGATCTCCAGGAGCAGCCGGAAGGAGCTGTGAACGAACTCAGACACCCCTTCCACCTGCAGGGAGAAGGCCAGCAGCGAGCACGAACCATTAGGGTGGGCTCCCTCTTGTCTTGCTGTGTCAGAAAAGACCCTTTGCTTTCCCCTGTCTGTGGACTTTCAGTACTGGCTGGTAACCAAGGGGTTAGGAGCTGTGGACGTGGGGAGGGCAGGTGGTGAGCCAGTAGATGTGGACAGGCTGGGACTGCACTGGTGGAGGTGCAGACCCAGCCTGGGGAGGGCAAAACATGAGGACATGTCCCTGCACAGGCTGTGTGTGACAAGTGCCCCAGCCTCAGCAGTGTGGGTGCCCCTGCCCTGCCAGAGGGCAGCTGCAGGCAGCCGCAGGCAAGGGGGTGGTTTGGTTGGTGGAGCTGAAACAGGCAGGGCTGAGTTATGGGCAGGGGAACAGCAGCTGAGCCAGGTGAAGGAAGGGCTGTTTCTGGCTGCCCTAGCACGGTCTTACCGGGGTCTCAGCATTGTCCCACACCAGCTGGGTGAGCTGCCGGAGCAGCTCGGTGTCCTGGGCCAGGATGCGGGTGCCAGTGAGGCGCCAGACGGCAGGCAGGCTGTCCCGCAGGCGCTGCAGCCACAGGGCACAGGCTGCAAGAGCAGAGAGCACCGCTGCAGCCCTCACCCGAGACTCGCCTGCAGAGCCGGGGCGGGCTGATGGGCTTAAGGACCCCATGTGCAAGGGGAGCAGTTTCCCCATTAGGTGCAGAAGAGCCCAAGAAGGTTAGTAGTGTCTGTTGGGCTGAATGGAGAAATTAATAGCAGTTCCCAGACCAGCTACCAAGATCCAGAAAAGCATCTTCTCTGGGAGAAGATAAAGCACCACAAGGGCTCTGTGCTGCATGAGCACTGTGAACCTTTTAAACCTCCCCACCACGGCGTGATCATCATCTCCTACCTTGGAAGCAGTAGTAGTGGCAATCCTTCTGCTCCTTGGTCAGGGCACACACAGTGGGAAAGATCACGTCCAGCAGCAGGCAGGCCTGCGGGAGCACAGTGGCTCAGGCAGCGGGCAGGAGAGGGCTTTCCAGTGCGAGAAAACCCCGCCATGAGACAGGCAAAGTGAGCACTGCCTAGTTTTTCTGCTCTTGTAGCAGCTTATTGCTAGCTTTTAAAGCTCCCTGTCTGGAAGTTCTCAGCTCTTAAGAATTCAGGATATGCTGGAGATGGGCTGAGCTGGAGCCTACACTTGGCCCAGGGCAGCCCTAGCTTCATGCTGCAGGAGCACGGGGCAAAAGCTGCTACTGTTTTGCTTGTGCTGGGGCTACTTTTAGCAGCTTCTGGCTTCTCAGCTCCCCAGGTTCCCAGGAGAGGGAAATTCCTGCTCAGATGTCTTTGGAAAAAGCAGTCTCCTGCCTAATGCACCGTGCACAGTGGGATGTGTGGAGCTGCTGGTGCAGCCTGGCTATGTCCCCCAGGGATTCACAGCCCCTGCTAGTGGCTGCCAGCCGTCTCCAAGGGTTCTCAAGCCCTGGCTGTTGTGTTTGAGCTCTCCTACCTTGTGGGTGAAGCTCTCCACCTGGCAGCTGAGGATGTCCATTTTGCAACATGTCAGCAAACCTCTGGTGAACACCAGCTTCTCCAGCCCATCGGGCTCCAGGACAGGGGGGACCTCCACCTCCAGCTCCCCAAACTTCAGCTCCTCTGCACCTGGTGGGAAATGGCTGCATTAGATGGCAGAAAGATGCCGAGCCCAAATGCTGTTCCAAGAGTGAACTGCCCTGGCTCATTCTGGAGTGACTATGGGAGGTGGCCTGTGGCAGCTGGGGCTCCCAGACCCCAAGAGCAGGACGCTGCCGTGTCCAGCTTGCACTGCTGGTAAGTGGGGCTAGCTTCTGTCCCCTTGCACCCGAACACGCCTGTCCCGGCCGTCCCCTTCGCCCGAAGCCATCCCTGCCTTGGGATGGAGCATGTACCTCGGTCAGGGAGCTGGAAGAGGGCCAGCACGGCGCTGGCCCCACGCTCAGGCTGTGGGGCTGTGTTCACCAGCATGCTCAAGGCCGTGCCTGCCAGCAGCCTCGTGTCCTTGTTTGGGGCCTGGACTTGCAGAGAAGGCAAAGGCACTGCTCAAAACGCCATTTAAAACCAAACTCAATTTAACCCTCCCTCCATGCCCATGCAGGCAACTACATAGGGTCTCTTGGCAACCTCAGACACTGGAGCTGCCTCTGCAGGCTCCCCTCGGGGAGGGGCATGGGGAAAACACCCAGGAAGGACAGCATCGCTCTGCTCCTCGGCACAGGCAGTCCCTCCTGGGGGCCGTACGCACCTTCCCCCACGCCACCTCCAGCAGCAGCCCTAAGAGGCTCTGCAGGGCTTCGCTCTTCCCTGCAGCACTCCACACCAAGGGGGCCACGTCCTTCGGGAGTGCCTGGAAGAGCTGGAGACAAGCCTGGAGGAGGAGGGACAGGGCCCGTGGGGATGGCTGTCAGCATCCCTCACCTCCCAAAAAGCAGCAGTTCCCCAGGATGGCCATCTGAAGTGGTGCTGTGTGCCACACCTCTCCTGGACATTGCTGCCAGTGCCTGGCCAATCCTTGCAGACACCGATCCTTCCCCCCTCCTCCAAAATTCAGCTCTTACCTTGACAGCCAGGTAGCCCCACGTGCTGCCGGGTGCGGGCTGGCTCTGCAGCACCCAGCGTAAGGTGGTGGCCAGACGCTGCAGCAGCGGGGCCAGGTTCTGCTGCCAGTGCTGCCGGCCCAGGATGCTCTCCTCCGTGAACATGCAAACTGCGGGCAAGGGGACAGCATCATTCCCTGGCCCTCCCAGCACTGTGCCGCAGCCAGCCCTGCTCCCAGTTAAGCTAAGGGCTGTGCTGCTGGCAAGCAGTGTGAGAATGGGGCTGGGATGCAGGGGGTGCTGTGGCTTGTCCCAGGGGGGTGGGCAGAGCCATTGGGTGTTGCTGGGACCTCTGCAGAGATCCCACAGATCCAGCTGAGCCCTGTGCCCCCTCCCACGAGCACAGAGGACCCAGTCTGGGTGGGCAGGAGGTGTCTCTTGTGTTGGTGGTGTGGGCTGGGAGAAGCCCCCGGAGAGGAAGGAGCAGAGACTGACCTGACTGAAGGTCCCCAGGAGACAGCACCTGCAGGGGCAGAAGGACAGTTTGTCCTGAATGCTGACATGCTGGGGTTTGCTCCCTTGGGCAGGAGGGTCCTGCCTGTGCCAGAAGCTGTCCCAGGGATGAGTGAAGGGCTGGTGTGACAGGCAGCCACATGTCACCAGCTGCAAGCAAGGGCGAGCCCCCAGCACAGTAGAAAGAGAAGCAAAGGACCTCAGGCAGCCCAAACCAGGGGGCCCCTGTCACACGTGGGCTCCAGTCAAGCCCCTGCAAAATCTGTGCCACCGCACAACTGGGGTGCTCTCACCTCTCCCTCCAGGCCAGCCAGCAGCATGCCCACCTCCCGGGCCAGCAGTGCTTCCTTCCCCACCGCCAGCTGGGTCACGATCTGCCGAGAGACACCCCGAGTCAGCCGCTCTGACCCCCAAGAGACACCAGCTGCAGTGCACCTTCGGGGAGCTCTGTGGTGTCACCGTGGCCCCTTTGCTGGTAAGGATGCACTGCACCGGAGCTGCGCCGGCAGCAGGCACAGCCGGGCGAGATCACTGCTTGCACTTGTGGCTAAAAGAGCTCTGAAGTCACAGCTCAGCTGGTTGTGTTACAGACCTGTTCCAGTTTCTGGAAAGAGCTGGAGCTGCCGGTTGCTTCCATCTGGAAAGCCAGGACACAGCGGAGCAGGGGCCGTGCCTCCGCCTCGTCCAGTGCCCGCAGACCCTCACCCAGCGCCCGCGACAGCAGGAGAGCCTCCTCCAGGTGCTTGTCTTTGCATCTCTTGGCAGTACTCCTGGAACAGGAAGGGGATGGCGGTGAAGGTACCCTGGCTCTGTGGGGATGGGGTGGAGATACCCCAGCCTGGTGGAGATTAGGCTTGGGGTGCCCTGGTTCAATGTGGATTGGAAAGGGGGTACCCCAGTTCGATTTGGATTGGGGTGAGGGTGCCTCGTCTTGGTGGGAATTAGGGGTGGGGTACCCCAGTTTGATTTAGATGGGGTAGGGGTGCCCCATCTTGAGAGGGGTTAGGGTTGGGGTGCCCCAGGGTGTATGCTCTTCTCTCCCAACTGCACTCAGCATTGCACAGGGCGGAGTGTGGGGAGGGGGGGTGAAACTCCTCAAAACTCAAAAACTCAGCGTCCACAACCCAGCCTGTTCTGGCGAACGCAAGCCCTTCGCGGGGCGGGGGGGGCAGGAGGGCCCAAAAATTCCTAAAACTTGCTGCCCAGCTTCTGCAGAGCGGGTGGAAGGAGATGAGGGCAAGTGGGGGTGGCTCGGTCCCCCTATGCGGGGACAGAGCCCCCCCCCCCTCCCCACCTCCCGAACCGCGCCTGGG
>NW_020799121.1:5930809-5937532 GCF_003259725.1 Athene cunicularia | reverse complement strand
ATGTGTATAAGAGACAGCGCCGGTGGTGGCCAAGGCTGCGGAGTCGGGCATTAAAAAACAACTTCTGCAAGTGCGAGCGAGAGCCCCGGAGGGGCTGAAGGCGGGGGACTGGTGCGGGCGGCCGGACGGCGTGAGGTGGTGCCTGTTAAGAGGTCGGAAATATCAAATGAAGTCTTCAGGGTGAAACAGTAGTCTCACTCCACCGTGCCTCGTTGAATTAGAGGAGGTTCCCCCCCCGAGTCGTCCTGCTACACCATGGCACCATCTCTGTTAGCCAGCATCTCTGTTAGCCCAACATTCCTGTTAACCAGCATCTCTGTTAGCCCAGCATCCCTGTTAACCCAGCATCCCTGTTAGCCCAGCATCCCTGTTAGCCAGCATCCCTATTAACACGATTAGCCAGTGGAGGGACTCTGCTTCTTCCTGTGGGATGGAATGGCCTTTGGGAAGAGAAACAGATTTATCATAACACTTGATGTTAATTATCATCAAATCCAAAATATTTTATTTGGGTTCTTTTTGTCAGTTGGAACAGGGTTGAACTATTTTAACAGGCATGATTTTAAGATGACCTTTAAAGGTCCCTTTCAACCCAAATAATTCTGTGATTTCTGTGTCTTTATTAAACACAATTATAACTCCTGACTAACACATCCTACTGAACTTCACCCAGCACCTACTGAGAAAGTGCTTCTTGCTGGTTTTGACCTTGAAGGATTGTTTTTTCCTTGGGTTGTTTCTCACAGTGGCACTGGGGCAAGCAGTGGGCATCAGCCTCTTGGGTGACAGCCTGGGCAGCACAGGAGAGCTGGGACAGGCCAGCATCTGTGCTGGGTGACCAGGAGTATGCTGAGATGTGGCTCCCTGGGTGAGTGCTGTGCTTGTGGACAGAGGGACCCTGGCCTGTAGTTTTTGGCAACATTTGAACATTTGCCAGCAGCAGCATCTGTCTCTGTTTCACTTTAAAAATCAACCTAGAAGCCCAAATACACCCAGGGGTCCAGGTTTGCCCAGACTGCTGCCAATATCAACCAGTGAAGCAGCCCAGGATTTACCCCAGGCAAGGCAGAGCAGTACAGGAGGACAGTCATGTCCCTCGGGCCTGCTCCTCTGTTCCCTGAGCACCATGGCCACCCCACATGGGCAATGAGGGAGTGGGGGAAGCGCTGCCAAACCAGAGGTCTCACAGGTGCCAGCACCCAGGCAGGGGCAAGGTAGAGGAGGGTGCTCCTGTGTTTTAGGGTCTCCAGAGCTCCCATTCCCATCCCCTTGTGCTGACTGCAGAAGGGAGGGGCAGAGGAGGGTGAGGGGGATTTTTCTGGTTTCACCATAGGAAGGATTTTCAAACCCTATAAATTCACTTTTGACAAGTGAATGGCTAAAGCAGATTAACCTTTTTGCTAATCCTCTATAATGGCTTTGGAATCTCCTTAACCAATAAGAAAATGATAAGAGCCTGTTTCTTTTCTTTTTATCTATATCTATATTGTCCTCCCTTGTCTGCATTTTTTTCTTTCTTGTTTTATTTTCCTTTCCTTTTCTAATATGAAATAGCCCAGAGATCCTATCTTCTGGAGGCTCGGTAAACAGAACATCAATAATCCCTTTCCTTTATTCCTCTCCGGTAACAGGGTGCAGAGAAGTGTCTGCCGATTGGGATTTGATTACCAGCAGCTATCAAAAGTCTCTTTGTAAGATCTGGGTCCTAAATCCCATAATTCTTTGATAAAAGAAGTATTACCAGTCCATTTTCTGAAGTGAAAGGTATGGGAGGAATGAAAGAAAGCAATCATCAGAGATCCTAATAGGCTAAGTGTATGTGTGGTGAGAAGTCAGGGACAGGCAGGGGAGGCCAGGGAAAAGCCTCCTTTGTTAAGGATGGGGAAAGAGAATTAATCTGCTTCGGGCATATGATTATTACAGCTGAGAGCAGAAAGGGTTGGATCCTGTGCTTGCCCATGGCACCTCCCTGCTCACCTGCCCTGTGGTCCCTCTGGACCAGCACAGTGTGGGGAGCAGAACCTGGCCCTACATCCATCTCCCATGACAGTGTTTGGGTACGTGCACAAAAACCGGGAGCAGTTTGCGATGACCCCTGGTGTTAGTGCATCCCCAGTGCCTCTCTGGAGCTCTGGCACCTTGGCAGGAGAGCAGCAAACATGTCCAGACCAGACAGCTACAAAGGCCTGACCCTCTCAAACCTATGGCAAGTATGTAAAGCACAGTTATGATTTATGCTATGCCATTGGAATAGCTGAAGGAGTGACAAACAAAGGGATGGAAGGAAAAATAGTTGTTTGGTTTTAAGTGAGATTTTACAGATTTGAGGGTCACAGGTAAAGTGGCTATGGGGCATCTCTTCCTGGCACGAGGAGATCAGCAGGGTGGGGAAGAGCAGGCAGAAAGCAGGGCCAAGGAGAAAAGAATGGTGGCTGAGAGGGGGCTCTCCTGGAGACTGGCTCTCATTTTTGCATGATGCTGGAGGAGTTCCTGGGCTGTTCAGTGTGAAGCCACAAGGTGCCACAAGGACCTTTGATGTGCGGTGGTTTAACAGCACTCACCTGTGTGTCTCCTCCTCACGACTGGAACTGGTATCTTCTCTCCCCTGTAAAGAAACACCAAGTGGGAGGGTGTTCCCCACGTGAGGTCCTGAAGACTTGCTACTCTCCTTGGCTTAAACTGCACTGAGGGCAAGAGAACTTGGGTTTAAACTTTCCTAAACAATCTGAGCTCAACCACACCTTCTCTATTTTAATCCCAGCTACTCATTTCATTTATAAACCCAAGATGGAAGATGTCCTCTCTCCTGTGGGTCTCATCTGCCAGGCCTTGCTGTTTGCCCTCAGGAGGGTTGGTGCCAGGCATCCCCTCCCACCCTGCGTCACCACTCTTGGCTGTAGCCTTACCCCAGTTTCTCTTGCCGGACAGAAGAAGTTGGGCATTGAACTGACAGAGCTATGAGGAAGCTGTGGGCTCACTGAACCGCCCATCCGAGCTGCTGCAGGACCTTGCTGCCTGCCTGCCTGCACACAGAGAGAGCAGGCAGCAATCCTCCTCTTCCCGTCCCAACGCCGAGCAGGGGTACGACTTGGCTCTACAGGAGGTAGCCACATGCCACTAAACTATGCCACAGAGCTGCTGTGAGCTGCCAGTAATCCAATTTATTAAGGGCTTTGAATTCTTACAAATAATACGTTGGATACATGCAAAGCATCAGCATTATCACTGTGATTAGGGCAGTGGAGGTAGGGGAAAGGGGAAGGAGGGAAAATACAATTTCTCTTTCAGCAGAAAATAAATCAACTTTTGCAGAGAGTTCTGGTACAGTCAAAGGCTGCACTATCATTAAAAATGATTTTTTATTAAGCTGAACTCCCTCCTCTCTCATATTGTATGATATGACAGCTCTCTTTTGATGGGAAAGCTTTCATTTGGCCAGAGAAAGGGATAATTTGCTTCTTTTAAGGAGTTAATCCTCTGGTCCATTTCCGGGCTGGGAACAGCTATCCTCCCCCTTCCTTGGATCGGAGGCTGCAGCACAATGGAGATCATAACCACCTCAAATCTACACCCGAGATGGAGAAATCAGATTTCCTTCTCCAGTCATTTCTGTGGGATTAGCTAAATCTTAGATCCACACTAACCCTTCACAAAGCTGCCAAGATTAGTTAGAATTTATTTTATTCACAGGGGGGTTTATGGTTTTCTTTCCAAAGGGATTATATATCTCTATATATATATATTTAGGGTGGCTTCAGTCATAAAGCAGGCAGGTTAGAGGAGAAAAAGTGCGTGTGCTTATAAAATAAAAACTCAGCTGTGAGAATGACAGTCACTTGAAATGCCAAGACAAAGCAGCAATTCTGGACGGCTTCACCCACCCATTTTAAAAGCTATGTAAGCTGTCTTTTTCCTTGCGAGACCCCACTCTGGAGTTAGTGCAAGGAGAGCAAACCCCACTCAGCCTGGGCTGCCCATTCCCGTGGCTGCTGCTGCTGGCAGAGGATGTCTTCGGAACCAGCACTGGATGCCAGCGCTGGCAGGAGAGGCCTCAAGAAGCCGTGTTCATTCAGCATCGAGGACATCCTCTCCAGCCCAGCAGAGAAGAGCCCACAGGTCCTGGTCCCACTGTGCCTCCGGAGCATCTTGGACTGCACACCCAAGGGGCTGTGTGAGCTGGAGACCATCCCGGCCAGCTCCCTGCAGGAGGAGGAGGAGGAGGAGGAGGAGGAAGAGCTGGAAGGGGCAGGCTGCAACTGCTGCTGCTGTTCTCACACGAGCACCCGTTCCCTGCAGGACTCATCGAGTTGGCTGGGTGAGTGTTTGGGTTTGATTCATGGTGTAGGGCTCATGGAGAGGCTGGTGCCAGAGCTGGGCAGAGGGGAAAACCTGGGCGTTTGAGTGACAATATAGCATCTGGCCTGCCACCGTGGTGGTCTCAGACCCCAGCTCCGGTGAGCTAAGCTCTGCTCTCAGCATGGCTCCCAAGAGCGAGCACTTTTACCTGCAGTGCTACTGGGGTTTTAAAAGCAGCAGGTGCTATTTATTACTGGATGTTACTTGTTTAGTGTAAAATGCTTGAGAGGATGATGCTTCTAGGAGTGGAAGTTCTCTGTGGAGTGTGGGGCCCCATGGTTATGCTGCCCATGTGTAGAGCTGTGCTTGTGCTTCCTGACAACACAGGCCCTGGGGAACCTCACAGGTCCTTTAAAGAAAAGTTTTTGGCTACATCCAGCAAAATTGCTGCATCTGGGGGAGAGGGAAAAAAAAAAAGTGGCAAACCCTTTAAAATGCAGTTCAAGAGCATCCTGAAAGTTCAGAAATCCCCCATGTCAGGACTAAAACACAGCTCTTCACAGGGCTGTGAGTTTCCAGCTATTTTCTGGAGCTGGCCATAGTGCAACTGGTAAGTATACAAGGAAGACCTGCATGGTGATCACATAGCTCGTCACCCAGACCAGCTGGCCAGCTGCCTCCTTCCAAAAAACGGGCATGGATGCAGCTTGTGCCTGAACTGCTCTGAGCAAGATGCGTGTTTCAGTCTCACACCTAACACTGCTACTGTACCTCTCCCCTTCCAGACACACGGTTCCCCTGGCCCATGCGGCTCTTCCACTCAGCAGTCAGGGTCTGTAAGAGTCCCCAGGGGAACCCAAGTGAGCTGCAGACTTTCCACCAGATCCAGCGCCGGACACGCCGGCATCGCACCATATTCACCGAGGACCAGCTGCAAGCCCTGGAGACACTTTTCCATCAGAACCAGTACCCGGATGTCATCACCCGCGAGCACCTGGCAAACCGCATTCACTTGAAGGAGGAGAGGGTAGAGGTGAGATCCTGCCAGTTGGTAAGGTGCTGTTTGCTGCAACCCCCCAAGAACAGAGACTAGGGCATTGTGCTATCTTTTTCAGGAGCTGCAAACCCAGGGCCTCATTTTAAAAAACATTCTTGGGTATGAGACAAAATGCGGTTTAAGTTTGGCAAGCAACGGAACAACATAAACCCGTTCTGCTGGGCTGATTGATTCTGGTATCCATTCCCATAAACTCACACACTCCCTCTTCCCTAGAGTCACCTATATAAACACACAGACATGCCCCATTCTGCTCATCCCCTGCACCCAAATGTATATTCCTTATTTATGTGATTTGTGTGACTTCTGAATTTGCCATGGGGAAGTCCCAGCTCCCTTGTGCCCCTTACATGCATCTGAGCAGGATTGTACGGGAACGACTGGTTAAATCTTGTATCAAACTTTTATATCGGGAAATGTATTATGGTATCCTAAAGCTTACGCTGTAGTCCACGAGTGTAACTATCTGCCCCCCCTGCAAGTGACACATGAAATGTAGAAGTTCTTGTTTTCCGCTTTCTAGGTTTGGTTTAAAAACCGGCGGGCCAAGTGGAGGCATCAGAAGAGGGCGTCTGCTTCAGCACTGATCCTTCAAGGTACCAAGAAGCCCTCGGAGGAGAGCTGTTAGACCACATGGCAGCAGATGAACACCAAGAGCATCCATTTCCCATAGCTGACAGGTTCTATAGAGGGTCAACCCAAGGGGGACTGATGAAGCAAAAGGGAATCTCTGTGATTCCCAGAGGAGGGGGACGGGTAATAGCAGACATAGCACTTTCCTGTGCCAGTTTCTTCCAAACCTAGTTCACATGGCAAATAACTCACCAAGCATGACCCTCAGATGCTTAAGCAGAAACCACTGCCAAAAGCCCGTGCTGGGAACAGAGCTGTACCAGTGTTACATGTGTGTGCTTCAACAGAAGGGGAGACTCACCTTCTTGTCTTTGCTCTGTGCAGGTAGTATTTGTGCTTGTTTTACTACTATAGATTTGCGAAATACCCTGCAAATTATGTTTCCTATTTTTGGCACCTCGGTTACATCTAGAGTTGCATTTGGGCTTGAGTTTACTGGACAGAAGGAACACGGATTTCTCCCTACAGCCCGTGGGAGAGGTAATCCATCTGCTGTGGTGAGAGGGGCTGGCACAGCGAGTGTTCAGCTCACCTCTGTCGCCAGCCCATGTCTGTGCAAGTGGTGTCGGTGTCCCCAGCAGGGCCAAAGGGGAACCCAGTCCTGTAAAGCTGTGAGAGAAATAAAGCTGTCCCATCACCTCTGTGCGTGCTGTGGAGAGCCGGCGGGGGGGGCCCAGGCCATACCTGCCGCCAGTGCCTGCTTGCCGCTGGGCCTCCGCCTGCCCCACGGCCCCCGG
>NW_020799121.1:5913688-5930759 GCF_003259725.1 Athene cunicularia | reverse complement strand
GGGGCCCAGGAGGCCCCGCTCTCCGGGCACCTGGGCCGAGCGGCTCCCGGCTCGGCTGTGCCCGGCCAAACCTCGGGTCGGGCCTGGGGACGAGGCAGCTCTGGGGCCGCCGCTCGGGCTCCAGCGGCGACAGCGGTCGGCGCGCGGCCGCCGGCCCGGCCTCGGCTTGAAGCGCCCCTGGGCTGCGCGTCCTTCCCGAGCTGAGCCGGCACTCCGAGGTGTGCTGTCGCGGCCTGGCAGTTGTCTCTCTGTGTGTAGGGTTTAGAGAAAATCATTCAACGAGACTTTTTTCCTGATGTGGAGAAGTTGCGAGCACAGAAGGAATATCTGGAGGCTGAAGAAAACGGTGACTTGGAGAAAATGAGACAAATTGCTATAAAGTTTGGCTCCTCCTTGGGCAAATCATCGAGGGACACACCTGCACCCTGTAAGAACTGGCTCACTGGGGCATAAGGGTTTTATATCTAATACTACTGCTCTGGTTTATTTAACTTTGTGGAGGCAGTGTTTTATCTTAAAGATTCAAGATTGACACTGCATGGGAATTAGTATAACAGGTTGGGCAGTAGTCACTATCTGATAGCTGATGCTGAATTTTTCTTTGGTGTCTAATACTTTCTTGAGGGAATGATTTTGGGAAAAACAGCTATTGCATAACTGTTCCTCACAGGCATCTTTTGCCAAGTTCCTGCTTCCTAGGGAATGTTATATGCTCTAATGTATGAAATTATACTATTAAAAATGCTAAGCTACGTTTTGAATCCTTTTTACAGTTTTAGCGGTTCTTGTTGCATCTGCAGGCATGTAGGATTTTCATATATTGGGGACAGAAGGTGTTGGAAGCTCATGAGTATCAGAAGTTTACATGGCAGGCTTCCCATGCCCTGATGTATGTTTGCTTTCACTTCAGGTTCAGGTGCTTCCTATACTGAAGCCCAGTCCCTGGCTGAGCTCTCGTAGTGGGGTTTAGGTAACTAGCTTTCTGGTGGCAAAGGGCATGTGTCACCAAGTGGTTTCTCTTCCTCCCCTGCTGCAGGTGCTGGCCCTGTTCTAGATTAAGACTGTTTTGCCACTGCTCGTTTCTGTTGGTTAAAGCCGTAGGTAGGGTGGCAGGTATACTGGGCTGTGGCTCTCCTGTGAATTTTTTCCAGCAGGAAAAAAAAAATGTCTTAAATGTGTGCAAAATCTTTTTCAGTGGTTGGGACAGAATTAAGTAGAATATTTCGGGGTCATTTCATAATGTGTTAATTAAATTGTTGATCTCTTGATATGTCTTCTGTGACTTATTTGGCACATGACCCTTACTATGGTGGAAGATGTCACAGCATGTGTCCTGTTCCATGTTCTAATCACCATGTGAGCCTTTTTTTTTTCTGTCACAGATGTTACTCCAGCCACATTTGAAACCCCAGAAGTGCATCCAGGTGGCCTTCCACCGGGGCATAAATCCAAAGCTGGCATTAAAGCTGCAGATGAAGGTAGGAGAGTGATGTTTCTCTAGCTGAATTCTTCAGCAGCAGGACTTTTGTGAGCTCTGTCTCCTGTCAGGGTTTTGGGTATTTAGCAGATGTTTAAGGAGTTTCCTTTAACCTTCTAGTAGATGAAAATGATAACTCTGAAGTTGAACTTGTAATGTTTTACATCATGTATGTGAATTCTCAGTTATCTTTTTTTGGCTGTGTAATTTCTTACCTACCTCATTTGATCTCTTGAAGGCAGTAAATTGTTCCTGTGTCACCTGAAATTAATTCTGTAAGTAAACAAAGATTGTAGGGACAGAGCTATTCATACAGTATATTAAAAATGTCTGCTAGCAGCTGGCCACTTACGCATTTTCTCTTTAACACAAATAGCTATAAATGCCATAAAAGGTTTTAGGTGAAAGTTGGATATGTCTTCCAAAAAAAATTTGTTATTGTACCACTCTGCATCCCTGTATTATTTTTTTTTCCACCAAGTTTTGTGTTAGTTATTAGTGGATCTGTAGAAGGCTCACTGTCAGAAGGGATTAACAGTTATGTATAGTGCTCTCATAGGAAGGGAGGCATTAACCTTTCTCAGGCTTCTTCCCTCCTCTTGTTAGGAGAAGCAGAAAAAGACGATAAAGATACGCTTCCAAGTCTGGACAGCTTCTTAGCAAAACACACGAGTGAAGATAATGCTTCGTTTGAGCAGATCATGGAGGTGGCCAAAGAGAAGGAGAAAGTCAAGCATGCTTGGCTGTACAATGCAGAAGAGGAGTATGCCCAGGTAGGGAAATGGCTCAGCGGTATCTCTGCTCTTCAGAGTGACACAATAGGGAAATACCATTTTACTGTATGTCTTCCTTGTTTGATTAAATAGAATATCATCTTACCTTCTGTTTTTAAATCCACCTATAAATGTGAATGAGAATTTGTTGGGTCTGAGCATGGGGCTATTGCATTAGAGTGTTGAATTACTCTTATTACTGAATAAGAACAGAAGGATCTTGATTTTTTTGAATAGTAGGTGCATGGAGTGATCAGATCTAAATCTGAGCTAAGCCTGAGTTTCCTGGATCCTTCCTTTTGCAGTCCTGTTTTTCCCTCATCTGTAACCCAAAACCAGTGTTGACATAGTTGCTGAGGATCCGTCTTTTCCTAAAGCTTTGAGTCAGTGAAGCATTGCATGAAGTGCAAGTATTGCTTTTCTTGGCAGTCTCCTGCATAAGCAGCAATACCAAGGAGAGCAACTGAGAACAGTTCCTGTTGTTTGTGTGTCAGCCCTTTATTATTTACAGTTAGATTGTTTTTCTTATTTCAGTTTTCTGTTTCTACTAGTAATAATCCATTCAGCTGCTGAAGTAAAGTACTGTACACAGTATGGCTGGCTGTGCTGTCTTCTAGGAGCTGTTCTGGGGCTGCCATGTCAATCTTTCTCCATCAGCAGTGAACAGCTGGCCCTGTTGCCAGATGTGTCAGTGATGGATGTGAGCTGCAGTGCCTTTTAATGAAGTTTGGCACTGATCATAAGTGTTCACTGCTGTTGTTGTGAGTGAGCGTTATGTTTTTATCCCAGCTAATGTAAACCCTCAGAGTCTGTTACAATAAAAATGTCTTCTGTGGCCTTTTATGCATCTTCTTTGCTTGAATGCTTTCATCCAGAATTAAAAGGCAGGTAGCAGGAGAACATTCCCAAATCAAAGGGGTTGTTTCAGGTCAAGGTGAAGTTGCCAGAGCTGGTCTTGTGCTGATGTTGTCTGTCTTCCTGTCAGCCAGCACTCTGTTCAGACCTTGCGTTTCCTTGCGCAGCATGGCTGTGCAGCAGGCAACTGCTATGCCTTGTTTAACATATTCAGTGATGATACTGATAATTAAATGTATATGGATGATACCTATTAAAAACCACATCAGTTGATGTCTTTAATACATAGCTTCTGGTGGTAATTGCCTGGTTTAATTAGTGTGAGAAGTTTAAAATGGAGGAACTTACCAATGGCTGACTGTGTTCTATTTGGGTTTTTTTGGTATCTGATACCAATATGCTGGTAGCAGCACGCAAGTAATCAGCTGAATGTCAAATGCTTCCATACCCATACTATGGAAATACCCATACAATTGACAACTGACTAAGTATTGAAGAAGTGTCTGTTCTTTTGTTACTTCTTGCCTCAGCTAATACAGTTTCCAAGAGACTAGGATGGTACAAATATTCTCCTGCCAAGGCCTTGTAGACTGTCTTTATATTAGATGTGTCCTATGTTGCTCTTCCCTTATTTAGCAGTGAATGCTTCATTTGGTTTTTGATTATTAGATAGAGGAAAAACAGAAAAAGTTTGAATTGTCACAAGTGTTGTCACAAGATGTGACAAACAGTCATAAACATAATCTGAGAAGTTAATTCTTTAGTTCTTACTTGATTTTGTACCAGAACTGCATATGGGGTGGTTATTTGCAAGCTTACCTGGGAATGGGATGGTTTCTCAAATGACACTTGCCGGACAGAGTGCTTGTGCCATGCTAGGGTAGGTAGCTGAGCTCATGGTTAAGCTTTCCAAGTTCTGTATGCATGATTAAAGGATTGCAGGAGTCTGTTTCAGACCTGATGATTTTAATTTTTTTCTTCATCGCCTTTTCAGCGACGAAACGAAAACCTGGCACTTCCTTCAGCAGAGCAACAAGCTCTGGAGAATGTGAAAGCTGGACTGGAGACCTGGGAATACACGGCTCGAAACACCCTCATGTATTATCCGACAGGTGAGGCGTGCAGGTTTCTCAGAAGAGGAACTGGTTCTAGGTGGGTTGACTCCAAACAGTGCTTACAGCATTTCTATAGATGACAGAGCAGCTCTTACTGGTAATACTGCACTTTTTCCTCTGTGAAGCTCAGATATGTAAAGTTGTTTAAAAAAAAATCTTCTTTTCTTTTTTTCCTTTTCTTTCTTTGGACCTTGCTCCTTTGCCTCTGATTGCAAAGTTTGATCATGTCCTATATGTCTTTGAGAAACTCATCTGTATTATAGAAACACTTGTTTTCAGGAAGCAAAGCTCTTTGCAGCTTGGTCTGTCTTATTTATGAACACTTTCTTGTCATCTTTATTCATTCTTCTGCTCAAAGAGTGTTTCTTGGGTTTGTTGGTCCCTTGGTTGCTATAGAAAGCTACATCATCTAAACACAGTTTACTTTTTGTCTATAAATGTACTATTGGTACTTTCTGCAAACCAGTGAAGTAGAGAAAAGAAAGTCTTGTTGACTGTTTCCTAAAAAAACCCCAAATCTGATCTTAATTTGTAAATTTCAGCTGTTACAAAGCATATATCTAGTGCAAATTTTGGTTTAAATTAATTGCTAGAGAAACACACTGCAATTGCTGATGGGTTCTGTGTTGTGTAGGAATGTGTGGTAAGTGTCATGTTGGTTGGGAGCTTTAGAACACACTGCTGCCTAGTGTTACCTGAGCCCTTTCTTAAAAGACATTTTGCTTTTCAAGGTGTATCTGATGAGGATGATGTATTTAAGAAGCCCAGGGAAGTTGTCCATCGAAACACCCGTTTTGTGAAGGACCCTTTTAGCCAAGCCGTGAGCAAATCACAGCTCCAACAAGCTGCAGCCCTCAATGCTCAGGTTGGATAATTTTACTCTCTGACTAAAACCTTGTTAGACTCTGCCCTCTGATGTTGTTCATCAACCAGGAGAACTGTGTGTGCTAGATACAGCTGACTCACACCTTTCTCTGCATGAATGGCGTTGTCTTTTTTTAATTTCAGTACAAACAGGGCAAAGTGGGACCAGATGGGAAAGAACTGATACCTCAAGAGTCTCCAAAAGTGAATGGATATGGATTTGTGGCCACCCCTTCTCCTGCCCCTGGTAAGAGGATTTTCGGATTTTTTCTTTTTTTCTGATATAAGTGGACTGCTACTGCGCTTACTTTGATGCTCTGTTCGACACTGGGCTGTCAGTGTTGTTTTAGACAAGGAGATAAGCCTTCTATCCCTATATGTCTTATGAGCTGCTGTCTTTTTTTTGTACTCTCTTATGCCAGCTCAATGCAGTACTTAAATCCTAGTCCAATACACTGGCAAGAGAAGTCATGCTGTAACTGAGAGGCCCCGAGCAAGCTGCTGTGCCGTTGCTTAGGAATCGTCTAAAGGGCACGTGCCACGACAATGTGGTTGCTTGTTTTATCTCTGGGTGATGCTTCTCTAGAGCTTAAAGATAAGAATTCAAGTATTTCACAAACATTAACCTTCCAACGAGTTCAGATGCTTATGTTTCAAAACGAGGAGCATTTGTGTCAGTGTGTGCAGTAGTTTGCTGGGTGATGGTTCAGCCTGGCTCACAGGGATATAGCATATCTCGCTTCCTTCACAGTCTAATCTAGCTTTTTCCTCCAGGTTTGCTGCTTTCTAGATTCTTCCTCTGAATACACTTTTGTATTAGATTCCTTTTATTCAGCTATATTAGCCCCAGAATCAGTTAGAACAAACGGATTATTTTTCTACAGTTGAAATATGGTATCTGAATTTTCAGCTGTTCTTCACCAGCCATTACGTTTCCCTGTCTTTTGTTATGCTAAAAGGTGAACATAGGAAGGCTTTTCCCCCAGAAAGCCTGTAGGTGGCATTTGGAGCGCACCTCCTTTCTCCATTGTAAATGCCTTTTCCAAACCCTGGACAGCAAGATTTTCTAGCCAGTGACTTAATCGGGCTCTTTAAAATCTTCTGCAGTTGTAGCTGTCTGGTACAGGCTAGCCTCAAGATGAATTGAGGGTACATCTGGCTATTACATGTATCTTAAATCTTCTGCCTGTTTCCCTGCTTTTAAGTAGTTCCCTGTGTTGAATGAGTTTTCATACAATAGCAGAGGGGAAGACTAGTACTTAGAGGAAAAATGAAAGTGTCACTAAGAAAAAGCTCACCAAATGGAAAAATAAACATGGAAGGGACAGTGTTTGGGTGTTGTAACATAGAGGATGACACAGCCACAGACAATGCTGTGAGTTTAAGGTCGTGCCCCTTTAATGGGAACCAAATGTTCCTATTCAACATTGGCTGTGGATTCCTCTGTAGTAGACGGGCTCCTTTGTGTGCTGATGAATTTGCTGCATTTCATAATTTGTTTCTATGGATTTCTTATGGTGAACAAATAATCAAGTGTCTTGCATGAGCATGACTTTTAAAATTTGGTTATAGGTGTGAATGAGTCTCCTTTAATGACGTGGGGTGAAATTGAAAGCACCCCTTTGCGCCTGGAAGGGTCAGAAACACCATATGTGGACCGAACACCTGGACCAGCCTTCAAGGTATTTCGCGTCAGGAGTCAGCACGTCTCCTTCTTTTTTTTTGGGGGGGGGGTGAAGGACTAAGAAGGGAAAGGCCAGTGAGTAACTAACAGATTAACATTGTTGTGGGAGTGTGATGCATCTCTGGGCTGTGTTCCCAGTCCTTGAGACTAATAATCTCGGTTCTGCTTGGAGGGTGGAGATGGTCATGGCTCCACATGAAACCTACTTGGTGGAGATACCTGAGGTAGAACACACAGTGTCTGCAGGAGAGTGAGATTCAATATTTGATGATGTGCCCAGACAGAGGGGCTTTCAGAGGAAGCTGAAGAGATGCCTAATTTATCTGATTTTAATGTATGAATGGATACAAATTGTAGGATTTTCCTCTGTCTTGATCTTCTTTCTGTCTCAGCCTGAGGCAGGTGTATCACTTAAGAGTAGAAAGGCAGGCTTTGCTAATGGCACCTGACCTTGCATGGCACCTGTCTCCTGCTGGTATCATTGAATGTGAGCTGTCTGAGACTCTTTGTTTAAGAAGGATGTAATCTGCTCTATGTGCCTGTTTTGTCAGACTCCAAAGCCCTTGACTGGTTCTCCTACTGTTTAGCAATGTCTGTGTTTGCCTGAGAGCTGGCTGACTACAGGCCAGGCTAGGCAAGACACAGGTGACATTGTTTGTCTGGGAGAGACAGCAGGAGGAAATGCCAGAGGTAATGGCTGCTTCCTTGGCTGAACTGGTTTTACCATTTTTGTTACTTGCTAAGGCAGGTTGAAGGTCTCTCTGTCCTCTCTGGCTTTATACAGCAGCAGAGGTGTGGGCTGACCCTACTACTCCCCGGTTTAGATCCCTGTAGGCTGGAATCCAACTGTGAAGGTGCTTTGACTCGTTTTTGCAGCACTCATATGAGTGCCTTGGGTGAGTGAACTGTGATGCGTTTACAGATCCTGGATCCTGGGCGCCGTGAGAGGTTAGGACTCAAGATGGCCAACGAAGTGGCAGCTAAAAACCGAGCAAAGAAGCAGGAGGCACTTCGAAAGGTGACAGAAAACTTGGCCAGGTGAGATTTCTGTTCTGTTCAGGTGAGGCTGGGGATGGTTATTTTCTGATGAGATTTAAATCAACATGTATAGAAAGGGAAGAATGTTGAGTACTGGAAACAGGGAGAGGTACAGTCAAACTAGAAGTTTTTAGAAATTAAAAAACAGTTCATGAGAGGAGGTAGCTGGTGGCTGTTGCTGATACTCCCTCTTGTCAGCGTTACTGTTGTGCCCTACAGCCACCCAGCAATGCACTGGACTGCTGTCTTGCCTCATGGAAGAGAGGAGACTGATAAGTCTTGCTTGACTGGTCATGGGAAGGACAGAACAGGCTCAAAGGAAAAAGTGTGCAGTGTCACTCGGGTCTGGGGGGGATGTAGGAGGTTTCTCTGTCATTTGTCTCTCTAGAGAGATGGGCTGCGTTTACCTGCAGGTGGAGTGACGCCAGCAGCTAGTGGGTCTCATCTAGGGGGGAAGTGGACACAGTGCTTGCCTGTGGAAGCATTGATACTCTTCCTAATAAATGGCAGATTTTTACTGTAAAATCTTTTAAAACTGTTATTCTATTCCAGCCTCACTCCGAAAGGACTAAGCCCAGCAATGTCACCAGCTTTGCAAAGACTAGTAAACAGGACTGCAAGTAAATATACTGACAAAGCCCTGCGAGCCAGCTATACTCCTTCCCCAGCCCACACCGGAACGCCTGGTTACAAGACCCCAGCAAATGGGCCTCATACACCCACAAGCACCCCACAATCTAGGACAGTATCTCAGACACCAGCATCTCAGGATACTACATCGATCACAGACAATTTACTGCAACTTCCTAAAAGAAGGAAGGTATCTGATTTCTTCTGAATATTCCAGTCACCAGCAAGGTGACAGTGAACTGGCTGCGCTCAGCTGTCTGCAGATGGGGTGTTGTGAGCCATCAGTAGTAAGAGGCGTCTAGATACAGCTGCCAGCATGGAAGCCAGCGGTTACAAGATCCGGGACCAGCGCTCCTCTAGACCGTATAGCTAAAATAGCCTGTGATGTGTTTTCTGGAAGCAGAGTATCTCCGGCTGTGCTGTAACTTCCCTTTGAACTGCATGGGTTTGATGCACAGATCTGCTGTAGCAAAAGGATGCCTCCTGCAATGGCAGAGAAGATTCAGGACTCTTGGAAAATGGCGATAATTTTCTTAAGATACATTTCTGGTTTTAAGATGGCCATGCATTTAAATACATTTCTGTACAGCTATATCTATTTATAAAATGTGGTAAGCCTTCCTAAAATGTTGAAGTAGACTTCTTTCCAGCTTGTCAAACTCTTTCAGTTTTGTACTTTGCAGAACAGGGGATACAACTGTGTATATATTGAGACATGACCCAGAATTTTACAGGGCTTCTCTTTAATTTAAGTGGTGTTTAAACTTATGCTCTTGAACATACAGTGGGCCTGTCAAGAGTTGCATACAAAACAGCTTGCAAATAGTTTCAGACATCAGTTCACACTTCTTAATAACCTGCCCTTTTACTGAATCCAAAATGTGGTTGATGCACATGTGAATTCTGCAGCTGGTGTAGTCAAGAACTTGAGAAACGTGAGTGTAAGAGCTGTTAAGTGTCAGCAGCACTTGAAGAAGCTTTCCAATGTGTTTTGACAGTAACTTCTAATCCCTGCAAACCTTATGAGACACAGGTCTTTTGAGAATAATTGTGTTCAGTTGTTCATTCACCTCAGCCGATGTATTATGTCTTCTCTGGTCTCATAGTTTGAGCTATACTTTGTAAAGCAAAAGACGAGGACTATTGCTGAAAGGGTTCAGAGAAACTGAAGTTGAGAACCAGCAGTTCACAAGTTAGACCAACTTTGTGATATTGTTAAAACCAGCCATCCTTAGAGGATCCTGTTTCTCCCCTCCATCCTCTGCAGAATGGGATTTGGCCTGCTGCTTGTGCTCAGGCTTTCCTTCACTCGGGTTTTTGGAACACTCACCCTCTTCTGCATCTGGCAGAGGGGAAGGTATGGATTTTTGAGTGTGCAACCATGAGTGTTTCAAAACTTCATCTATGCACAACCTCTGAGATGCATTGGGCTGGAGCAAGTGGTAAATGAGGTCCTTGCACTCTGCACTCAGGTGTTTTGAGTTGGGGAAGGGAATCCTGTGTTGTTTCTGAATAGAGATCATTTTCCTGACATTGGAATCATCAAATGGCATTAAAGCATAGACTACTGTGTACAAGATGACACCCAGGCTCCATATGTCAGAAATTTTGGGGTCATAAGGAATTCCCTCTAGCACTTCAGGGGATGTGTAGGCAGCAGACCCGCAGAAGGTTTGGCTGAGAATAGTTCTTCCATCTTCATCCCGAGACAAGGATTTGGAAAAGCCAAAGTCTGACAGCTTGATGTTGAGGTCTTCGTCAAGAAGGATGTTCTCGCATTTCAGGTCCCTATGAGCGAAGTCTGAGTCGTGGCAATACTTGATGGCAGAAGCCAACTGCTGAAACTTGATGTGAGCAATGTCTTCTTCCATAGCTCCTGTGGTGTTGATGTAGTGCAGGAGGTCTCCCTTTACCCCCAGCTCCATCACAATGTACACTTTACCAGCTGATGTCTCAAAGATCTCATGGGTTTTGATGATTGATGGGTGGTGCAAACGTCTCAAAGCCTGTATTTCCCTGGGGAGAAATCTTTCCAGAAATTCCTGAGGAGCTTTCCTCTTGTTGATTATCTTGATGGCCACGTTGCATTTCAGCTGGTCACAGTAGGCACATTTCACTTTACCGTAGGAGCCTTCTCCTAGTGTGTTGCTCAGGCTATAGCCTTTCTTTCCAAGCATCGCAGCGTCATCCATGGTGGGAGAGCTGGGGGGAGCTGCGTGTGTTGGTGCTGGTGTGCATCATGCATGGTGGCAGGTGGCCAGCCTGTGCGCCATGGTGGCCACCCCATATGCCATTGTGGCCACTGGGGTGGTGGGAGGGTGGACACCCAGTGCTGGCTGCTGTGTGATGTCACAGGCAGTTGCCCCTGTGTGGGTCATTTGGAAGGACTTTTCAGTTTTTTTATAAAACTACTGAATGTCACCCAGGGCAAAACTTAACATCAGGTCACTGAGAGACATTGGTTTTATATTTAGTTTTCCTAACAGGATGGAAGTAGCTTAGATTTTTTTTCCCTAAAATGTACCTAAGTATATTTATTCACATGTTGGGTGAAATTTTGTCTGCTGTCTTTTTGTATGTCTTGGATGATCTTTTAAGCCCCGCATGGGCTTGCTTGTGGCCTATGGGTGACCTTGCTCCTTGTCAGACAGCTTTCCTCAAAAAGGACAAGATGCTGCTTTTCTTGTCTTCACTGGAGCTGTCTTCAAGAACTGGTTGGTTGGTTTTTTTTCTTATGAGCTTATTAGAAGGAAGTGGCTTCTCTTAAGTTCATTTCCTTCTTGTTCATCCAGCCCCTCCATTTTGTAGTTCTGATGATTGGCTGCTTTTGTGGGCTTGCAGATGGCTTTTTCTTAAACCCTTACTCAGAGAGTGAGTTATATTTTCACTTCCAGCTTCTGGTGTTCTTGAAAGAGGCTCACACCAACACCTTCCTCAGAACTCTGAGGATTACTGTTTTGCATGTTGATTGCTTCACTGTAATCAGCCTCTGGGGCTTTTTGCTCTGCATTGATTTCAGCTTTTTCAAATCTGTTTTTACAGCTGCTACATGTGTGGCTCCAGAGACTTGATGATATTGATGATCACAACACAGGGGCTAGGGACAATCCGGCTTCGTCCACCAGCATGGATGACAATGTCATTCTGAAGAACAGAAGTGGTACTTCTGACAGCCACACTGGGGCTTTTGTTTGGTTTTTCCACCCTCCCATTCTTTGAAAGTTTCAGCTAATTTTTATAATTACCCAAAAGAATGAAGAGCAGTTTTAACCATACATAGTCTGCACTCACAGCTGTGGTTGCTTGAGTATGAGCTGACCTTCTGAGTGTGGGATGAGCACTTGTGTGGTGTGATCCAGCCTGGAGAAGCACCAAGCACCATTTAGCGGGAAGCAGGCGTAGTTAGATGTGTACACCTCTTGCACAACGCCTGAGTACAAGACAGCCTGTGTAACACTTGATAGTCTTGACATTTGCTATAATCAGGTGATATTTTACCAAGAAAACATCCATGGAAAATCTCATGCAGCTCTTTGAGCAGTGTCTGCAGCCCTTTGTAAGGCCTGGGATGTCTGATGCTGTGCTTGTCTTGTGGAGAGCTTCATTCTGCAGTTTCCACTGCCACTTCCAAAACTTATGTCCCTGACACTGAAAAACTCTTACAGGGAACTTGACTTTTGTAGTGTACCTTGTAAAAATCAATTGATCAGTATGGCTTTGCTAGGAATTGTGACTGCAAGAAATTAGCAAATTTTTGCTTTTTTTCAGTTCAGAAATAATTGAAGGCTCTTTTTTTTCTTTAAGAAAAAAAATTTATCAGGTACTTATGAATGTAAAGGGAATCTATTTATTAATGTTTCTTTGTTTCAGAGATGTTCTTTAAGGACTGACCTGGCTAAGTAACAATTAAGTTCTGAGTTAATTTTAAAACCCTCATTATTTCATAATGATCTGCTTATCTCCATGAAAAGTTAGGATATGGGCTGGATGTGCAGAAGCAGGCTGAGATCAGCATGTGTGTTTCAAGCCTAGTGCCTTATCTCCTCCATCATCTCGTTAGATGGTTTGTACCGATTCACTGGGTGCAGGAGCTCTCCTGTTCATGGGATGCACGTAAAGGCTGGGCAGTGTTTGAGGGACTGTGGATGGGGTGTGTATGTGGGTCAGAAGCGGGATGGGGTGTGCAACTTTCACAGAATTTTGAACTGGTTGTGCTCATTCCAAGGTGTAGCTGGAATAACAGAGGAGGATATGATATCTGAGAATGGTTAGGTCCATGTTGTGTAATTCATGCTGAAAAGCAGATTGCATTAAATATCCTGTGGGATGGTGTTGGTTTTGTGTTCACCCTCAAGCAAATTAACCTAGACAGCACTACTTAAAATCGTTCTTGATTCTGCCAGACTGAGGGGCCTTCATGTATTTGCTGGGAATGTAATTTATTTTCAGTGAAATGCTATAAAACTGGATCTCTTGAAGGGGATGTAGTGCTCTTCAGATGGGCTATTCCTGTAACGCCTGCTGTAATGTCTGGTCTCTGCTTCCTGCTGCAGTTCACCCCTGCTATCTGTAATTAGGGAATCGGTAAACTCTTTGTTGCCAGATATTTTTGCTGCTGTAGCACTAGCAGATAATGTGCCGTACAGAGCCACATCCAGTGTGAAAAACCATCTTGGTTCTTGATGACTTGTGAATTTTTTTTTTCTCCGATTTTTCAGAGGGTTATTTTCCTTTTGCTGTTCTGTGTATCTGCATTTTCCTGTGTGCAAGGTCCAAGCACACTTTCTCCCTGAACCAAAACAGCACCTGGAGCTCTCCTAATGCTGCAGAGATGGTGAGCAGCAGCGGCAGTGGGACTCTCCTTGATGGCAGGGCAGGCTGCAGTGGGTTATCGGCTGCTTGCAAGAAATGGTGGGAGCCCCAGTGGACCTGAGGCTGTGTGATGTGGGACTGTAACATAATCATGTGCAGAGTCTGAGTACTTGCATGTGCAGTCTGGGGCTGGTTCCTTGCTTTATGCAGGAAAGATGATTCTTGCTTTTATAAGGGAAAGAGAGGGAATTATGGTTGGAGAACAGCAGAATGTAATTCTTAGAAAGTTGCAAGAAATATTAGTGAAGAGCAAGTGAGGACAAGGGATGAGTTGCTGTGACCTGGACAGAGAAGGCAGGCTCAGATGCCTTAAAGAAGCAAAACACCCATTACACCAGAGATTAATGCTGCTCTTTATTTTGTGGGGCACAGGTAAGAATGCTGAGCAGCGGACAAGCCGCAGCAGAGGGTTTGGTGAGGCACATAAGTGACAAGAGAAACTCCCAATCACCCCACGCTGTGCTCTGAGCACGCAGCCAGGCTGGAGTGGCCAAGGGAGCGGTCGGTGGGTGCATGCACTGCCTTGGGGCAGGAGGCAGCACTTCAGCTTAGTTTTGCTGATCCCCTGCCACCTGTGAGAGCTGTGTCTTGGGGCAGGGAGCTGAGTCTGCAACAGGACTTCCCAAAGGCACTGATCCCCAAGCTGGTTCCTTGTGCACCTTCAGGGCCAAGAGCCCTTCCCTGGGGCAGAGGTAGCCATCCCTGCCATGGTGCAGGGGCTGCAGCTTTCACCCACCCTGAAAGCAGATTTCAGTAGGGGCCACTAACTAGCGTGTGCTACTTCTCTGATTACTTAGCTCTGAAGGGAAGCTGTGGTTGTAGATACTTTGTTGTTTTGGAGGACTGGGCTATTTCTTGCAAAAATAGAGGAAATGGGTCCACTCATGCAGAGGAGTGGGAGATGGAGCAATTCCCACTTCCTTGTGTTTGCATCTGTTGTCTCAATCCCAGTTTGTTGCTGCTGGCCCCACAGCAGCTGGCTGCAAACCCCAGCTCAGCATCAGACCAGGGCAAGAGCCTGATTCGGCCACCCTCCCCGTGACGCCTTTCCCTCTGCTCCGCCTTGGCATGGCAGCTTTTCTCTGCTGCTTTTTGGGCACGGGTGATCTGCACTCACTGGCTAGAGAAATGCTCATTCCCAGTGGGAAACTGGGAGTCCCTGGGACATGGCAGCTCCCTATGCCCTGGGCAGAGGTGCTCAGCATGTTTTTACCAGCACGCTCCATCCTCGCCTCTCATGCCCCGGTGCTGGGCTGTCCCTCAGCTCCCGTGATGCAGTCCCTGGTGCCCCAGCCTCCTGCCTGGGGGCTTGGTGCTGGTGCAGCCATGCAGGGTGGCTCTTCCTCACACCTGCCCATGGCTCAGCCAGGGCATTGGCAATCCCATAATATCAGTGTTTGCCAGCATTACAGCACTTGGCATGACACAGCCTGGGGAAATGGGTGCCTTTTACCCTTCACCTTTGTGCTGTTGGGTGACTGAGCCGTTTATTGCCTGTTTGCTCAAGGGTGCTGTGTGGGTTGCTGTGCTCACCTGGCACACGTGTGTGCTCCAGACCTGCCTCTGCTCAGAGCTGGTGGGGTGCTGTGGGCTGCAGCATGGGGAAATGAGGTCTGCCTTTCCTTGGGACAAAAGCTAGGGACAAGCAGCCTGTGTCCTCTTCTCATGGTGGAGCCATCATAGGGCATTTATACATTCTCATGCATATGGTGTAATGCCCAGGCCCTGGATATTGTGTGCTTGAGGTGAATAAGGAACATCCTGGATCAGTCTGGGGTAGACATGTGCAGCTGGGCTGCATCAAGCCTGTCTGAGAACAGCCTCCCCCCACAGCATCCCTTGGGAGGAACAAAGCTGGGGAGTTTGACACTCCTGCCTGCATGCTGGAGGATGTTGTCACGCTTCAGGTCCCCACGGACGTTTGGATCGTGACAGTATTTGGCAGCACATGAGAGCTGGGGAAATGGGTTTTGGCCTAAATCTTCAGGCAGCCTCCTGCTCTTTGTGACGCTCTTCAGTCTGTCCCCAAGCACATGTCCCCTGCCACGCAGCCCTCCTGCGGCCCTGTAGGGCTCAGCTCCAGGACAAGGAGCCATGGCTCACACTCACTGCTACCCTAGCTCCGGGGAGCAGCTGTTCCCAGCTCTTGGTGGGCATAAGTTTCCACTGCCATCTTTAACTTCACATTTAGATTTGGAAAGAGCATCTTCCCCCACACATGACATGAGCACAACAGCACCTCCTCTGGAGCCAGAAGCAGCAAGTGCCCAGGAAAATCTGCCAAAGCCCCCATCCCCCTGCCTGCGGGTCAGCAGCCAGCACCGGGCTCAGGCAGTGGCTCCAGGGAAGCAGAAGCCATGTGAGAGCAGAAATGTCTGTACGTCCATGGGAAATACCCCTAAGGGAGTTTTGCTGCTGGGTATAGTGAGTAATTGGTATTGAGAGGGAGTATGTAAAATTGGGTCAAAAGGGTCTTTATTGGAATTTAAATGTTTTATTTGTTTTATTTGAAAACTTCAAACTGTAGCATAAAAGTAGGAAACACTTTGTTGTAAACATTTTAAGAAACCACACAAAAACTTCCCAGGCAGCTTCCCAGGTTTTGCCTTTGACTCTGACTAGGGGTTTACTGAAAAGCTGGAACTGCCTGCAGAGGAAAGTGTTGTCTCTCTGCTGACTCCAGTGGTCAGTGCAGGTCAGCTGCTGAGCTGAGCCCTTGGCCGAGGCCCTTCCCTGGTGTTGCCCTAACCACTGCTTCACTCCCAGTCATCAGAGGAAATTCCACCTCAATTTGAGCAGTGGGTATTGGAAGTAAAACTTGATCTCAAATGCCACCTGGGCTGACCCTCAGCACCAGGAGAGTTGTGGTGCTGGGGCCGGTGCCTGCTCCCCAGGCTGGGCTCCCAGCAGGGACAGCCACCACCCTGCCCGCCCTGACAGGCGGCAACACCCAGGGTCAAATTCCTAAAGGCACCTGTCATTTGCAGGGCCATTAACAACCATCTGAGCCGCACAATTAGTTTTCTTTATGCGTTTCCTCTCTGGCTAGGCCTGGGAACACGGTGTTTCCAGGAGATGGAAACACTGGCTCGGCCCTGCTGCCGTGCTGGGATCTGCTGTGCTGGGGGTGTCCTGGCACCGGGGGCTGCTTGTTGGTGTCAGCCCTGCAGGCATGTGAAAACAGGGACCATCTCACCCCGTGGTGGGCAGGTGGGAGCAGATTAATGAAGCAGGCAAATAAACGATGGTCAACCTCGGAGCCTGCTGGGGCTGGGAAACCTGTGCCTGTGCTGTGGGGACAAGCAGGATGACGGGGCTGGGAAGTCACTGCCGCAGCAGGGAAAGGTTGTTGAGGTGGGCATGGAGGGGACAGGGAAGGGCCATCCTGAGGGACAGAGGAGGTTGGTGAAGGCTGTTACGGAGGGGATGGGAAAGGGCTGTCTGGTGGTGATGGAGGTGAGCAGGAAAGGCCTCCTCGGCTGGGGACGGGGAAAGGCTGTCCCCGAGGGACGGGGAGAATGGTGGAGGCCATCCTGGGGGGACGGAGAAGCTGGGGTTGCCATCCTGGTGAGGACAGAGTGGACGGGTAAAGGCCATCCTGGGGGGTGGTGGTGGCTGGCAGTGGCCATCCCAGTGGACAGAGGAGACCGGTGGGAGCTGTCCCGGTGGGGACAGAGGGCACCGGTGGAAGCCATTCTGGGGGGACAGAGGCGGCTGGCGATGGCCGCTCCGGGGGGACGGAAGGGACCGGTGGAGGCCGTCC
>NW_020799121.1:5859003-5913638 GCF_003259725.1 Athene cunicularia | reverse complement strand
GGACGGGTTACCCTCCGGTGAGCGGCGTCCCCGGGAGGTCAGCGCCGGGCGGGTGCGGAGGGGCGCCGGTGCCGTTCCCCTCCCGCCGAGGACGGGGTGCCGGAGGAGTCCAGCTCCGGGGTATCTGCGGCCCAGGGCCGGTCGCGGGCTCGAGGGTTAATTAGGGCTCAGCCGGTGGCGTCTCTGCCGCTTCTCTATACTTTTAAAAAGAGATGAGACCTGGCTGAGTCGTGGGGTGAAATGTCAGCTTCTTGTGCCGACTGACTGGATCCTGAGAGGACTGAGTTAGGGTAAAAAAATTAATTTTGAAGTGTGAAAGCTTGGGTAGAAAACTACATAACCCTATGGGTGGAAATGTGGCAGCATGACTAAGTTTTTCAGGTGCTTCTTACTTACCTGTTTTTTATGTGCGGGCCTTGGGTGCCAACAAAACAAGACACAAACTGCCATTTGATCGTGCCGGAAAGAGAAAAAACCCTGTTGCATCTCAGTTTGTATGTCACTTTCTAGTTCTGTTTTTGCTTCTTTTAGGGAGTTAATTTAGTGATGGAGTTTGTGTGGTAGCTGCTAGGGAGAGTGCTTTAAAATATTAACATGATTAACTTTGACAAAACGGTTGGTGTTTGCTGGTTGAAAACTATAGTTTTTTCTAGGTAAGTCACTCAGCTGGGGTTTTTTTTTGGGTGTTGAACTTGCCTGGAGCTTGGCAGAGTCCTCGTGTATCTCGGGCTGCTCTTGCCAAAGAGCATCTATAGCCAAAGCGTGAGGCTGCCTGGAGTGGCTTTGCAGGTTTGGAAACTGTCCTCCCATCGCTCTGTGCGACTGCTCCTGGGTGATACTCACTCCTTTGTAAACAGAAGAGTAAGAGCCATGGTGTAATTTGAAATCCCCTTGTTCTTTCTCTTCAAAATAACTTATGACCCAGACTAATAAAATATAGCAGTACTAGTGAACTGTGTTTAAGCAGCTTCCCAGTACAGCTGAAACGCAATTGGGTAAGTGTAGGCAGTCTTATTGAAATAACTAATTTAGATGTTGAAACTGCTCTGTGTGTGTCTTGTTTTGTTTTAGCTTGTTTTTTTGGCAGTGCAGTGTATATATTGGGTTTATGATATGCTCTTAAGTAGCCAAAAAAGAAAAAAAAAAGATACACCTAGTATTATTACAGCTAGAGGCTTTTACGTGGGAGAAGATACTATGTAAAACTGATTTCAAGCAACTTCCTTTATAGCTGGCACTAAGTGCTGCAGACAGCGGAATTGCTGGTTGAAAAGGTTTAGCAGGGATTCATAGATATCACTGTACTTTTACAGGGGTGTAGATTTGACCCTGAACTCTCTTGGTGTTGAGCATTGTAATCTCCTAGAAAATAGTATTTTCTATATTGCGTCAGAACATTTGTCACTCCAGTTTGATATCAAATCTCTGTCAACAGCTGATGCTTGATGGATGAAGACAAGTTTTGCACTGAGGTTTGCTTCTTTAGTGCAAATGGATTTATTTTTTTTCACTGCTGCTCTAATGTATCTACTTTAGAGATTTGACATGCTGTAGCCACATGGGCAGAAGCATCCTTCTTGTGAACAAACCCTAACTCTCATCTGCCTAGTTTATACACTACTGCCTTTGAAACCTGTATCGTTAGATTCCTCTATGGCAACTCCATATGCATTCCTTGTGTTCTGTTATTTGAAGCATATGTATTCCCAAACCTAAGGTGAAGTAGTCCGACTGGCTGTAGTGTTGCAGCTGGAATTCCTTGCTATACAAAGGATTTCTGATTTCCAGTTGAACACACTCATCCATCCTGTTTACTTGGAGGCTCCTGGGTGTGATGGTTGAGCTGTCCATGGTGGTGCCTCTCCTCAGAAGACAACCCATCACTTCAGGGTGGCCTCACATCTTGCCAGTGGTGTTTGCTTTTTAGTTTGCTTCATTTACTATCTGGGATCTGCTGTCTCAAACAGATCACCCGTTTAGTAGATTAAATAATGTATGGGTTGATCTTGAAGCAAATAGGGAAAATCTAACTCATGCAAGTACAGAGGATGTACGGAACCAAATTTGTCATTTTAATCAATGGTGAAGAAGTGTCCTTGATCCTTTTTTTGGGAAGTGCATGGATTTCCTGAGAAAGAGAAAAGTACTTGGACTTAGAATTTATTTTCCTAGTGGTGTTTGTTTTTCTTTTTACTTTAAACCTGTGTATTGTAGCAACTGTCTTACTGGTTTAGAAAGGATGCCTGCAGCTTGCTTAGCTTAAATCTGTACTTGGAGCTATCAAATGAGTGCTGCAGAGTGATGGGAGGTTTTATGTACTCTGAGATGAATGTGTAGTCCCTTCACAATTCAGTCCCTGCGAATCAGACACCTCTTTGTATTTCCGTGTTAATTTGACACTAGCTTTGTATCCATGTTCTTGCTGTGCTCTTCAGATAAATAAAACCTTCTTTTAAGCCTCCTCAACTGTAGTATCTTTTCAGACAAACTGAAAGGCAGTGGTTTTACATGGACCTATTTTTTTCCACATTGAGTGGGATGGGTTTTAGTAAATTAAGAGAGAAATTAATTTCCTTTTTTTCCCCCTAATCTTTTTTGTCTTAGTTACATGAGGCTGTTTTACGCTACTGCCATCACTAATAGTATCAGGTACATCCAACATGCTGTATCAGCACTAGCTGTGGAGACTTGGGTTCCTGAATGTACCACAGTCAGATTTTTCTGAGCCTATGGACTTGAATCGCTGCATGGATTTTTTTCTCCCAGTGTTTCCTTCTTTCTCTTTGTTTTGACCATAAACTGCTTGTTTTGACTAGTTGCCTGCTTTATAATGCATTGTTGAAAGAGGTTTTGATTTTTTTTTTTTTTTTTTTTTAAAGTGGGGCAGTTCTCCTTGAGTTGTGTAACTCATTATGTGTTTGGAAGCTGCTAATGTGAATTGAAGCTGAATGTCTCAGACTTTTCCAACTACAGGTGTGCAGTGAAGGACTAACTTAATATTTCCTTTGAACACTTACTGAATTGATTATATCTGTTGTTCAGACACCTGTTTTGGGTGATATTTACCACAGTAGGGTTTGGCTTAATAATATCTTTTTTGAGACAACTCAGAACATCTGCTTCAGGTTTTCTGACTAGCTGGCCAAGAGCTGTTGTCTTTATGTGAAGAAATATTTCAGTGGTGTGTGAACTGAGTCACAATAAACTGTACTGGTGCTAGCTTGGATTTAGACTGAGTTTCTGAACACTAGTGCATTTCTGCTGGTTGTTGAAAGAGCATGAGAGATGTAAATTGTTATGAAATCAGTTTTGTAGCACAGTTTGAGAATATGTAAGAAGTTTCTGTTAACATCCCATTGCACAGTCAAAAAACAAAGGTTTTGGTGTCTTTATGTAACATTGGAAACTTAAACAGTCTGGAATGATCAGGTTGACATACTTCAGAATAGTGTTTAGAGGATTAATTAAGATGATCATCATCAAAGGCAATAACATGTTTTCATATTTCTCTAACAAGATACTGCTGCTTGCTAATGGAAAACACTTAAACATGGTCAGGCTTTATATTGGATTTTGTAATAGTAGTTTAGTACAGAGCTTTGTGAATGTAGGTCATTGGGCTTTCTTATTAGAGCATTTGCCAGACAGCTAAAAGCCAATTGAGTTCTTGCGCTTGAGCTTTTTTTTTTTTCTCCACTTCAAAGCTAGCAAGAGGAAGTAATTTTATTACCCAAGTTCTGTTTTTTAAAATTTTGCACAACTTACCTGATCAGCAATGCTTAGAAAGACTTGCTAGCATGAGTGGTCTAAATATAAAGCTCCACAACTTTAAGCTAAAGTTTGAACTTTTCATACACCTTGGTGCTTGCTTGTATGCAGCTGGTGGTTATGCTCTTACCAGTGGGGTGTTGGTATCTTGACACAATACAGTGGACAAGTATGTTTAAATTGCTAGTTCTTTGTTTAGAAGTTGTAGGTCTTAGAGCTCCTCAAGGAGAAGTCTAAACAAACCCACAATCACATAATTTCATTGTGTGCTGTGACTGAATGTGTCTGGTTTTGGCTAGTTGAATTGTATCAGTTAATTCAGTTGGAGACCCAAATATATTGGTCATAAAATGTGACCTGGGCTCAGCACTCCTCTGCTCTGAAGCGAGTTTGTTGGTAGGCAAATCGAAGCCCTTATCTTGCTTTTTGTTCACACTGTACCTTAACGAGACCTGTGGTGAGTGATATTTATTTGGTTCTGTGTTGTTGCTAACTACAGCGCCTGTCTTTGTTTAGCTGAATTCCCAAGTGAAGGGTTCTAGGTATGAGGGGCAGAAGGGTTTTTATCATACCTGTTAGTTTTGGTGAAAGTAGGGCTGGTCTGTCTTGTTCCCCTCTCATTCCCTAACAATCTACTGGTTTTAGCTGTTGCATTTTGTTGTGTTTTTTCTTTTTTTTTCTTCTTCCTACTGTTACATATTATCGTGCTCTGTTGCTGGTGTTCCTGTGCTCTGCTGCTTGCTGTTGTTACTATCTGCAAAGTGAGCCTGATGGATTTGAAAAGACTTTCTTGCTGCTGCCATTAGTGTAGCAGAGAGACAAGGCAGAAGGTATCAGACCTTATTAGCAGATCTGAAACTTTTAAGACTGGTAATTCCTGATGTTAATTATAAGGCAAAATTTTTTGAGGTGCGAGTGTGTTTGCTACTAGTCGTGGCTACAAAGTAAAGGGGAAGAAAGGAGTTAGTAGGCAGAGGGCTGTTTGCATGCATTGCTCTGGTTCTGAGAAGTAATAAAGCAGAAAGGCAACTTGGGGGTTTGCAAACACGTGATTTCTGTGAGCCCATGGTAGGTTTGGGAATAGAGGAAGATTGAGCCACAACAGCAGAAGTGATGGAGGAGAGAGCACTGCTGTCTCTCTGTAGCAAGAGGCAGCAGCTGTGGAAGTGCTTCTCCTTTCTTAATAGTTAGGGGGAAAGCCACAGCTAGCTTGGAGAGGAGAATTTTAAAGTATGAAAGATGTAAAATCTCCCAGTGAATGTCAGAAAAGCAGCCAAGGCATCAATGAATTATTTTGTCCTCTGGAATTAGCTTTGCTAGGGCTGGTTTTGATGTTGAATTGTAATGCAAGACTAGTAACTACCTCTGTGGTCCATCTTTGAGTAATACCTGGGTCTTTTGGTGTTTTACGTGGTGGCTTCTTGCAGCTTTTATAAGGTGTCAATTCATCCTATGGAGTGCATGTAAAAAAACTTGTTTTGTGATTAGCAGAACTTCCTGTTGTGCTCATATGTGTTGCACCGTGCAGAGCCTGTGTACTCTGAATTGAACTTCTGGTACCTGAAGCATGGCCAGAGCAGAACCTGGAAACAGCTTGGTGGCATCACTGCTGCTGCCCATCAGGGGTTAACGTCGGTGCTTGAGTTTGTTTTGTATTTTAAAATGAAATCTGTGTGAGAGGTTCTTGCACTGATAGCCTGAACAAGGAAGTCCTTGAGATAGGGGGGGAAAAAAAACAGATCACAGCTAATGGCAGGCTTAATGAGAGGCTCAGCTGATCTTTGCCAGTGTGATCCCAAGGACTAAACTGTGATGGGAAAAGGCTTACTAATCTTTTGTTCTGTGTAGACTGATAGAAAGTTATGTCTAGAAGGGGTACAAAGAGATTGGGTTGTCAGTCTTCCTGTCCCTAAACAAAATCTGGTAAACCCAGGCAATTCCTGAGGGGTATTTGTCTAGCATTTTTTTAGTGATTTCCTGTGATAGAGACTCCAAACACCAGACTCTTTTGGTAAGTCTAGGGCTAGTTCTGTTGCTTGTTCTGCAGTTGTAACTTACTATTCCTGTCTAAATACAGTGTTGTGCATGTGACCCTCTTATGCTACAGTTTTAAGGCACAGATTGATGGTTTCCCAAGACCGTTTGGGTGATAGAACCTGCCAGTTTTTCAGCAGCAGTAAGTGTGGTGGGTGCCTGGCTGTGCCAGTTCCTGCCTGGCTTTCCATTCTGGAAGGGTTTATGTGAGCCTGCAAGGATCTTGAATGGTACATCTTTGCATTGTACTTCCAGCAGTGGTTTTGTAGAGAACCTATTGAGGAGAAATAACAGATCATTTGGTGAGGTCATTGGTTAGCTGTAACAGAACTCTAGCAGCTGGGTTGCTTGAAAACCTGAGTTCAGGATTAACCTTTAATCCACATTTCCCAAACTGTGAAATCCTCTGGCATCTTGTGGTTTCCTGTGAAACTTTCAATTTTGTCATTGTATTAAAGGGTCAGCTTGCTAATTCAAGGTTTGATGAACAGCATTTTAATGGTATTTGCTATATGAAACTCCTAAGGAAGTTGTTATTAGTGTCTGCTTACCATTTTGATTATTTAGAAATACAATTTTAAGTTTAATGGAAATTGATAGTTGCCTCATTAACTATAGCTAAACATAATAACATTCAACTTCTTAGTTAACTGAAATTAAAATTGGTTGATCTAGCCATTATATTTAGTTTTTATTCTGTTTACAGATTAGTGCTTGACAATTGTCAGCCAGCTCAGTGAGTAGAAATGTAGAATTAGTTTTTGTGGCTGCTCTTGGGACATTCCTTGCTCTTTTTGTCCTTCAATTTACTGATTTTTTCTTTGTCATATTTTTGTGTAACTTTTTTTTTCCTGTCTTCTCTTTCATATCCCTCCTCTGCTGTGCTTCCTCATACATCTCCCACTATGAGACTGGTTACTTGGGGTACCCAGTGAAATTATTTGGGAACCAAAGCTAGTAAAAAAGAAGAGATTAAGTGCCATTTCTGATAGAATGATGCTGAGTGTTCTGGGCTGACTGCAACTGTGTTTTCTTGAGGGAGTTTCAGGTGTCACTTTGGAATGCTGAAGCCTCCATCAGTTTGTGTTTTGACACACAAATCTGCATTGCAGAGTGGGCAATACCACTCAGCAGCTGGGGTTTGAAGTGGGTAAGCACAGTCCTCAGACCTGTATGGAGGGAGGTCAGCTCTAGCCTGGACTGTGGCTCTTCCAGCCCAGCTCTGCCCTCAGATCTCTGTGGGGAGATGGGGGGGGTGATACACGGGTAGGTGTCAAGCATCGCCTTTGCATGTGTGAGAATTCTGCATAAAACTGAGTTAGTGTTGTCTTTCGGTATCTGTATGTTCGTCTCTGCTAATACTTCTTTAGCAATTTAAATAAAAAGACTTCTTATGACTTACAAGTAACTGTTGTATTATACACTTTAAAAGACAACACATAATCCTGCTTCTGACACCTGCTTGTTTTGAGTTTGTCCCCCAGCTGCATTTTACTCTGTGTATGCTAAACCTCTAAAATGTTACGACTTTTTATAATCTAGGGATGGTCAAAACTGCATTTGTGTTTTATCTCTGAATTTGTGAAGTTATTTCTTATGCTTAAATTACTCTTTATTGATTTAAACATGTAAATGTACTCCTATTAATGAGATCTTGAAAAAAATCTTTATGAAAAATTTGGGATATTGCAGGAGTGAGATCCAACTGCGAAGACTCAGAAGCATCATCCCCCCTCAGTTCTGGTAGTAAGCAGAGTAGAGAGCAATGGTTCAAGGACACTATAGTATATGAGTGCTCATCTGTGTCTTTCTGAGCAATAATGGAATCGAATGTAATTTTTCTATTGGTGCGACAGCCAAAAAATGTCAAAGGTTGAGTTTTAAGGTATAGTACCTGACAAACGTGCATAATAGAAGCTGGTTGAAGAGCTGAAGAGTGCTGGCAGTACTTGAACTGTTAGAAGGTATGGGGAATGAGATGACTACTCTTAGAGGGTTAGGTGCCTTTTTGTAAATGTGTTGGACTTTTATTTGCTGACTTCTGATAGAACTGTTAAACTTAGAGGTTTGATATAAGAGATTTCTGTTCAGGTATTTGTTTTACTGTGGAAGAAGAAAGAGTTATCTCGTACAATGTGGACAAACGCAGCAGTGACTACATTGGCTGCATTCCTGCCATGTTTGGCTTCAGTTGAGCAGGGGAATGCTATTCAAAGCATGAGCCATTTGCTCCCCTGCATGACAGCCACTGCACCAGCTACTGTGCAAACGGTAAAACGGGTTTTCTGTATTCGGGGTCAGAATATTTTTGTGAATCGTTTTTTGCTTTAAAGTGTGGTGCTTGCTCATCAAGTCTTGTACTTTGAAGAAAAAAATGAAACAGGAACAAAAGCTTTTTTTAGTGTGACCTGCGTTTGAATAGTGCTCATGTGCAGGTTTTCTGTCTCCTTGAATTGTTAGATTCTTGTTTAAGCCGTGGTCTTGTTTAAGATCATGACCTTAGGGCCCTGTGGAGAGCTGCTTCTGTGTTCATTTGGTTTTGAAATTAAGAAATGGCATTAGTATTTGGATAGTAGAGTTGTTAAAAATAACTGATATCATAGGTAGGATTCTGCCACCTGTTTGACATTAAAGACTATTGCAGTTCCTCATGTTTTAATTGAGCAAGATATTCTAAATACATATTTGCCCTTAAATTGTATATTTTCATTAGATTTGCTTGGATTGCTCATGTGCTGAAAGTTTAAGGATGTGCTTAAATACTATTGAATCCTGTACTGGGGCAGCGGGGGGGAATCTTTTTGTTTTCCTGCGAAGTAGGAACATGTGTTGTCTTGTGGAAAGTAAATGGGCTTGCTAACTAATACTGCTGAAGTCTGGCAATTCCTACTTTCCATTTAATGGTGGCTACAAATTAGCCTTTATTGCTCTGACAGTTCTTGAATTGCTGTTATCGTGTTTCATCTGAATACTTTTCTTGTTGAAACCTGATCTAAAGAAACTACTAATAGAGTTCATGTAAATCTTTGGATTTAAATTTTCTTTCCTCTGCGTATACTCTGATCTCTATAGAGTATTTGTTGGTTTTAGATTTTTTTTTTTTACCCTTACAGTTTATTTAGTCAAAGGGAATGCAGCTTCTTTCCCTGATGATCCTTCTTAAGTGAAAACTGTTTTGCATAGGAACAAATAGGATGTGTACTTTTCTAATTCTGAGAATAGTTGGTTGGAAGAGAAGAACTATCTTACATGCTTAGGGTTTTTGGAGGGTAATCTTGGTAGGCAGCTACCAGGTACTAGTTTAAGATGTAGAAGTACTTTATAGATTACTTTTATTGGTATTTTCTTGTGATCACTTTTTAGAGGCTTTCCAACAAGTAGCTTGCGCAGAGACTGTCAGAAATAGAAAAAAAGAAACGTTCCTGGTATTCAAATAGTTTTGATTACCACACTGGTCCTTCTAGGGTTGCTGGCACTGCTGTGTAGTTCTGAATATCCCAGAAGTGACTCTGAAATGTACTGGAGATTGTATTGGGGAAGGACCGCTGGAGATGCCTCCTGGGAGGAAAGAGGTGCTTAAGGTAATGCTGAAAACTTTTGAAGGCAGATCTGAGAACCAGATGATATTTCCTTGTTCAGAATGACCCCAGCTTTGTGAGGAGCTGCAAATGAACAAGAAGAGTATGTGTACATTGATATGATGCTTTAGAGTACTTAGATGCGATGGAGTATGAGGATCTTGTTGTAAAAGCTATGTTTAGAAGAAGGTGAAGGTTTGAAGTGAGGATTGAGGGTGGAATCTGAAAGTAGCTAAGCTGAGGTACTTGGGTAGTTTCAGTATTTGTGGTGTATGTGAGATACTCTGTTTGTCCTGACCTGGATATATGGATTGTACAGGAGAAAGCACTGTTTGTGATGGTCCTTGCGTCTGAACAGAGTTGATGACTTGCTGAGTATTTCACTACTGATGTCATTCTTAACAGACTTTTCCTCTGTTGCTGCATTCGTTGGAGAATTAGTATGTTGTGTGCGTGACTGTTTTTAAATTCTGTGTGAGGAATAGTGCTATTTTCTTGGCACCCATGAGCATGTTTCATAAGCAGTGTGGTTTAATAAAACCTGGCCTCCAGTGGGCTTGTCTCCTATGTCGCAGTACTTCCTCTGCTTTAGTACCCTTGCCTGACGCCACTGATATAATAAGGCTGTGTCTTTCCCATGTCCCCTCTGTCCGTTCACAATATGTCCTCTGACATGAGGAAACTGGGAGTCCTGCAGAACCTCATGCAAGGGTTCGGTTACCCCACTCTCCAACGTCCCCCCCGGTGCCAGCTGGGAAGCCACCACGGCGCGGTGACAGCGGGAGGCACAGATGTGCTGGTGGGCTGGCAACTGCTGAGCAGTGCAAACGTGGGGGTTTCCTGCCCTCTGAAGTTGAAGGCGATCATCGTTTCCTTCCTTTACACTGGTGCTAAGCTTTCCTGTACTTGCACTGCACACTGTGTTTTTCTTGTCTTGACTTTTTTCTCAAGCTTGCTTGAAATTGTTCAGTGAATTTGTGAGGTGTGATTGGCACTTTCACTGATCCACTTACTTGTTAGGCTTTCTTTAGCAAAGGTCAAAAATTTGGTGCTGTGCAGGTTTAGGTCACTTGTCACTCTTGTACTAAAACACTTGTCCCACCTAAGGCTGTACAAAACATCTGAAGTTGTTAGTATAGAGGAACTGATGGCTTTAATTTTGAACCATATTAAAGGGTTCTGGAGTACTCATTGCTTTGGTTTTGTTTGTACTGAGTGCTCTTTGTGCCAGTGCTGTATTTCACTTTCCCTTCTGCCTGTTTACTTACTATCATAACAGTTTCTTCAGGGAAAAAAAGCAAGCCTGTTGCTTAGTTGGTATCCTCACTGCTATGAAAATAAACTGCTTTTCAGTCTGGAATGCTGCACTTCCTAATTGACAGTATTCTTTCGTCTTAGTTCAAGTAGCAAGATTTGTTTTCTGTTTGATTTTAGCAGTACTGAGAAATTGGGAAATATATTTTTTCTGTTTCGTTCTTAGGAATAAGTGTCCACATTCATAAAGCACAAAGTCTGTATTTTCTGTCTTAGGAAATCATAGCCAGGGTTCCCATTCAAGAAGCTCTGATGTTGTTGCTTTGGCTGAATGCCGGCTCTCTTGTGCTGCTTTAGCTTTTTTTAGTTTTGATTTCTCGCTTTTTTTTTTTTTTTTTTTCTTGCTGGCATTGGGTCTGCCCTGCAGACAAAGAGCAGACAATGAATTGCAGTGAATGACACTTGTGAGCAAGGGGAAACTGGGTCAGTTCCAAGCTTGTGCAGGGTGTAGGTATAATATCGGTGTGAGGGGAAGGAGACTGCTATTGCTCCTTAACATGCTGTAAAATCTTTAGATGGATGTTAGGGTAATCTAGCATAATTTACTATGACAGTACACTGAGTAATACAGAATGTTCATTAGAGTTATTTATTAAGGATTTACAATTTTCAGCTGGAGTGCTGTCACAATTTTAATTACTTCATGAAACTGCATGCTGAAGTCATGCAGAAAATGCCAATGCCTCTAACATATTTACTTATTTTTGGAACTAATGTGTTCATACTAAATGGAATTATAACTTAAGAATCTCTAATTTTCATGAGCTGAAATGAAATTTGAGAATAGGTGTGGGTTGTATTTGACTATGTGCGTAGCATAGGGCCTTTGTGTGGTGGGTTTTTTTTTTGTTTTTTTTTTTTTCCTTTCCCCCCTAGGCTCTGTGCCTTGTGCTGTTGTGCTTTCATACCCTCCTGTACATACTCAGGCCATGATAAACGAAAGCTACATGACCTAAGGATTGTGCTTAGGCATGTTTCAATAGTACAGATGAATGGCTCAGCATTGTATCTTCTGTGGAACTGAACTGGAAAATGGAGTTCTTGTTCTTCTATAGCTTTTTAATTCATCAAGTTTAATTATTCTATAGGCTTTTGATTTGAAGAACAGTAAACAACCGATTTTACTGAGAAACTTTAGTAATAAACCTGATGTATGGAAATGAATAATTGATGGTGACTTCTGAGCTTCATCAGTTTTCTTCTCTGAAAATAAGGTGGTGGTAGGTTTTCTCTTACTGTGGCTTTGTTAGAGAATACTGTATGTATTCTATTTTAAAACATGTAATGGAAGTAAGATTCACCAAGTGACATAAAGAAACCTGCTGGGAGATGAATGGATAGTGAAAACTTATCTGAGATCTGGAGCTGAGGGGAAATACCATTTAGGTATGGCTTCACTTCTTGAGAGCAGAGCCTTTGGGTGGGATCAGTGATACCTCAAAGACAAGTTAAAAACAAGAAAACCTGTTCAAAGGCTGTATCAGAACATCCTCGAGCACAGTTCATAGCTTCTCTGTCGCTGAAAACAGTTCAGCAACTATGAACTGACTTCTGTCCACCACAAGCAGAGGCTGGGCAGGACTGCAGTGTTCTTTACAAGCTGGCAGATTTTCAGAAATTTTGTGTGAGATACATACGGTACCTGGTCTGGTGAACTTCACCTGTGCACTTGCAATAAGTCCAAGTTATGAAAACTACTTTTCAAGTGCAGAGGACTAGCTTAAGGACAGTTTTTTGTCACATATCTGGTGAGGATTAAAGTAAGAAAACTGTTGTGGAATTGTTGTATTTGTAATATTAGGAATATTTTAGAGTTTGTGTTACTTCAGTAAATACCAGTCTAGAGATATGTTGGTTGTGTTATGCTTCCTCTTGAGCATAAATATTAGATATGGAACTGTATGTGTTTTTGTTACGATGATGGGTGTGGTGTTGCTTTTGTTGGTTTATTTCTGATACTTGTTTGCAGGCATTTGTTGAGCACTGGCATTGTGCAAAATCTCCAGGAGTTAAGGATTTAGGGGGTTAGGCTTCTTGCTGGAGATGCCAGGGTCTGATCATGCTTGTACATCCATGTAACATGGGTCAGGTTATATAGAAACAATGATTTAAGAAAAAGCAATTTTCAATTTTAGTAAACTTATTCTTAAATGTGTTAAACTATGAAATGATAGTTCAACTTGTAGTTACAGGTCTTAACTTAAGTATGTAGGCTTAGTTTTATAAAATATAAGACAGACCTGTGGGACAAGTTAAAATCTGAATGAGAAGAGTTACTGGCCTAAGTACTTGTAGTTAGAGTTTTTCTAATGCTTAATCAGCTTTTGATAGCTGTAATTGCCTCTTGAAATCTGAACAGAATATTCTCTTACAGGTTGGTTCATCTGGTTTGGGACAATGAGAAAACAGGAAGTATTTTTGTCTTTTGTCTTCCTTCAGTCTGTAAATAAAAATGATGCCAGAGGATCTACCAGTTCCAACTTCGAGAAATGTGACCAAAATAAGCGAAGTACAGGAGGTGCACACAACTGCCATTGTTTGTTAAAAGCTTATGTACAAAACCAAGCCATGTATTTCAAGCTTATCTTTTCCAGTACATGCATTTCAGACTAATCGCTTATAATTGAAATAACATTAAATGCTGGGTTTGTACATTTAATCAAATTTCAATTTCCATACAAATGAAGCACACCAAACAAGAACAAGCAATTAGTGTAGCAAATGAAAAGTGGCATTTCTTTGAATTAAACACTGAAATAGATTCAAATCTATACTTGCTGTGTAAACGCTAAAATCTAACATGTATCTGTAGTGTTAGCTACCAAAAGAATATCTTAATGTATCAGACTTTATTGACTGGTGAATCTCTTTTTATTAAAGAGAAATAAAGTCATTGCAACTAGAAGAACCCAAACTTTCATAATCAACGATTGTAGTCACTGAGTTTAATTTCTGTATCAAAGCACTCTCCTGAATTTAGATTTATATCTTGGAGGTTTTAGTTTAGGCCTCTGGCTCCTCATCTATACCTCTTAAATTGTGAATTGCCAAGACATCAAGGTTTTTGTGCTGCTAGTGGTTTATATATCCGAGTTAAGAACAGGTGTATATATCAGTAAAGAGAATCTTCTGTCAGGGATACATTTCTGCTTTAGGAGAGATTTGGCTTTCTAGTGTTCCTTTTTCCACTGATTCCTGTAAACTTCAGCGTCTTTAAACTACAAAGCTGAAATTCAGATTTTGAAATATTTGATCACCTAATGCTTTACAGGAGATGTTTATTATATGTACCCGAGACAGAGCTTCTGGCATTTTGATTGGATGTAGCATTTCTTCGGGCTGAATTCCTTTTATATGTGTCTTGAACTGAAGGAGGATAAATAATCCTGTGAAGACAGTAGTATCAAAGCATTCTCATTTACCCACCAGCTTATCTTTGCAGGAGTGTTTTGATGAGTAAATAGTTCTTGTATACTAGGAGGGTGCTTTTCTGAGTTCCATAGACAGTTGGCTTCTGTCCCGTGGCAGAAATTTTTACAGCTTGTTGGCTTTTGCCCATTTCCACCCCTGCTGCTTGCTTCTCTTACCCCAGTGGTGGTGTGACCTGGTGACAGCTTTTTGTGGGTATGAGCTGTGACTAGTCAGTAATCAAGGCTTTCCTTGTGGTATGAAGGTGATGGTCCCAGCTCTGTTCACAGGGCAGCTTCTGGTGGCACAGGGCTGAAACTAGCTGTCCTGCCTCTGAGAAGATATATGTAATCCAAGCATATCAGAAAATGCCTTTTATTAATGAGCTAATTAAAAAAAAAATCCCAATGCATTAGTAGATGTTGTAGCTTCATTTGCAAACGACTGTTATAAGACCCCAATTCCACATTAATTGAGACTGGATCTGTACAACTGTGTTTCTGCTGAATCAGTTGGAGTGTGCAATCTTTCTGATTGCAGGGGGACAAACTGTAGCTGATCTCACCTAAAATTAATGTGGACAGACAATAGCTTAATTTGATCTGAAGCTTGCTGTTTCAAAGCCAACTGATCAAATTCGTTCAGAAAACTGAACTAGCAAGGTGAACTTGTATTGAATCAACACTATATTTGATGTGCCTATTACAGTCTTGACTTGATATTGGAAGCTCTAAATGAGATTTAGTGTTGAAAAGTAGACTCAGGTACTGGATATAGATCCTTCCTGCCTTTCTTTCAAATAAAAGTTGTTTTGAGTAACTAGTTATCCCTTATATTTTGCATAAAAAAGGGAAAGATGAATATGAAATTAATTCCAGTTTAAATGCAAGCAGAGGTGTCCTAGTCCAAATGTTCCGCTGAAAGACTGAAAATGAAGCAGAAAATACAGGTTGCAGGTAGTGTAATGCCCAGGGCAGCACCCTGGCCAAATGTGCATCTGCTGCAGGAAGGGTGCACTGTGGCTGCCCAGTGCTCAGGCTTCAGAAGGAAAACCTTCTCAGTTACATGGAAAGATTACATGAGATGATTAAACCTGAAAGGGCTTCCCATATTTTATAATGGCAAAAAGGTGTTTTGTTTTAGGAAACATGTGAAGCTGGCTGGAATTTAAAGCAGGGTTGATGTGTATTTTATTAATCTGTCATGAAGTCCTTCCGTGTTTCTTGTAAATGTCTATTTTGAGTACATAGCAAAAAATCTGGAAATGAGTATGCTGTAAATAAAATTTTAAAAACTAGTTGAGCCCTGTGTTGAAATACGTGATGAGTGCTGTGAAACACCTGACATTCAACACATAATTGGGAATATCTTTGGACCAAAAGCTTTCCGAGTATAAGCACCCACCTTGAAAACCTAGTTTATTCCAGTACAAAACCTAGATTTTTCTGTTATTAAAAATCCTGTTTTGTCACTGGCTAATTTAGAAAAATAATATTTGGCAGCTAAAGGAGATGAATGAAGACTTCTTATTTGTATGGCACTGTTAAAAATTTATTTATAATCTTGTCTGTTATTTCTGGTGTTTGAATAAGTTTCCAACTGTTTTGTAAGTTTTCTTTTAAATTTCAAATTACAGGTCCGAGACTAGCTTTCGCAAGACTTCTTTCAGGTGAGTGACTTGTGGGCAGGCTATATTATCTAATAATGTGTCCCACCAAATTGGTACTGGATTTTTTGGCCTTCACTTGACAGTAAGTTTTATCTTGTAGAGTTAGTACATGGTCTGAGCCTGATCTCAATTTTTCATCTCTATTTAAAGTTAAGGAGTTTCTTCCTCCCTCTGGCTAATTTGTATCTCTTAGTAAACTGATGCTAGTGAGAACAGGTGAGTTGTTACCAGAAAATACATTGGTATTAATTGCTGATATTTCTGAAAGACAAAGTGTGCTGGTGAACTGGTGGGTTGCTTGGGTTTTAGAGAAGAACCAGGGTGTTGTGAAAGCATGGAGGTTCAGTCAGGACAGCTGACTTCTGCTTGTAGCCTTTGGCAAGCGATATAATTTTTCTGTACTTCGTTGTAACTGCTGGCAGAAGGATGCGGTGGTTGGCAAGATTGTTGGGGGTTAACATTGTAGAAGTGTTTCAAGAAGATAAAATGAAGAGACTGTATAATGACGCCTTGCTGCTTGAAGTGTTTTCACATTCTCACACTGCTTGAACTTTGTGATGTTTTGTAAGTTCATATTATGTATAGTGCAAAAACTACAATGCTGCTGTTTCCAGTGTTGTACATGCCTCCCTTCTTCCCAGCAAATGCCAGATGAATTTAATTGCTCTAAAATGAGATTTCAGTGTACTAAATTTTGTGCTGTAGCATAGCAAAGACTGCTCTGATTCTTAAAAGGAAAAGAAGCCTTTTATGTTAGAATTTTATATGTGAATCATAATACTGCAGATGTAACTTGTCACGTCATTCGTGAATGCTGGAGGTGGGTTTACTTCCATTTTTTCACTGTAGGCAGTTGTTGATGTCTTTAGCTAGTGTTGTATCAGTGCCTCTGCTACAACATCTGCTTGCTTGTAGCTGAGCTTGTGCCATTACACATTTTCTAACAATTTTGAAAATACGAAATGTTTCTGCTTTAACAGCTGGTAGGGAATGTGTGCTTTTAGTGCTTCTAGGAGGTGATAGTTTAGGATACTTTCTTCCTCTTCCTTCCTTGCTGTGAGTTACAATCGATAGCTATGAACAGTGCGGGATATCTGGTTTGGGGTATAGAAGTGGGACTGATATTTTTGAAACTTTGCTATTCTTTTGAAGAACTGGAAATCTTGTATGTGTGAAGTGATAGTTTTTATTTAGCATGCTCCTGGAAAGTACAAAGTCTGAGTGTGTGTTAAGTACTTACATTTCAGGAAAGATGGATGGTTACTTTGTGTTGTACTGTTATTTGCTAGTGCTTGTATATCTTCATGAATCCTGTTCTGCTGCTGGCAGCATGACTTGCCTTTTCTACGGTAGACAGGCTTGAAATGTTTTCATTTTTCTGCTGTTTTGACTTAAAAATAGACTGCTGAAATGAAACGCCTGCTTGGATTGTGGAGACTAGCACCTATCCGGTGCATCATCGCCTCTCCCAAATTTCTCTGTTCCTTGACTGAGTATCTGACAGGTTCATTATAGTCTTCCATCTATTTTACGTATGTATTTTACCTCTGAAGGCTCCTGCCTTGGCTAGCTGATGTGTTCTGCTGTGGGAGTCTTGAGCCTGGCACACAGGTCTGTATGGGGCATACGGGGCCAAGGGGATGGTGTTGGCAGGTGGGCCTGGCTCTCAGCCGGGTGTTGTGCTGCTGCCTGCCTGCTGCTGTGTCTTGTCCAGATGACAGCCCATCGGTATTTGTATGGTGGGGCCTTAGTGGAAATCTGTACTCCACCAATGGCAAGGTGTTTCTGAAAGAGCTGATCTTAAGCATCAATCCTCATGGAGACCATTGTGTATGGCCAAACCCACCCTGAGCACAAGTGAGAGAGGCAGTTTGGTTTTCTCAGATGATTGCATCTTGTTTGTCTTTATGCTAAAGCACACAATAGGCAGCACATAGAACCAAAACACTTCAGATTAAACTCCTCCAGAAACTGCACAATGATTTAGGTAGTTCAATAATGTGTGTGGGATACAGGCTCTGGGTTAGGATGGCTCAGGAGGTGTTATTGGCAGTGTTTGCGGAATAAGGAGATTTTAATTTTGCAGTATTTCTTTTAGTTTCACTTTTTTGCCCTCTGCAATAGAATTGCATAGCAGTTCATGTTCCTTGGTCTAAAATAATTAGTGCATCTGATATAGCATGATTTCCACTGGGAACAATTGTTCAACTGGTTTGAGTGGTGTTTTAATAGAAATGTTTTGTACTCTTCCATGTATCCACATTCTTCTGAGAGGAGTGTCTGTAATACAGGAAGTAATGACATTACAGCATGTAACTGGCATTTTTAAAATGCCCATAATATTGGGATGGACTCATCCTTTTATCTGAACCAGTCATGTGTAATTGTACATAAAACATTAATAGCATGTATGAAATTGTAGAGAGACAAAAGTATTCTTTAACTGTTTTTCCCATGTGCATGTTGGCTTGCAGTGCTTTCCTGGGGGATGCTGCCTCCAAAACCAGAGGGTTGCAGAATAGCTTTCTTCACAGAGTGTATGACTTCCATTAAAATCAAATAGTAAAAATATTAAGAATTTATTTAAAGTATTGAATTTTGAATTGGATTTTGTCATAACTGCAGGGGGATGCAATGAAACAGGAGCTGAGCGGAGGATAGTCTTTCATGGGTTAAAATATCTACTGCAATCTCCAGTGTAAATTCAGTATTTGAAACTGATGATAGAACTTTCTAAGAAACCTTCCATGCATGCTGACATTGCACAAAAGTGGTGAAAGAAGCTGAAAGCTTTACTGAAGAGTTGATGCTTTTCTGGGAACTTGAAATTTGAGTAGTTTTGATTTTTAGCTCAAGGTTTTGTGTTTGTTTTGTTGTTGTTGTTTGTTTTTTTCCTAATAAAGATAGGTTCTTAATATTCTCTCTTGATACGTTGGGCAAGTGAAGCTTAACCTTTTATCCCTCTAATCCTTTCCCTCTTTGGGATGGATAAATTATTTCAGTTTTTATTGGAGGAGGGAATAATTTTTTTATTTTACATTTCCCCTGGGCTCATTCACTGTTATCTGTTTGGACTGAGAAGCTCTAAATGGGTGAGAAGACTCTTGCCTTGCTGTAAGGTCTGTTGATGTTGATAGTCTGGCAGGTCTGTGTGAGTTCTTAAGACATTTTGTGACCTGAATGTTTGCTCTGAGTAGGTGGTTGCTAAGAGGATGTGCCCGCTTTTATTCTTCTAGAAGAGCAGGTCTGTGCTTTGAAGAGAAGCCAGTACTAGAACTGGATTTCAGCCTAACATCGTATTAGAAGCCTGTTATCAATATTCTATACCAATTACTAGGCGTATGGGTACAGCTTTTATTTGAGAGTCCATGGTGACTGGTTTTATTATGCCTAGTCCTGTTGTCTTGAACACTTAAATATGACCTCTGTCTTGATTTAGTTTAGATGTGTGTTTCAAGAAGGCAACATCTGTAATTACAGGTCTTTTTCTTAGGTTGTAAACTGTGGATGAGATAATGCATGCCTGTATTTTAAATTTTCTTTTAGATATTTCTCCCTGCAAAGTTACATACTTAAATCTTTCAAATCAGGGATGACTGTGTGTTACTGTAAAATACTTTTTTTTAAAGAAAATGCACTTACTCTTTAGATGTAGCCTACCTGGGATTATTGTACTTGTTAGAGAGGAAAACATATGAAACTGTTCAGGAATATTGGTTGGAAAATTGCCAACCACTGTCCAGAAGAAAGATGGTGATGATCTGGTGTGAAAGTGACCCTATGGATGCTAATGGCAACTTGCAGACCTGCCATCTGTAAACAAGCTTAGAATTCTTCACTTGTATAGACAGATTTTTTTAAATTTTTTTTTTTTCCTCCTGCAGAATGTTTTGGGGGATACAAAATGAAGTTGAATTATTGGGTTCTGGCATTTGATAGATGGAATTGATATAGAAAAGCTTTGAAAAAATTTGTACTTTTTATAATGCTAATTAGGTCTGACAGTATAATGATAGCAAGTAGGCAGTACTCTTGCAGAAGCAGGAACTACATGTTTGCAGATATTGACAGTTTCTTGTAAAGGATGTGTTTGTATGGAGAAATTCTACGAGAGCTTAATCTAGAAAGTGAAAACAGGTTCATGGATATAGAAATTGTTTTACAAATAGTTCTATGGAATGGCTCTAAATCAGGCTGGACATTTGTGCAAGTCTAGCAGGTCCTGGCATACAGAGAGACTGGAATAGAAACAATTCTGAATTTATTGCATAATCTAGCACCTCACTACAATAGCATAATTTTTGTTGAACTTTGGTTCTGAGAAAAGTGAATAGGTAGTCCTTAGTGACCCAAAATAAGAAAATGGGTAACACTGTGGTGATAGCTGCTGACATTGTATCTTTATCAGGAAGTTTTTACTACAGATATCTGAGAGAATTATTTCCTAAGAAATAGTAATACTTCAAGTATAAACAACACTTCAAACAAAGCACAACTTTCTTCTTATTTCCTAGAGCTCCGCTGCACCCCAGGGCAGTTTGCGTGTCGGAGTGGTACCATCCAGTGCATCCCTTCAAATTGGCAGTGCGATGGATGGCCCACCTGTGAAGATGAGAGTGATGAAGTTGACTGTCCAGGTAAATAAAGCTGAGAAGACTGCTCATCCCAGAGTCAGCTTGTTTTGCAGCAGTACTAACGCTACAAACAGTTTTTTGCTTGTCTGAATTACCCTTCCTTTCCTACAGTCTCAATATGTATCCTGGAGATGAGGAGAGTTTGTAGTCTGAGACTTCCATGACAAAGAAAAATCATGTTGCAATTAAACCAAAATGACACATAGGCCTGTGGCTAAATTAGGAATTACTGTTTTGGTTGTATATCACTGTGCTGGATGACATTGTTGGACTTGGATAGAGAGCTTGTTTTATTGCTTCCTGTACTGATTATGCTTCTTGGGCTTAAGTGGAGAACTTTGTTCTGCCAAATAAGCTGGTATATTTACTCTTCATAAACTCTTTTGATCATATGCTTTCTGGAGCCTATCACCAGCAGTGGTTCTCTGCTAAAGCTGCTGGATACTGAGCTGTCTTTAAAAGGCAAGCAAGCAAAAATTTTTGCTTGTGAATATATAATCACAGTTTTGAAACACTTTCATTTGTTCTTGACAGACAGACCGGTGCAACTCTTTTTCTGTGTCTTAAAAGTGAAGGGACCTATAATTTTTTTTTCTGAGAACAATGAAGCAGGAATCTGAAAGCATGAATTTAACTGTGGCATAATTCAAAACTTCTATCTCTACAGTGTGACTAAATTACATTCAAAAACTGTTTTAAGAAGTTCTGTGCCATCAGTCTCTTAATTTGCTTGGGAAAGAATCACACGAACTTCGGTGTTCTCATCAGTGTTCAGTCTCATCATTCTGAGTTTCGAGGTATTTTAGAGTTGCTATGAAATAGTAACATTGGTATTTTACAGCAATGAGCTCTTCTAAATATTTATATTTTCTAATGGAATTAGAGAAGTAAATCTAACACTCAAACTTTGAAACTGTGCTATAGTTAGCTATCTCTCCAGTGTGTGCTATGCACAAATAATTAAAAGAATGTGTTCAGTGCTCTTTTTAGAAAGCTTTTGGTTAGTTTGTGTGAGTGTATATATTTGCAGCACAGAGGAAAAAACTGTTGGTAATTTCTTCTGACATTGAAAATTAAGCTGTGCCATTGATATTCTGTTTAAAGGTATATTTTACAATGTGGATGTCCTAAAGAAAAGTGTTTTTATCGTTGTGCTGTTATTCTTCCTCCTTTTTAGCTAATTTTGGCCACATGTGAAAAATTAGGGACCTAATAAATTTCTGGAGGTTAATGTAAGTCAGTGGCTAGGGGAAAACAGTCATGTTAATGTTTGGATTTATTCAAAAAGCACTGAAGGCTTCACTTCTGGGAGTATTGGAATGACCACATTGGTAGAAAACAGTATTTTTTAACTTCTGTTGTTGCCTAGTATATTAGTTGGCAATTTAAGTTGTTGCATGAAGGACGCAACAGGGTGATGTTGACTCAAGGACTGGAGTTAAAAAGAATACTTGGTATATGGCTAGGAAAAGGTTTTTAAGAAGTAACATTTCTCAGTAGGTAGGCTCTGCTTTTGTGTTTGGCGTGTAGGTCTCGCTGGACTGTGGCCTGACATGGTGAGAAGAACTTTAAGTTAAGAAAATAAAGGAGACGCGTGGGAGAGACTTGATTCATCGCCATGTCTGTATGTAGTAAGAGAATAACATTCATAAAGAACACTAGAGGCGAAAATGATGGACAGTGTAGAGAAGGAAAGTATTCCAGTTGATGAGAAGAGTAATTGGATAAGTAATTGGTGAAAAGGCTGTGCTCAGTAAAACAGCCAGAAAGCTGGGTGTGGTGTTTATGAAAGAACTGAGATATTTGCACAGTAATGCAAGGACTGTAGCCAGCAAACCAGAGGAACAAGAACTACTGGTGTAGGATGTAAAAACTCTTATACCTATACAAAAAATTGTTGGGATAGTGTTGTGACCTGGAAGGGGTGTGGAAGGGCATGTGTTATTCAGAACTGTCAAGAATAAGGATAGGTTGGTGTGCATGTGAATGGTGTGTTGGAGTATAAAAAGGAACAGCACAAATGAAGGGAAATCTGAGGCCAGCATAAGTTTTGGAGAACACAGTGTTCTTACGTTGGGGAAAGCAATAAATATGTGACCAGTTACAAGAGAGACTGAGTCCTGGGACTTGATTGGGGAGTTAATGCTACTAATAATAGTAGCACATAGTCATACTTGGGAGTGATAACTTTCGTCTTTAGCCACTGAATTAACAAGAAATGATGCAGCTTTATATTTAGAAAATACCTTTGGATTTACATGAGCAATCATGAGATGATTCAGCTAAACTTAAATACTTTTTAATTAAGGTTCTTAATTTCAATAAAGGCAGACTAAACACTAAAAGAGCTAGTTAGTGAAGCCACTTGGACTTGTGAAACTTGGAGAATTAAAATATCTTTAAAAGGTATGAAATCTCTGAGGCATGAAAAACTTGCAAGAAGTGGCTCTGAATCTGGTTGGGAAGCTTGTTACTTTTCAGCCTTTGAGCTACTAATGGCACACTAACATAAGCAACTCAAAAGATCAATGGCAGTGAATTAAGGTTTTGTGATGTTGATGGTGTGTTTCAATGACTACTTAGTCATGTTGGTATTTTCAAAGGTTTAATACAAAGCCATTGTAAGTTATTTGGCACTGTTGGTTTAGTTCACCTTTTTTAGGCCTGACTTAATTCATGTTAGTAACAAAGCTCCTATTAAAATACAAGGATTATTAATTAATAAGTTAGTTGGGTAATCATGTGTTGTCTGAAGTACAAGAAACACCCCAAACACTAAGACTTTTGTTAGAATAATTTCTTCTGGCATTTTCTTCAGAACATAATTATGTCAGACATTGATTTGTTGACAACAAGTGTTTGAAATGCCTATTTTTGCTAGACCATATATTTCTCTGAAGATAGTCATCATAGCTTACTGTCCCTTCTCAGAATGACCATTTTCCTTTATAATGTGGAAATCCTTTCAATCCCAAACTTGTGATGTATAAAGTGCTATTCCCCCTGCACTTCCCATTAGGCATGGAGATGTTAGTGGAATCTGCAGCAGTGGTTACCCTCAATTCATCTCTCTGGTAGACTAAAATTGTTGGCTACTTGCTGTTGTGACCATACAGAAAATTGCTGGGAGAGTTTATGCAGCATGTACCTGCAACTCTCTTCTACTTAAGCAGTGAAGACTTATGACATTTGTGTACTGTTCCATATCAGCAGTAACTGATCCTAAAAATAGTTTTTCCCAAAGTGATGTATTCTGTGAAATGGTAGAAACAGGCATTAAGATCTTAAACAGGGACTTTTACAAATGGGAATGTATTATTTCTACTCACTTCCTCTTTTATTTCTTCATACAAGTAATCAAAATAGTAACATAACACTTCCACCTTTATAAAAGTTCTGTATTTAAATCCATAAGAAGGAAGTGCTCTGCAGTTTGCCTTTCAGTGCTCGTTGGATTTCCAGTTTTGCTTGTACCAGGATATAAGATCCGCTTCTCCAAAGTGTCTACATTCTTTTCAGGCCTTCCAGTAGAAAGTTCTTTCCAGCAGTACGAGTGGGTTAGGATTTCTGGCTCTTTACCTGTGTTTTATTCCTATGCTGTAGGATCAGTGCTTGTGTTACATATGAACAGAGAACCAATGTCTTAAATTCCAGTGCCTTTCAGAAATCCTATACATACCAGTTTTTCAGCTTGCAGTTATATTGGTGATCATTATGTTTAATTTATTTATTTTTTTAAAAACTTGAACTCTTCCCAGTAATAAGTGATCAGATTGTGCCATCAGCTGTCCTTGGGCTGCTTCTAGCATCTGGATTTAAAAACCTTCAGCTCACCCTGTAGTGCACACCGTTGTCTAATGCCACATTCTTCCTTTTATAAGGTCTTTCTCAGTACTATTTTCTAGACCTGCTTGGTCAGAAACAAGAACAGTGGAAAGTTTCAGCAAGCTGAATTATTAGGGTTTTTTTTTCCTCCCCCTGAGCCTGAGGCCACAATCGGCTGGTTGTCTAGGGCAGCACTTGCAAGCAGTGGCTAGCACTAATATGAGCTGCTCTGCAGTTCTGTAGCAAACAGTCTGACTTTACATGTTTTTATGTTGAGATTGAAAGCCGAACTGCGTACAGAAACAATCTTGCTAGGAAGCTAACTGTAAATGCTGATCTTGCGCAAAGTCACCTTGTATACTGTTCTTAAGGACTTCCCCAGATACTGTATCAGGAAGAAACGTGCAGACTTGGAGGTCACTTGCCCCAGTGCATAGGCACTGTATCATCTGTGAGTCTGAAAGTCTCCTTTGTGGAGCCAGCTGAAGGTATGGTCAGTAACTGATAAAGCAGCAGCTGCAACACACTTTTTGCAGCGATCATAAACAGCTCTGTCTTTCATTTCACCAGGGACACTGTGTTTGGTTGAAGTGACTGTTAATATTCATGTACCTTTTAGTACATCTCATTTTTTAAAGCTAGATAATAATGATAAAAACCTCTGATCATTTCAACACCTCTTCTGAGCCCTTGTTGAACTCCTGTATGATGCATCCTTTTTACTCTACTTTATGGTGTTCAAACTATAAGCTCTTTACTGTCAGTCTATTACTTTGAATAGTGCTCAGCACAGCGGGATGCTGTTCTTGGTTGGCATCTATTTCCTAGCATAATCCAATTGATAATGCAAAGCGTGGAGCTGCTTGATCTGAGAAGAATCACTCATCTCTGGGGACTTCTGAACTGTATTTCCAAATCTTTAGGCACAAAATTGGATTTAATCCTGAAGTTCTCTCACCTCTCAAATTACCAAGTGGAATTAAAACCTTTCCAAGCTTTTAGTAGGTACTGTGCTGGACAGAAAATTCGAAGCTTAGGGAACAAGGCAGCTTTTTATGTAAGTTTTGAGAATCTGTTTTTAAGCAGGAGCAACTCAAATCTTGGAACAAATAAGGTATGAAAAGAGCTGGTTGCTTCACAAACAGTTTAACTTTGACATAATTTGACAGAGTACATCCATCCTTGTGAAAGATTTGGCTTGAGTGACTTATCTGTGACACAGTAACTTTGGAAACTAGTTCAACTCCCCAAAATCTGTTATTCACCCCTTTATGAATCCTGACCCCACAAGGGCCTCTTTAAATTACAGTCAGTGTCTTCTCTCTGCCTTCTCTCTTTTCAGTGCAAAGCAGACTTCGGCATGTGTGGCAGATTGCAGTATCTCTTCTAGCTCCTCCAAACAGTTTTCCATTTGGCGTCATCTTTGTTCCTCCATGCAGTGCTGCTCGGCACGTGTACATTATAGCCTGTTCCCATCTCAGCTGGTGCCAGCTCTCACTTTTGTGTGGTCTCAGCTCCTCGGCTCACGTTCCATATTGCACTACTTGGCTGCTTGCTTCATTTTACTTAGTCTGAATGATGGAGGCCTGAGGGGGACAAAAAAGGAGCTTTCTACTCTGCTTGTGTGCTTGGCTTACCCTCCCTAATGAGACACCATGTGCAAAGAATGTGTTGATGAGATCCTGTGGATAACTGCTGCAGAGTAATCTCCATGGATGTACATGGAAGAGTATGGACAATATAACAAATTCCTTCCAGCTTGGGCAAGCTCATGTTTCTTTCAGACTCAAACTTGACTGCGTTTGCCCCCTCCGTTTTTTTTCCCATGTCCTCAACAGGAACAGCAAAACTTGAATGCATTGCACAAAACTTTTTCTGTGAGTTAGCAGGGCTGTGTTTGCAGACTGGATCGACGGTGCTTGTTCAACTCGAAGATAGAAGTGTAAGCAAAACTTCTTCCCCTTCCAATCTCTTAATTTTTTGTTCTGAACAATTGTTGACCCATTTTGATTCAAATCTGGAAAAGTTTACCAATATGAAATGTAGTAGGAGCCATCCAGCAAACTTCCATTCTGAATTGGTAGCTTGTAGTTTTAAGCAACTGAAAATAGTCACAGAATCAGCAGTGTTGGACAACTTTCTTGATGTATAGCACTATACTTAGACTGTAATCATGTTAGCGTGAATTAGATAGCAACTGTAAATTGGAAGGAGCTGGGTGAATACTAATCATGACTTGATCTATTTGGAAACAGATTGGAGGATGCTTGTGTCCATCATGCTATAGGGGAGAAAAAAATTGTGCCTCCTTAATTTTTCCTTGAACCCTTTTTTCCCTTTTCCCCACCAACTAACACGCAAATACATTTATGGTATAATTGTACAAAGTCAAAAGAACAGAACTATCTGTCTCAGCTAGTAAAAATACTACTGTTACTGTTTGTGGTTGTAGTATTTAGAAGAATAAAGGTTTTGGAAAAGAGCTGATCTTTCAAGACTTGGTAGCTTTCAGAATATTAAGTATGCCCATAAGCAATAAAAATGATGTTTTTTCTTTCTGAAACACATGGTTAAGTTGTGATCTTCTGGCTTAGGTTGTTATATTAAAGTTCAGTCTATGGCACTATTGATTTGTTTTTAAAGATAAAAATATTTTAATGAAGGAAACAGGAACAGTAAAGTACATGAAAATTCTTTTGCAGAATATTGAAAATGTACAATAGAAAACCAGTCCAATTACCTCTTTGCCACCAGAATCTACACAGCTTTTCATGGCAGTCAAGTGACTTAGAGGCTTGTTGTCATCTCTTTCTTTACTGCTCTGGAAAAACTTGTCCTTGTTGCTTTTCTGAGACTGAAAATTTAGGTCAAACAGAAGCAATTTAATACTTGAAGAGCAACAGTTTATTAAGCAGCTGACAGCGTTGAGCTTGAAGGAGAAGTGACTTGTGGTGGCTGCTTTCTGCCTCTTCAGTCCTGCCTGGTTTCAGTGGCGAGACTGCTGACATGGGCAGATGCTGAGGAAGGAATGAGTGTCCTGCTTCCTGGGTGAGGACTGATTGAACTCACTTTGTGTGGGGTCTGTGTAGCTATTTTTCAAGGCATCTGGCATAAATTCTGTCAATTTAAGATGTTAGCCCAAGTAACCCTTTCTTAACCTCACATCTTAAAACCTGTGAACTTCTGTTTTATTTTGGGGGGAGGTAAATTGTTAAGTCCTTGTGGGTGTTCTGTTTAGTCGTGGAGGGTCAGCCATATGGTGTTGCATCTGCTCTTACTTCTGAAAGGGAACTAATTCTTCATGCATTTGGTTCTTACTGGTTCTCTGGGTTTAGCTGTTACCATTTAATGCCATAGGAAAATAGAGCTTCCTATGCTGAACTCAGTTCATCTTTGTTAAGACATTCTATATTAGTTAGTGCTATCTTTAAAGCCTTACTATAATTAAAGAGTTGCTTTTTTAGTGTCTCAGTATTGCTGTGAAAATCAGTGTAAATATTGCTACTGAACCATTAGCATTAAGAACAGTCAAATTCTAAAACTAAAAGTAGATCGGCCTTTAAATTAAAAAAAATCAGTGATCTTCACTGTCAAATTATTTTACCATTTTGTGTCCTTTGAAATGTATGCTAACTGCATTTCTTGGTGCAAACTTCTTGCCTGTGATAACTAGCATATTCTAACATTCAACAGTAGAATTACAACTTTATTTCTGTAAGGGCATTTGAGTATTATGCACAGCCTTTTCTTAATGGTTGATCTCTGTAGACATGCAGTTCCTGGGATAACATGATAATTAAATATCCCTTGCTTATCCCATTAACCCAGGGCAAACTCAGTGTGCTAGAGCCAGATGAATGCAAAGCTACTCTGCTGTTACTGGGCTCCAGATAGTGATTTTTTTTTTTTTGCTCATTGGTGCTAACACTTGTTCCACGGAGTGCATTGTTTGGTGGTGGGTCTTATAGAGGTCTTTCCCCCCGGGTAATAACACCAGTCTCCAGCTCTGGGTTTAAATTATCATGAAATTGCTGTGGACCTCGTGCTTTTTAAAGATAGCCTGAAAGGGAAAATTTTTATTGACCTAGTTTTGAATATATTCTGTACAAATGTAGTTAAGCCTGTATAAACTATGTAGCTCCTCTTTATTTAGGACGATGACTGGTTTATTTGCTTTAGCTAGGCTAAATAGAGCTAATCAGCTTTAAAGGAAAAGAAGCTGATTTTTTTTTTTTTATATAGAAATTAATGTCTGCATAGCTCTTTAGACTGTATTACCTTTAGTAACATCTGGTAGTATTAAATAACATGCTAGTAGATATTTCTAATGCTTGCATTCTTGAGTTCTTAATTTTCCTCTTTTTAAGGTTAATCCCTTGTTTCCAAATTAATCTTTCTTGGTGCTCATCTCCATCTTCCTCAAAGGTTTCTACCCACCACTGTGCCAGCCTTCCTACTTAGGATTTTGCTGGTTCTTATGGCTATGGCCAACCCTGCAGCATCTCCACCTGAAATGTGTGTCCCTTATTTACTCCTGGTAGGCACGTGGAGCCTCCTAGCCCCTTTTCTGGAATAATGTGTTATACTGTGTTCTTCTTAAGTTACTGAATCCAGTTGTCATGTATGCCTGTTAGAAGCCCTGACACTGAGATGAGAGTGTGTATGTTTTTTGTTTCAGAAATAATGAACTAACATTTTTCTTTAGAAGCTTGGGAGTGAACAAAAAACCTTGTTCTTGTGGCTGAAGATAGGTTTTATTTCCTGGTTTTAATTTTGTCCTAGATCTCAGAGAATGTGTTGGAAAAGTATTGGAGAAGTTGTCTTACATCCTTCAACACCAACTGAGAAACAAAGCAGCTGGAGAGTGGGTAGTTCTGAAACACGAACAGATAAAATGCACTGAGGATGATGCATTTGCTGCAGCAAATGAAATGACCAGTGTCCAGTCCTGTATACAACTGCAGGCGGTTGAGAATCTGCCAAAATATTTAGCTTACTCCGCAAGGCTTATGTAATGGCTTGTTGGTTCTGTTCAATTGCAGGATTTCAGTTATGTACCATCTAAAATTGCCAAGCTGCTATTAAAGGGATCTGCCATCTTTGTTTACCTGACACTGTTTTTTATCTCATATGTATTGAATTAAGACTGAGAGAAAGTTTAATAAAATGAAATCTGTCTTTACAACTTTACAACTTTGCAACTGACTATTCCTTCTGGTCCCCAGGCTTGACAGGGGACCAGCGAACTTACCATGGGAAGGAGAATGTGGACTCCAGGCACAATCGAGGGAGAGGAGGAGAGACAACCCGCTTTCACACTGTCAATGTGGCACAGCCTGTCCGATTTAGTAGTAAGTTGCAGACTGGGAAATCTGGGCCATCTTTCTGCTAATTAGTTTAGCGATTTAGGCTATTTCTTTTAAAGGGGAAATTAACAGATTTTTCTCTTGTGTAGCTTTTTGACCAGATTTTATTCATGTGCAGTGCTTTTTAAGGCTTTTGTACATTTCTTTTATGTATGTCCTGTTGTATTGCATAGATTATATAGCAGGACAATACATACAAAGAATTCTATTTCCCTAGTAATCCTGATTTTGTGAAACCAGAGTTGCAATTTTCTGTTATAACTAATTGCACTTACAGTAAAGTAAGTCCATGGTTTAAGTGAGGGTTTCAGCCTGCAGCAGGGGTGATAGTCTAGCCCTTGTCTCCTGATGTGAGCTTGCGTGTAGGATTGATCCCCTTGAAAGTGAAGGCAAACCAAAATTGTTTGGTCTTGACTGACATAATTTTGAAGATGATCTTAAAGACTTTGCACTATTATTAGTTAATTAAGTTAATCTCTGATGTGAGTGTTGTATCATTTTTAATAGGATAAATATTCTTTAGGGAGTGGGGAACTTCAGGAAATTCTTCCCTTGCTTCTCTGAAGACAGTCTGTCAAGGAAGCATGTAGCACTTGAGTGGGTTTTGTTACTCCCATCACGCAGTCAGGAATCTTCAAAAATATCATTTCAATGTCATCCTATCCTCTCACCTGCAGCATAGCTAGTGCCACTGTTAGCGTTCTAGTCCCAGCCTGATCTAAAGCATTATAAATGTCCTGCAAGTGTCCTTTCCACTGATCACAGCTTGTAGTGACTGCTGCCTCTGAAACTCTCAAGGTTGAAAACATCTAAGTCTTCCCTGCCTTCTCCCTGTTACCTTGGTTCCCTCTTTGCTTCAGGGACATCCAGTGATTTGGGAATGTGAGACAGCACTGATTAGCCTTGGAGGGAGGGATGGGACAGGTTAGAGGACATGGGGGAAAGACAGTATGGCAATAGTTGGGGAAAGGTTGCTGTGGACTGTGGTGATCTGAAAAAGAACAAGTGATTAGCGAAAGTAAAAATTAACCTCTTCATTGATTTTTATTTTATTTTGGACAAAAATTATTATTAAAATAGGTATTTTGATTTGTCATGGATTCCAGTGGCTAAATTATGTTAGTAAAATTTACAGAGGACAATAAAGCAATTTAGAATTTGATACTGCAATATCTAATATGCTCTGCAGTCTTATTGATACTGTATGCTGTCCCATCTTAGTGATGTGAACAGTAGATCTTAAAAATATAAATGGAGAATAAGGAAAGATATTTAATTAAAGGGCTTCAAGTCTGAGTTTGTATATCATTATTTGGTGATAAAGATCACTGTTTCTGAAGAGAGTGAAGAGGCTTGAGAACAAGAACTCTGTGAAAGCATGCAATGAACATAGACCTGTTTGCAAATTTAAAGTTCCTTTCTTAGTTGTTGTGCAAGTTAATACTGCAAATGCAGGTGCTAAAATCATATTTCATGTCTTTTTGAATTTCTTCTGCCTGTCTCTGATTCTCTATTAGTTACCCATCACCCACAAGAATGTCTGTCAAAAGCCCATGGACCTGTTTCACCCAGAAATGCCTCAAGGCTTTTGTTGTGTATTCCCTCAGTTGAGTTAATTGAGAGAAAGCAGAGACAGCAGTTCACACCATCACCTTCTTAAAAATCAATTTTGCAGAGATGTTTTTCCAAAGCAAACAACTGTCCCAGAACCCCCATTGTCTTTAGTGATTGACTATGAGAGCAGGATTATGTGAATACTACTGAGACTATTTGTAAAAGTAGGTTGAAAACTTCATAGCAAGTTGGATGTATTGCTAACCACCTAATAGCAAGGCAGGATCATTAAATTTGCCACCTCTGTTTTTTTCTTCCAGCTTCTTGCTGCTTGTTTTGGCTTGGATTGATCGAACTGATTGGATTTATAAAGATGTGCAGGGAAATATCTTCCACAGTAGATCATTAGTCTTAATTAAAGACTTAAAAGGCTGTCACAGTGCAACGAAACATTACTAGGAGTTGCATATTTTTAAATATTAAAAAAAAATTCCTCTATCAAAAGATGTAGTGAAGTAAGTCTTCTGTGATCTGCAATACATACATCTCCTGGTGAGGTGAAGTATACACAGTATGTTGTGTGTACATGTCCAAGCAATTATGCATTGCACTGATTAGGATGCATTATCTTGAAGATCCTAATTTGGGGGGAATGGTTTCCCTTCTATTCTTCATGTTTCCTAGGAAAGTGCCCAACAGGATGGCACCACTATGAGGGCACAGCCAGCTGTTACAGAGTGTATTTAAATGGGGAGAACTACTGGGACGCTGTGCAGACATGTCAGCGGGTGAATGGATCCCTTGCCACCTTCACTGCAGACCAAGAGCTAAGGTTTATCTTGGCACAGGAGTGGGACTTGGAAGAAAAAACATTTGTAAGGAAGGACCAGCGTAGGTGAGTAGGAGGGAAAGGACAAAGCTCTCGCATTACATGAGAATGATGCCTGTGTGGTACGAATGCTGGTAGTTCAGTTGGCTTAGAAAATCTAATGATAAAATTGGCTTCAGGTTAATAACCCAGTATGAGCATGCTGGTTGACTGTTTGGCAGTGGTCAATCTGTATTTTATGTTTCAATTAACATTAACAGATAGTCTACAACAGAGCCTATCTTCAGGCTGTCTCAGCAATGTACTAGTGTTCTTGGACTGCAACAGGGAAGATGGATCTTACAATGACTTAGTGCTACACCACCTTGTATAGAAATAATTCTTTAAGTTTTTCAACAGAATTTTTGTTTCCATCAAGTACCAGTAGCTCTAACAAAGACTACATGTTTGAGACAAATCCATTTTGAGTTGCAAGAACTATGTTCTGGTGTCTTTAGATATTTCATTCTGTTAGTTAACAACAAACATAATTACTTTTTTTTGCCGGTGTGTTTTTGTCTCATGGGCTGCCATGACAGATCACCAAGAATGGTTCAGTAATGGTATATCTGGAGTGTTAGATGGATTGATCCAGAACAGTCTGACATAAGTTGTATATGTTTATAAAATTTGACTTCTGGATGCTTTTGTGTGGTTTCTGGGTTTGAGATACTGAAGTGCTGCCATAACAACAGAATAAGGTGCTTATTATGAGCAGAAATAAAAGACATGGTGAGTTATTATTTGTAAACATAGTATACTAAAATACTATAGTGTTTTTAGTGAAAATATGATCAAATATTTTCCTCTATTTCTTGACTGTAGTCTCTCTCTACATTGCCGACATACAGGCTGAAATGTTAAAGAAATCATCAGAATGTTCTGAAAGTTAGCTTTTAAGTATAAGGACGTTGGAGGGTTCTGTGTAATTTATTTTAATTTGTTAGTGTGTTTTTGGTGTGTATCTTTGGAATCTAACTTAATGTTTTTTGTAGGTTCTGGGTTGGATATCAGTATGTGATCACCAATCGAAATCACTCTCTAGAAGGTCATTGGGAAGTAGCTTATAAAGGTAGGCCTCTCAAATTATTACTTAGTTAAATGGATCATAGAAACTGTCTTAAAGCATGAATATTATTTGCAAGAACAACTTAACTTCTTTCAGTGATAGTGTTGAAATAGTATAGGGAAACTGCTTTGCTTTACAGTATCAAAACAGCAGAGTTTAATACTTGATACACATGTCATTTTTTAGATGTAAGACATTTCATAGTTATTCACATTGATATCTTGTGGAAAGAATGTGTTTCTCAGTTTATTCGGACTTTCCCCTCGATTAAGCTGAGAAGGAAACTATTTTCTTGGATTTTGTGTTGAATGTCTAGATGAACTGCTGATTCCTGATTCTAGTATTTGCACAGACTAGTGTAGGATATTTGAGGTTTTAGCTTTTTAAAAATTGGTAGATTTTTATATATTTCAGAAATTTTGAATTTTGCAGAATTACCCAGATTTTTAAAATTTTAAAATAGTTCGTATAGTTTACTTAAACCAACACAAAATTTGCCTAATCACAGAAATAAATTGCTGTTTATATGAAAAACTGAACATTAATCTGATGGGCATCACTGGCTGAACTTTTTCAGTTGCAAAGCAAGCAGCTCCATATGCTGAAAATGCAAAGTTACGTTTCTATACCTTTTATTTTTAACTAAATCAGTTGGGGGATTAGTTAATCTTAAAGTCACTATATAAACTCCTATGTGTAGAATTGAACATCTAAATGCTATAATGGAAAGTTTAAAACAAAGGGGTATTTTTAAGCATCAGCACTATGAATTCCAGTGTAGTGTTTGAAAAGTAATCTGAATAGTTTTCTTATGTACAATTTTCAGTAATGCAAAATCTGGAAGGAAAACTGTCCAGTAGGTACAGATACATAATTAAGAACAGAATTTTGCTGAACAGCTGGGTCTTGAAAAATACTTCATTTGATACATGAAAAGTGGTGGAAACCTGCATAGCTTTCTAATGACTGTGCTGCCATGCACAAAAATATTGATTTCTTTTGTCATTTATGTGAACAACGTTGACTGAATGTTCAGAGGAAACTGCTCCTTCTTGTGAAGGCAGGAACATTTTCATTAGTTCGTTAAAGTAAAGCACCTAAAGATGTATTTGGATAGCAGGGGAGAGGGAGGGAGGAAAGTCCAACTTTTTCTCGTAATAGGGATTTCTGGTCTGGACAAAACTGTTTATATAGGTAGGTTTCTTCTGTGAAGTCTAAGTGAGGAAAAAACAACACAGTCTCCTTAAAAGGACCTTTCTTTGCTCTGTGGAAAGTTGACTGCACTGCCATCTGCTGACAGTGTTTACAACCAAGGAGGCATAAATTATAGAAAAATCATGATAGCTGTTTTTATTGTAAGTTTTATTTCATATGATGTGTTATATATATTTAAGCCTTCTCAATACCATATATTCTTTTGTTTGCAAGTTTTCTATGTAATAAACAGATATCTATATGAAATAAAGTACATCATAGTACATAGTAACATTCAGTAGCTTCTGAAAAACTTTACTTAAGCTTCGTTGACTTGTAGGAAGGCAGACTCTGAATTCCTAGAGTCTCTTTGAAAAGTGATTTATATTCCTATAGCTTGGAAATTTTAATACATTATTGGGAGGTGGGGCAAGTAAGCCCTCAAAAAATGATAGCAGGACCTAGTTGCATTTAAAAAAATTAAAACAATCATACCTAACAGTGTTTGAAAGGATTATCATGTGAGAAGACTGTGTAATTTTTTAACTGCAGGAGGTGTTAAAATCAAAGTTTAAGCACACAGATTTGGAAAGTAAGCTTCTGAAAACATATAAAATAGGCTGTTTTTCACAATTGCTGTCTCCCATTAATCTCTGCAACTTTGCATACCAGCAGATTTAATGGTGAAGCAAGACACTGGTCAGAAACAACATTTTAAAAGTTATAAAATGCTCTCAAGATCTCTTGCACTGTTAGGAACCCATCTCATTACAGTCTCTTAACAATTATGTCAGTTGGCAGGACCAAATAATCCATACCACCACTGCAGCAGAAGTGGCATTGCAGCCTTGTTCTCTGCATAGCACTGCTCTGCACTCTGAATGAGTGGTATGAGACGTGTGGGAGCAGCTCTGCAATGTGCTGTGCAGGGTGGATGTATGTTTGCACATCTTTGGAAGCAATAGTAGGTGCTTGGAGTGCCAGGTACAAGATTGGTATGGGTTCTTGCTCCGCTAGTAGCAAGCATGGCCAAGCTCAGTGCTGTTTGAAGGGATGCATAACTGTTGGCATGCAAACCCCGTGGGACTCTGAAAAGCAGCACTTGTAGAGATACTGGAACATCACTCCTACTGGCGCAGAATGACAAAATTACCCAGTACTTAGATAACAGCAGCCTCTTTTGAGTCACCACTTCCCTCCCTGCTGTTTGCCTTCCCCCAGAGGAATGTTGCTAATGGAAGCTAAAACTAGAATACAGTAGCCTTGTAGCAGAGTTGGTGTGCATGAAATGAGTGACATTAGAGCCTCTCTAAAGCTTTGCATACCCACAGGCTGCTTATACCAATGCATCTTATTCTAGGCTCTTCAGAAGTATTTTTACCCCCTGACCCTATCTTTGGTACGGCTATGTCTGAAAATGAAAACGTTCTTTGTGCCCAGCTTCAGTGTTTCCATTTTCCTACCCTTCGGCACCATGGTTTACACAGCTGGTATGCTGAAAACTGCTATGAGAAATCTTCGTTCCTCTGCAAAAGGAGTAAGTTGGTTTTAGTTCAGTGTTAATGGTGTTGCATGTTTAAATATGCATAAAACAAATATGGGGAAATTGGTTAGTTATCCTTTCTACCTTTTGCCCAGTAAATTAAACAAAAAGTGTGTGTGTGTTTTAAATATTTGCTTGGCTTAAATAAGAACATCATAATGTGTGGTTGTCAGCCACAGTGCAGATTTTCACTAAAAAATGGTTAAGCGGATATATCTGCCCTAAAGGATGCTTGGAAAAAAAAGTGTCTTTTTAGTAAATATTACTCTTAAATTATTAACTTCACATGAAAATGAAGAAACACTTATTTCTGGTTTATTTTGAATATAGCAAATTCTATTAAATTCTTTCCAGCCAATTATTAGAACTAGGGGGGAAAAAAAAGCAAGTGGAGCTACTGGCTTAAAGTGAAAAAAATGGTTTTCATTCTGTATCTTGCATTTCTTTATTCCAAAAAGCTTTATACCAACAGGGATATTGGCAGTATTTTCAGGTAATATTTAAGATAACTCATATAAATGGTGCTGCTTTGCAAGGAGAGTTCTTGAACTTTACTACAAGTTCTTGAAGTTTTTCTAGTTTGCTTTTTGTTTAAAGCAGGAAAAAGGCTTACAGAATGGCAAAGGAGGAAAATTCAGCCCTTTTTTGCCTGCTTTTGCACCTGAAATACTGAAAATTAGGAAGACAGGGTATCGCCTTATCTACCTTGAGATGTAATCTTGGAATCTGGTATTGAAAAATGATGATCAAAAGATGACCTTTTCAGTCATCTTTTTGGGATGATGTAAGAAAGGCAATAGCTCTGCCAAAATGTTAACCAGAGGGTGAGGATACCAGATGCATAAGTTGAGCAGAAGAATGTTGTGTCCGGTTTCAGGTGTTGCAGTGCAAGAAAACTGTTGACAAGACCGTGACAAATTGAGGCGAGTTCAGTGGGGGCCAGCAAGATGGTGATGTGGGCTGAAGTGGCAGTCCTTTGAGGTGAGGCAGTGGTAATGGGGCTCCTTCAGCCTGGAGAAGGGAAGGCTTCCAGGGGACCTGAGAGCAGCCTGCCAGTACTTAACAAGGAGGTTGTCAAGAAGATGGAGGCAGGCTCTTTACAGTGGTGTATGGCAGGAGTCAAGGGATGTTAAGTTGAAACAAGAGATTTGAATTGATGCCGGAGGAAACTGTTTAATCTTGAGGGTAGTCACGAGTGGAACAGACTCCTAGGGAGGTTGTACAGTCTCTATCCTCAGAGATTTTTATGACCAGATTTGGTAGAACCCTGAGCAATCTGTTGGGACATCATAGCTGACCCTGCTTTGAGCTGGAGACCTCAGGTCTCTTCCAGTCTGAACTTTCGTGTGGACCCTCTCAGCTGACCTGAGCATAGGGGGACAGGCCACCCTCCCTGAGCAGTTGCTTCAGCTGGCAGGTCCCAGTGCTATCTGTGTTCCTTCTCTCTGGTTTTGGTACCTACCCTTAGGTCAGTGGGAAGAAAGGACAGTGGTCAGAAGGCACCTAAACTACCTCCACCGGTCAGGGATCAAGATGCAGCTAGGGCAGTGGAAGTACTATTGCTTGGCTTCCTTTTTTTAGGCCTGCCTATTAAGAGTGTCCTTCAGGTTTGGTCCAGAGAATATTCAGTTTTTCCTGAGTACCAGGAGTGAGGGAAGGAGCTGCAGCAGACACTGACAGTGAAGCTTAAACTTCTTAAACTACTTGTTCTCCCGTGTCTTGGAGAGGGTGCCTGAAAGTGTGTCAATTCCATTAAATACATTAAAACTCACTTTGTCAACTTTGAGCAGTAAATCATCCCTGTGTGCCTCCAGACTATCCATTATCTTCCCCACTCCTTGGAGAACCCTTTTCAAAGTTGCTTTAATGTGAAGGCATGGCTTTTAACTGATGGTCTGCATATGTTTACAAATCACTTAATGTTACAGAATAAACTGGACTCCTGTCTGGCAGGCTCACAGACACTTGGATATTGATGTGCTTTTCTGTTCTAGGCCAGACTTGCGTTGATATCAAAGACAACATTGTTGATGAAGGCTACTATTTCACTCCAAAAGGGAATGATCCCTGTTTGAGCTGCACATGTCACAATGGTGAACCAGAAATGTGTGTGGCTGCTTTGTGTGAACGGCCCCAGGGGTGTCAGCAATATCGCAAAGACCCTAAGGAGTGCTGCAAATTTACATGTTTAGACCCAGGTAAGAGTTGACTGCTACAGATTTGTCAAGAAAAATGAGTTCAGTGCTCAACTTGGTTATCTTTGAGTATAACTTTGTTTGAAATGATACACCCTTTCAATCCTCGATATAGCTGGGTACAAGTGCCTTGTGAGCAAAGATCTCAAATCACAAGAAATGAAGCACTTCAGGCTGTGGTTAGAAATAGTCATCTTGATGCTACTTATATAGGAGCAGCAGTTGCTCATTATGTGTATGGAGGTTGACACTACTGTGGATTTTTAGTAGTGTCTTGCATGGTTCCTTTCTCATGTTTAGTTATGAAAATACTTTTCTCTTGAACACTAATTAAAGCATCTTTTTTGGACATAAGTATTTATGTGTGCAGAAGTTTGCTGCAGGGATAATGTGGGAAACAGAGTTTTAAGAATAATCAGGACATGCAACCTTGCTTATTGGATTTGGGATCTCCGTGCAGCTTCTTTTGTATCAGTAAAGTCTTCAGTTGACTCTGAACTGTTTGTTAGTCACCATTCGAGGATGTAGATTTTGTGGAGGTTATTTTTCTGTAAAGAGACTTGTGAAAAGAAATGTATCTTATTTGGAATTTACTGCAAAGGTGGTCAAATAGTTGAGCAGATTGTGGAGTCCCCATCTGTGGGGATGTTCAACACCCAATTGGACTCTGACCTGGGAAACCTGCTCTGGCTGACTAAATGATCTCGGGACATCCCTACCAACCTCAAGCATTCTGTGATACTATTCCCTAGTATTTTAAAATAATCTTATCTGCATGCACTACGAAACTAAGGTTCTGAACTCCTGTGGAAAACACAGGTCAACTCTTCTCATCAGAGGTTTCTACTTCAGTCTGTTACAAAAAAAAGGGGTGCTTGTTGGCTTCTAAATTTGCAGGTCTGTCTTTTAAAGTGTAAAGTTTTGCCTTAACTGTAGAAGTTAATTATTACAGGCCACTGGTTCTTTCTTGCTGTCATTCACGTTCATTCTGAGGGTTAAGCTTAGCAGATTGTACCTAGTGTTGCAGGTCAGTCGATGAAAGTGTTACCTTAAATTTGGGCTCAAAAGAACCCTCTAAGACTTAGTTTGAAGTTTCAGAAGGCAGGCATTCTTTATTGCAGCACTGGATGCACAGGGGATTATTCCACCTAAAGTGCATGCTGAAAGCCAAAGGCACACTTACTATATACAATTAAAAATGAATATTCATGTAATTTCCAAGAAGTTCACACATATTTCCAGAGAATCTAATGCATATGTTAAGACACTGTGCAAGCATACTAAAATTTAGGGAAGGGTCTCTGAGGGGCTTCCATAGGGGTTTTCAGGGGTCTGTGGTGGTCCCTAGTGGTTGTTGAAGAGATGTCTCTTAGTGTCCTTTCCATGAACTCTGAGTCTTTCTTCATATAAGATCTTGTCTTGGCTCATTGCTCTGGCTGTAAAGTTTCTCAGCTTTTTTATCTTTGGCTTTCACAGGTGTCTGCTGGCTTATCTGCCCTGCCTGGGATGTCCCCATCACAGCTGCAAAAATTATGTCTTTGGGCACATTCTTGTCTGAGGCCCCTTATAGCAATTAGCACCAACTGCTTGCAGGCATCAGCTAGCAGGCATCAAAAGAATAGGGAAAAAGCAGGAGTCTTCCGCTCTTATCAGCAGAGTTAAGACTGTCTTCACTTTTTTTTATCTTCAGGAACGATGTCATCCAGCAGACAGGACAAGATGACCTGGGATAACCTCGTGCCGTGTTCTTTAATCCTTGCTTATTGCTGTGGGCCTTAAATATTTCATGAATACTGATTTGAAGAGTGTATTTTACCACATCCTTTCTGATCCTTAAGCTCTTCTTTCTGTACTGATGCTAAAAAAGACTGTTTCATTATACTCTTGCCTGAAGTGTTCTATTTTTTTTTTTAGTAACAGTTTTTGAGAGAAGAATCATCAAGCAGTTGTCAAACTTCCTTCATAATGAAGTTACTTCGGCTAGTGATAAACAGTGAAATTTTTTAATGAAGCATTTGTTTTCCTTGTGGGTGTTCATAAATGACTATTTCAGATGACAAAATTAATGTATTTATCTTTGTCCAGTTCTTACACATGTCTTCCATAAGCTCTGTTGCAAAGGAAAGAAAATGGCTTACTAATCAACAATAAGTAAATTAATCACCTGAGGAGAGGCTGGGGGGGGAATAAATCCTGCTGTTGGGTTGGCAGGTAATCAAGTCTTACAGTGTGAGTGGGTGAGCAATGATTACAAGTAGATAACGAATATTACTCAAGGACTTGGTAGTAGGGGAATTTTTCAGTAGTAGGAGTAAGCTGAGCAATCACAGCTATAATCTCTTGAAAGATGCTTCTCCTCATTTAGTTGAAGATAAATAGCAGAGGAAAATCTTTCATGTACCAATGCTGAAACTGAGGTAGTCTCTATTGCCACTCCATGGATATGGTAGAAAATAATTTTTCTGTGTGGCTCTTGTTTTAGACAGATCTACAACCCTTATTTGTGAAAAGGTAACAAATAAAATACATTGAAAGAGCTGATGGTATAGAAGCTTTTTTTAGTGACTAAACTGGTTCAGTTTTAGGATATTACTACTGTATGGAGTGTAAAACAGCATTTCTTAAATAATCTGTTTGTATTTATGTGGGTTGGAAATCTCTGTGATGACTTAACTTGTTCTGTACAAGTTGGGTCTTTGTCTTTTTTTTAATCTAGGACTTCATTTGAGAATAGTTTTTCCAGCCAACTAGGCTGAGTGTTAGGATTTCTGACAGGCTGGGAGCAGTGATAGAGGCCCAGGTTGCCCCAGAAAGTCCAAGGATTGCACTGGTTGCTGCCCTAAAGAGAGTACATGGACATCAGGCTTCCTACCTACAGGAATGCATCGTGCTTGCCTGTGTGTATATTTTACTTAAGTCACTTTATTTAAGGCTCATTAACACTCATTTATGATGTTCCTGAAGTCAGTATTGTCATGAAATTGAGGAGGAACAACAGCAGGTCTGTGGTGTTCAGGAAGGTGTATTAGTTGGTCAATGTGTGACTGCATTTGGTTTAAACTCTGACAGTAAGAGTTGCTAAAAGGTTTGACAGCACAAAGGCTTTTGTACTGCACTTCCAGATTTGAGAGGGTGTAACATTTGAACTCCATGCATGGTGCATTATTAAGTGAATTTCTTGTTGCCAAGAACGTGATATGTAATAAATATCAACCTGTTAGCCATGTACTTCAACAATATATAAATTAGGTGGATTTTTCTGTTACTAGCATTTGTCAGTACATATAATTTGTGAGGCTTTTCGTTTTCTTTTGTAAGGAATCTTTGATAATAGCTTTAGTTGCTGTTAGTGAAAGGAAAAGTATTGAGAGAGTTCTTGCAGCTGTGGTGGGTGCAGGAAAGGAGGTGGCCAGGATCTGGCTGGTCGCTCTAGGAAGTGCAGTGACACTGCGGTGGCTGGGGAGAGGGTTTTGTACCTGCTACTGCTTGTGTCCTAGAACAGTAGGTGACCCTGTTGTGCAGCCACTTCATCTGTTTCGTATCCACACCTAACCTTGGATGTGTTTCTCATTCAGGGCTTTTTAACAGGAAATTGGTGCAAGGAACCCACATGTCATTTTTAGGTCGTTTTTCTTTGTGTAGGGTATGTGTGCATGCTGGTTAAGCATAATGAAGTGCAATTAGCTGAATTGTGAAAAATTAATATCTCATGTCTGACACTGGTAGAACAGTGATAATGTGCTCACAACATCCAAATGTGGATCTGGTTAGCAGTGGTATAGAGCTCTCAAAGTCCTAAGCTCTTGGGTCTGTTTCATGTTCTGCCACTTGCTTTCTGTGTGATTCTAGAAAAAGATACAATTCCTGTTTACCTCAATCTCTTCGGTTCCTAAAAAATTATTATCATGTTCATTCACCTTTTTATGTTATTTCTAGTTCCTATCACTTAATGGTGCTAATCAATGACAGAGGGAATTTCGATGACCACATCTTGGCAATAATGATGTTAGAGATTTTGTTGTTGGAAATGTTAAGATGCCCAGATGTCACGTAGAAAAATAGTGTGTAGATATGTTAGTTCTCAGGCCTTTCCCATAGCTTCCAGGCTTGCTGCTCCCTTTAGTATAACCTTTCCTTTTTCCTGTTTTCAGAGACCTGAAGCCTTCAGCATTTTGTCCCTTTTCCTGATTAAGATATTATTAGAAACATTTAGATCTTCTTGCAATAGAAAGATAAATCACCTGATGATTCATAATTTTCTTACAAATGTTTTCTTACATATTTTTGAAATATGGAGAAGTGTTAAACCAGGCTAATGAATTTCCTCTCTACTTTTAGCTTTCCGTTACTGACAGAAGAATGTAAAGAAAAATGAGTTTTGAACAAAAGTAACAGACTTCTTTTATATGCTTTATGTAACAGATGGCAACAGTTTGTTTGACTCAATGGCTGGTGGAATGCGTCTGATCGTTAGCTGCATTTCCTCCTTCCTCATCCTCTCTCTGCTGCTTTTCATGGTCCACCGGTTACGCCAGAGGCGGAGAGAGCGCATAGAGTCTTTGATTGGAGCAAATTGTAAGTACCTTGTATCTGTAATGAGTCTTGATCTGAGCAGCGTATGTGCTTAAGAGTAAAGAGAGCAGAAGAAATACAAATCTGTGGAAAACATGAGCAAAAGTCTGGTTATAAATTCTAGTCAGTACTGTACCCAAACATAGCTCTATACTGGCTGCATGAACTGCTCATGATGTGTACAAGTTTTGGTTCTCTGGACCACTCCACATTCAAAGAAAAAAACTTTTATGTCAACACTTACCTTGTGTCTCGTACTTATTATTGACATATTGAGGTACATAAAAGTGAGAAATGTCACAGTCCTGCTTGACTATGCCTGTATGTGTGTGTCATAGTAGGTTCTTCATACCTGAACTTTTTTAGCCAATAATGGAAAAATATTTTTTGTTTGTACGTGGTCCAAATCTGTAATATCTTCTATGTGTGAATGATCTCCTTAGTTTGAAGAGGTTAGGTTCAAATTTAGATGTGATGCAGGACAAACAGGCTTGGGAGCAGGTGGGCCTGGGTATTATTGTGTAACTGCAGTAAGTTGACCTTGTATAAGTTATGTAGACTTTTGTAGGTCTTTGGGAGACATGAGTTCCTTGAGTGTGAAAAGTGGAAAAAGGTGTTGAGATCTGCCTTAAATTGAAGAAGAAAGCATGGGATAAAGTCACTTACTACTTTCTCTTCTCTTGAAATAGTGCACCATTTTAACTTGGGCCGCAGGATGCCTGGTTTTGATTATGGTCCCGATGGTTTTGGAACTGGCCTTACTCCACTGCATCTTTCAGATGATGGGGAAGGTGGGGCATTTCATTTCCATGATCCACCTCCACCCTATACTGCTTACAAGTACCCAGATATTCAACATCCAGATGACCCACCTCCTCCTTATGAGGCTTCTGTCAATCCAGACAGCATCCTTTGTTCCACTCCAGGTACGCAGGCAATAACTTCTCTCTTCTTCCTCTTTTTTATTTTGGCTAGAAAGTAGATTTTTTTTTTTTAAACTATAATCATGTGTTTTAGTGATTGTGATGGGAAAATATGTTTCATGGTAAAATCTCCTATTTCTACATTAGAGAGTCTTTTGTTAAAAATGTATCATTAAGCTTGTTTTTTCTCAAAGGTTCTTTGGATACCCTGAAATCCATACTGGAAGCAGTTTAACTCTTAGACCTTACCCATTTTCAAGCCTTACCTTGGATGTGTTACCTGGTTGTCTAGTTTCCACTGTGCTGGTGTACCTTTTCTGGTCTTTTGGAGACAGGTCTATAGAGATGGGTGTTCAGAAGTAGAACAAATTTCAAGTACAAGAGATTTTGAATAAAATATATCCAGCATCTTCTTTCCTCCCCACTTCCCCCACCCACACCCCCCAAAAATTGACCAAAAATACCACTTTCTAATGATTCATCCAGTGCTCTTCAGTTTTGCAGCTGTGATATTCACATACTGTAGAAATCTTTCCAGTTTGGGATTTTATATCAGCATATCTCTCAAGATAAGTGAGCCTGATTAGTGCAAATATCTTATTTATATATTGAAGTTTTATTTTTGTTGCATAGTTTTCCTCTTTTGCGGTGTCATCTCTTTGTGCATTAATGCAAAACCAGGAAAAATTCAGAGCTTCCAGAAATGCAGATAGTAAACCTACTTGGGAATGGGAAATGATATACTTCAGGTTCTGATTCTGCTTGGTTTTTGTCCTTTGCAGATGGAGTTCTTTCTCAGACTGTGCAAAGCAGTCCTCCATCACTAGGAAACTGTGATGTATCCCCGCAGCTTACAGAGGGATCGCTTCATCCCTCAGTTGGTCCTTCTCCAGTGGAGCTGGAAGACTCTGCTGACAGCAGCACCTTTCTTGTCCCTCCTGACACACCGCTAAATGAAAACACACCGGCAGAAACTCTTACGGGCAGCCGTCACAGCCACTGTTCTCTCAATACCATTGTATAAAGGAGCAAAAAGCCGACTGCCAGTCAGAAATAGTTTTAGCAACTGTTTGCACAGACAAACACTAATCCGTGGTTTGAACTTCAGAAGGAATCTCCACTTTGTTTTCTGAACACTGCTTTTATGTTCTAGATTAGAATTGTGCCTCTCGTTTTTTGGCTGTTGTTATTCATTCACTAATCGGTTTGTCCTGTAAATATGGATTGTATAACTGCTCTTTTTTTCCATTGGCTGTGGAAAAGAGTGCAGAGAATTCCTTTGACTTCTAAGGAGGTGAAAAGTATGGGTAGTTTTTTTGGGTTTTGTGTTGTTTTTTTTTTCCCCTTAACCTGAGAGGAAACAGAATCTACATCAGAAAAAAGCTGCTTGGATTTGGCTGGATACCACTGGACCCAGGAAACAGACAGTGGAAAAGGAGGGTGGGGGCAGTCACCATTCAGTCACTTGCTTTCTCTCTTGCTTCAGTGCTACACTTGGAAAACGCAGAGAAGATGGGACTGCAGGGGAAGGGGCTGGGGGCCTGTTTTACAGAGCGGGAACACTGAGGAGCTAAAACACATGCCACCAAGTAAGAGTTACGCAGTATAAAACGTTTGCGTGTCTTGATCTGCCTTGCTGTTTCAGAACACTGTAGAGACTGGAGGATGAATGACCCACTCAATATATGACTAGCGGGTACTAAGAAAACTAGGATTTACAATTGCAATTATTTGTTGTTGGTAGCTGCAAAATCTGGTATTGTCGGGTAAACTTCTGGCCCATAAAGAAAATTGAGTCTCTGTAATACTTGGGTCCCTTTTGGTAGAATCCTCACATATGTGAGGTAGTACTTTAGAGAAGGGACGGGGAGCAATTAACTTTGATGCAGTCTGATTTCACTATATGAAGCCCCTGTTTGTTATAATCCCATAAGGAAGACTGAGGTATTTTTCTTTGTAGTTTAGCTCCTTTACAGTGAACAGTTGCACAAGACTGGCCTGTATAAAAGACCCTTGTTCTTGCTTTTCTTATTGCATGCTATATTTAGCATGTTAAGTGTGTTTCCTCCCCTCCATTTTGCTTCTTTACAGTTCTACAAATATAATTTAAAAAGTGATCAACATGCACTGTAAGTGATGTTTAATTCTAATTGGACACTTGTTCCTTAGCCAAGTCCTATAAATTGCCAACCCTATTCTAGAGATTTCCCCTGTGCTCCCCAAACCATTTATCCAGGTCCCACAAGGGGTTATAATGAGGTTGGTGTACTTAATAAATCAGCTTCTTTCAGTCTGAGATGTCCTCTTAAATTTCCCCCTCAGATTGAACTCTTAATTTACAGATGGCAAAAAGATTCCTTCACCCCCCCCACTAACCCTAAAGTCAAGCACTGTTGGTGTTGGTAATGAGTGCAAAATACTCTTTACAGGTGAATTTAAATTTAAGTTCGATTTCAGTGTACAAATAATTTATCCTTTCCCCCCATCCTTCTCTTGCCTCTGCTTCTCCTTGATTTACTGTAGCAGTCAGCAGATGAGATGAATTATAAGGAATTTGTAAAGAATGTCCCTTGTGAATGTTCTCCTGTTACCTTATGAAGGGTACAAGCCTAGAGGGACAGGAAAAAAACACTGCATGAGGGTGTGTATGTGATCTATTTTTCTAGTAATGATGAGAAATCATACTTGTATGACAAATCCTAACCCACTGTTGTGGTTTCCCAGTGCAGCTGACTCTTTCCCCGTTGAATATGCTGCTACTTTCTATTCTGTCTTGCCTATAGGCTTATACTGTACTTGGGGATGGGTCTTGACAATTCAACTCCTTTTGCACAGAAAACTGTGAGTTTCATTATTGGGATCATATCTGGTGTCTTGACATTCAGACACTAACAATCTTGAATCCATCGCAGAGCGTGAATCACAGTTGTGGGGTGCGCTGCTGGCACACGAGTGGGAGGAAGCACTGTTAGGAAGCCTCTCCAGCTGGAGCTGTACCACCGCCCGCATCCTGCTCTCTGGTTTGACTGGCTCTAACAGCAGTGGTACGAAACGAGAGGAGCAATTCTCCACCCTGTGGGATCTCTCACTGTCTCCTCCTCTGAGTTCAAGTCCTGGTCTAATGAAGTGGATGGATAGCAGTAGTCAGAACCATGCGTACAAATTATTGAGCATTTCTGAAGTATGAAAATAAAGCGGGTTTTGTGCATTTTTGAGCACATTCATACGTTTTATACATTGTATGTACTGATTTTTCTTTAGTTTTATAGGTACGAATGTGTGTGTGTGCGTGTGTGTTTCTGGGTGGCGAGATATATATATATATATATATATATACATACTGTAGAGGGTAACCTTTGTGCTGTGTCCAGCTAGGTGAAGCTAAGCACTGGGATATAAACTAGGCTCTTAGGGTTAATACTTCTCTCAAGCTGGCTACACTCTATTGTAGGACAGGCTGTGATAGTGTACACTTAAGTAGGATGCAAAGTCTATGCTACTACAATCTGTTCCTGAAAAATATTTTGTTAGCAGTGCAAACTAGAAAACTTTCAATTTCTTTTGAAGCCAGATGGAATATTTGTTCTTTGTAGTATCCTAGCGCAATAACAAAAGGCCTTTTGGCTTGGTTTAGTCTCTGAAGCTGTGTTTTGTGGCCGAGGTGAACAGATACCTTACCTCACACTTCTCCTAACACTGAGGGAATCTGTTCGATATTTTTTTTTTTTTTAAATTTTATTTTACTGTCAGTTCTGTGGTGAATTTTATTTGAAAATAAGCTCTGTTACAACTGGCAACTTCATGGTGGCTCCTGGTTGTAGCTATTCCAAATGGAAGTTTCTTTGTAGAAGCCTCAGTGTGATATTTTCCGCATTGCTTCTGAGCCTTTCCCACTTGTGTATTGGCACGGAGGCTGCTATTTTCTCCCTTTTTCCCCTATCCTTCTTCATCTTAACTGTAAACAAGGGAAATTTTGCCTTGAACGGAGCAGCTCACTAAGTACAGCTTGTTTACCTCTCAGTGAGCTTCTAATTTGGCAATAAAATTGTCATTTTTTTTCCTTTTAATGTAGCTTTTTCACATTGAGTACTTTCTCTTGGAGTAAGAGCCTTTGTAGCAGAAAACGTCACAACTACTCAGACCTCTGGACCAACTGGGGAAGAGTTGTTTTCTTGACAGCAGTTGACTCCTCAGCAAACCTTCCTTGCCCTTGGCAAGGTGACTGGTAAGCAGTGTGTCCTGAGCACCAATTACAGAGGGTTGATGCTTGCCTGAGGAAGACCTTTCTGTTTTGATGGCCATTCTATTGATGAGATCTTTGGAGTTATTTTGTACATTGAATTCCACACCCCCCACACCCCTTTACTCCTCTGGATGTTTTTCTTAACCACTGACACATCCCAAATACCCCTCCAGCCCCAGTGGAGTTGCTGGCATTACTGCAGCATTTCTCTAGGATGTCTTTGGCTGCAGTTGCTGTGAAGTCGCAGCGCTCAGTTCTGCACAGGGCTCGCGCCTCCCATCGTGGCCTGGGACAGAACCGCTCCTCAGGTTCTCGATGCCCCGTCCTTATGACGTACTGTGGTGCCATATTGAGGTCTCTGCTGTTCTTCAAGAACAGCCCTAGGTAGTCACTTCTCTCGGTGGTACTGGTGGTACCTGTACACAGTCTCACAGCAGCCTCTAATTTCTCTATTAGGTGAGTTGTAGAGCAATGTTAGAAGGATGGTGGGTTTCATTCTGTGCTAGATCAGAACTGTCATTCAGATGTACAGCTTGTCTGCTTAATGTTCGCTCTTGTCTAGTCTTGAGCCTCACACTATTCCTTTACCCATCCATGCCAAGATGCTGATCTAGAAGAAGAATGAAGTAGGTGGAAAACCTTTTCTGAAGGCTTCATCTTACAGTCAACAGGTGCTCTGCCTCCACAGGTGTTGTGGGGTGATGGCCTGTTTGTGCACCTCTCAAGTTTCACTTAGGAAGAAAATGTTTTTGTGATCAGTAATTATTACTGTTTTTTTTTCCATCTAATGTTAAATTAATTTGAAGCTGTTTTTAAAGATGTTTTTTCTTGTCTTTCAGATGTGGCTTTTCAGTGGCAAAGCACTGACATCATAATTGCCTCATACAATCCATAACACGTCTACTTTTTTTCAGTTGCTGAAACATTTTTTTCTCCCTAGCTAAGGAACATGCAATATACAGAAATTTCTTTTAAATTTCCCTTACAAGTTGGGAGCTGCACCCTAAAATTAGAGCAGATGAGTGTAGAGGAGGCAAATCAAAATTCATGCATTTTGCTTCTGACTTCCCCAGTTGCAAATGGAATAGGTGTTTCTTTGGAATAGATGCTTTTGGTGGCAAAGATCTGCTTCCCCTAACAACAGTCTGCATTACCTGCCTGCTACGGTACGACATAGCTTTAATTTTCCAGTATTGTGCACCTTGAATGTTGAGTGGGTTGGAGTTGACGCCAGCGGAGATGCTGCGCTTGCAGGCTGCGTGCAGGGCCGTGCTGCGCTGTGCCCGAGCGTCGGGCTGGTGGATGCCTGGGAAGGGAGGCTGTGAGAGAGAATGAGACATTGATTTTTACCTTCTCCTGGAAAATAATTTTAGCCAACGCTGCATTTGCAGGCTTCTCCTGTGTAGTTGGTTTGTGACTGGACTTAACTGTGGCAGTGTATAAAAGATTTTGATATTCTGTGAAATACCATGTAGAATTTAAATTTGATACTATAATAATTCAGTCCCTGTGACACTGTTTTTTTGTTTTAACTTCTTTATTTGGGGTTGGCACTAATCTTCCTTTTTTTTTCCTCAAGATGCTGTGAGAAACATTTCATCCAAATGCCAAATAAATTGTGTTCTGTAAGAGAAATGTCCTGTTCCAATGTCTCCTGATTTCTGCATCGATGTGGTTCCTTGGCATTGCGAAGGAAGGTCTTGTTAAATTACGCTTCTGAGCTGTGATCTTGCAAAAAGATCAATAGATGCATTTAACTTCAAGCAGGGAGGCTGCCAAAGACTCTTTGTGTACAAATACCAGTGGAATGTACCTATATTAGTGTAATTTTAAGAAAGTCTTGGCTGTATACCCAAGAAGGTGAAGGGCAGCCGAAGTCCCTCTGTCCTCTCCAGACCTGTGGGCAGAGGCTGAGTCCCTGGGCAGGAGGTGCAGGTGGCTGTGCTGGGTGTGAGGGGGACCCTTGAGTCCCCCAGCTCCTGACAAGGGGCGGCAGGGCTCTGGGGAATGAACCGAGTCAGTCGGAGAGTTGATGTGGTGTCCGAGGGGGACGGTGTTAACAGTGGGGATGCTGGCCGGAAGGCCTGGCAGGAGGTCTGGCTCTCCTGACCTCTTCAGATGTTCCAAAATTCAGGCTCCAAACTTTTCATCAAATTCCCAGAGGAAGGGTTTGAGTACTGCACCCTTCCCTCTACTGTGTTTTACACTCCCTACGTGGTATTGCGGGCCGGAGAGGGGGCCCTGGGGCGACCTTGGGTGCCTGGCAGGAGAAGCCTTGGCCGAGAGCCGTGTTTTGGGGTGTGCGGGAGGTTTCCCGTCTGGCACCCGAACCCGTCTGTCTTTCAGGGAGATGTACAGCAGGTGGCGTTTCTGCTCAAACCACTCCGAGCTGCTTTACATCACTGGCGATGGCAGTTCCCCTTAGAGCTGGGGAAATTAAATGAGCCGGAGCGTGCAGGGGGAGAGGCAGCTCTCCTGCCCCAGGCCCCTTGGCCTGCAGTGAACAGGGAGGTGATGCTGCCCCTCCTGCAAGAGTCTGGAAGACTCAATGATTTAATAAAGCTGGCTCATAGCGGGAAACATTCCCGTGAAAGAACTTGCTGGATAAATAAGCCTCTCTGAACAGTTGTGCTGGTTTGGTAATGTGGAATCACAGCTGGAGCTGGCAGGCTGCTGGGTTACGGGAGGGAGCGGCACCACACCCGAGTCAAACAGCCCTATCTCCTGTCCCAGCCAGGTGTGTTCAGCATCGCTGCTGCGTGCTGCTGTGGAAGTTACTTGTCCTTTCATACCTACTCATAGCAACACAACTTGAGATTCCAAACATGGGTGTGTTCAGCGTGCTGGTTGAGAGATGCGTCCCTTCGGAGTGGGCAAAGCTGTGCTACTGGCACCTACCCCTGCCTCTTCTGAGCACCTGGGGCAGTGGGTGCGGTGCTACAGAGCCCCTCACCCCTGTCCTGGTGACAGCTCACTGGGTGGCCTGCAGTACAAGTCCTGGAATTGGATTTTCCAGAGCCAAATTCACTTTGCCTGGGGGAAGTAGTTAAAAACTAAAAATTGGCCTCATGATCCCAGCCTGCCATGAGAGGGACTGGTTTTGGGTGCAGGGAAAGAGTGGCAGCTCCTTTTCACAAGTGCAGTCCTGGCCCTGGTGACGCCTACCCACACTCCCGAGTTGGGAGCTCAGGTCCTAGAAACCTTCACTGCTTTCTTGTGAGCTGCTGGGCTTGCAGTGTTTGCTGGGAGTGCTGCAGAACAAGTCCCCGCAGCATTGCTGGGCTGTCCCCGTGCCCTGCTCGTGGCCGCATTGCTGAATGCCATCCAGCGTGCAGTGTCATTGTCACCGCGGGTGCCGTGGAGGGCTCTGCTCTCCCTTTCCTGTGCCCGCAGAGGGCAGCTGCCACCGCAGCCGCCTCCATCGCTGCTGGACCTGGACCAACACAGTTCCCAGAGCTTCATCTCTGCTCCGGGCCACGAGATGCTGGTTCAGCTGCAGGCAATGGGACACAGACCTTCCTTTGCTGCTGGTCTCGGGGACAAACGTGTCTCTGTAGCAGTTGCCTGATGTCATGAGTGTTTGGAGGGACTCGGTCTGGCAGGGACCGTGTTGATGCTGCAAGATCCTGTGCAGATACCACTTGCCCTTCCCTCCTGCCCTCTTGTTGCCTGGGGACAGGGGCGATGCTGTGGCTGCTGGAAGACACCAGGAGTGTCTGGAGCAGAGCGGTTCACTGCTGCTCCCTGGGGACACACTTTGACAGGGGGCAGCTGTCAGCATGGACACTTGGATGTTGTGGCAGGGGCATTGCTGGGCAGCTTTATGCTGTAAGCTCCTACCAGCTTAAAATGCATTTTCTTGGGAAGGTAATTAGCAACTGCATGTGTCTGGGGTCCTCAGCCCCTGGGAGAGGGCCGGGGACTTGAGGGTGTGGGTCAGATGTGTAAGGGCCACGTGCTGGCAGTGACCCTGGGGTGCCAGGCTCGGGGTGGGGTGGGGGGGAGATGTCACTGACCCTTGCAGCAGGAGCATGGGATGAATGGAGGGGCTGTGCAGTGGCGGGTGGCCAGCATGCATCTGCCGGCCACAGTGCCTCCTTTGTGCCGTCCCCTGCCCTGCTCCTGGATTTCTGCTGGGGCTAGCAGCAGCTTGTTACGGAGATCAAGGATCTTCATGGAAAATCAGAAGTGTCTGGAGTATTTATTGCCTGTGAACTTCTCCCCACTGAGCTTGCTTCTCTGGATGCCCTCATCCCTTCCTGCACTCATCCCTGAGTGATGCGAACCACACTCTGGCAGCTCAAGTCTGTCTTGTCGCTGTCCCTGTCAGCTCAGGTCCCTGGCTGGGCTCCCAGGCAGCAGCACAGGATTTACCTCCAGGAGCTGTTCTTGGCATCTCTGCTGCATGACGGTGCACGTGGTGGGGGTTCCCAGCAGGGTGGCACTGTGCCCACGACAGATCGATGGCTGCAGCTTAAGTAACTATTTTTATTTTTCAGCGGTATTTTTTCCCCTATCATGGCTCTTGCCCTTGGTGCTGTCACTACGTGTGTCTGCAGGGACCTCACCTGCCTCCTGGCTCTGTGACAGCAGGACGATGGACATGGTCTCTCCCTACGAGGACAGCACAGAGCTGCAGGATCGGCTGCGAGCTCACCACCACCACCACCGTGGCAGCAAGAGACTGGCAAGTACAGAGCGGCTCTTTTAAGGTTTGATCTGGTTCCTATAGAAACTGGAGGTTGCTCCTGCCTGGCGCTGGTGCCAGCAGTCGGTGGTGTGCCCCAAGGAGCAGGGCAGCCGGGGATGGGCTGGAGTGGGGTACGGCACAGTGCCTCAGTGCCGCCGCTGCCTCTCCACGTGCCTTGCAGCCCCCTCTGCTTCCTTGCTCTGCTCCTGCCCCTCAGTGGAGCCATGATCTGCACCCACCTCCAGCTGTGCAGGACTCTCCAGACCCCAGGGCCCTAGGCTGGATGTGCTGCTCCTTGCCTGGCAGGGCCCTTTGTGGGACAAGGGACTGGTTCTCACCATGTGCTGGGTCACTTGCTGCAGCACGGTGGTGCTGGTGTTCCCAGCCACGTGGTTTCTGTGGTGACGCTTCTGCTCTTGCCCTCATTGCCAAAAATCACCACTGGAGAAGCCTTAAAACCTAAAAGGATAACCGGGGGGATATCTCTGCCCTGGTCAACACCCTGGGGGCAGTGAGACCCATCAGCTTCTGACTCCCGAGGGTCTGGCTTTCTCCTCCACTGCCTGGCACTAGAGGCCATCCTGCTGCCACCAGGTGGAGGTGGTGCTTGTGCCACTTGGTGGGCTCACATCTCCAAGGGATGTCTCGGTCTTCCCTGGGTGCCAGAGCAGCCTCTCTCCTTCCTGGTGGCAATCAGCACAGTCTGCGGACCTGGTGACACCCTCCACCTTGCCTGCCCGCCCTTTGCAGCTTGATCCGGAAGGATGATCCCAGCCTTCTGCAAACTACCTCATCGCTGGAGCAGGGGCCAAGCGTCAACCATGGCGTAGATCCAGAGCAGCTCAGATCCCTGTGCTGCCGCCCTCCTCTGCACCCCACACCCGTGCCCAAAGACATGGCTTGGTGCTGCCCAGGCACCTGCCTGGGTTTGGCTCTGCCCAGGGAGGGATGAAGGTGCCCCAAAGAGCCCCCACCAAGGACAAGCCCCATGGGGTGTGCTGTCCCCTTGTAGCACATGGCAGCCAAGCAGCTTTGCTGAGCCAGAGCCCATCCCCGGCCAAGCTGGCAGCAGGAGGCTTCTTCCCGCTGCCCTCATGCTGCTGCCGGGTTTGTTCATCCTGGCAGTGACTCGGCAGAGCTCCCGGCCAGGGCCAAGTGCCGGTGAGAGGAGCTGCAGGCTGGGCCCCATGGCCTCCTTTCCACTGCTGCCTGAAGATGGCAGGGATATTTTAGGAGAATATGACAACACTATGCTCCTGTCTTTTCACCCTCTTCCTACCTGCCCGCTGCGAGAGAGTAGCTCTGCTGGCAAGATACTGGCTCCTGTGGGACCTGCCTGGACGGCTGCAATGAGGACGGTGAGTGCTGCCTCCATGGTGGGGAGCTCAACAGCCATGTGCACCAGCCCGGGATGCCTGCACTGGGCTCCTGTGCTGCTCAGGTGGGTGCTGAGGCCCCTGCCCTGGCGCTGCCCCCCTGCCCTGGCTGGCCAGTGCTGTGTGGCTCTGAGCCTGGGTTGCCACTGTGCAGCCTAGTGCTGGCTGAAGGGGAAAGGACCAAATCCTGCTCCATCAGTGTGCTGCTCCTCGGTGACCCCGGGGACTGAGGGTCCCCCATAGCAGGGCTGCAGATGCCACCTGTGCCCCGAAGATGTGGTGCCATGGGTTGCCCCAGGAGGGGCCTCTGTTTGCAGGGATGAGCAGGGTTCGGCCGTGGCTCCGTGTGGCACTGCCCACCCCTCATCAGGGCCCCGATGGGAGCCACCACCCTCCCGCTGTGGAGGATGCAGGACCTGCTGCTGGCTGAGGGGTTGCCAAAGCTGGGGGAGAAGGTTGTCCCACAGCATCTGCCTGCGAAGTGTGGGAAGGGGATGGGGCAGAGCGGGTGCCTCCAGCCCCTTCTGACTACTGGCAACCCCCCTGAAGCTCATCCGTGGCCCTATGGCATCGTGCAGGGGTGGGATGGGGCACAGCAGGGATGCAGCCAAACTCCTGCTTTGGGCTTGGAGAGCAGGATGGTACTGGGTAGCTACCCCCGCAGCCCTCGGAGGGGATTGGGTAGTGTGCTGCACCCCCCCCAGGCTTTGCCAGCCCCCTGCTCTCCTGCCTTGTCCCTGCTGACGGCCCTTGGGCTGGCATCCTGGGCAGGGGCCTGGCACGGCGCATGGGGCTGGCTGGGGGCCGGGCCG
>NW_020799121.1:5849324-5858953 GCF_003259725.1 Athene cunicularia | reverse complement strand
CATAGCAACACAACTTGAGATTCCAAACATGGGTGTGTTCAGCGTGCTGGTTGAGAGATGCGTCCCTTCGGAGTGGGCAAAGCTGTGCTACTGGCACCTACCCCTGCCTCTTCTGAGCACCTGGGGCAGTGGGTGCGGTGCTACAGAGCCCCTCACCCCTGTCCTGGTGACAGCTCACTGGGTGGCCTGCAGTACAAGTCCTGGAATTGGATTTTCCAGAGCCAAATTCACTTTGCCTGGGGGAAGTAGTTAAAAACTAAAAATTGGCCTCATGATCCCAGCCTGCCATGAGAGGGACTGGTTTTGGGTGCAGGGAAAGAGTGGCAGCTCCTTTTCACAAGTGCAGTCCTGGCCCTGGTGACGCCTACCCACACTCCCGAGTTGGGAGCTCAGGTCCTAGAAACCTTCACTGCTTTCTTGTGAGCTGCTGGGCTTGCAGTGTTTGCTGGGAGTGCTGCAGAACAAGTCCCCGCAGCATTGCTGGGCTGTCCCCGTGCCCTGCTCGTGGCCGCATTGCTGAATGCCATCCAGCGTGCAGTGTCATTGTCACCGCGGGTGCCGTGGAGGGCTCTGCTCTCCCTTTCCTGTGCCCGCAGAGGGCAGCTGCCACCGCAGCCGCCTCCATCGCTGCTGGACCTGGACCAACACAGTTCCCAGAGCTTCATCTCTGCTCCGGGCCACGAGATGCTGGTTCAGCTGCAGGCAATGGGACACAGACCTTCCTTTGCTGCTGGTCTCGGGGACAAACGTGTCTCTGTAGCAGTTGCCTGATGTCATGAGTGTTTGGAGGGACTCGGTCTGGCAGGGACCGTGTTGATGCTGCAAGATCCTGTGCAGATACCACTTGCCCTTCCCTCCTGCCCTCTTGTTGCCTGGGGACAGGGGCGATGCTGTGGCTGCTGGAAGACACCAGGAGTGTCTGGAGCAGAGCGGTTCACTGCTGCTCCCTGGGGACACACTTTGACAGGGGGCAGCTGTCAGCATGGACACTTGGATGTTGTGGCAGGGGCATTGCTGGGCAGCTTTATGCTGTAAGCTCCTACCAGCTTAAAATGCATTTTCTTGGGAAGGTAATTAGCAACTGCATGTGTCTGGGGTGGCCGGAGGGGACAGCGGGTCCCTGCGGTGGGAGAGGATGAGGGGTTGCGGGGTGTGGGGCTGGGGTGCGCCTGTGCCAGTCCTGTTTATTCCTTTCCTTTTCCCACATGCTGGGGGAGTGATGCGGGGATGGGGGGAGCTGCACCAGTAGGGCTGGAGGCAGGGACTGGGGGATCTGGTCTGGCCCAGGAGCCATCTCCAGCCCTTTCACTATCCTCCTGCCCTCCCACCATCCTCCTCCCCACTGGTGGATGTCCCCGCTGTGCTGCCAGGCTCAGGGAGGTCTCAGCCCTCCTGGGGCTACCTGACCTGGCAGGAGGTGTCTAGGTCAGGCTCCCCTTGGGGTAATTCGGATCTTGGGCTTCAGCCCACCCACTCCACAGACCTGCACCACTGGGAGACACCAATGAGGATGAAACCTCTGAGCAAACTGGCACTGCTGTCCCAGGACTGAGGTGCTGGGGTGCTCACCTGTCTTTGGGCCAGGCTTGGCTCCTGCCAGAGGATGCTTGAGGTCAGGCGAGGTCTGGTGGGTGCGGATCCAAGGGTCTCCCAGGAGCTTGGCCACCCCCTGGGCAGGGAGGAAATCTTGAGGTCCCTGCCCTGGGGACACTCCTGAGTCCTGTATCGTCCTGCTCCCAGCTCTCCTCCGGGGCTGGTGTCTCCTGTACAGCCATAGCGAGGACTGGGGTGTGGTGCTGCAGGCTGGGGCAACGGGCAGCACAGGTGGAGGCAGGCAGCGCTGCCTTCGTCCTGCTGGTCCAAGTGGTTGTGGCTGCCATGAGAGCGTGGCTCAGCTCACCTGCAGCTGGCCCCATTGGCACGTCCCCTCGGCCAGCAGTGGGGACCTTTTGTGTAGGCTGGCCCCAGGCAGCACCGGGTTGCTCTGTGCCTCCTGTCAGGAGCAGGACAGGGAGCTGAGGAAGGATGTGAGCTGATGAGGGGTGTGCTCCCTGGCTCCCATTGCAGAACCAGTGGTCCTGGGTGGATGTGCAGACAGCAGGAGCAGGGCTCCAGTTTCCTCGGCATCTCCTTGGCATCCCCACGTCTGCTGCACTGGCACCCAGCATCGAGTGCGTGGTCCTGTAGCCGCCCCGAGTGCAGGCAGCAGTGCTGGTGGGAGTTCGGCAGCTCTGGCTGAGGTGGCCCTGAGTGATGGGGCTGAGTGACGGGGTGAGCCGTTGTCCCCGCAGTGTGGGCAGAGGCCTGCCCACCACCACCTCCTGCCTGCTGCAGCCCCCAGCAACCGCCTTCTGCTGCCAGCCCACCCACCGGGAGCTGCAGAAAGCACCAGGGGAGGGCTGCAGCAGCCCCCCCCTCTGCTCCCCACTCACCCAGGGCTGCTGGAGGGCGGGCAAGGTGTCTGGTGTGGAGCGAGGGTCTGCCTTGACTCCCCAGGGTGGGTAAGGAGGGGATGGCCCCACAGCAGCTGGGAAAGGAGCACTGCGAGCAGCGAGCTTTGGTCGCCTTGGAGCGGAGCAGAGTGATACTGAGGGAGGTTTCCCTGCGGAGCGGCCGGGGGAGGTAGGGAGGGTGCGAAAACACCAGTGCCAAGAATAACCGGGATGAACACAAGTGCCGGCAGGACCCTGACTGCGATGAGGGGTGCCCTCACTACTGGGGGGGGGAAGGGTCTGGGAGTGGGTGCCTGTCTCTACCATCACCTGCCCTGAGCTCTCCTCTCTCCCACAGGGCAGTGGTGTTACGACTCACAGGACCCCAAATGCGGTGAGTGGTGCCATGTGTGGGGTGCAGGGTATCGGGGCTGTGTGGGGCTCGGACCCCTGTGTCTCCCCACAGCGCCTGGCTGAGGGCACCCTAGGCAGCATCAGCGAGGCCACAGTGGGGAGCGTGCCTTGGAAAAGGGCAAATCCACCCACACCACACCAAGGCGGGAATGGTTAGAGGAGCTTCACTTTCAGATGTGCTGATGTAGAGACTGGATACAATCACCTGAGCCCCTGGGAGCAGCTCAGTCCCTGTCCCCCCACCCCAGCCAGGTCTGGGTGTTCCTGGGGCAGCACCAGCCTCTCCCCTTTCACCTCAAGCAAATTAAATCCCATATTTAAAACATGCCATTAGCAATCCCAGCCAGGCGCAGGCGTGGAGGGGACTGAGGCTCAGGGGCCCGGCTGGAGGAGGGACAGCTCCGTTTGGGCAGGCAGCTGCTGCCCGCGCTGGGGACGAGAGGCATGGCTGGGGGCACTTTGTCTCAAGGCATGTAAATAGCTTGTAAAAGGTTAATTAAGGATCAACGAGCATCTAATCAGCTGTTACGGCCCAACTGTTTTATAGCTCTTGGGTTTACATGCCCTGTGCCCAGCTGCCGTGGCACATTGGCTGTAGCCGGAGAGCGTGAATTGCTGGGCTCCACTTATCCCTGCTGGACCAATGCTTGGTGTTACCATCAACTTAACGTCATCAGGCCAACGGCGAGGGCATATTTCAGCAGGGGAGCAAGGCCGGTGGGAAGCGGCTTGGGCAGCGTGAAGCCGGCCATGTGCCCACAGCAGGGCTGCAGGGAATGGTACCTTAATGAAGGCACTGGGTAATTTGTGGGGCCACCTGGTAGCATCGTGCCAGGGAGGTGGTGAGGCAGCAGCACGACCAGGCTGAGACTCCCAGGGTTTCCAGGCAAAAAGCTGCCTGGAGTAATGAGACGAGAAGGGAAGGAGATAGGACAGCCCAGGGGGCCAGGAGGTGGGGGTGAGTGTGTGTTTGTGGTTTTGTCTGCCCAAGAGGAAGGTTGGTGAATGCAAGAACTGAACCATGGGGCACTGCTGGGGAAATGGCCTCCCCAGGCTCCGGTTGTAGGGCATATGGGGGGGTGACAGTGTGTGGGTCAGCCAAAAGCTGCCCAGCCATAATGTGTGCCAGAGCAGAGCCAGCGGTGCCTGTGGAAGGATGCCCTGAGCTCCCCCGGACTGGGGGTGCCTGGGGTGGGCAGGGCTGGAGACCTAGGGGGAGCTTCTATTCCCTGGATGGGACTGCAGCCCAGCCCAACCTTCATCCTGAGCACCTGCAGCTCGGGCTGGCCCGGGGCCACCAGGAAAAGGAGCGGGATGTCACAGCAAGCCACACTGGAGCAGTGACCAGCAGGATGGCCAGCTACATCCCACAGCTGTGGACCGCAACGAGTGTTGTAAAAAGAGATGGTGCTGGGCTGATGAGCGAGCCACACATATGGGGTGTGTGGTCCGGCCATGGTGGCAGCTGTGGGGATCTCTGCTCACAGCCCCCAGGCAGCATTGTGGGTTAGCAGTGGGTCCAGCCAGCATTGCTGCATCCTCACCCAGCTCCTACTGCGGTGACTCCCCACCCTGGGAGCTGCCGACGGGTGCTGTGTGGTCACGCTGGACTCCACGTGGGGTTTGCCCCAGGGTGAGCTGCATGGCCAGGATGCACTGTCACCTGCCACAACCGGACAAAACCAGCATGGGTAGGCTAAAATGTGGTAAAACCCAAACCATGTATTCTGTGAATGGGCCTTATGTCCTTCATCCCTCCTCCTCAGCAGCTCGTCCATCCTTCCCTTGCAGACACTTTATTAGATTGCTCCTTCTGTTCAGTGCAACTCCCTGCCCAGCCCTGCCGTGAGCCCCAGCCTGGGGGTCATGGGGGGGACAACAGTTGGCACAGCCCCACAGTGAGAGTTTGCTTGCAGGGATGGGCAGAAGGGGCTGGGAGAAAAGCCTGCCCTTCACCAGTGGCAACGTAGAGGGATGGACACTGCTGCCAGGCTAAATATAGCCCCCAGCCCCGTGAGGAAATCCTGCTGAATTATGGATGAGGCTGCACTAAGTCCCTGTTCATCAATAGAGAGAAAAGTTGGCTGGGCAGGAGAGCAGCTCCTGCGGGATGCAGGCGAGCATGTCAGGGCTGGCAGGGACAGCAGGGCTGGCTGGGACCCAGCCACCCCCGGCCTGGTGTCCCCCCTGGGGGCGGCAGTGGCTGCCCGTGGTTTCCCTGCTCTTCCTCTGCAGGCCCCAGCCACTGGAAGGAGCTGAAAGCCACGTGTGGTGGCGACAAACAGTCCCCTGTGAATATCGACAGGCGCCAGCTGCAGCGGGACAGTGGCCTCGGAGACATCGTTTTCCAGGGCTATGATCAGGCCCCACCTGGCACGTGGAGGCTGGCAAATGATGGGCACACAGGTGCGTGCTGTGGCTGGGCACCCTCCTCTGCCTGGCTCACCGGGCACCATCCCGGCTGGGGCTTGGCTCTGCCACCACTCCTGGGGTCTCGGGGTGGGTCCTGCCCCATGGGTTTGTGTTAGTGCTAGGATGGAGCCTGGGGAGGACGAGCCCAGGTGTGCCAGGGCTGTCCCCCATCCTTACCCTGTTCCACTGCCCTTGCAGTGATGCTGAGCCTGGCAAGCGAGTCAGCCTCTGAGCACATCACCATCAGTGGCGGGGGCCTCCCCGGCAGGTACCGCGCGCTGCAGCTCCACTTCCACTGGGGCAGCCCAGTCAGGAACGGCTCTGAGCACACCCTCGATGGGCACCAGCTCCCCATGGAGGTAGGTGAGAAAAAGCACCCATTATGCTCTCTGGGTGGCCCAGGTCCTTGGTGTGACAGCAAGGTGTGATGCTGGTGTGTCCCAAGGCTGCCATGCAGTGGGGAAACCAGGCTCTGTAACGCTGCACTGACGGGTTCAGCCATTCTCCCTGTCACCACAGACTTGCACTGATGGTGGGATAATGGACAGCTACTGCGCAGGGTAACTGGGTGGTTAACAAGCAGCTGACATGAGACTCAAGGCTTTTCTTTACCATGCGTGGGCCAAGCTGCCTCATGAGAGGCACTCAGTGGGGTGTGGAGGTCTCTGCACACCACTAGGACCGCACGCTGGGTCGGTGAATGCAAGCAAGAGCGTGTAGGAGCATGGTGTGCCAAGAGCGTCAGGATCCTTCTGGAGTCTCTGTGCCTCTGAAATATTAATTACCTGCCAAAGGAGGGCAAAATTTATGTATTGCGGCTGGTGAGCACTCTGGGATTGATGGCCCCCTCCTTCCCCACCCCCTTCAAAGGATGCTCGCTTCATTGGGGTGCTCTGATCCTCCAAGGGGCCGCCCTGCGGAAGTGCCCATGGGACCGGGAGGGCTTTTCTCAGACATTCAGTGTCTGCCTGTCCCAGGCTGACCGAGGAGATCTGTGGGTGAGATCCCTGCTGCCAGGGGTTGGCCAGGGGCAGTTGCCCATGCTTGGTCCCTGTGTGCTTTCCCCAGCTGCACATCGTCCACATCAATGTCAAGTATCGGACGCTGGCAGAGGCTAAGGGGCATCCCAACGGGCTGGCTGTCCTCGGCTTCTTCTTCCAGGTGGGTCTGCAGGGGCTCATGGTGCTGGTGGGAGGGGGCCCCCCGGGAACAGGCTGCTTGTGGTGTGGCTGGGGGAGCATTGTACAGCTGCCCTGAGGGAGCGAGAAGGAGCAGGAGGTGTTGGAGAACCTCACTGGTGAAAGTTGCCATGACCCCCCTGCTGGCTTTGTGCAAAGGGGGTGCCAGCTGGGAGCTCATCCATCCCCTCTGTGGTGACGTGGGGCTGGGGCCGGCTCTGTCTGCGGATGCTCGGTGGTGCTGGATCACCCGGCTCTGCCTTGCACCAGCCCCGTACTCTCCCCCTGTGCAGGTCTCTGAAACCCCAAACACCAACTACAACACCATCGTGGCAGGACTGAGGAATGTCTCCCACACTGGTGAGTCACCTCCTCGCTGGGGTGGGGGGGAAAGGGGAGAGACCCCAGTGAGGGGAGCCAGGGGTGCGCCCCGGTGAGTGTGTTTGGGGGGACCTGCTGGTCCATGGAGCCATATGGCTGAAGGGAGACTGATGGGGGTGGCCCTGCTGTCCCCCCACGGGATGGGCTGAGTGCCCACGTCTCTCCACGCAGGGGATGCTGTGGATTTGGCTTCCACCTTCCGCCTGAGCACCCTGCTGCCACGCACCAGCCGGCTCTCTGGGTACTACCGCTACCAGGGCTCCCTCACCACCCCCGACTGCAGCGAGGTCGTCGTCTGGACTGTCTTTGAGGAGCCGGTGGAGATCGGCCGGGAGCAGGTACTAGCATGCACAGCCCCACTCTCCGGCACCCAAAACCCCAGGGTGGCCCCTCTCCTTGACCTTCCTGACCTGTAAGCAAGAGCACAGGGAAAGTCATCTCTGTAATAATGCTCCTGGCAATTAATTAGTTTTATGAGGGGTAAATAATGGAGCTATGGCCACCTGCCAGTGAAGAGAAATCCCATTTGTAGTGCTCTCTCACCCAGCCCCAGTGTTGAGAAAGCAAAATGGGAGCAAACCCATTGGAGCTCGAAAGAGGCTCCAAGGAGATGGATGGATGGATGGATATGGATGGATGGATGGATGGATGGATGGATGGATGGATGGATGGATGGATGGATGGATGGATGGATTTCTCCTCTGCTGCCCAAGCATCTTAGTAGACGTATTTCCTTGGGGGTGTCATGGGCCAGCCACTCTTGAAGTGCTCAGCACAGGCAGTGAAACACCATTAGCTCCTTTAAAACTCAAGAGCTGATCCTTGCAAGGCCCTGGCTCAGGTACTTACCCTCCAGGTCTGGTTCCAGGAGAGCAGTGAGGGGTGTCAGGAGGACACCTGTCAGATGGGGCCATGCTGTGGGTTTTGTGCCATCAGCTGTGGGGCAGCACAAAAGGGGGCTCACAAGTGGGTGGGGGCTCGGGATGCCCAGCAAAGCAGCTGCCCACCCCTGCCTCTCCTCCTGAGCAGCTGCAGGCGTTCGTCAGCACCCTCCACTTCCCTGCCGCCGTGACTAACAACTTCCGCCCGCCGCAGCCCCTCCGCAGCCGGAAGGTCTTCGCCTCCAGGGCGGCCACGGCCAGCGGCGGGTCCCCGTGCAGGGACCGCTGCCAGCTCCTCTCCCCCCTGCTCCTGCTAGCCCTGCTTGGCCCCTTCTCACCAACCCTGTAGAGTCTGGCCCAGCCTTTCACCAGTCTCCACACAAGCATCGCCCTGCTGCAATGGTGATGGGAAAGCAACACATCTGGTTCGTGGGTAAATGGGAAAAAAACAACCCAAAAAAATGCACGTCGAGACCTCAGCTGGGTGAAGATTTTGCATACCTGGATCTCTGCAGAGGTGAATCTCTGTAAGCCCGGAGCCTCCCCTGCGAAGCCCCTGTAGCCAGGTGGTGGGGGCCACCAGGAGGGGATGCTGGAGGGACTGGAATAAAGCCGAGGTCCTCGCTGGTGGCTGTGGGTTGCTGCCTCTTTGGCTCTGTGTCCCTTTGGCGTTGCTGGGGCAGGGTGCTTGGCATGGGGGTGCGGGCTTAGTGGGGAGGGAACTGGGGGACAGTGTCTGGGTGGCACCCGGGGATATTGGCCCTGCACACGGCTGCACAGGCGGGTGCGACACTCTCCCTCTCCTCCCTGTGCAATAAATTCCCAGGGCCAAATCCTGACCCTGCATGTGTCTCAGAGTCCTTGCAGCCCCTGTGCTTGAAGATGCTGCCCTGTTGCTTTCCCCAGGGTTGGGGCTGGCTGATGGAGGGATGGGGCTGTCCCTGGGGATGCAGCACCCCTCCATGCCCTGGGGCAGGACACAAGGAACCGATGGCTCTTTCCATGGAGCTAATTTTAGGCTGGCAGAAATAGCTGCAGCTGCTGGCGCTACTTCTGTGCTACCTGGCAAGGTGGAGGCAGAGCCAGGGCCCAGGTGAATGGGGTGGTTCATAATTAATGTGCTGGAGCTCCAGGCATGTTCCCGTCTCCTCCTGAATTATGGGTGCAAGAGCACAGGTTGTTGTCTGGAGCAGAGTGGGGCAGGTTGAAGTTTTTGTCCTTTCTGGGGGGAAAATGCTGCCACTACAGGGCTCCAGCCCAACCCAAGGGATGGGTGCTGCACCCATGGGTGCCGAGGACTTGAGCATCCTCCTGGCACGAGGCTTGGGCTCCCTCTGAAGCCTGCAGCAGGGAAAAGTCATCTCCAGTGGGTAAAGGGGCCCAGCTGCAGAGCCCATGATCCTCCCACTGGGGTGCTCGCAGGCCCCCGTGGGTGCTGGGGCTCTATAAACCCACCCCAGAGCTCAGGTGTGGGGACTTAGAGCAGCCACCCTGCTCCAGAGAGGGGAGGGCAGAGCTGGTGCTCGTGCCCTGGGGTGCTGGGTGCCGGTGGGCGTGCGGCACACGCAGGATGCTGAGCGTGGGCCGCTGCAGCCCCCTGCCACCGCCGTGGTGGTGGCCGCTGCTCAGCACGGTCACTCCTGCGGGCCCCGGCTGGCAGGGGCTGGCAGAGCGGCCTCGCTGGGGGGCTCCGTGCTGACCTTCCCTTAGGGCCAGAAGCGCCGCGCTGGGGGCTCAGGCCGGGCAGAGCCGGCAGCCCTGGGGTCACGCTCGCCCCGTGTGCCCAGGGCGGGTTGGGCTGTCCCCACCCGTGTCCCCCCGCACACCCCTCCCGTGTGCTGCCGCGCCCAGGTACCGCCGCGGGAGGGGGACACGGAGGGGCGGTCACGGGGGGGGACGCGGACACGGGGGGACGCTCGGGACATGCGGGG
>NW_020799121.1:5846789-5849274 GCF_003259725.1 Athene cunicularia | reverse complement strand
GCGGGTTCAGCTGCAGAGCGTGGTGGGATCCGGCCAGCCACGGTGACCCCCGAGTGGCCGCAGCCCCCCAGCCCACTCCATTAGCAGGCCAGGATGCCAGGGGCAGCGGGGCACTGGGGGCAGGTGTTGCCTGCTGAGGCCCAAGGGCAGCAGGGGACCAAAAAGTCTGACAGGAGCCCTGGGAGCAGACACCCCTGTGCTCGGGGTCCCCAGCTCCTGGGGTCCCCAGCTCCCGCAGCCCCATCCCGGCTGGCTGTGGTGTCCCGGGCAGAGGACGGTAGCAGCACCAAGCAGGGCCAGGCAGCCAAGCCCTCTGTGTGGCCAGACAGCAAAACCACCCCAAGGGCTCGGCACACACTGTGCATCCCGCTGCACCGCAAATTCGGGGAGATGCTGTGCCTCTGGGAACACTGGGCTGCTCTGCCTGCCTGGGTAAAGGACCTAGATGCCCCCCTACCCCCAGACTCTTTGCTGAAATGGGGGTGAAAAATGGCTTTTCCCGTCTCCCGCCCTCCCCACAGCATGGCCGGGCAGCGATGCTCTGGGTGCCACGTACTGGAAAGTTTGTGCCGAGGAAGCAATGCATGCCGGGACTGGGGCTATTCCTGGCTCCCAGGTGGTGTTTGACCGAAGTTGGCTCTTGTTTTCGACCTGGCTGTAATTTTAGCAAAGGCTGTTCCTGAGCAGCAGGGCTGTGGTCGGCACAGCTGCCCAGGGTCAGCTGGCTCAGCTGGGGGCTTGGCGATGCGTGTCAGCACCCCACTGCCCACAGCCCGCTGGGGTGTCTGGCCAAAAGTGCCCAAAACATGGCAGAAATGCTTAAACCTGATGTTCTTCCCTTGCCGTGGCTGCAGAAGAAGGGAAAAGCGCTGGGGGTCTTCTGTGGCTGGGGCCAGCGACGTTTGCTCAGGCTGTTGGTGAGGGTGGCACTGACTGGGGTGCAGGGTCCAGCCCTGGGGTGCACCCCTCAGTCTCCCCCCACCACTGGCTGCAAAAGCCATGACGCTGGTACTGCTCACCCCGGCAGGCTGTGGAGGGGGAGAAAACCAAGCTTAAAGTCCTCCCTAACTGGCTGAGTCAAACCCTTGTGTTCCCTCCTGAGGGGCCCATTGAGGACCGTGGCAGGCACTCCACTGCACCCATCAGCCACCACTGCCACCCTGCACTAACATTCTCTAGAAATTTCTTCACATTAAGGTAAAAGAACCCCTTCTTGGGAGTCCTAACAAGGGCTGAAACTTAATGGCCATATTTCTCCAGGCGAGCAGAACCAGCCCTGTGATAAAACCTCTCCATCAGCACACCTGCCTGGAGACACATGGCTGTTTACAGCAAATATTAGCAGAAAACAAGGGTTTTCTTGGTCCCCAGAGCAGGCTGAAGCTCTGCTGGGAGTTTTATTTTTATTATCACGCTGAACAGGAGATGATAAATATTTTGAAGCAGCTGAAAGGTGTTTATTTTTGAGTCGGTTCAGCTTGTTTGCAACCTGTTTACAAGCCCGGGCATTTATCTTTAGGGCTGTTTACCTCTCCCCAGGCTGTGGCTGGGGTTTAGTACACATCTAAATAAACGGTCGATGGGGGGGTCTGCCCGCCCCTCCCGGTGCCTTCCTGCCAGCCGCCAGCTGCATACTGTGGCAGTTGCTGTTTTGACAGATCTATGCAAATGTTCTCGGCTTCGCAAGTGGGCTTGATTGCTCAGGTTGTGTTTTCGACCAAGCCAGCCTCAAACATTTATTTATTTCATTAATTCCCTTTCAATTGCAGGGCGATAAACCTCAGCCTTGGGCTTTCTAGCTGTCCCTAGCTGGGGCTTTGACCCAGGCATGCCCAGGGGGTGCTGGATAGTATTTTATAATTCATAACTTGTATTTTATAATTTATAACCTGGATTTTATTTCCCAGATTCAGGGAAATCTGCCCCATATTGTGGGAGTCTGCAGGCAGCCTCACGCATGTTGCAGCAGGTTGGACTGACAGATGAGCCCAGCTAAGGGGCTGCCTGGCAGGAGGCAGGGACTGATTAGTTTAATTCAATTAATGAGGGAGGATTCAGGGTGACCCAGCAGTGAGGTGGCAGCAGGAGGCCCTGGGCTGATCCCACTGTAGTGGTAGCACAGGGGGACAAGGCCATGAGCTGAGCGGTGTCAGGGTCAGCCCTGGCCCTGAACCCCACATGTGTGGGGACAGTGGTGCCTGTCCTGGGGGGCTGAGATGCAGTGGGATCATTGGGAGGGCTGTGTGGGTGTGTGAGCAGACATATGCAAGTGTGTGGGCTCAGAAGTGTGTGTGCACATGCGTGTGCAGCCAGGACATCCCACACTGGGGCAGGGACCACTCTGCCAGGCGAGACCCCACTGGGGATGGCCCTGCCAGGGACCCTCCAGGAGGGGTGACCCTGGGCTTGGGACACGCACCCTGCCACAGCATGCAGCCCCGCCAGCCTCAGCACCAGCCCCCAGTGGGGCCCTGGTGCCCCCCCC
>NW_020799121.1:5813851-5845570 GCF_003259725.1 Athene cunicularia | reverse complement strand
GAGTGTGGGAGCTCTTGGGGGGGTGGGGCGGGGCCACTGATCTATAATTCAGCAGGTTTTTTTCTTGCCAGTTGTTGCTTATGGAAATGATTTAGCAAAATCTTTTAATCAATAATTAGTGAGGTTTCCTGCCCCCAAAGTCAGAGACGTGCCTGTGTTCTGCCCACCCAGATCAGAGCTGCAGCAAGACCTCAGCTTGTGGCCCAGTGGTGCCTGCCCCAAACTGCGCCCATGAAAATCTTGGTCTGGTTCCTGTCACCAAGGGACAGGCTTTACCTGTGGTACATCAAGATGGATTTCAAGCCCTGTGAAAACCGTTGCCCTGCCACTCCTTTTCCCTGCCAGCTACTACCCCCCAGATGTGTCATTTACAGCAGGGGAAAACCTGGCAGCGTGACTGGAACAGACACTCCTGTGTTACCCTGTCATTCACTCCAGCCTCAGCCACTACTTAAGTGTGTGATTTGCCAACTACTGGAATCAATAATTACTGAGGCTTGAGCTTTCTCAGCATAAAAAAAGTGTTCATCCTTCCTGGCAGCATGTCTCAGTCCTTGGGGCATTTTTGGCTCTCCTGGGTGAAAGCCGTGGCAGCATCATGAGGCCAGGGATGAGAATGCTGTGGGCAGGGGTTTGCTTGAGCTTGGAAAGGGGCTGAGTGCCAGGGCGGAGGAGATGGTGCCATCTCTGGGTCTGTGTGCCCCAGCAGTGAGCTGGGACGGGTGTGTGTGGCCATGCTGCAGGGACCCTTGCCTCCCAGACCTCCAACCACAGCCCGGCAGCCTCCCAGGACCAACTCTGCCAGCTCTCTGCCACTGCAGGCTCTCTCTGCCTGAGAAACTGTCTTAAAGGAGCTCATCTTGAAACACAGCAGGACAGATCCTTCTGTTGCATTTCCTTCCTTCCCCTGGCTCTGGTGCAGGCTGAGCATCCTGCTGCTGGCTCCTTCCTCGGAGCCAGCGGTAGCCCGGTGGGCTTCGATCTGCCCTGGGGACAGGTTTGCTCCATGGAGAGAGGATTTCCTGGGAAAACCCCAAGCCTGTCACCCCACACGTGGGCAGGGTCACTGGGACTGCCCCCATTGTCCCAGTCTGTTGTGCAGGGTGATGGAGAGAGGGGGTTTGCTCCATGTACAGGGCTGTGCCATGGCAGGGACTCCCTTGCCTGTTTGGGGCGCCAGATAAAGCCAGAATAAAGTCAGTAAAGTTCTTCTCAAGCACAGCGTGCCTCTTGGCACCTCTGGCGGAGTCCAAGCCCTGCTGCCAGCTCCCTGCCAAAAAGCAGGAGGGAAGGAAGGCTGAGGCAGACCAGGGTTCACATCCCACCCTGCCTCTCCCATATGTGCCTTGCCGGGCCTGCACAGTGCCCATGGCCCCTGCAGGGCTGGCACCCATCCCCTCAGGGCTGGCACCCATCCCTGCAGGGCTCGCACACATCCCTGGAGCTGCATGGGGTTCCTGGGGAAGGCTTGTGCTGTCACCTGTTGAGGACAAAATGCCTGGTGCAGTTGGGGAAACCCCAGCAGCCTCAGACTGGGGCACCCCAGGGCAGCCCCAGGCAGAGCAGGTGTGAGTCTTTACCGGGAGTCAGAGTGGAGCTGTGTTGCGGGGGCTGAGCTCCTGCCTGCACTGGCTGGGATAACCCCCTTCAGTGGCATGCAGGCAGGCTGGAAGAGGCCTGGGGCACTTGGTGTACCTCCCAGTGCCCCACATCCCCAGGGACTGCAGGGTCACCAGGCAGTGAGAGAGAAATAGCAGCTGCAAATAGCCCAGCTGCTTGACCAGAACTGATTTTAGTGCACGTGGAGCTAAAGCCGGCATAGGAATGGGGTGTGGGGGGCAGGAGACGTGGCCATCCACGCAGAGTCAGTGTGAGCTCGGTGGCAGTATTTGGGTGACCTCTGGGTGCAGGGGAAATAGGAAGGGCAGAGGGGAGAGGTTTGGGCATGGGGACATGGGGACAGCATGGAGCGAGGAGCTGCTGATTCCATTAGCAGTGCAGAGGAATGAGGACAGGAATGGGGATGCTGCTCCAGGCGGGAGCCTCAGGCTGCTGCTGTGGATGTGACTGCAGACCCAGGGCTGGCTGGATAGCTGCATGCCCTGCAGAAATACACACCGAGAAAAGCACTTTATCTGAGTAAATAGCAACGTTTTCCCAACAGAATAAAGTCTTCTGAAATGCTAAAATGGTGTGTTGTTGCTGGAAGGTCCCAGTGCTGGGGGACATGGGGCTCCTTTTGCTGGCAGCAGGACCGTTGCTCTGTTCAGGCCATCACTGCCTACCTTGCTCTGTTCAGGCCATCACTGCCTACCCTGCCGTGTCCATGTGAGCAAGAGATGGATGAAAGAAACTTAATTCTACTCAAAGTTCCTCTTTGGTATTTGCTTTCCTGGCAGGTCTTGTGTTGCTGCTGCAGTGCTCATTCCCTGGGAGGCTCCACTCCCTTAGATGTTTTGCCAGACAAGGAACAGTGCAGGGAGCAGAAATTGCCCCCTCAGATCTTGTCTTGTAGAGACTGGGTTTGGCAGAATATTTTTTGTTTTATTTTGGCTTAATTTCCTGAGAAATCCTCAAGTAGTTGCTGAAAGACTGGTTAAAAAAAGAACATTAAAAAGCTGGGGTGGACAGCTCCATCAGAGCTTTCTGGGAGGGATGGGTGGATGGGTGGGTGGGTGGATGGATGGATGGATGGATGGATGGATGGATGGATGGATGGATGGATGGATGGGTGGATGGAGGTGTTGGGGTGGGTAGGACGGATGGAGATGCTCAGGTGAGTAGGATGGATGGAGGTACTGGGGTGGGTAGGAAGGACGGAAGCATTGAGGCAGACAGGACAGAGGCACTGGTGTGGACAGGATGGATGGACACAGCAGGGAGGACACACAGCCAACAGCACTGCACAGAGCGGTGCTTTCTCCTTGTCGGCTGCTGGGGTCTTTGCCATGGTGAAGGTGTTGGCTGGCCACTGGACTTCCCGGGGCAGCTGATTGCCAGCAGGAGACAGGGAGGAGCCATGCTGGTCATGGGGTCCAGGTCCCTGGGACAGACAGGGGGCTGCCCCAAGTGGGGCTAATCTCTGCACCTCACTGGCCATCAGCCCCCATGGCCGGCTCCCAGGAGTCCAGTGATCCCTCCTGTGCCCCAGTATCAGTGGTGGTGGGGGATGAAGGAATTGTGAGCAGCCCTGCGGAGAAGGGCTTGGGGGTATTGGTGGATGGAAAACTGCCTGTGAGCCAGCAACGTGCGCTCGCAGCCCAGAAAGGCAACCGTGTGCTGGGCTGCATCCAGAGCAGTGTGGGCAGCAGGGCGAGGGAGGGGATTCGCCCCCTCTACTCTGCTCTGGTGAGACCCCACCTGGAGTCCTGTGTCCAGCTCTGGGGGCACCAACGTCAGAAGGACACGGACCTGCTCGAGTGAGTCCAGAGGAGGCCACAAAGATGACCTGGGGGGCTGGAGCAACTCCTGTGAGGACAGGCTGAGAGAGTTGGGGGTGTCCATCTGGAGAAGAGAAGAATTCCAGGACTAAAGGGGCCTTACAGAAAAGATGACAGACTTTTTAGTAGTGCTTGTTGCAATAGGACAAGGGGTAACAGTTTTAAACTAAAGGAGAGTAGATTTAGACTAAATATAAGGAAGACATTTTTTACAATGAGGGTGGTGAAATACTGGCACAGGTTGCCCAGAGGGGTGGTAGATGCCCCATCCCTGGAACATTCAAGGCCAGGTTGGACGGGTCTGTGAGCAACCTGATGTAGTTGCAGATGTTCTGGCTCATTGCAGGGAGGATTGGACTAGATGACTTTTAAAGGTCCCTTTCAACCCAAACCATTCTATAATTCTATGGTTCTGTGTCCCCAGAAAACACCTGCAGAGACACATGGCAGCCCACAGCCTGGTGGGGCCAGGTACCCCATGGGCACTGATACAGCTTAGGGAGGGGGATGTGGTGGGGCTGTTCCCCCTTTACCAAAAGGGTGGCAAGGAGTCATTTCTGCCAGAACTACACACAACGTGGACGGGTCCTCCCATCCCCTGTCCCCAGGGTGGCTTCTGACAGCTCTGATGGGGTGACTGCAGCTGAGCACTGGTGCTCTCGGCATAGCCATGTCCATAAGCCACTCTATTCAGGGCCACAGGGAGACTACCCTGGGGCTGTGCTGGGGATGGGGACAGAGCATGTGGCATCCAGGGGCCCACGCTGTCATGACACAGGGTCTAAGGGACAGAGTGGTGCATGTGTACCACTGGTGGCTACACCAGCACCACCATCCTGGGGGACATGGGGGTGACTGAGGAAATGGGGACAGAGCCAGGGCAGGCTGGCGAAGGGGCATGGCTGGCTGTGACCCTACCACAAGCCATGTGTCCCTGCAAAGGACCTGGCACCCAGAGGCCAGTGGGCAAGGGAAGTGGACGGCACAGCCAGGGCCATGTGCTCACTGCTGGCATGGGAGGCTTGGACCAGGCTGCTGCCCCAGGCTGCTCATCCCCTGGTCTTGGCCATTCCAAGGGGGTTCATCAGGGTCCCCAGGGGTGAGCAAGAACTGCAGAGAGCCCCAGCAATATATATATATATGTGGGGGTGGGGTGGGGTGTGTGTGTGGGTGTGTGTGTGTGTGGGTGTGTGTGTGCACACTCATGTGTGTGTTCCCATTCCACCCTCCTCCATACTGGTGCCACTGGGGAGATGCTGGGGTGAGTGGGCGGGTTGGAAGGACACAAAGACAGGGATGCTGAGCCAGCGCTAGTTCAGTGTCTGTGTTTATTTGTGTGACACTCAGGGTGGGGGGACAGGAGCAGGGGACAGGGGGATGTGAGGAGAGACATTTGTGGCAGAGGGGGAGCCACTGTTCCCAGCAGCAGAGAAGAGGGAGGGGGCTGGCAAGGGCCTGCCAGGCGCGGGGAGGTCCCGGCGGGGTTAGAAGCATTCGGATTTGTCCACGGTCTTCTCCACATTGCCGGCCTCGTGCATGACCTTGCAGGTGACGGTTTTGTACTTGTTCCAGTCGGAGACACTCAGCGTCAGGTAGCTGCTGGCTATGTACTTGTTGTTGGTTTGCCGCTGGGACTGACTGGTCTCGACACCACTGCTGAGGGGGCGGCCATCGGCCAACCAGGCCACCGTGAAGGTGCTGGGGTAGAAGTCTCCCAGCAGACACACCAGAGTGGCTTTGTTTCCTGTCGACATCTCATCCTTGGATGGTGGGAAGATCGTGACGGTGGGGGAGACCTTGGGCTGACCTGCAAGGAGGAGAGAGAGCAGCATGGAGTCAGGGGGTGCCCCACCACAGCCCCCTGCCTGCCTGCCCTGCCTGCCTAGCTGGCACTGCCCAGAAACTTCCCACTTCCCCCGCAGCTAAGAGTTTATCATTTATCACTCTAACTATTTAGATTTGGAAAACATCTACATATATATCTTTATATATATATATAGATAGATAGATAGATAGATAGATAGATAGATATAGATATATATAGATATATATATATAGATATCTTTAATGTATATATATGTATATATATACACACATATATGTGTGTAACACATATACATACATCCCATATGTACTTGTATATATACACTATAAGTATATATATGTGCATATGCACATTATATGTTATAGATATATAAGCTAATATACATCATATATGTATATTATGTTACATATATAAAATATCCAATATACTACATATCTATGTAGTATACATCATTATATACATATATGTATAATTATGTCATTTATATAATATACATAACTCTGGTTAGTTGCCATAGACCTATTTCTTTCCATTTAAAAGGCAATTTTTTTAAAAAATCAAAATTTCAAAGACAAACCATCCTGTTTTCTGCCCAGTTCTGCTTTTAGACACTTTCAGACTTGTCTCAGAAAAAGTACAACTAAGAATCACCCAAAGGAAGATGGAGAAAAGATGTTTGGGCTCTCTGAGGTGGTTCTGCTGTCTTCTCAAATGTACAAAGTCTCTATCCCTCTCTCTCTCTCTCTCTCTCTAATCTCTATCTCTATCTCTATCTCTATCTCTATCTCTATCTCTATCTCTATCTCTATCTCTATCTCTATCTCTATCTCTATCTCTATTCAAAAACCAGAAGACTCCACAATTAGAAACTTTCTGCCAAAGAAATTGGCAGACTACATTTTTCTCCATCTTATGCCCCCAGTAATTTGGTTCAGATTGAGATTTTTGGCCAAATTATTTTTAAAATTACAGACAAAGAAAGACAAATGATGTTCCTGGCAGCATTTTCAACGCAATAATCTCTATTTTTGACACAGCTTACCCAGACAATAGGTTCTTTAAGATACCCCTGAAAACTTCTGGTTAAGATCCCAGGACATGCCATTTTAACACAAAGTTAGGTGCGACTTCAGCTTACTTATGTCCGAGGATGGGCTGCTATTTCACTGCGCCCGCACCCTCAGGTGCGGGACCCTGCAGAGAAGTCCCTGCTCCTCACCAAGGGTGACGGACTTGGTCCTCAGGACTAAGAGTTGAGGACTTAGACCTTAGACATTAGTCTAACAATTAATTTCTTTAACAAAGACAAAAACTGGCTTTTTTAGAGACCTAAACCTGAGATTCTGAAATAGATTCCCTGAGACCAGACACATTTTATGGCCAAATTTCAAGATCTTTCAATTGCGAAAATACCCCCCTATCTTCTGTGGCACAACCCTCAACCCCACATTTAGTGCCCATTCCCAAACCAGCGGCAAACCCCAGCCCAGCTCCAAGTCTGAGGAAAAAACCCCAAAATCACTGAAAATCGACAAAATGTCACAATTTCATGGTGGGGAAGGACAGACAGAGAAGAAGTTGGCGACTCACCTAGGACGGTCAGGACGGTCCCGGCCCCGAATACACCACACAGTGATACAGGGCTGTGCAAAAACTTCCAGCTTCATGGTAGGAGCGCTCTGGGGTCCCATGGACATGGAAGGACAAAGGTGATGAGATGGAGGCATCCCGATGGACACCGCAGGATGAAGGTGGTGGGATGGAGGTGTCCTGATGGACACAGCAGGATGAATGCATGGTGCTGATGTGCCCCGGTGGATATGGCAGGGCTGGAGCAGCAAGACAGCCATATGGGGATGACTGTGTATCTCTGGTGGAGAGGCCATGGCAAAATGGGTGGCCTTGGCCCTGCCATCCCTCATGGACTGCATTGGCCAGGCTCTCCAGAGCTGTGGCTGCATCACTGGCTGCTCCAGAGATCCACTGCTGCCCAGGACCAGGCACCTTGTTGTTACAAGCCTGTGTCCCTGCTTGTCATGTGAGGATGTTAGTCCCAGGTGAGAAAGTGTTGATGGAGGCTTTGGGTGCCCTTAAAGCATGTCAGGCAGAACCTTGCCTCAACCTGCACTGCTGCCATGCAGGTGGCTGTGGGCTGCCCTGGGCGGGCACCAGCCATTGTCCTGCCACCCCTCAGACCACACCATGGCTGCACTGGGGCAAATGGGAGCCACTGGTCATTGGACAGTATATGTGTGAGTAAACCTCATGAATAAACCAACCATCCATCCATCCATCCATCCATCCATCCATCCATCCATCCATCCATCCATCCATCCATCCTTCCCACTGCCCAGGAACACCAGTGCTGGCATAGATGCCGTGGTTTCACCCCACCTCCTCTTGTCTGTGCTACCCTGCAGCCTGGCCTTGCTTTCTGGGGCAAAACCAGACCCTGGCACAGCTCGCAGTCTTACCTGGGCAGGATTTTCAGTACCTGATGGGCGGGTGAGTCTCCTTGCAGCAGCTGTGTTGGGGTGTCCTGTGCTGGGGCAGCATGTGGCAGGGAAGTGGCGCAGCCCCAGCTGCTGTCACACTGCCCCTGCTGCTGTGCCAGAGCTCAGCCCTGCGCTCGGGGCTGGGCACGGGGCGTTGGACCATCCTGCCAGGGGTAAATAAACACTTCCCTTTGTCACATCCGGCATCTCGGCACTGGCAAAAGCACTACTGTGGGGTTGATTCCCGTGAGGGCGAGTGCAGAGCCCCGCTGAGCCAATGAGGCCTGCCAGCCATGACGGAGGATCACGCCCTGGGACGCTTGCTGAAGGCGCCTATCGCTACATCAGTGTGTGATGACCGATGGCTGAATTCACAGGGTGTTTTATTTCTGCCCTAACAGACCTCAGCACATGTCTCAGCACTTAATGCCCTGCCCGGGCAGCTGCTTTCTCCAACTTTAGCTCCTGCCTTTGCTGCAGGAGATCAAGCCAGTGCCCACAGACTCAGCTACATTGCTTTTTGGAGCCTGAAGAGCCTGAGTGCCTGGAGAGGCAACCTTGTCCTGAGACAGCAAGCCCAACTCCTCTTGCTCAGACTTGAAGCCTTCCACTTCAACCCCCTATATATTTCCTCACCATACCATAGAGCATACCTGGGAGTGTCTCCTTAGGAGAAAGGGAAATGTCAAGAAATTTCTGTTTCATAAACTCCAATATAATCTGGCTGTCTGGCAAATATATAGATATACCCAGTAACTCCTGCACTCAGACAAGCCCACTCAGAAGAAAGCCCAGGGGATCAGCAGAGGGTCTGCAGATTTGAAAGGACCAAAACCATTTTGCAAGTAGCAAAGCTCATTTTCCCATAAAACCTTGTTTCTACGTGTCAGAGAAAGACACATGAATATGTTTCAGTGTGTTTAGGCAGATGGAGGACACACTACTATAACCTAATGGAGATGCTGAAGAAAGAAAAAAAAATCAACCCATAAAGGTCCCAGCACTGGACAGACCATGTGTGAACGTCAGAGTGACTTACTGAGGATATTCAGCTGGGTCCCACTGCCAAAGAAAATAAGAAGAAATAAATGCAATGACACATTGCTGTGCAGGACACCAAGCAGCTGCTTATGCCCAGCCAGTGGCCCCGGCACTCCAGGCTGCTGCTCCTTGTAGCACCCTATTAGCCCTCGCCTTCACAGCCCCTTGGAGCAGAAGCTCTTGAGTGACGTCTCCTGGGAGCATCTGCCTAGGGCCATGGCACGCAGAGAGGGTTGGAGAGGAGGCATCAGAGGCTGTTGGTAAAGAGGAAGAGCTGGGACCAGCAGAGAAAATTATGCAAGGTATGCAGATGCTTACATACATCTGAAATAGTCAAGGCAGGGGTGAACCAGGATGGGTTTCAGTTAGAACAGATTAAATTCAAATTCCCCAGGCGAGGCTTGGCTACTGCTTTATAAAGTATTTTCCCAGTGTGGTGCCAATCTCACAGGGCACAGAGTGATCAGCTCTGAGCAAACTAGCTCTTGGAGCACTGAATTTCAATAGCATCAACTTAAATTGAAAAAAAAAATAAAAATTCAAATGTTGTGGTTTGTGCAAGTGGTTATAGAAAGAGGCAAAGTCAGTGAACCTCCTGAGTCACTAGAAAATAAATGATGCTTTGGAGATTTTGTGGTTTGAGGCACTTCATATTTCAGAGGTTTGGTTTGCCTCTGGGTAAGCTTATGCATTGGTGCGAAGGATGAAACTAGCCACAAAAATCACTGAAATTGTCTATGCAAAGGATTTAGCTGAAGCCAATGCCATCTATTTTGAAAAGCCAGTTTCTGAGCAATTCCCAGACTTTGATGAGGTTTCAGTTCAATGTTAAGAGAGGACAATTAATGGGGACAACACTCAGCATGAAAGTTCAGCTCTTCTCCATGGAGGGAGGCATGGAGGAGAACTGATGGTGTGCTGGCTGTCCCAGGGGTGTTGGCCCTTCAGCACCTGCCTGGCACATGGCCTCAGCGGGGGCAGGGATGGGTGAGGGGGTACTGATCCTGGGTGGGCACTGGGGAGGCCACGCACAACTGCTGTGTCCCAGCTGCTGGGGATGAACCAAGGAAGCCATGCCAGGCACTCTCCGTTGCTGCCACGGCATTCCCAGACATGCCAGGAAGCAAACGAAAAGGGAAAGGGTAGGATGCAGTATTGCAGCATAAACCATACTGAAACTGCCTTGCAATGGCTTGTGCAAATACCTACCCCCAGAAACAGCTTCCCTTATAGACTAAAATCAGCATTTCAGGGGGGAGCAGGTAACCTGTGTCCTGGGGCTCCTGGCACAGCGGGGGCTGGGAGGGCAGGGAGGCAGCCGGCAGGCCCCAGGGTGTGAGATGGCGATTGCAGGAGACCTTGGACCCTCAGGGTTGCTGGTGGTCATCACCTCCCCAAATGACAGGAGACGGGCACAGACCTGGGGCTGTAAGGGAGAGCCGAGACGGGACACCAGGCACAGACACCTACAGCACAGCGCAGCAAGGGCAGGGCCATGGTAGTGATCTGCCCCACAATCACACAGACAGCAGGGACTCCTAACTGGCTCCTGCAATGATGGTAGGATTTTTGTATCACTTCCCCATTGCTCCCTATCACTGTGGCAGCGCTGCTGCTGCCGTCGTAGCCACCACAGTAATAGACAGCCTCGTCCTCGGCTTGGACCCCAGTGATGGTTAACGTGGCTGTGGAGCCAGACTTGGATCCAGAGAATCGCGAAGGGATGCCCGAGGGTCTCCGATCATTCCAGTAGATCACAGTGACAGGGGCACTGCCAGGGACCTTCTGCTGGTACCAGCCATAGCTGTAGGTACTCCCGGAGCAGGTGATCTGGACGGTTTGTCCTGGGTTCGCTGACACGGAGGGCGGCTGAGTCAGCGCTGCCTGGACCAGGGAACCTGGAGAGGGAGAGGAGAGAGGGGAGAAGATGAGGGTCAGCCAGTGCCCCAGGAGCACGGCCATCCCCAGGCACGAGAACGGGCCCCTGTGCAGTGAGTCTGGCCATGTCACCTGAGACATGGGCGAGCACCACGAGGAGGAGAGGGGCCCAGGCCATGGCGCGATTCCACCAGCTCCGTGTCCCCACGCCGATGGGGCTGTGCTCTGGACACTGACTCCCTTTTAAGCGCCCACCCACCTGGGCACGGCCCCTCCATGCAAATCTGACCCCATGCTCACTGCCGGATCCTGCCCGCCTCTCCCCTCCACACCTCCCTCCCCACTCCACGCCCTGCCCCACCACCCCAGATCAGTGGGGCTTGTTCCCGGGCACAGCGCAGAGACACGTCCCAGCTCAGAGCCCAGAATCCGCCAGCATGGATTTCCCCCCACCAGCTCGTGCCCAGGGGCTGCGGGGCCAAAGGGCAAGGGAGAGCCAGGATGCTGGGGGCGAGGAGGGGCAGGTGGCTCTCAAGTCTGCCTGCGATGGGGCTGTATGATGCCAAACCCCAGCACTGTTGAACCTACAGTTGACATCATTACTATAGGTGTCCCAGCCCCCTAAGGTACCCTCATGCTCTTCTGCTTGTCTGCCCTGGCTCTTTCTCTGCCAGCCCAGCCCCACAGCTCAAGACCTTTGCTCTTCCCAGGAATCCACAACCCAGCACAATAGGAGCCATGCAGCACTGATCCCCAGGGGCTCCAGCAGTGCCTCCCCATGACCTGGTCATGAGCCCAGTGGGTTGGTGCTGGACAAACACAGCCAGAGCCCAGGCATCCCAGGGACTCTGCTCAGTGGTTGGGGCAGACTCAGGCCAACCCTGCTCCAAGACAGGGCACAGGGATCGTAGCCACCTTTGGAAGCATCATGCCCAGCCCAAGAGTGTCTGTGTCTGTGGGAAATGCACCCACGCCCACAGTCCCATGTTGTCCCAGATGCTGTCCCCTCCAAGGTGCCCGGGGCACAGACCACAATGGGCAGAGGCAGGGCAGAGCTGCAGGGGGGCTGTCTCTCTGCAGCCAGCTCAGAGAGGACCTGCTGGAGCTGAGCAGGTGACCCACAACTGGAGCCACCGCACAGGCACACGTGGTGCTTCAATGCCACATCCAAGCAGCAGCAGTGGCAGCAGCAAATGACACACAAATGCCCCTGGGGCAACAGTGGAATTGAGCCTCATGTCCCCAGTGTTGGGACTCACCATAACGCTGACCAGCACTGATGTGATGTCCCAGCGAGCACAGTAAGAGACAGCCTCTGCCTCAACTTGGACGCCACCAATGGGTAACTTGGCTATGGGGTGGCATGTTTCCAAGTGCTGCACATCCCCTCCTGAGATCAGGGCAGGAGACAGACACACATCTGGGGCTTTATGGGATGACTCAGCCAGGAAAACAGGCACAGAGACCTGTAGCAAAGGGCAGCAAAGGCAGGGCTACGGCAGGGACCTGCCTCACCATCAAACTGGGACAGCAGAGACTCCTAACTGATCTCTGTGATGGGGACAAGTTTTTGTGTCACTTCCCATTGCTTCTTGTCCCCGTGGCAGCATAGTTGCTGCTGCTGTCATAGCCACCACAGTAATAGACAGCCTCATCCTCGGCTTGGACCCCAGTGATGGTTAACGTGGCTGTGGAGCCAGACTTGGATCCGGAGAAACGTGAAGGGATGCCTGAGGGTCTCTTGGTATTATCATAGATCACAGTGACAGGGGCACTGCCAGGGACCTTCTGCTGGTACCAGCCATAGTAGCTACCACCACCGGAGCAGGTGATCTGGACGGTTTGTCCTGGGTTCGCTGACACGGAGGGCGGCTGAGTCAGCGCTGCCTGGACCAGGGAACCTGGAGAGGGAGAGGAGAGAAGGGAGAAGATGGGGGTCAGCCAGTGCCCCAGGAGCACGGCCATCCCCAGGCATGAGAATGGGCCCCTGTGCAACGAGTCTGGCCATGTCACCTGAGACATGGGCGAGCACCACGAGGAGGAGAGGGGCCCAGGCCATGGCGCGATTCCACCAGCTCCGTGTCCCCACGCCGATGGGGCTGTGCTCTGGACACTGACTCCCTTTTAAGTGCCCACCCACCTGGGCACGGCCCCTCCATGCAAATCTGACCCCACGCTCACTGCCGGATCCTGCCCGCCTCTCCCCTCCACACCTCCCTCCCCACTCCACGCCCTGCCCCACCACCCCAGATCAGCGGGGCTTGTTCCTGGGCACAGAGCGGAGACACGTCCCAGCTCAGAGCCCAAAACTCAACAGCACGGACTCGCCCCGCCAGCCTGAGCCCAGGGGCTGCGGGGCCAAAGGGCAAGGGAGAGCCAGGATGCTGGGGGCGAGGGTGGCAAGCGTTGCCCAGAGATCCAACACCCCCGTCACGGGTTGTGGGGAGCAGATGAGCTGGTGCTTGGGCTGAGGGTGGTAGGACGAGCCCTTGCCCAGGCTATTGCCACTTGCGTGTATTGTTGGGTTCCAGTTGGGCCCAGTCAGAAACTACAGCGGCAAGACGTGGGAATTAAGAATTGCTGGTTAGCAAAATGTAAACTGACCTTAAGGTTAGAAGCATGATTGTGGATAACTGAGGCAGCATTATGTAACACCATGTTGTGTGAAATACAGCAGTAAAAAACACCACCTGCAGAGTATGGCAAGCATGTAAGTAATAAACAGGCAAAACCTGAAGGTCAGTAGGATGTAAAAGTAAAAATGAACCTATGTAAACAGTTGGCAATATACTGGGAGCTTGCACACAGTGCAGTGTCTTTTGCTCTTGGCAATGCCCCCCCTTCAGCAAACTGGCATGATGTTGTCATTCCTCTGTGCATGGCCCTGATCCCGACTGGACTGAGAACAACAGCAAAACGGATGGGAAGAGGCAGGAGCAAAGCCCCTGTTTCCATCCCTCCGGGGTCCTCAGCTGAACATTATCTGCAACCAGTGAGCACACAGGATCGTAACCGGGGGTGCTTGAGAGGAGCAGGGCTGAGCGGGGCTCGTTGGGGAGCACAGAGCAGCTTCTCTCCTGAGGACCGCAGGGTGCTTGGTGTAGCCCTGCCCGTGCCCACCTGGCCTCAGCCCATGGCATGTGCCCCCCCACTTCACGCCATGATCCCGGGCACAGAGCTGGGGACAAGGTCACCTGGGGCCCAGCTGCCCACACGGCAGCTCCCAGCACCACAAGTGCAGCCCCCATGGGGCCAGCAGCCCTGCCCAAAGCCTGGCCCTATCACACCCTCAAACCCAGCCCTTGTCCCCTCACACTCATGGGGAAACAGAAAATGTCACTGCTGAAAACAAGCAGCACCCCGTGACGTGCGAGAGCCGGTGTCTTTGTCCCCAGTTGTAGCCGCAGTCCCAGGGCCCTGTATCAGGATGGGGACAGGCTCAGGGTGCCGGGCAGCCCCTTGCTGTCTTGGGGCTGTGGTGGGAGATTGCCCAGTGCCAAGGGCTTTCCTGGGGGCCAGAGATGCTGGGGGGCTCCTGGGCAGGCTGAGCATGAGCGCAACAGGCCAGCACTGGGCAAACACCGCCAACGCTGGAGTAGCCCACAGGCTGCCCTTGTGGCACGGCAGTGCAGCTCCTGACCAGCCCTGCTCTGGGGGACTCGTTGCACAGCTGGGCTGGGAAGAGGGCAAGGAGTCATCCAGCAAGGTCATGGGTGCCAGTGGGGAAACTCACAAGACCTTTGACCTCTAGGCTGCAGAGCAGGGACAGGGATGATGAGCATCAGTCCCTCCTCAAATCACACATATCAACTTGCTCTCTAAGGGGCGTCTGAGCCAGGACAACAGACACAGCCACCTGCCCCACAGGGCAGAAAGGTCAGTGCCATTGCAGGGACCTGCACCAATATCCAGCGAGGACAGCAGAGACTCCTAATTGGTTCCTGTGATTGCAAAAGGTTTTGTACCACTTCCCCATTGCTCCATGTCACCATGTCAGCGTCACTGCTGCTGTCCCAGCTACCACAGTAATAGACAGCCTTGTCCTTGGCTTGGACCCCAGTGATGGTTAACGTGCCCGTGAAGCCATACCGGGATCCAGAGAATCGCGAAGGGATGCCCGAGGGTCTCTTGTCATTGTAGTAGATCACAGTGACAGGGGCACTGCCAGGGACCTTCTGCTGGAACCAGCCATATTCATTGCTACTCCCAGAGCACATAATTCAGAGAATGTGTCTCAGGTTCTCTGACACTGAGGGTGGCTAAGTCAGCACTGCCTGGACCATGGATCCGAGGGAGAGGAGAGAAGATGGGGATCAGCCACTGCGCCAGAAGCACAGCGCTCTTCAGGCAGAGGGACAGGGTCCCAATGCCCAACAGCCCTAATGGCACAGAGGAACCCACAGCCCCACAAACAGAGCTGAAGACTAGAGGCCCATGGCCCTACAGGGAGAGCTGGCAGTAGCAGGGAAGTGAAACAACACCCTCACAGGGAATGGGACCTGGTCATGGGTACAGAAATGTCTGGGGAGAAGAGCCTGGCCTGGCTCAGAACAATCTAGCAGGGGCAGCTGCAGTAGCAGCAGGAGATAGGGGATGCCAGTAGCAAAAGGCATCAGGGCTGGGGATGAGGTATTTCCTATTATAGAGATGGGGAAAAGGAACCCCCAGTGTCACCTCCAGTGCCTTGGGGTATGGAAGTTGGAACATTCACAGTCATGTCCTTGGACAGGGGACAGGAACCTGCCTCAACTCACAGCCACAACTCTGTTTGCCGATGAGGGAAAAGGGCTGAAAACCTTCCTCTTTGATGCTGGGGTCTGTGTCTCAATTCCCCATTAGTCAGTGGCATCATTTCCCTGATCAGCACTGCTGCTGTCCCAGACACCACAGTAACAGACAGCCTTGTCCTTGGCTTGGACCCCAGTATTAGTGAAAGTGCCCATGGAGCCGGAAAAGGATCCAGAGAATCACAAAGGGATGCCCGAGGGTCTCTTCTTGCTCTTATAAATCACAGTGAGAGGGGCAGTGCCAGGTTTCTGCTCATACCATCCATAATAACCATAGCTGCTCCCAGAGCAGGTGATCTGGATGGTTTGTCCTGGATTCGCTGACACGGAGGGCGGCTGAGTCAGTGCTGCCTGGACCAGGGAACCTGGAGAGGGAAGGAGAGAAGACAGGAGTCAGACAGTGCCCCAGGAGCACAGCCCTCCCCAGGCAGCAGGATAGTGCCCCTGTGCCCAAAGGCCCTGGACAGGTGCAGCAATTCTGTCCAGGGCACCTGAGCTGTGGGCGAGAACCACAAGGAGGAGAGTGGTCCAGGCCAGCCAGGCAGCAGGTGACCAGGCTCTTGACCCAGAATGGGCATGGAGTGAGGGTGCTGGGCGCCTCCATGCAGTTGTGGGGCCATAGAGGGAAATTGCCCAGCGTCAGGGGCTTTCCTGGGGGCCAGAGGTGCTGGGGGGCTCCTGCCAAGGCTGAGCATAAGCCCAATGGGCCAGCACTGAGTGAACACTGTCAGTGCTGCAGTAGCCCATGGGCTCCTCTTGTGGCACAGCAGAGCAGCCCCTGACCAGCCCTGCTCTGCCCCACCAGCCTCACACATGGCCACAGAGATGCTGCGCCCACGGGAAATGTCCCTTCCCAGGGTTTGAAGGCAAAGCTTTGGCCCAGCTGCGCAGCCCATGGCATGTTCCCACCTCCTGGTGCTGGGGCCACAGTTTCAGCAGGGCTGAACCCCTCAGGGGTGATGCCCTGGGGGACTCCTGGCACAGCTGGGCTGGGAGGAGGGCAGGGAGGCACCCAGCAGGGCTATGGTGTCAGTGGGTAATTTGGAGGACCTCGGACACACAGGGCTGTGGGGCAGGGACAGAACTGCTGGGCATCATCCCCTCCTCAAATGACCACAGACAGGCACAGACCTGGGGCTGTAAGGGACAGCCGAGGCAGGACACCAGGCACAGGCACCTGCAGCACAGGGCAGCTAGGGCAGGGCCATGGCAGGGCCCTGCCCCACCATCAAACAGGGACAGCAGAGACTCCTAACTGGCCCCTGCGATGACAGGAGGCTTTTGTATCACTTCCCCATTGCTCTCTGTCACTGTGGCACCAGTATAGGTGTCCTCATATTGACCACAGTAATAGACAGCCTCATCTTCAGCTTGGACCCCAGTGATGGTTAACGTGGCCGTGGAGCCGGAGAAGGATCCAGAGAATCGTGAAGGGATGTCTGAGGGTCTGTTGTCATTCCAGTAGATCACGGTGACAGGGGCACTGCCAGGGACCTTCTGCTGGTACCAGCCAGCATAACCGTAACTGCTAACCCCGGAGCAGGTGATCTGGACGGTTTGTCCCAAATTCGCTGACACGGAGGGCGGCTGAGTCAGCGCTGCCTGGACCAGGGAACCTGGAGAGGGAGAGGAGAGAGGGGAGAAGATGGGGGTCAGCCAGTGCCCCAGGAGCACGGCCATCCCCAGGCAGTGGGACAGGCCCCTGTGCCCAATGGCCCATGACGGGCACACTGAGTCTGCCCAGGGATCTGAGCCATGGGCAAACATCATGAAGAGGAGAGGGACAAGGTCAAACTCATGCCAAGTGACCAGGCCACCTCCCAGCATAGCAGATGGACAGGCACAGGGTGTTGGGCAGCCCTTTGCTGTCACGGGCTCTTAGGGGGACATTGCCCAGCTCTAGGAGTATCCCTGGGGGCCAGAGGTGCTGGGGGGATCCTGCCAAGGCTGAGCATGAGCCCAAATGGGACAGCACTGGGCAAACACAGCCAACGCTGGAGTAGCCCACAGGCTCCTCTTGTGGCACAGCAGAGCAGCCCCTGACCAGCCCTGCTCTGCCCCACCAGCCTCACACATGGCCACAGAGATGCTGCGCCCACGGGAAATGTCCCTTCCCAGGGTCTGAAGGCAAAGCTTTGGCCCAGCTGCGCAGCCCATGGCATGTTCCCACCTCCTGGTGCTGGGGCCACAGTTTCAGCAGGGCTGAACCCAGCAGGGGTGATGCCCTGGGGGGACTCCTGGCACAGCTGGGCTGGGAGGAGGGCAGGGAGGCACCCAGCAGGGCTATGGTGTCAGGTGGGGACAGCAGGGGACCTTGGATCCGCAGAGCTGCTGATGTCATCCCTTTCCCAACTGGCAGGGGATAAGCACAGACCTGGGGCTGTAAGGGATGTCTGAGCCAAGACACCAGGCACAGGCACCTGCAGCACAGGGCAGCAAGGGCAGGGCCCTGCCCCACCATCAAACGGGGACAGCAGAGACTCCTAACTGTCCCCTGCAGTGGCGGCAGGATTTGTATCACTTTCCCATTACTCCGTGGTACCATTATAACAGTCCTCATATTTACCACAGTAATGGACAGCCTCGCCCTCAGCTTGGACACCTGTGATGCTTAATTTGCCCATGGAGCCAGACTTGCAGAAAGTGGCGCCCGAGGGTCTCTTTGTGCTATCGTAGATCAGAGTGAGAGGGGCACGGCCAGGTACCTTCTGCTGGTACCAGCCATACCAGCTATAGCTGCTCCCAGAGCAGGTGATCTGGATGGCCTGACCCAGGTTTGGGGACACCGAGGGCGGCTGAGTCAGTGCTGCCTGGACCAGGAAACCTGGAGAGGGAGAGAGACTGGAGAAGATGGGGGTTGGCCAGTGCTCCAGGAGCACAGCCCTCCCCAGGCAGCGGGTCACGGAGTGCCACAGTCAGAGAAGACACCCAGACACGGTCACAGGCAACTCTAGGGAGCAGAGCCTGTTACAGCCCGCTCAGATGAGGGAGACAAGTGACTCAGGTTTACAAATTCCCAATGGAGCGGACAACAAATCTCCAAGTCCAAACATTTATTAACTACGCACAGTGTGCTAATTGAATACACAATAACTGGCTAAGTATATAGTAAGTTGTGGCAAGCAATACAATATGCCTTGCATTTCGTTATGTAAAAGGAGAAAGAGGGAGATAGAGGGAATGGGGAAATACAGATCACCGGTCTCGGTTTTTGCGCTGATCCCGCCAGCAAAGGTTCCAGGAGGCAGCCGTCTTTTTCGCTTGCATCCGTCTTCTTTGCTGTGCAGAGGGAACAGGAACCTGCCTCAGCCCCACAGCCACACCAAGGCTTGGCCAGGAGGGACAAGGTCCGAAAACCTTCCCCTGACTTTCAAGGCTTTGTCTCACTCACGGTCAGCACACACCATAGCTGCTGCTGCTGCTGTCCCAGCCACCACAGTAATAGACAGCCTCGTCCTCAGCTTGGACCCCAGTGATGGTTAACGTGCCCGTGGAGCCAGACTTGGATCCAGAGAATCGCGAAGGGATGCCCGAGGGTCTCTTGTCATTGTAGTAGATCACAGTGACAGGGGCACTGCCAGGGACCTTCTGCTGGTACCAGCCATATTCATAGGTACTCCCAGAGCAGGTGATCTGGACAGTTTGTCCCAGGTTCGTTTACTCGGAGGGCGGCTGAGTCAGCGCTGCCTGGACCAGGGAACCTGGAGAGGGAGAGGAGAGAGGGGAGAAGATGGGGGTCAGCCAGTGCCCCAGGAGCACGGCCATCCCTGGGCAGTGGGACAGGCCCCTGTGCCCAATGGCCCATGACGGGCACAGTAAGTCTGCCCAGGGATCTGAGCCGTGGGCAAGCACTACGAGGAGGAGAGGGACAAGGCCAGACACATGCCAGGTGACCAGGCTGTGGCTCCTGGCACAGGACAGGGACAGGCACAGGGTGCTGGGCAGCCCTTTGCTGTCATGGGGCCTTAGTGGGACATTGCCCACTGTCAGGGGCTTCCCCAAGGGCCAGAGGTGCTGGGGGGCTCCTGCCAAGGCTGAGCATAAGCCCAATGGTCCAGCGCGGGGCAAACACAGCCAACGCTGGAGTAGCCCACAGGCTCCTCTTGTGGCACAGCAGAGCAGCCCCTGACCAGCCCTGCTCTGCCCCACCAGCCTCACACATGGCCGCAGAGATGCTGCGCCCACGGGAAATGTCCCTTCCCAGGGTTTGAAGGCAAAGCTTTGGCCCAGCTGCACAGCCCATGGCATGTTCCCACCTCCTGGTGCTGGGGCCACAGTTTCAGCAGGGCTGAACCCCTCAGGGGTGATGCCCTGGGGGGACTCCTGGCACAGCTGGGCTGGGAGGAGGGCAGGGAGGCACCCAGCAGGGCTATGGTGTCAGGTGGGGACAGCAGGGGACCTTGGATCCGCAGAGCTGCTGATGTCATCCCTTTCCCAACTGGCAGGGGATAAGCACAGACCTGGGGCTGTAAGGGATGTCTGAGCCAAGACACCAGGCACAGGCACCTGCAGCACAGGGCAGCAAGGGCAGGGCCCTGCCCCACCATCAAACGGGGACAGCAGAGACTCCTAACTGGCCCCTGCAGTGGCGGCAGGATTTGTATCACTTTCCCATTACTCCGTGGTACCATTATAACAGTCCTCATATTTACCACAGTAATGGACAGCCTCGCCCTCAGCTTGGACACCTGTGATGCTTAATTTGCCCATGGAGCCAGACTTGCAGAAAGTGGTGCCCGAGGGTCTCTTTGTGCTATCGTAGATCAGAGTGAGAGGGGCACGGCCAGGTACCTTCTGCTGGTACCAGCCATACCAGCTATAGCTGCTCCCAGAGCAGGTGATCTGGATGGCCTGACCCAGGTTTGGGGACACCGAGGGCGGCTGAGTCAGTGCTGCCTGGACCAGGAAACCTGGAGAGGGAGAGAGACTGGAGAAGATGGGGGTTGGCCAGTGCTCCAGGAGCACAGCCCTCCCCAGGCAGCGGGTCACGGAGTGCCACAGTCAGAGAAGACACCCAGACACGGTCACAGGCAACTCTAGGGAGCAGAGCCTGTTACAGCCCGCTCAGATGAGGGAGACAAGTGACTCAGGTTTACAAATTCCCAATGGAGCGGACAACAAATCTCCAAGTCCAAACATTTATTAACTACGCACAGTGTGCTAATTGAATACACAATAACTGGCTAAGTATATAGTAAGTTGTGGCAAGCAATACAATATGCCTTGCATTTCGTTATGTAAAAGGAGAAAGAGGGAGATAGAGGGAATGGGGAAATACAGATCACCGGTCTCGGTTTTTGTGCTGATCCCGCCAGCAAAGGTTCCAGGAGGCAGCTGTCTTTTTCGCTTGCATCCGTCTTCTTTGCTTCACTGCACTCTCCCTGTCACCCCCTTTCTTCCCCTGCCTTGATTTATACACTCTTTCCTTGGGTCTGTCCCCTAGGCTGACCCACATCCCTATGTATCCCATCTATGGGGAGGGGTAAGGTGTTTCATGGGATGATGTAATTAGCATGATCATGTTTGCCTTCATTAGCATATTGAGGAGTGTTAATTTTAATATGCATTTCGTGGATAATGAAGCAAAGGTCATTCACCGGACAGATGGCCCTTGAAATCTGGCCAGGAGCCCCAGAGCAGAGCCGTCCTGTCTCCACAGGGCTCCCTCCTCCAGCTGCATCCTGTGTTACTCGGGCAGCCTTATCAACTTCGACCTCCACAACATCCAACCTGTGACTCAGTTTTGCTTTGCGAGTGTTTGAGGCATTCCTTCAATCAGCCTCAACTTTTGCTTTCTCAGCCTGTTTTTCTTAGTTTCTCGCAGGCCCGGTTAATCTTGTCTCTTACAGAGCCGAGCCCAGCACATCCCCGCGCAGAGGCAGCTGGAGCAGCAGCAGGAAGACATGGTCATCAGGAGGAAGAGACAGCAGGATGTCAGACAAGGCCACACTGTGAATTTTGGGGGGAGAAGGACAATAGTCCCAGGACAAGGAGTCATCCAGTGCTCTAGGACATGAAAGGGAGGACATTCACAGCCATGGCTGTGCAGAGGGAACAGGAACCTGCCTCAGCCCCACAGCCACACCAAGGCTTGGCCAGGAGGGACAAGGTCTGAAAACCTTCCCCTGACTTTCAAGGCTTTGTCTCACTCACGGTCAGCACACACCATAGCTGCTGCTGCTGCTGTCCCAGCCACCACAGTAATAGACAGCCTCGTCCTCAGCTTGGACCCCAGTGATGGTTAACGTGGCTGTGGAGCCAGACTGGGATCCGGAGAATCGCGAAGGGATGCCCGAGGGTCTGTTGGTGTTATCACAGTGACAGGGGCACTGCCAGGGACCTTCTGCTGGTACCAGCCATAAGCATTGCTGCTACTCCCACCCTAGATATAGCTGCTGTGCCCAAGGGACACGGACATGAGGGCGGCTCAGTCAGAGTTGCGTGAGAGCAAGGGGCTGAGGCAGAAGCTCTCCCTGCCCAGACACAGTGCCCAGGGCTCCCACGGCGTGGCAAATGCCCATGCACTGAGACCTGCACACCCAGGGTGGCGGCAAGACCACAGGGCCCTAGGCAATACCCAGCCTGGGGGAACAGAAATGCAGCAAAGCTTTTCTGGGGCACTTCCAAAGGTTCTAGTTCCTAATGCTGCCCCAGGCTCCTCTGCCCCTCACGTGGATATTGGGCAGTCGGGAAATGCCCAGCCAGGGTCTTTCTAGCACCAGGACCCCTACCCCTGCGGACATAGTCACAGCCCTGAGACAATAGGCACATGGGGGAGGGCATTGGAAGGGAAAAGGGAAAACCCCAAAGTCAGAGAGAGGAGACAGGCTGGCTGGGAGACAGGAGAAGATAAAATTGACCCTTTGACACTCAAGGTCTCACTTGGCTGTGGCTCAGTGTCACCATGAGATCACTAGCGTCATCTTTGCCACCACAGTAATAGACAGCCTCGTCCTCGGCTTGGACCCCAGTGATGGTTAATGTGCCTGTGGAGCCAGACTTGGATCCGGAGAACCGTGAAGGGATGCTCGAGGGTCTCTTGTCATTAGCATAGATCACAGTGACAGGGGCACTGCCAGGGACCTTCTGCTGGTGCCAGCCATAGCTGTAGGTACTCCCAGAGCAGGTGATCTGGACGGTTTGTCCCGGGTTTGCCAACACGGAGGGCGCCTGAGTCAGCGCAGCCTGGACCAGGGAACCTGGAGAGGGAGAAGAGAGAGGGGAGAAGATGAGGGTCAGCCAGTGCCCCAGGAGCACGGCCATCCCTGGGCAGCAGTACGGGACCCCTGTGCCCAAAGTTCCTAACTGTAAATAGGGACCCACAGCCCCATGCAGAGAATCGAAGCACTGGGCTCAGGGCTCTGTGAGTAGAACTGACAGGAGCCTGAGAATGTGGCTGCCAGCAGCAGGAGGCTGCAGGGCAGGTGACAAGGCAACAACATGCTTTTTGTCTGGACAAGCAGAGATCCAGAGTCACCTCCTGCATGGCATGGTACCATCAGAAGAACATTCACAGCCATAGCCATACAGAGGGGACATGAAGGTGCCCCAGCCCCACATACCTGCTCAGCCATGAGGGAGAAGGGCAGAGAACCTCCATTTTAAAATCCTATGTGGCTCACTTCCACATCTCTCTGGGTCACCACATCAGCATCACTGCTGCTGTCCCAGCCACCACAGTAATAGACAGCCTCGTCCTCAGCTTGGACCCCAGTGATGGTTAACGTGCCCGTGGAGCCAGACTGGGATCCAGAGAATCGCGAAGGGATGCCCGAGGGTCTCTTGTCATTAGCATAGATCACAGTGACAGGGGCACTGCCAGGAACCTTCTGCTGGTACCAGCCATAGTAGCTGCTGCTACCCCCGGAGCAGGTGATCTGGACGGTTTGTCCCGGGTTCGCTGACACGGAGGGCGGCTGAGTCAGTGCTGCCTGGACCAGGGAACCTGGAGAGGAAGAGGAGAGAGGGGAGAAGATGGGGGTCAGCCAGTGCCCCAGGAGCACGGCCATCCCCAGGCAGTGGGACAGGCCCCTGTGCCCAATGGCCCATGACGGGCACAGTAAGTCTGCCCAGGGATCTGAGCCGTGGGCAAGCACTACGAGGAGGAGAGGGACAAGGCCAGACACATGCCAGGTGACCAGGCTGTGGCTCCTGGCACAGGACAGGGACAGGCACAGGGTGCTGGGCAGCCCTTTGCTGTCATGGGGCCTTAGTGGGACATTGTCCACTGTCAGGGGCTTCCCCAAGGGCCAGAGGTGCTGGGGGGCTCCTGCCAAGGCTGAGCATAAGCCCAATGGTCCAGCGCGGGGCAAACACAGCCAATGCTGGAGTAGCCCACAGGCTCCTCTTGTGGCACAGCAGAGCAGCCCCTGACCAGCCCTGCTCTGCCCCACCAGCCTCACACATGGCCACAGAGATGCTGCGCCCACGGGAAATGTCCCTTCCCAGGGTTTGAAGGCAAAGCTTTGGCCCAGCTGCACAACCCATGGCATGTTCCCACCTCCTGGTGCTGGGGCCACAGTTCCAGCAGGGCTGCACCCCTCAGGGGTGATGCCCTGGGGGACTCCTGGCACAGCTGGGCTGGGAGGAGGGCAGGGAGGCACCCAGCAGGGCTATGGTGTCAGTGGGTAATTTGGAGGACCTTGGAGCCACAGGGCTGTGGAGCAGGGACAGAACTGCTGGGCATCATCCCCTCCTCAAATGACCACAGACAGGGGCAGACCTGGGGCTGTAAGGGACAGCCGAGGCAGGACACCAGGCACAGGCACCTGCAGCACAGGGCAGCAAGGGCAGGGCCCTGCCCCACCATCAAACAGGGACAGCAGAGACTCCTAACTGGCCCCTGCGATGACAGGAGGCTTTTGTATCACTTCCCCATTGCTCTCTGTCACTGTGGCACCAGTATAGGTGTCCTCATATTGACCACAGTAATAGACAGCCTCATCTTCAGCTTGGACCCCAGTGATGGTTAACGTGGCCGTGGAGCCGGAGAAGGATCCAGAGAATCGTGAAGGGATGTCTGAGGGTCTGTTGTCATTCCAGTAGATCACGGTGACAGGGGCACTGCCAGGGACCTTCTGCTGGTACCAGCCAGCATAACCGTAACTGCTAACCCCGGAGCAGGTGATCTGGACGGTTTGTCCCAGGTTCGCTGACACGGAGGGCGGCTGAGTCAGCGCTGCCTGGACCAGGGAACCTGGAGAGGGAGAGGAGAGAGGGGAGAAGATGGGGGTCAGCCAGTGCCCCGGGAGTGCGGCCATCCCCAGGAAATTAGTTGGGGACAGAACCCCTGTGCCCAAAGACCCCGGTTGGGCACAGAGTGTCTGGCCAGGGCACCTGAGCCATGAGCGAGCACTGCAAGGAAGAGAGGAACCCAGGCCATGGCACGATCCCACCAGCTCTGTGTCACCACACTGATGGGGCTGTGCCCTGGACCCTGACTCCCTTTTAAGTGCCTGCCTGCCTGGGGCATGACCGCTCATGCAAATCTGTCTCTACAGCTCAGGCTGGATCCTGCCAGGACCGCCCAGAACCGTGAGGGGCTGGGGCAGCACCAGCTGCAGACAGCTCTGGGGACATGGCACGGGGTGGCACCAAGGCCTTTCTGCCCCCCAGTTCCAGACAGCAGGACAGATCTCTCCTTTTCTCAGGTCCAGCTGCAGCCTTTCCCCCTGCCCAGCCCTTCTCCTGCCTGGTCACAGCCTGGGGCAAGCTGAGGAGCTATTGCCCAGCCCCATGCCTTTGAGCTGTGCTCCGCATCCCAGCGCTCTCCAGATTGGCATCCCCAGGGCACACTGCAGTGCCTGTGGGGCAGCCCCAGTGGGCAGGGCCCCTGGGCATGGAGCCACAAGCTCCCCTGGCCTGTAGCCCTTGGTAGACTGTCACTGCCCAGATTTCCCAGCAGCAGGGCTTTGTTCCCCAAAACTCCTCATCCCATGGTTTGGAGGTGAAGCTTTGTCCTTGCCCCTCAATCAGAAGCACAGTCCTGAATACCTGTGATGGGGCCAAGCTTCCAGCAGGCTGAACTCCATGGTGATGCCCAGGAGCAGGGCAGAGACCTTCCTGCAGGCAGGTCCTGTCCAAGCACAGGCAGGTGCCCCTCACCTGCAGCCCAGGCCAGCTGAGCTGCCCCAGCCTGCACTCAGCCGTGCCGGCCACGCTGCACCCATGGCAGCACCAACAGATCCTCAGCCCACACCTGCCCCTGCCAAGCCCTTGCACGTCCCCACAGCACAAGGGCCTCTTAAACAGCCCAGTACTGCCAGGCTTCTTCCCTGCTGCACAGCTCCAGCAGGAGCCCTGTGGCTGCAGGAGCCGTTGGACATTTCTGCGCTGGTGCTCGCACAGAGCTGTGTTGGCTGGACATCTCCCAGCCAGGGGGAAGCCCACCAGCAGCTGCAGCACCTCATGGCAGCTCCAGGACAAAGCAAGAGGATGGTGGGGAGCAGGTACCAGTGAGGAGGGGGGTCATGGTGCAGTGAGGGACAGGGGTGGGAGGGAGGACTACTGGTGGTCATCACCTCCCGAAATGACAGGAGACAGGCACAGACCTGGAGCTGTAAGGGACGGCTGAGCCAGGACACCAGGCACAGGCACCTGCAGCACAGGGCAGCAAGGGCAGAACCATGGCAGGAAATTGCCCCAAAATCAAACAGTGATGGCAGAGACTCCTAACTAGCCCCTTCCATGACAGGAGGTTTTTGTGTCACTTCCCCATTGCTCTGTGTCACCGTGGCAGCACTGCTGCTGCTGTCGTAGCTACCACAGTAATAGACAGCCTCGTCCTCGGCTTGGACCCCAGTGATGGTTAACGTGGCTGTGGAGCCAGACTGGGATCCGGAGAATCGCGAAGGGATGCCCGAGGGTCTGTTGGTGTTATCACAGTGACAGGGGCACTGCCAGGAACCTTCTGCTGGTACCAGCCATAGTAGTTGTTGCTACTCCCGGAGCAGGTGATCTGGACAGTTTGTCCCGGGTTCGCTGACACGGAGGGCGGCTGAGTCAGCGCTGCCTGGACCAGGGAACCTGGAGAGGGAGAGGAGAGAGGGGAGAAGATGGGGGTCAGCCAGTGCCCCAGGAGCACGGCCATCCCCAGGCAGTGGGACAGGCCCCTGTGCCCAATGGCCCATGACGGGCACAGTAAGTCTGCCCAGGGATCTGAGCCGTGGGCAAGCACTACGAGGAGGAGAGGGACAAGGCCAGACACATGCCAGGTGACCAGGCTGTGGCTCCTGGCACAGGACAGGGACAGGCACAGGGTGCTGGGAAGCCCTTTGCTGTCATGGGGCCTTAGTGGGACATTGCCCACTGTCAGGGGCTTCCCCAAGGGCCAGAGGTGCTGGGGGGCTCCTGCCAAGGCTGAGCATAAGCCCAATGGTCCAGCGCGGGGCAAACACAGCCAATGCTGGAGTAGCCCACAGGCTCCTCTTGTGGCACAGCAGAGCAGCCCCTGACCAGCCCTGCTCTGCCCCACCAGCCTCACACATGGCCGCAGAGATGCTGCGCCCACGGGAAATGTCCCTTCCCAGGGTTTGAAGGCAAAGCTTTGGCCCAGCTGCGCAGCCCATGGCATGTTCCCACCTCCTGGTGCTGGGGCCACAGTTTCAGCAGGGCTGAACCCCTCAGGGGTGATGTCCTGGGGACTCCTGGCACAGCTGGGCTGGGAGGAGGGCAGGGAGGCACCCAGCAGGGCTATGGTGTCAGGTGGGGACAGCAGGGGCCCTTGGACACACAGGGCTGCCAGGGGTCTTCCCCTCCCCAACTGGGGAGGGCAGGCACAGACCTGGGGCTGTAAGGGACGGCCGAGGCAGGACACCAGGCACAGGCACCTGCAGCACAGGGCAGCAAGGGCAGGGCCATGGGGAGTCCTGCCCCACCATCAAACGGGGACAGCAGAGAGGCCTAACTGGCCCATGAGGTGGCAGGTTTTGTATCACTTCCCCATTGCTCTGTGTCACCGTGGCAGCACTGATGCTGCTGTCGTAGCTACCACAGTAATAGACAGCCTCGTCCTCGGCTTGGACCCCAGTGATGGTTAACGTGGCTGTGGAGCCAGACTGGGATCCGGAGAATCGTGAAGGGATGCCCGAGGGTCTCTGGTTGTTGTTGTAGATCACAGTGACAGGGGCACTGCCAGGGACCTTCTGCTGGAACCAGCCATAGTTGTTGTTAATCTTGGAGCAGAAGATCCAGCTCTTTATTCCTGGAGACACATACGTCACGGGCAACTGTGTGGGCCTCGCATAGAAACCAGAGAGCAAGAGGAGAGAGGGAAGAAGACGGGGGTCAGCCAGTGCCCCAGGAGCACGGCCTGACCAGGGCAGTGGGACAGGGACAGAACTCCTCTGCCTGCAAGCACATGGATGGGACACCCTGGCTGCAGCCCTCAGCCCAGGCACTCCCTGAGGGGATGCTGTAGCCAGAGCCTGGAGCCTCTCCCCGTCCGCTGCCCCTCGGGGCAAACCTCACCCCTGTCACTGAGAGCGGGCAGCCCAGGGGCATGGCCTGCCGTGGGCACCCAGCTTTTGTGGCAGCCTGGAGACACCCCTGACCATGTCCCAGGTGGGGCCACGTCCAGGACAGCAGCCAGGGGCTGCAGGGCAGAGGGTCCTCAGTCTGCAAGAAGACGTGTGAGGAGACAGTGTGTGACAGACAGAATGGGGCCATCTCCAGCACAGCATGGTCTGGTGAGAGTCACCAACCTGGAGAACAAAGATGGGGGACTGCCTGGGCAGGGGGCATGAGCTCCACTGGGGCCTTTCCAGGTTCAGGAAACACCCTCTCCCCATACACCTCCTTTCCCCACTGCAGCACAAAGCACACAGGGCACAAGGGCTCTGGCTCCTGGGTTCCTCCATACCCAATAGGATGAGGCAGGAATATCCCCAACTGCAGCACAGGCCCAGAGTGCTGGGAGGGAATGGAATGGGGGGACACAGTGCCTTGTGGCATACAGCATAGCCCTGCAATGGACAGAGCTTCCCAGAGCCAGCGGGTCCCTACCTAGCCCGTGAATTCCCCCAAAGCCCACCTCTGCTCATCTCCATGGAGAGGCTCCCAGGCACAAGAGGGACAGAAACTCCCCCTGCCCAGTAGCATGCCACTAGTGCTCCACACAAAGCAATGCTTGCAGGTCCCTGGGGCAGGGAAGGAGGCGCTCAGCACCACACCGACAGTGCATGGGCACCACCAGAGGGGAGGCGGCATCAGGACAGTTGCAGAGAGAACCCTGCAAAGCAAGACCACAACAGCCCTGAGTGAAAAAGAGTGCAAAATAGTCCACCCTCTGCAGCTCTTCCCCACAAAGGGGAAGCAGAGGAAAGAACAGGAGGGAAAATAATAATCACAGCATCGCAATGACCCAGACCAGCACTGTTGCTGCTGTCTTGGCTACCACAGTAATAGACAGCCTTTTCCTTGGCTTGGACCCCAGTGATGGTTAAAGTGCCCGTGGAGCCGGACTTGGATCCGGAGAATCGCGAAGGGATGCCCGAGGGTCTCTTGTCGTTGTAGTAGATCACAGTGACAGGGGCACTGCCAGGGACCTTCTGCTGGAACCAGGCATAGCTGTTGCTACTCCCAGAGCAGGTGATCTGGATGGTTTATCCCAGGTTCGCTGACACGGAGGACGGCTGAGTCAGCGCTGCCTGGACCAGGGAACCTGGAGAGGGAAAGGAGAGAGGGGAGAAGATGGGGGTCAAGCAGTGTCCCAGGAACATGGCCCTCCCTGGGCAGCGGGAGGGTGACAGCACCCTGTGTCCAAAGGCCATGGGCGAGTGCTGTGTGGACTAGAGGGGCCAGGCCATGGCATGATGCCACCAGCTCCGAGTCCCCAACATGATTGGGCTGTGCTGCAAACTCCAACTGACTCTTATAGCCCCAACTGCCCGGGCACAGCCCCTCCGTGCAAATGTGGCCCCTCACATGCACTGGCAGCTCCTGTGCCAGTGCCCCCCTGCCCACTGCAGGCTCATCTCCGCCCAACAGAGGCACCAGAACCACCCTGGGCTGCCTGCTCCATGGGCCACTCACCTGGGAAAACCAGCTCCTGCTCCACACCAGGCCACCACAAGCAGCTTTCTCTCAGAAGCCACAACACAAGGACCAGCTGGATCGAGGGGTCCAGCCAACTGCTTCTTGACTCTGCTGTTGGCAAACACAACTCTAGCCAAGACACCTGCCCTGGGGCAGCCCTGACAGACCCTGAAATGCCTCAGGAAGAAAAGAGCAGCTTCCTTTCAGCCCTCGGAGACCCCTCACTCCAAATCCCAGACCCCTTCACCTGTTAGAACCACAGTGAATAGGACCCAGACACATGCAGACAGAGATTTACTAGTCTATGTTCCTTTTGCACAAGAGGTTCAATGACGAGCCACCACCACCCTCTCTGGCTCCCCGAGGCCATGAACGCAGCAGCTCCTCCTCGGACACAGCAGAGTGCCCACAGGCCTCTTCCTCTTCATCAGCAGTTTCTTCTGCTTCAGGTTCTGGTTGGGAACCAAGACTTAACATTCTCCTACAAGCTCACAAGCCATGGAGCCTCGTGGCTGCTTTACAGTCCAACACGCCGCAGCAGCAGCACCCCCCCGTGGCCTGACTCCACTCAGACTCGACTGGAAAGAGCAGGAACGAGAGGCAGCGAGAAGTCAACGAGCAGCTTTGAACTCGATTCAGTGCTTCTTGAACTCAGTTCTTTCTACTTTCACATCCTCTTCAATTAGTCGGTATACATAAGCCACAACGGTGGAGGCCTGCATATCCATCAGCACAAACGAAGGGATGACGTTCCTGGAAAGGAAACACGCTTTGTCCATCTTCCCAAGGAGCTGACACTTCTTGCTATTAACATCCCTTGTGCTTGTTGGCCAGAGCTGCTCTTAGCCTAGAACAGCCCTGGAGGCTGCTACACAGCCCAAGTCGTGTCAGGCTCAGACATTTAAGCTGACAGGGTCTCCATGAGTCTGAGTTCCTATGAATTAGCAGCATGCAGCTTCTGGGAAGACACCAGAAAGCAAAAGGACTTCAGGAAGCTGCTGCAACTCAGTGCCCCGAGGGCCCAGGAAGCCGCCCCAGACACACCAGTGCGGGGCTGCCGTGCCCAACACGTGGGCTAAGTCAAACCCTGGTAACTGGGGAGCCCCTCCATGGAGGTGGTCCCCGCAAAGGGAGAGAGCTGGTCTCTTGGCACAATGGCTACCCAACAGTAAATTAACAGCCAGCGCCAGCCCCAACATCACTGTCAGGAGCTCTGCCACTCCACATCCTCTAGCACCACTGCCACAACCGCTGCCACCCGCTCACAGCAGAGAGTAACGGTCACCCCACAGCACACAACCACGGCCACGCCGCTGGGCACGTGGGTGCTGATCAGCACTGCTGTCCCAGGCACCACAGTAATAGACAGCCTTGTCCTCAGCTTGGACCCTCACGATGGTTAATGTGCCTTTGGAGGCAGAATGGGATCTGGAGAATCGTGAAGGGATGCCCAGGGGTCTCTTGCTGTTCAAATAGATCACAGTGACAGGGGCACTGCCAGGGACCTTCTGCTGGAACCAGCCAGCATAACCATAGCTGCCACTACCCCCGGAGCAGGTGATCTGGACAGTTTGTCCCAGGTTCGCTTACATGGAGGGCGGCTGAGTCAGCGCTGCCTGGACCAGGGAACCTGGAGAGGGAGAGGAGAGAGGGGAGAAGATGGGGGTCAGCCAGTGCCCCAGGAGCACGGCCATCCCCAGGCAGTGGGACAGGCCCCTGTGCCCAATGGCCCATGACGGGCACACTGAGTCTGCCCAGGGATCTGAGCCATGGGCAAACATCATGAAGAGGAGAGGGACAAGGTCAAACTCATGCCAAGTGACCAGGCCACCTCCCAGCATAGCAGATGGACAGGCACAGGGTGTTGGGCAGCCCTTTGCTGTCACGGGCTCTTAGGGGGACATTGCCCAGCTCTAGGAGTATCCCTGGGGGCCAGAGGTGCTGGGGGGATCCTGCCAAGGCTGAGCATGAGCCCAAATGGGACAGCACTGGGCAAACACAGCCAACGCTGGAGTAGCCCACTGGCTCCTCTTGTGGCACAGCAGAGCAGCCCCTGACCAGCCCTGCTCTGCCCCACCAGCCTCACACATGGCCACAGAGATGCTGCGCCCACGGGAAATGTCCCTTCCCAGGGTTTGAAGGCAAAGCTTTGGCCCAGCTGCGCAGCCCATGGCATGTTCCCACCTCCTGGTGCTGGGGCCACAGTTTCAGCAGGGCTG
>NW_020799121.1:5809590-5813801 GCF_003259725.1 Athene cunicularia | reverse complement strand
GGAGCAGGTGATCTGGACAGTTTGTCCCAGGTTCGCTGACACGGAGGGCGGCTGAGTCAGCGCTGCCTGGACCAGGGAACCTGGAGAGGGAGAGGAGAGAGGGGAGAAGATGGGGGTCAGCCAGTGCCCCAGGAGCACGGCCATCCCTGGGCAGGGGGATGGGGAGTGCCACAATCAGTGGAGAAGACTCGCAGATATGGTCACCGGAAACTCTGGGGAGGAGAGCCCACCCCAGTGCATCCCAACACAGAGACAACTCGAGCAGCAGCAGGAGGACATGGTCATTAGGAGCAAGAGACTGTGGGGTGTCAGACAAGGTCACACTGCGAACTTTGAGGGGACAGGAACAATAGTCCCAAGATAGGGAATTATCTCTAGTACTCTAGGACAGAAAAGGGAGGACACTCACAGCCATGGCTGTGCAGAGGGGACAGGAACCTGCCTCAGCCCCACAGCTGATGCTTGGCCAGGAGCTAAAATGTCTGAAAACCTTCCCCTGACTTTCACGGCTTTCCTTATTCATGATCAGCAGATATCATAGCTGATGCCTCCATTGTTGCCACCACAGTAACAGGCTGCCTTGTCCTCAGCTTGAACACCACTGATGGATAATGTGCCTGTAGAGCCAGATCTGGGTCCAGAGAATCGCAAAGGGATGTCCGAGGGTCTCTGTGCTATCATAGATCACAGTGACAGGGGCAATGCCAGGGACTATCTGCTGGTACCAGCCATAGATGTTAATCTGGGAGGATGAGATCCAGCACTTTACTCCTGGGGACACGTACATTGAGGGCAGCTGAACAGGTCCTACATAGAGATCAGAGAGGGAGAGGACAGAGGGGAGAAGACAGGGGTCAGGCAGTGTCCCAGGAACATGGCCCTCCCTGGGCAGCGGGAGGGTGACAGCACCCTGTGTCCAAAGGCCGTGGGCGAGCGCTGTGTGGACGAGAGGGGCCAGGCCATGGCACGATGCCACCAACTCCGAGTCCCCAACATGATCGGGCTGTGCTGCAAACTCCAACTGACTCTTATAGCCCCACCTGCCCGGGCACAGCTCCTCCATGCAAATGTGGCCCCTCATTTGCAGCTCCTGTGCCCACCTGCCCGGGCACAGCTCCTCCATGCAAATGTGGCCCCTCATTTGGCAGCTCCTGTGCCAGTGCCCCCCTGCCCACTGCAGGCTCATCTCTGCCCAGCAGAGGCACCAGAGCCACCCTGGGCTGCCTGCTCCCTGGGCCACTCACCTGGGAAAACCAGCTCCTGCTCCACACCAGGCCACCACAAGCAGCTTTCTCTCAGAAGCCACAACACAAGGACCAGCTGGATCGAGGGGTCCAGCCAACTGCTTCTTGACTCTGCTGTTGGCAAACACAACTCTAGCCAAGACACGTGCCAAGGGATGGCAGCAACGCTTTTCTACCTGCCCTTGCTGAAGCATTGTCTGCAGCAGCCTCAGCCCGGCCTGCGACCAGGGGCATCACCCCCACACCCCCCACCCTTAGAGCATCCCTCTGTGGCAGCACAGCTCCTCCAGCCGCGCTCCCCTTCGCCTCACACCCCAGTGCTTCTCCGGGGGGCTCCGCACCCATGGCCGGTTCTGCATGAGCCCACAGCACCACGCCAGCACCCGCTGCCCACAGCACACCCCCGCTGCGGGCTGGTGCCCCAAGACCTCCCACCCCAGGGGCCAGGGATGCTCCGGCAGCACAGGTGCTCCCGCTTCTCACCAGCGCCACAGGGACGGGGAGACGTGCTCTGGCCTCTGCTGCCTCTGGAGCATGTGGCCAAACACCCCACGTGCCCAGCTCCACACACCGGGCAGAGCTCTCCAACCACCCTTCCCAGACCTGCCTCGCCTTTCCCTGATGCCCTTAAACAGGCTGTGGGATGCGCCTGCCCAAGCGGCCAGAGCCCTGGGGCAGCCCTGACAGACCCTGAAATGCCTCAGGAAGAAAAGAGCAGCTTCCTTTCAGCCCTCGGAGACCCCTCACTCCAAATCCCAGACCCCTTCACCTGTTAGAACCACAGTGAATAGGACCCAGACACATGCAGACAGAGATTTACTAGTCTATGTTCCTTTTGCACAAGCAGTTCAATGACGAGCCACCACCACCCTCTCTGGCTCCCTGAGGCCATGAACGCAGCAGCTCCTCCTCGGACACAGCAGAGTGCCCACAGGCCTCTTCCTCTTCATCAGCAGTTTCTTCTGCTTCAGGTTCTGGTTGGGAACCAAGACTTAACATTCTCCTACAAGCTCACAAGCCATGGAGCCTCGTGGCTGCTTTACAGTCCAACACGCCGCAGCAGCAGCACCCCCCCGTGGCCTGACTCCACTCAGACTCGGACTGGAAAGAGCAGGAACGAGAGGCGGCGAGAAGTCAACGAGCAGCTTTGAACTCGATTCAGTACTTCTTGAACTCAGTTCTTTCTACTTTCACATCCTCTTCAATTAGTCGGTATACATAAGCCACAACGGTGGAGGCCTGCATATCCATCAGCACAAACGAAGGGATGACGTTCCTGGAAAGGAAACACGCTTTGTCCATCTTCCCAAGGAGCTGACACTTCTTGCTATTAACATCCTTGTGCTTGTCGGCCAGAGCTGCTCTTAGCCTAGAACAGCCCTGGAGGCTGCTACACAGCCCAAGTCGTGTCAGGCTCAGACATTTAAGCTGACAGGGTCTCCATGAGTCTGAGTTCCTATGAATTAGCAGCATGCAACTTCTGGGAAGACACCAGAAAGCAAAAGGACTTCAGGAAGCTGCTGCAACTCAGTGCCCCGAGGGCCCAGGAAGCCGCCCCAGACACACCAGTGCGGGGCTGCCGTGCCCAACACGTGGGCTAAGTCAAACCCTGGTAACTGGGGAGCCCCTCTGTGCTCCCCGGGAAGGGTCTCCTGCACCTCACAGCCCCTCACCAGTACTCTGCAGCATGGTGGCTGGACACTTGTAGGTGAACACACACATTTTAGGTAACACCTACAGGCTCTGTGGTGTGGGCAGCTCAGGACCTCCCCTCACTCACATTTCCAAAGCACTGTAGGCTCCTGTAGCTGATCCCGGGTTGATGTAGAATTTGTTTTCATGTTCAAATGCTTCAAATCTGTGTGTGTGTCCTGAGATGAGAATGTCCACATCAAGCTGCCTCTGCAGCAGCACCAGGCTGGCTACATCGCCCCAGGGAATAACCTGATGGCCATGAATCAGTCCGATTCTGAACTGCCCAACAGTTACTATCTTCTCTTCAGGATAATCCAGGCTCTGAGGAGAAAGGTACAGCCTGTAAATTAGCTCCTCAGCTAATCAATACAGGTTCCTGTGTTCCAAGACACAAACCCTCATTTCACTATTTGAGTGCACATGATCTTTTTCAATGTGCACACCCACTGGATTCTCGTACCACACCCCATTGAGAGCAACTCCAGAGCAAAGAGCTGAGAATTTGCACTGGACTGGAACCTCAAGGCTACTCAACAGTAAATAAAAACACACACAAGCCCCCCATTCCTGCAACTACACACCTAGCTGGGGGAGTCCAGCAGCCTCACAGCATTCACACAGACTTGTACTAGAGTTCATACGAATCAGGTTCATGTATTAACCCCCAACACCCAGTCCCCCTGCTGCAAGCTCAACAAGAAGGGTCTAGAAAGTAATTTTGTTTCTTGATTCTTACTCATTCCTACTTCCTATCCCGGTGAATTACATTTCAGGAATTGCTAATGCTGAAGGGCTCCCCAGGTTTCATTGAGATAACCCCAGCATGCAGGAAGGCAGGCTGAGCAATTAACAGCAACAAGAATATTACCTCCGAGTCCCCCCTAACAACATGAATGTCTCCAGCCAGAGTCCTGAGATAGTCGTAGCTCTCCTTGGTGCAGAGGTTTCCTGTACACAAAATATACTGAATCTTTCCTGGAACCAGCAGCTTCTTAAACTTCACCGGTAGACCACTGCATCGGTGTGGGATGTGAAGGTCCCCTAACACTAACACCAGCTTTGCACACGGCGGGAGGAAAGAGATTAACCCAGGTTACATAACAGCACAAAACCGTCCTGCCGCTCCAGAGGGCCCCCAAAATCCGATAAAGGCCCCGCACAAGCGGCCCAGGCTGCTCCCGCCCGGGGAGCGTCCGGCGCTCCCGCCCGGAGCCGCAAGTGAGGGAATGCGCTGCCCGAGGAGGGCCGAGGCGGAGGGCACCCGGCGGCGGG
>NW_020799121.1:5799810-5809540 GCF_003259725.1 Athene cunicularia | reverse complement strand
AGGCCTCCCCGGGGCAGGGCGGTGCGGGTGGGGGTCTCTGCCGGGGGCGGGTGACCCAGCCCCATCCAGGCCCCGGAGATCCCACCGCACCTGGCGCCTTTGGCTCACCCCCTACCTGGGTAGCCCAGGGTGCGGCGCCACCCCGCAGAGAGACGCCCAAGGGGCTCTTCTGGACTCCACACACATGACACGAACCGCACAGCTGAGGATTAACCTTTATTCTGAGGTGAGCCAAACCGTGCAGAAGCCCAAGCTGGGACCAACTGGACCCATATCGCGCCAAGTGCTGGAAGAGCCCACGAAAGTCAGGCCACAGCAGAGCCCTCCATCCTCCCACCGCAGCAGGAGATCCCTGCTCCTCGCTGTCCCTGGGCTGAGCCCTGGCAGATCTCACACCACGTCAGGTTGCCTAATGCTCCGTGGGGGATGTTTGGGGTCGAAGAGGAGGTTGCTGCACCTCACAGCACAGTGCAGTGCTGCTGGGCTTGATCAAGCACGCAAGAGAGTCTTTTTCCATTTCTCCTAAGGCTGCCGTTCTCCCTGATGAGGGCTTTGCATCAGGGTTGCAAGGGAAAATGCAGAAAACTTTTTTTTCCTGTTTCTAAAACCAGTTGAAGGCACGAGACAGGGAGCAGTAATAGTTGCCATTATCTTCATGGCAAGCGGATGTGATGATTAGGATGCAGGCATTGCTGGCGAGGTCTTTGGTAGCAGAGAAGCGGTCGGGAATCTTGGCAGGCTTGTGCTTGTCTCGCTCAGAGTTGTAATAGAGCAGATACGTCAGGGAGTGCCCCGGGCGCTGCTGGTACCAGGAGATGCCGAACTCGCTGATATTGTACTGGGGGCTCAGGGTGCACGACAGCCGGGCAGTCTGCCCGGGCAGCACCAACACAGCGGATGGCTGGGTCAGCACGGGTTGAGCCCTGCAAGCTGCACACACCAAGGATGCAGTCACTGATGGGCTGAGCCATGACCCCCATCTCCCCCAGCCCTAAAATGACCTTCTGCTCCCTTGAGGCAACTCCATTGCCCAACCTCCATCCTGTTCATCACACCACACAGCCCTGGAGCAAAATGCCCTACTGAGACTAACATCCCCCTTGTGCAGCCCAGTCCTGCCTGCCACCCCACAGTGCCCCCCCCCCAGACAGTAGCTAGCTCAGCCACACCACCCTTACCTGTCCCCACTGTCCCCAGCAGGAGCAGGACCACGAAGCCCAGGGCCATGGCAGGAAGCAGAGGAAGGGAGACTGTTTCAGAGAGGATCTGCGGTGCTATACAAACCCAGGTTGCTGTGTTGCTGGCACCGGTGAGGCATATGTAAATGACACAGGGGGCTCAGGGACTCCAGCTCCCCACATTGCTCGCTTTGCTGCAGCTGGGCTTCAGGGAGGGGGTCAAAGCAGTGGGGCAAGAGCTGAGCGTTGTGACCCTCCACCCACCTTTGCACGAGGCCAGGCCATTTTCTCTAGGCTCACCGACGCACACACAGCTCACCCCACCACCCTCTGCCCCGGTGGGGAGGCATCACTGACCCTCTCTCCTCTCTGATGGGGGGAGCAGAGAGGTTTCCCTGTGCTCTTACACTCAGACCTTTTGCCTCCAGCCCTCTGTCACCAGGTGCACAGGAAGCCAGGAGCCTGAGCCACACCATGCCAAGGATGCGCTGTGGTAGTAGCAGGCTGGGGGCCAGCTGGATCTGCTGCTACCAGAGAGAATGAAAGACAGGATATGCCAGCGCTCCCCAGCAGCTGTCCCATCACAGAAGCAATATAAGGAAAGTTGCTTCTCCTTCCACCATGCAGCTCCATCGCTGTGACAACGATTTCTGCCCTGCAGCACGGGCTGGGAGCTGCTGATGGTGCTGAGAGCGCTGCCTCTGTGCCAGGGCTGCCTCAGAAACAGCAGCCACGGGAAAACACGTGAGGGTGGCTGCCGAAGTCACCTACCAGGAGGCATTTCCCAAGAGAGCTGGTGCAGTGAGACTCGGCTGCGGCACAGCTGGTGCCTTCTGCGGAAGGACAGCAGACCGTTACAGCAAAAGGCTGCCAGAGTCACCGGGCATAAAGCCCCTCCTGTCCATAACACCCGTCACAGGGTGCAAAGACACTGCATTATGCAGCCGGCTGCAATCAAGGGCTGGCCTCCCCCTAGCACAGCTCTGCACCCTCCAGCCACCAGCCCGTGGCAGTCCTTCGCAGCAGGGTGCTCAGCAGGAGCTTCGCAGTGTCCCGTAACCAGTGGGTACCTCCTGCCCTCCACAGGCACTCTCAGTCCCCTGCAATGCCAACACATCACCATCCAGGGATGGCCCTTTCCCTCCCCTCTGCAGCACCCAGCCCTGCTCCCAAGGTGTCCCCAAACCAAAGATGTTTGCAGGTGGTTCCTGATGTGACTGGCCTGTCCATGCCCTGGGCTTGAGGGGAGATGGAGCTCTGAGACAGAGCCCTGCCTCATTAGAACACCCCAGCACTGCACCTCTGGCACAGGCAGATGCTGAAGAGAAAGCACCACCATCATCCAAGGATGCAACTTGCCTTGCTGTGTCACACTACAGTGCTCTGAAAAAGGGCTGGTGCACTCAACGGCTCGTCTATTTTTTCTGCATTCTCTATCAGTTGGTACAACAAAAGTAACTACCCACACAGCTTTGCTCAATTTACTGTGACGCAGTCTCCTTTGGGAGCAGCAAGGGGAAAATGAGAGTGAAAGGTGGTGACTGAGGCAATCAGAGCAGCTATAACACAGATGCCACAGAGCAGGGTCCACAACTGCAGTGCTGTGAAGGAGTGAGGTGCCAGTTAGACCTGATGGGACTGTACCAGCACCTTGTGCAGCTGGGCTGCAGGAGCTGCTGCAGTACAGGAGGGCAGCAAGGGCTGTGGGGGAATGTGGAGATTATAGGTGCCACACAGCAGTCCCTGCACATGTGGTAAAACCTGACTGTGTCCGACCTGTGCTCATCCAGGCAAACCTGCTGTATCAGACTAGAGCCAGCCTACAGCAGGCAGCAACAGCTGCACGAGACCAGCTCCAAAGCCCACTCAAGCCTGAGCCTTCGCCTTGATGTCTTCTGGCCTTGTGAAGCCCTGTTGTTGCAGCGTATCAGCAGCTCGTGTTTCATGCAGCCAGGGCCCTGAGCATGCATAAGAGCTCGCTGCAGACACAGTCTGGCTATTGCCCACCAGCACTCCCCAAACTCTGCAAGGTGAACATGAGTCACTGTGTACGTGTGTCCTGGGTGAGGAGTGTCACACATATACCCTGTCACCAAGCCCTGAACAGATCACGTTCATGGATTAGAAAGAGACTGTGAAACAAAGATCTGCCAAGGCAGGAAATCACCTCCATGCAAGGACAGGCATTTTGGAGAAAGGGAATTTGTCCACGGAGCAGCAAGCACTGGATATGCAGTATATCAGCGTTGTTACTGGCTCCCACCACTCAGTTCCTCCACACCTGCTGACCAGCCCAGGGACATGATTTCATCCATATGTCCCAGCATCTCCACAGGAAAAGGGGATGATGCTACAGGGCCCCTAAGCACTGCTGCAGGATCACTTGTACAGAAACATTTGGCACCAAATGGAAGATGGAGCTGGGGCATAAGCCATGCACATCGCTCTGACAGCCCAGGGCTGCAGGAAAGTATCTGATTGTACAAAGTGCAAGAGAAGGTATGAGCCCAGCCTGGTGCTCACCCTGCTCCGCCAGCTTTATTCCCTCCTAAATGAGGTACAAGAGGTGCTCAGTGAACAGAAGGAACTCACCCAAACCAGGCAGGTTTTATCCCAGATTGACATGTCACTGACCAAGCACAGCTACCTCTGTCAGGTCAGGGCAAAATGTGTACCAGGACTTACTGCTGCACCACCCCACATTTGCTGCTAAGCCACATGGCTTCCTCCTGCTCTGCAGTGCAGGTACATCTGCTGTCCTAACAACTGCCCACAGCTCCTCCCCGGCTGTGAAACCCCACTGCCTCATGCTCCAGAGCAGGACCAGAGCAGGCAGTGTCCTGAGGAAGGTTTTCCAGTGGGATCTGACCATCTCACAGAGGAGACCACAGCTGCCCCTGCTGCAGTGCTGGTCTCAGCTAGGAGCAGGGTGGGCAGATCTGTCACCATCACAGCCCAGACGAGCTGCAGGACAAACAGAAGGGGCAGGAAGCACCACAAGACTGCAAAAAGACTGACTGAAATCCAGAGCAGCTGGGACCACACAAGGCAAGCAGCCTTCCCAACAGGCTGTTTTTTAGCCCAGGCCCTGCTCTATGTCCCCCCACTCCAGTCTCCAGCTGTAGAAGACTCAGGAATCAGCACGGTCCATTCCCTATTGCTGGAAAATCTGGCTGCTGAAATCACAACAGCATCAGCTGGAAATGCAGCCTCTCTCCTGGGCTCTCCAGAAGCTAACACCATCACTGTGGGGTATTTTGTCATCCCCACCACCTGCAGGACAGCACCTGGCATGAGCAGCCCCCACATCGCAGGCCTGGGCCCCCACCGGAGGAGAGCAGCTCTGGGGAGAGGCTGAATGTTCGTTGTGGTCAGACATGGAGGTACATGGGGAAAGCACCAGCTTTGCCTCAGCTCTGGGGGCTGGCTGGTCACCTGGACCACCTTCATCACCATGTGGTGGCCCCGTGAGGGGCAGGGAGGGACACAGCACCTTGATGCACAGCAATGCCCAGTGGTTAGGGAACAGGGCAGGAGAGCTCTGCCAGGGCACATCAGCACCCTTTGCCTCATCTGTTTAAGAAAAAAAAAAGAGATATCTTTAACCGCTGTACAATGAATCATGGAGGAAAAACATCCCAGCAGAGCTAATTTAATTGCAGAGAAGGAGGCCAGAGCCAAGGATGAGTTCCCAGCCTTGCAGCTCTGAGGAATCACTGGATGGAGCTCTGCTTATCTAGACAGTACCAGAAGAGCCATGGGCAGAAGTGCCAGCTTCCAGCAGAGCTCCTCTGCTCCCAGCTGTGCGGGAAGGGTTCCCTGGCTCAAATCCTGGCCCTCGGCTCCAGAGAGCAGGTATCTGCAGCTGGTGGGAGGGAACAAGCAGGCTCTGTCCTGGCCTTGTTCAGTTGGCCAAGAGCCTTTGCCTGACCCCAGACACTTGTGGCTGAAGCAGCCAGATACACGTGGTCCTAAGCCTTTGCTCCCTCTGCTATCTGAATTGGATCCCCAGCTCTGACTACTGACGTGTGTCAGCCTTGAGGATTTCTCAATCGTGACAAACTGGGTGAGAGTTCACGGCCAAAGTGTCCCCCAGTGACTCAGCTGTGATCTCCAGCTCTTTCCCCTTGTGACCAGGACAACTTTGTGGAAGGGGACTGTCAAGGGCCAGGGCTCATGTTTGATGAAACAAAGTTGAAAGACCGAGATACTTCATGAATCAGAACCATTTTCCCCAAATCAAAATGTTCATCCCACTCCTAACCTGGAACATTCTCAGCACCAAACACCAGCAGACGTGGCTGTAATACAGCAGCTCAAAGCCCTGCTGATGGCCAGGCAGGGACTCTCCCTTTGCTCACCACAACATCTGCTGTGCCTCCTGCCGCGTCCGTGGGGCTCCCAGGTTCAGGGTGACTGCATTCATATCCTGGGTCTCATTCCCTGTCCACGGCCAACTGCCAAGAGATGGTGAAGGTGCAGTGCTGTGTCCTGATCCTCACAGCTCGCCTCAGGAGGAAGTGTCAGTGCAGGCCTGAAGGTACAAGTGCTCCTGAGCAGCAGTGACTGGAGGGACCTGCACTCACCCCTAGAAAAGAGACAGAGGGCAACAAACGGGCTGCACAGGAATCCCAGATCATCCCAAAACACAGGGAAGGGGGCAGCAAACTTCCTTCCCTCTAGACCTCAACAGATTCTCTGAACCATAACTCGCCAGAGAAAATACCTCTAAACCCAAGAGGCTCATGCTGGCCATGCAGGGGCACACAGGACATTCCTCGCCATATCTCTCACTCCAGACTGTAGCAATCTTTTGGATGAAACAGGCACCGTAACGAACCTGAGCAAAGTGGAAAATCCAGCATCTGAATTTGCCAGTAAATACCTGCAGAAAAGGGAGTGCCACACCCTCAGTCATCCCTAAATTCCTCATCGAGGCAGCACGGTTCAGCCTCTGAACCAGGAAGGGTCTGCTTTGGGGGGTGGTGTCACACACCACGTCAGGTAACTGTAACACACACACCAGGAAAGCCCTGTCACCTAGAAACAAAGATGCAGCTTTGGAGAGGGGCTCTGTTCAACCACCACTTGGACGTGGCACAGCAACTCTGAGGAGGCAGAAGCCAGCTCAGATGAAGAGCTAGAGCTGAACCTTATGTTTGTTTGTCCAAGGTGGCTGCTCTGGGGAAGGAGGAACCTTTTCTGAGTAGAGCCACCTGCCCCAGTTACAAGTCTTGACTTCACTTTTCAGCCAGGAGGGAGATTAATCCATTTCTTCCATTCTGCCAGCAGGAAGAGAAAGCTCTGCAGCTACCTGCTACGAATCCTTCCTAGAGAACGTGGTGAATCACTGCCCTGGGCCAGCAGGTAGGAGCCAGGCACCCACCTCAACTCCAGAGAGGAGCCAGGGGTGCAGACGTGACTCGTGACTCCTCTCCCTGCCACAGCCCTCACACACCACCCATGGGACTGTCCTCTGCACTCCACCACGCCCCCAGCACTGAGCTTCAGGACTGGTTATGGCTGTGGGTGGCGAGTGAGTTCAGGCAGTGAGAAAAGGGATGAGCAGAAGCCAGAGCTGGTTTGTGGAACCCCTCCTAGTTAGTGTGACAGCAGGCACCTGCTGCCCTCCCACCCCACACCAGGCACGAGCCCCCCCCCCAGCTTGGCAGGGTCCAAGGCAAAGAGGGGACACTTCCTTGGGACAAACAGGGACGGAAGGACAAAAGGAGAGATCGGGAAATCCAGAAGTCCCTCTCTCTGCTGCAGTCTCACAGGTTGGCATAGTCTCACTCAACATGCCAAGGAGCAACTGACCCACACAGAAGGAAAACACCCAACTCTGGAGGGGATCACCTCTCAGATAGGCTGCAGGAGCTGTTGGCAAACACCCAGATGAGGGACCAGTGTGGAGGGGCTCCTTGCAGAGGGCTCACCCCCCCAGCACCACCTCACAGACCAGAAGAGCTCAGGGCTCAAGGGCACCCCTAGACAAGGGACAAACCATTTACCCATCACAGATGCAGCATGGCCACCAGCAAGGCTCCACCACCATATCACACTGCCCAGGCGCCCCCCAGCTCAGCAAGAACCCTCTGCTACTCCGCTCCTCTTCTGGGGATCCCCTCACACCTCTCAGAGGTTCACAGGACCGCATCCAAAGCAGCACCCTGACAAACCACACCAGCACAGCACCACAGCCAGGCACAAGCAGCAGCCTCCTGCTTCAAGGGGTCACTCACGTTCCCACAGCATTGCCTGCACTCTGAGTGACAAACTGCACCTCCTTTCAACTTGCCTGCATGGGCAGTCAGAGGAACACGCACCTGCGTCACGATAAGTCTACCTCCAACACCAGCCCCACAGCGGCAGCAGCCTTTAGAGACTGCCCACTGCAGTCACCAGAAAAAGCTGTCCAAGGGACATCGGCACCTCCAAGCTACACCAGCAGCATGGCCAGCACCCAGCCAAGATGGGTCAGGAGACAGCACACACCTACAGGTGCTCCTGATGGTTTTGAAGTTTCTCCACCCCACTCAGCACACACCAACACCAGTTGAATATTTATTTCTTAAACAGAGCTAGTTAAAACCACCCCATTACAGTGGCTTCTCCCTGCTCACACAGGGGCAGCTCTGCACACACAGCACTTGAGCTTTGAGTCTCCGGCATCTTCTTCCCTTGGCTGTCTCTCAGGAGAGCACAGGGCACCCCAGATAAGGCCAGGCTCAGCTCAGGACATTATCTACCACCAAGAATTTAGGCCTTGACATTTAGAAGGGACAGGACTTTCAACACCAGCCTCCAGTATCTGCTGCCAGCTTTTACCATCTAGACCTGGACTTCCTCACAGATCCAGGCAAGGGGCTGCATACTTGTGCAATATTCAACAGCCAGAGGTCAGCAGTTAGATTAATTCTAATTAATAAATAATGAAAATTCAGCATTAAAGCATCTGAAAGTGTCATGGTTTCACTGCTGGGCCACTAAGACTCCATCTGAAGCCTCAAAGTTCTCATTCACACCAGCATGAGGAGCAGGGTCTCCCACTGGAGGTCAGTCTGCAGGCAGCACTCCTGAGACTTTCCTGTTGAGGAAAGAGGAAAGCAGCTCCAAACTTAATCTGACCCTGGTGACCTTGACAACATTGCATAACCCACCAAGGCTTTTAAGTAAAATCAGCCAACTGTATGAGTCACACAACCAGACAGGTCATATTTTCTTAGCTCTGGGGTCAGAATACCTCTTCAGGAAGAGGGTATCAATGGAAAAATGATTTGTTACTGACAATACTGTAGGACACATCTCAGATTACTTCTCTCCAGCCCCTCCTCTGCCTGGAGTGCAGCCAATCCAGCCTCAGCTCACTTGTGGATCTGCTTTTGCCAAGTCATGCAGGCTCAGTCCTTGCTGAGCTGCACCTCCTGTTTGCAGGAAATACACAATTGTGCCTTGTCCTTTAAGTGGGTGATACTGCCAACATTCTGGTAGCTTAATTTTAGCTCAAGAATTAAATAAAGAATATGCACAAGTGACAGGTCTAAATAAACTTCTTTATTTCTCTGTCATAAATACAGCAGTATCTGAATTCCAAAGTCCCACAGGTCCAACCATTCCTTTCCTTCCTTACTAGTCCAGAAGTGAATTACCACTAGAAGACTCCTGTCTGGTCAGTCTGCTCCCTCTAGCTCATCCCGTCTGTCCTTCCGCTCCCTGCAGGCAGCAGAGCTCTACACCAGGCCCCTCTTCCCTGCAAGGGGGCAGATTCTTCACAGGAGAGAAGAAACACCTGCAGGGGAGAAAGCACAAGTTCAGCATCGGGTGCATGTTCCAGCAGCTAGTTAATAAAGCTTTTTTATTACTCAAGGTGACCAGATCAAGACATAAATATTGACATCTGCTTTTAACAGGTGCATCAGGCATTCAAGAATTAAGCAGGGAAAGCAACAGCCTTCCCCCAGCAGCAAGAGGGCACCTACCACCTCCTCACCTTCAAAGAGACACAGTCAAGATCATTTCTCCCACCCTCTGCAGTTCCCTTCCGTGTTCTAGGACACAGGAAAGGCAGAACTGCTTCCTAAAGCCCTGAAGGGCATTATAACCTCAACAGATCGCCTCTGCAGCCTTTGAACCCTCTCAAGTATTCTCCTGGCAGCAGCTCCCTCATCACCCAGCCCTCCTACGGGGACAGGGCACCGACTCACCGTTGCTGCTCTTGCACTGCTTCAGAGCCTCGTTGAAGCCCTCGCACAAGGTCAGGTCTCTCTGCTCAGTAGCACACTCCAGGAACTGCTTCATCTCATAGTGGCAGGGGCCATAGGGCGACTGCTGGTACACGGGCTGCGGCCTGGGCTCCTGCAGGCAAGGTCCTGGTGAGGGGAGGGGGTCTGGGGGCAGAGGCACCTTCTGCAGAGAGCACCGCGGCTCCGCACCGCCGCCCCGGGCTGCCTGTACCTCCGTGCGCCACCGCAGGGGGCCAAGCGGCCCTCAGCGGCGCCGCCGGTCCCCGCTCCCCAGGAGTGGCTCTGGCCGCCAGCCCCCGCCAGCCCTCC
>NW_020799121.1:5788239-5799760 GCF_003259725.1 Athene cunicularia | reverse complement strand
GCGGCCGGTCGCTGCTCCCGCCCGACACGGACGCGCTCTCGGCCGTATCTCCTCCAAGGAAATTGAGCTGCCGGCCGGCCCGGCCTGGCCCCCCCTAACTGAAGTAAAGGGGCCCCGGGCCGGTACCTGCCGGAGCGGGCAGCACCCTCCTCCGGGTCAGGCGGGGAGGGGGGTGCCGATACCGTCTCCGCCAGCCCCGGGGGGCGCGGACCAGGTGCCCGGGGCAGGGCAGGGGCCGTCTGATCACCTGGCCTTGTATGCCCAAGCCTCGGCCCCCGCCGCTGTTCTACGGCCCCGTTCTGAAAGGCCCCTGGGGGGCTGTTCAACACACACACCCCCCATCCCGGTAACGGGAGGGGTCGCAGCAGAGGAGGAATGATTTCTTCTGCGATGGCTTCTGCCTCCATGGGAGACACTGACCACAGCTCCACCCGCTCCAAAATCGGGTTTGACTTGTCATTTCAGTTCATCCCAGTTTGCTGCAGCCCAGCTGGGACAACATACACTTCCAAGGGTGAACTGGTGTCTCACTGTCCCCAAATTCAGCACCTGCAGATGAAGCAACAGGCCACCTCTGGAGCCGCTGGCCCAAACGTGCCTTAGCTCGGTTTTGGGCTCACACCACTGGGTGAGAAGCATGTTCTGCTGAGTGCTGTAGAGCCCCAGAGCCCAGGATGACAGACGAAGCTCTGCATGGTCCGGTCAGGAGTGAAGAAACGCCGGGTGGGTGCAGGCAGAGCAGGCAGCGGGAGGGAGCAAGGTGGCACAGCTAGCAGGCAATGAGCAGAACACAGCAGCTCTGCTCTGAAGGTTTTTGTCATGACAAGAGCTTCAAGGAGGGCGATAGGGTGGTTTTGCAAATGCTCAGAGGCTGCTTCTCCCAGGTGTGGAGCGGAGCAGGAGAGAGCATGAAGGGGCTTGTTGGAAATGGGCGACAGAGACGGCCTCTGTTGCATGGGAGATGATGGGTGGAGGAGCGGTAGATAATGAAGGGCTGGGAGAGGGAAGATGAACAGTCCACAAATGGGGCAGAGAAAAGAGGGTGCCAGGGAGGAGCGTGGGGAGGAATGATGTGGTCTAAGCCATTGGCCAGCACAACAATTTTTACAGCAGCCCTCTGGATACAAACCAGCAGATCAAGGAACACTTTGCAAGGTGTGGACATTGTTGGGAAGTAGGAATCCATGGAGAGATGATGATGATGAGCCCTCAAATCACGAACAGACAGGCTGGATGACGCCAGTTTTACCTTCAAACCAATTTCCTGAGAATCATCTCTTCCCTGGCACCCCAGCAGGTCTCCAGGGCCTCTGTGGCTCCATGTCTGCACAATGTCTCCCCAGGACGAGCCTGGTCCATCTTTGGATGTTCCTTATGCCCTGTGGAGTGAAAGAAATTTCCAAAATTGAGAAAGATCCAGAAGTTGTCCAGGAAAAAAAAAAATTCCAGCTATGTTATGTCTCCAGGGCTGTACTCATACATTCAGCAAGTTATGAAAACCAGCTCTTTGGGCTGGTTCATTGAGTGGCAGGAATTAGAGCGCTAAGTCACTGCAGGATTGGCAATTAGCTGCTGTGTAAGTGTTTTTGTAGAATCAAATTTCCAGCACAAGGGGAAGAGAAAAGTGTTTGTAGAGGCAGCCGCCCCCTTAGCGTGGGAGCTGGGCAGGCAGGGGGAGAGCAGCGGCTCCTACGCTTCTGAGGAAAGGGATTGTGCCTCAAACAAACACAATTTTGGTCTCCTCTTCTGAGGGGTAACACCCTCAAATCCTTCCTGCAGTGCTGGGGCGCCTGCTTGCCCTGGGAGCTGTGCTATGTAGTTCTGCTTTCAGCTGGAACAGCAGCATTTTATATTTGGCATTTGCCTGCCTTGCCCACTAATAGGAGAGGAGGCCAAGAAGTTGTAAAGCCAGAAGAATGTAACTGGAAAGCCCCTGCACCAGCAGCACCTGCATTTTTTCCATTTCCCAGACATGCATCCTGGGGGAGTGGGGTTCCCTTCCCATGCAGTTCTGTCCCACCAAGCCTTAAGCACTTCTGGGGAAACAGAGGTCTTAAAGACATGAGAAAAAAAGGCAAGGAGGGAAGAAAGGGGTGACCTCAGGGAGCCTCTCACTGCAAGGAAACCCCGGGATGGGAGCTCAGCTCTCTGCCAGCAGCATATGAGCACGGTCAAGCCCATCATTATGTGGGGCTAGGTCTACCACACCACAGGCTCCCCTTCCCTCCTCGGTTGCCCCTAGTCATAGGGAGAAGCTGGGCATGTGCTGGGGGGAGGAGAGGACAGACTTGCAAGGGGCGGAGGGAATGCCAGACCTCCAGCCGTAAGAAATCACGGTTCATTAGTTCCACTACGCACAGAACAACTTGCTGCAGGAGCCTGGGTTTCAAGCTGAGAGAGTCCCTTTAAGCTGCGTCTGGGGGACCCTTTGATTTGGTTAATTAGACTCAAAGTTTTTCTGTGGTGTGGGAGGCCGAGTATGTGCTGAAGAGCACAGCTACCCTGGATTTACTAATGAGATAATTTATTGTGGCTGTCTGAGAGGCTGAGTGTACACAACCCCACCTGCACACACACCACCCACTCCAAGCCCTCTGCTCCCAGCTGGAGAGCCCTCAGCACAGGAGGTGGAAGTACTCCGTTAGGTCTCCCTGCGCAGAGCCATCCTCCACGCCAGGGACTTGTGCAGCAGGGTCCCATTTGCATCTAAACTTCCTAATTCACTTATTTTTCTGCCTAAATTTGATCTCGGATTCAATCAAGTAGCTTCATTTCTGCCTCTCTCTTCCCCTGCTCCAGAAGATCCCTCCTCACATAGTTCAAGTGTCAGGGCTTGCCTACACTTGAATGTTAACTCTGGATTAAGGGACATATGAATCTGAAAGACAGTAACTAATTCCTGAATAGTTCTGGAAAGATTTACTCAAACCCAGTAATTTCTGAATGACTCGGTGCACTAGCTGGCCTGTACGTTCCCTCCTGTTAGCAGCAGGATCAGGTAAAGCAAAGTTTGTAAAAAGCAGGTCTGTTTTTTCCAACTGCTTTCTCGCCATTGCTCTAAAAACAGATAATGATCTCCCCCTTCAGACTTTGCTTCACTTAAATCCTCACACTGTCACTGCCTCAGCTGAAATGTGGCTACAAAGGGATCTAGGAATTCCCCAAGTGTTTGGATCACAAGGGGTTATTTCACAGGTAAGGAATGCAATACCCGGCCTCCCTGGGTCTCCTACCTGTCTCTGCCCCTCCATCAGTGACAGAGCATGGGTCTGTCTTTACCAGGCAGCAGTTTCACAGGGCGTTTGCTTAGGGAACAGTGCCACCCGCGAGTGGCACGTTTCCATAGAAGCCCTCTCCACGCAGCCATGCCACGCTGCAGCGCACCCTGCCCTGTCCCTGCCACGGGCCACTGCCAGCAGGTAGCCATGTGGAGATGCTGACAGAGCCTCCTGCCTCCCGAGCTGCAGGTTTGCGCTTGGAGAACCCTAATTACTGCATGCAGGGGCAGATCTGGGCAGTGCTCTGGGTGTACCTGAATTTAAGTTATGTAGGTTAACAGCAAATTGCACGGGATGGTTGCTCGGGGATCTGGGCAAACTATTAAAAGCAGAAGAAAGCGTCTGATGAATTAGCCAATATTTTTGTTTGTGGACAATCCCCAGAAAAAAACCCAGAACCAAAACCTCCAGTTCTTACCAATGTGTTTGCTACTCAGAATTACTCCATGAATCATATATGACTGAATGTATTGCAGTCAGTGGGTTTCTCGTGTCCTGCTTTTGTTTTCATCTTTGAGCTCTGGCTAGTCCTAATTTTGCTTGTGCCAAGTGGCTGATTTCAGTCTCCCAAGTCTATACAGATCTTTCAAGTCAGATGTAAATATGCAAGCACTACTGTTTTATCCTATAAAGTTTTTGCAGACAGAAGTTGCAACTGACAAATAATTTAAAAAAAAAAATAAATAGAATTCACAGATTTTTCATGAGCAAAGGGACACGTTTCCCACAGTCCTGCCTCACTGCCATTCCCCCGAGGGATAACAAAGCAGTAGCATCACTGGTAGGTGATTCTCGATGGCTTTGCCACGGCAGTGTGGCACACAGCTCTCTCACTGGATGCCACAGGCTTTGAGCACACTCTCCCCACACAGATCTCGTGCTGTCTGCATCCTTCCTCAGTCTCTTTTTAGCCAAAATACAATGTCTGAAATGAAGTGACTGTACCGCAAAAGTCAGAGATGAGAAAAGGGAGGAATAATAAAACACGGCATCTAACTGGAGGAGCTGCAGATGGCCAGACGTGACTGCAAGGGAAGGGAAGGCAGCACTACAGAGTGCCGTTTCAGCTTTCAAGTCTTGTGCTCCCAGGATCTACATGCCATTTCTTGGATGTGGTTTGCCCCGAGGGCAATCTCAACAGCTGTGAAATTTCAGCAGATGAACAATGTAGTTTTCAATAAATTTCACCAAGCAAGCTTGATTTTAACTCATTCATGCTAGTCCACTTCTGGTCTGAAGGCTCTTCCGGACCTGAATCCATTCAGATCACAAGTGTTTTCCATTTGAACCCCAGGGCTTGACTGCTGGAGCACACCTGAGCTAGAGACTGCTCTGCTCTGGGTTTCCAGAGAGCTCTTCCCCACCAGAAGAGGCTTCTCAGCCATGCCCATGGGTCCTGGGAGGTGTTAGGTACATCTCTGCCACTTAAACTCACCCTGGTGCCCTGTGGATGGAGGAAGGTACTAAATGTGGAATGTGGGTGCCCTCACCTCCTGGTAGGGGAAGAGAAGGTGGTAGAAAAAAAACTTTTGCAAATATTTTCTTCCCCAGTGGCAGCTGCATCTCAGAAGTTCAATTTCCTTGGTATTCACACATCCAGACATGGAGCTTGCACACTCAGAGGAATGTTCCGGTCCCAACTGAAGGCTGATGCCATTAGCTGCAACTGAAAGAAGGGCTTTTGCGTCCCAGAATTCCTGTCGGACCTAGCCAAGAAACTACCTCTTCCAAAACATCTCTGGTGTATCCTCAGATCGTAAGGATGACAATTACTGTGAGCTCTGTGAATTCACCTGCTAAATATGGGACAAGATGGCAAATCTGAGCCCTGAGATTTTGTTTTGTTTTCTTCATGGCTGCAGGGCACCGTGTGAGCAGTGCAGCTACAAAGCCAGCGCAGGTTTGTTCCATCTCTGGAGCATCTGAGCAGTGAGACAGTGCCCTTTGCTGCCTCTCCTCCACTGGGATCTGCCGGGTGGTTTCAGGAAGTCCGAAGGAGCAAGCTCACACCCCTTGCAGGAGATAGCAGTGCTGAGTGGGTCCTGGAAGGATCTCAGACCTTTACAGGCTCCCTGCTTTACCTGTGCTGTCCGGGTCAATGGGCTTGGGGCTTAGCATTTCCTCCTCACCCAAACGTCTTCCCAGAGGCCATTCCCTTCCACTCACACAGCTGCTCCCTGGCTGGTCTGGTTTCCCCCTCTCCGGTGCAGACAGGCAGTAAACATCTCCCAGAGCTGCGCTCCCTGGTTCCCCCAGCACAGCTCGGAGGGGAGTGCTGAATGCTCCAAGGCATCTGTAGTAAAGACGACAGGTAAGCAAATACGGAAGCAAGGACAGGGTCTGTGTGTAAGGCAGAGGCATCCATGACCTTTTAGGAAGCTGTTAGCACCAACCCGTGAACAGCTACTGCTTTGAACTAGAGTATACAGTAACTACCTGCCCCCATCTCCCCCTTCCCAAGCAAAGACATAGCCGGTATGGCAGCTGCAGAGATCTTGTGCAATTCTGCAGCCCCTACACAAAGAGTTCACAGCCATCTGTGATTCAGAGTCCTTTGTCTCAGCTCTCCTAACCATCTCCAGAGTTTTAATCACCACATTGCTGTCCCTGCCCTACTGAGGCTGTCCAGCCATCATCTTCCAATATCTCTTTCAGCTGGAAACTAAATACTGGAGCCCATCTTCTCTTTCCTCTGTAAAAAAAACCCCAGTAGTGTCTCCTCTTCACATGAAGGGTTAATAACCTGTGCAAAAGCACAAGGAAGCCTGGTCATGCACTTCGGTTTGTGGTTATTTCTGCTGAAGTGCTCTCTTCAGCTGCATTCTCCACCACAGAGAGTGCTGAGCTCAATGCAGAGACCATCCATGGGTTCCTCCATCAGAACAGTGCATACATCCTCTTCTGTAGGGACAGCCCGGCCTTGGCAAAATCAGTGGTCTGAGCAAACACCACAGCTCTCTGCAAAGGCTGGGCACTGTGTGTGCCGTGCTGGATTCATTCCCAACCTCGTGTAAGCTCTTGTGGTGCTCCTTTTAGACTGTTCCTTGAAGTCTTCAGTTTGGTCTCTGGGTGCTTCCCTGGATCTGGGGCTTCTTACACTGTGTTTGGGATAATGCCGTCTGAGAGTTCAGCAACTGCTGCCCAAGAGAATGTGGAAAAACATCTTGGGACCTGAGCTCTGCCATAGTGGGGCAGCCAATTTATTAGAGTCACATTTATTAGTGGGTCACAGATGCATCCTACCCCACAGCATCTAGAGTTTCAAATTGCAGGGCACTGATCACTGCTGCATAAACTAACAGTTGTGAGAACCACTTTACATCCTGATGGGAGCCAAGAGAGTGCTCACCCCAACCAAAACCCACACCTCTATGATCTTCCTTCCTGGTTATCTCCTCTGCACTGAGTTTGCTTGCTCTCCTGTCAATCTTCCCTCCTGGCTCACATCCTTACTGCTCTCACATGCCTTCAGTCAGTCAGTCCCACAGCACTGCCCCCGTGCCGGGCAGATGCCCTGTGTGTGCCTAGTTCTGCCCACCCAGCACCAACCAGCCCAGCTGCTTCCCTGCCGTGCACACAGCCACCCCCCCGGTCCCACCGAGATGCGAGGAGCACCATCTCCTTGCTACTGCTGGCCCTGGCTTGCCAAGCTGTCCTGCACATCCCGGGGACGGACACCTTCCACTCATCATGGGAAAAGCACGTCGTGAGATGATGCCAGAGCAATGTGGAGGGGCAGGAGGGTCCCGGCAGCAGCGAGGATGTGCCGAGGGGGGCTGGGGGAGTGCTACCCATTCCAGGGAGGTGAGTTCAGTGGCATTTGCTGAGGAGGGGGAGAGAGGGGGGTTGGTGAGGGGCTTGGCTGCTCTGAGCAGAAATGTGCGTGAAGAAAAGCATCTACCCACACCCTGAATTCCACAGCTCAGCTCCGAGGACAGGGGGAGGGAGAGAGGACAGGACGGGACATTTCCAGCAGACCTGTGACTTGTTCGTAAAAGCCTCATCTCACAAGCCCTGCCTGCCTCCTCCCCCATCGCCTCCACCGCTCACACTGGGTTTTATTAATGCAGTCCCCCTTAGGCTAGAGGGAATCACATCCCAGGAGACATTCCAGTCTCAGCTCAGCTTCGGAGGGGATCAGAGGGAGCCAAGGGTGGGGGGCGTTTCACCAGGACGTTTCATTTGCGGAGATCTGGCAGGTCGAGAGCGCTGCAAGACGGCACTAGCAGCCTCCTTATCAGACACTGAGCAGCCGCAGGCTGGAGTCGAGTCTCTGCTCGGCTCATTATCTCCCAGTCACTTCTGCTCTGTCCAGGCTGCTGGCTGGAAGCTCTTAACCTGGGCTCTGCTGGGTGCGCGGCCGGGCACAGGGAGTCTGGGCAGGGAGTCTCACCCTTTTGCTCAGGTGATGAACACAACTGTTGGTGTCGTGCAGCTGGGTCCAAGCTGCTGCAGGGGCTCAGCCCGGGGTCAGCACCCTTCCCTGAACACCAGTAGGGCCTCAACCGCCAGCTCCTCACAACCATCGTGCTCTGCACCAGTCGGGGCTGACACCTCTCGCCAGAAATGGGAGCTGGCTCCCCGGCGTCTGGCTCCTCAGGTGAATTGTGGTGTGCCCTGAACCTATGCCAGGAAAATGCCAGCAGATGAAACTTTGTCTCAGGCCAAGAGACACGAAGATGGATGTGTTTTCCTTGCCTGGCTTATCTTGCAGGCAGTGCTTCTCACAGAAGCCCAGCACTGTTTGTGTGCGCTCGGCTCCTGGCACAGGGGCAGGAGATGATTAGACAACAAACACTGTGGCGTACCTCTCCCAGGGCTGCAGCCTGCTCCTGCCCTGCCGAGACCACGGCCCGGCAGGGAGTTACTTCTCAGAGGCCAAATCCCAGGACTGACTTCAGCTGCACCAGGGCTGCAGGGGGAAAAGGGGGAGGAAGAGCCGCAAGACCCCACAGCTGCTCGGGCACCACGTGAGCTGCAGTGCGAACTACACAGGGACGGGGCTGCGGGTGCCTTAGCTGCTCCCCCAGGGACCCGCTCCTGCGCTGGACCCCTGCGCAGATGCAGTTCACCTCTGCAAGGTGAGGGGCAGGACAGTCCTGCCACCAGCTCGCTTGTTCCTATGTTGGAGGCGGCAGAGGTGCCCACCCAGCAGCCCTGCAGGGAGTCAGGCACTCAGCTCCACTCCCTTGGTTTCAGAAGGCCAAATCTGCCCTAATTCCACGTCATCTTCTTGCCCCCTTCCCATGCCCATGCTGTGGGCTGCCAGCTGAGGAGGAGAACCAGGTAACTCAAGGCCCGTTCAAGAAATACTCCTGATCCCTGGTGTTTACAAGGCAGCTCTCTGTGCATGACTCCCAGCCTTGTTTGCACCTACCACCACCTGTGCAAACACCCACTTTGGCTGCCCAGGAGAAAATAAGATGCCAGGGCCAAAGAAAATGTGAATCGGAAAGCAAGAGGATGAGAACAGAGACTTGCCTGCTGGGGATGCATCCCTGTTTGTCACCCACTGAGCAGTGATGCTGGAGACATCAATTCATGAGACCACTACCTGCAGAGAGAAGAGGAAAGACATTAGGGTGAGAGAATGAGGGGGTTTCTTTGTCCTGGGGATTTGGCTCCTGGACCCTCTTCCAGCTGCTCAGGGAAATACCCAGGAGGTGTAAATCTCCATGCTGACTTTGTAGGGAACCTAAAGCCAGGTCCCCAGCCACACAGAATACAGCTGTGAAAGTCACACCAGGGAGGTGGCGGGAAACAAAGGACTTTGGACAGACAGGCTTAATCCATTTAAATTCAGTTTCTCTCTCACTTCCCTCCCTTTCCCCTTAGCTCTCATCAGAGACCTCTTCTCCCACCTCCTCTCAGTCCCAAGTGCCTCATAGCAGTTTCACACCCAAGTGGCCCACGGACTGAATTCCACCTCTTTGCTGCTTACAGCAGAGCAGAATCAGACCCAATGTTCCCTTCCTCCCTCTTGCACAGTCTCTTTCCACCAAACACCTGCTGGGGAGGGGGCTGCTGAGAGGTGAGTCCCCACTGGTGACTCCTGTTGAGGCTCAGGTCACGATGCTGCTTTACCTGCCCAGGCGTTCGCAAGGTTCTTCCTTGCTGGAAAGCCTTAGGGGAGGGGAAGGAGAGCTAATGCTTGTGGACAGAAGGGCTTGGAAAACCCGACAGCTCTGCCGCTCACTAGGACTGGAAGGCATTGAGGCAGGTGCCAAGCAAGAAGAGCCACGTGTGGGGACACTTGTATCAATGACCGGTGGGACCTCCAGATTGCAAAGGCTTCCACTGAGCTCCTGCAGCCATCATGAGATCCCTGAACCCCAAATTTGGCTCCAGCCTGGCAGGAGCTGCAGGAAAGCAAGCAGACAGTGCCTGCACTGGGAGATGTCAGGCTGTCAGTGCTCCGGGGATGGGGTGGGAGCCCTGTGCTCATCTGCCAGCAGCCTCTGTACATTCAGCAAGCTGCAAACTGAGGTAGGGACGAGGGCTGCATGGACAGACAGTGGCTGAGAGAGTTCCCAGCACAGGAGCACTAGCAAAAAGGACTTCTGCAGGCTGTGCATAGGGCCCTCTGCAGAAGGTGGGCACACAAGCCCCCAACCCACCCAATGGGCCATTTTCCTGCTGCTAAACATCTACTTGCTTGGCTGGGAAATACTTGCAATCCCAAACACACCATGCACTTTCTTTTTTGTTAAGTGCCTTGGCAAGAGCCAGTAGTTCTCACACGCAGTCCCATCTCTGCAAAGACCATTTTCCCAGAACACCCCCTTCAAAAATCTCCCTTTATTAAGAAGAGCCAAATGCTGCCTCACAGGCTGCTCCCACGCCTCTCCCCGCTTGCCCAGGGCACCAACAGGCTCCACTGCTATGGGCTGGAAGGCACCAAGCTCCCAGAGACACCAGCATTCAAAGAAAAGACACTAAAGAAAAGAAAGACAAAGGCAGGAAAGCTTTTCTTGCTGGGACCCAGCTGTCTGGCTCAAAGCAAGGCAAGAAAGTAGGATCTGCTCTGCATTCCTGGGGCACAGACAGAATAGCAGGAGAAGGGTAAATTTCAGTGTAAAGTCTGAGCCCCATGAACAAGCAGCTCCTTGCTTCTTCCCTTTTGCTTTTTCTTTCCTTCCTTCCTTCCTTCTCTTTCCCCTCTTACAAGTAAGGCCTCAGGGATACACCAAACACACTGATCCAGCGCGAGGGCATCTCACTACAGCCCACTAGCTAAGCGCTGCAGCACCTTCCAAGCATGGCCACAACCAGGCTCTTCCTTCTCGCATCTGCTTACAGTACCCAGTATTTACATCCTCAGTATGGTTCCCATAAAACAAAACATGAACAACTGATCACAAACAAATAAAACAGTAATACAGTCTGCGATGTCAGGAAGCCTTACCCGCTGCCTGCACACTAGCCCAGGCAGCTGGAGATCAAAGTTTTCTTATTTGAATACATTTCTTGAAATAATTTGCAGCTAAACTCGGTCTACTGAGGGGATGCTGACACAGTCCAGGACTTCTCCGATAGAAACAGGAACCAAGAAACCAGATCTGTGCACTGCTGCCTCCATCTCCAGGTGGCTGAGCAGATGGAGGCTTTGGCATCTCCAAAATGGGGGGCTACTCCCTTCCTCCTTCCCCTTCCTCAGCAGCCCGCCCAGGGAAAGTCTTTTTGTGGAGGGAAAGTGAAGGGCCAGGCGCACCCAGATGTCTCCAGCAGAGCCCTGCACAGGGCTGCAAACACATTTTGCGCATTAAACCCAGAGATTAACGAGAACTGAGAGGTCTGGGCGGGCACTGAGGATCTAAAAGGATTGTGGCACCTCTAGGCAGGGAAGAGGTGAAGGACATCTTTGAACTGACCCGTTTAACGCCATCCCAATCCGCACAGAAACCAGTTGCGGGGTTGGAAGCCCTGACACCGGCCGTCGGTAACTCCAGCCGCTGCTCGGAGATGCCAAAACTCGGCGGCGAGGCAGAGTATCCCTCCTCTTCGAGGAGCAGCGCATGGCTCCAGGGACGGGGGAACAACACGGTTGCACAGGGGCCGGGGCCAGGCAGGCGCGGGAGGGGGGTCCCGCCCGTCCCGCGATGCCGCCGTGCCGTGTCCCCCCGGCCCGTAGAGCCACGGCTCGGGGAAGAACAAAAGGCAGGAACGGGAGGAGGCGCGGGGAGGAGGGCAAGCAGCCACGGGGGGGGGAATAAAAGGCTCAGCGGGGAGCCCCCCCCCCCCCC
>NW_020799121.1:5768808-5788189 GCF_003259725.1 Athene cunicularia | reverse complement strand
TGCTGGCCGCCGCTTTGCTGCACTGCGCGCCCGCCGCGCCCGCCCGCAGACACAAACCGGTGAGTCGGGACCACCCGGTGCTTCCCCTCGCCCCGTCCCCTCACGGTATTCCGTGTCCCAGCCGGCCCTTACCCCGCGGTTCTCCGGTGCAGCCCCGAGGGGAGCATCTCCCCCGGCAGAACCTCCGCCGAGCGGGACCAGCCGCCCCCCAAGCCCCGGGATGCCGAGACAGGCAGCGATGCGCTGCCGGGAGTCACCGGCCGGGGGACGAAGCTGCCCCTGCCCCGGCGATGCCCCTGAGGTGTCCCCCGCCCGGGCACCCCCGCTCCTCTGGCTTCTTTTGGAACGTTGGGGGAGTTTTCACAGGAGTGTGCTTCCTTCTGCGGAGCGAGCAAGGGAAAAAACAAAAGACCGGGACAAGGAGGGTTTACGAGAGGACACGGGATCCCCCCTTCCTTTAAAGGCAGCTGCCTGCGAATAACCCCCCACACACACACACACACACGCTGTGCTGGCAATTCCGAGAAGCGTTACAGGGAGAGGAGACGAAAGGGATGAATCAAACGCGCAGGCAGGAGGGGAGCAGCGGGGCTCTTTCGTCCTGCCAGCGCCCAGCGCCTGGGACGGAGCCGCCAGCAGCGGGGACGGCCGGGCCGGAGAGGAGCCGCGGCGTGCGAGGGGACCGGGGGACGGGAGAAGACAGAGAGCTCCTTGTGCTGGGAATGTGTGCGTGCGTAATCGGGTTATTATATACATGCGCTTCGCCAGTGTGCCATAAAATAATGACAGAGCAAATGCCCGGTAGCAGCCCAAGGGGATTAGTTCAGGTTCTGTCGATGGTTTTATTATCAGCTCTGTCATCTGAGTACTTTCTAACTTGGCTGCTAAATATGCTGTGGGCTGGGACTTGGCACGGGGCAGCCTTGGCCCCCAAAGTGCCGGTATTATTCCAAACGAAATGTCCCTGCGCTTGGCTCCGCTCTGCCTCTGAGGAAGGTGAGGCTGAGCACTCGGGCGGTGGCACCCTGCACCCCAGCTATGACACCACTCTGCAGATTTCATCCCCATCCCAATGCGCAGGTGGTGGGCTGGGAGGGCAGAGCTCCGCCTGCGTAAAGCCAGAGACGGCTGGCTCCTGCGGGGTGCTGCCTGGGCTGGAGGCTGCCTCACGCTCTGCCGTGTGCTGGTCGTGAAGCTGTTGCTCCTGGAGGGACCTGCACAGCCTCTGGTCCTGGTCTTGCTGCCAGCAAGGACCTGTGCGAGATCCCCAGGGAAGGGAGAGCCAGCCTGGCTTTCACACCATCTGAGCTTGGGTCCGGTCCAGTTGCAACATGCACTGTTCATCTCCTTTTGGCAGTGCTCGCAGCTGCAGATGGACTGCAAAGGTTGCTGGGGCTCATCTGCCTTGTCCAGCAACCCTTGAATGGGGGGAATCCACCAAACTGCCGAGGAACACAGAGTTAATGCAAGGGTCCAGGTCTGCTCAGGTCTTGGTCCATCTAATTCACCACCACGTCCCTGAAGAAGGTCCCCCCAGTTGGCAGTCTGCTGCCCAGAGATGGTTTCTTCCTCATCCCAGGCTAATGCTCTGCATCATGAGTGCTGATACTTTCCTCTTCGCTGGAGTAACTCCAGGTGATGCCCCTACAGGATTTTTTGTTCAGGAACATCTTGTGCTTGTGTGTTTGACCATCCATGTGGAGCTCGGGGTTTCAGATCAATGTATTTCACTCAGTCTTTGCAAAGACTGTGGCTGCATTGCTGTGGGGTTGGAAATGGACAGATGATTTCCAATCCTTTCAAATAGCAGTTGTGTCATCCCAAAAAGCTGTCCTTTTGAGTTCCTCATCTGGCGTCAAGTCTTCTGAAGGTTATTCTACCGCCTCTGAGGTAAAGCCAGCATCACGGTGGTTGCTTTCACATATGATGTAAGTTGACAGAAGTGCACCCCATTCCTCTCCCAGCAGGGGTACACACAACAGCACAGAATGGCTGAAGGGGGATTGCTGGGCTGACAGTGGCCCGTGCATGTGTTTCTGGTGTCAATCCTTCTCTACTCTCTCTTAGAAGAGAGCTCTGCCATGCCATCGCATGTTCAGTTCTCTGGCTACTCTGAGTCTCTCTGCAGAAAGAGATGCTTCACTGTGTCGTAACAGCAGCTAATTTCCTGTCTGGGCACCTTTTGCTGTCGGGTGACAAATGAGAAACGAGCTGGGAGGCTGAGATGGGAAAAGACTCACACTCCTACAAGAGACAGCAGTGACTTCCTTGAGCTGTACTCAAGGTGTGGGCAAGGACTGCCCTCAGTGCAGCAGGGTCCTGCACCATGGCTGTTTGGTGCTCCAGTAGCAAGCCACAACAGCAGGAACTGAGAGGGGAGGGAATCAGGGGCTAAAATTGATTTTTTTAAAGCCAGGCTACCCAGGGCAAGTTTCAGAAGGACCTGTGTTCTTTGTAGCAAACCCTGTAGATCTCCTTCACTTTACGTTAATGCCTAAAGAAGAACAGAGAAAACTGAGAGCAGAATACAGGCTGTGTCTGGTGTCCACTGTAAAACTTGAGAACAAAAGATCTGCAGTCCTCGGGGCAGTGCACGCGCAGACACTGAATTCCTGCATTGCTTTCGGCTCCCCTGGGAAATCAAAGTCAGTCCATTTGCTGGGAAACTCTCTCTCAGTGGAGAAGTGGTGGGCACCCTCCCAGCTGCCAGCGTAATCCCTTGGGAGCTCTCGCCCTGAACCCAGCAGGTTCCCGGCTGGAATCACGGTGCTGCCCTCCCCGCAAGCCAGGAGCCGGGAGGGGAGGCCGCCTGCCTCGCTCAGGGCTCAGGCAGCTCCCGCAGGAAGGGTTTGATTTGCAACTCTTTGGCTTGGCTATTTAAATACTGAAGTGAGCGTTGGGGTAATTTTAGGCATGTTTTTCCTCTGCTCTGGGAGAGACTCAAGACACATGCAAGCAGTTATTCTCCATTGGGTTTGTTGTGTTTGTGCTTTCACATGGAACACACGTGTGCACCCTGCAGCATGGCAAGACTTGGGGTGCGCAGCTGGCAAAGCGGAACAGGGAGGGAGCAGAGAGCAGGGAGGAGAGAAGCACTTTGTGGAAGATCCCCCACTCCAGCTCACACTGCACTTTAGTTGCTTCCCCCACGCGTATCCCACCCTGGCACTGTAACTTGGGGGGCTCAGCAGAGGAAGGGTGCACTGTGTAGGTCTTGTTGAAAAAAAATCTTCCATGGAAAAATTGTCCTGCAGAGACTTTTCACATCAGAGACACTGTCAGCTCTTTCCTGCTAATCCCAAGTACACAGACAGGTAAATGAAGGGTTCCTGGATATTCTTACACTGGGTTTGGCTCGGCCTGTAACGTGAATGGACGCACTGCTGAGTTTGAACATAGCTGTCCGGCAAAATGAAAAGCAGAGTGCTTCAGGGGTTCACTGAGGGCCACAGACATGTTTTTAGAGGTTCACTGAGATCCTAGTGCAGGCGAGACCCACAAGGACAGACAGGTGACCAGACCTCTTCCTCTTAGAGGGATTTGGGCAGGAGAGAGACATCTCACAAAAGTGGGTCCGTGAAAATTAGCGGAGGGAGAAAACTCTCCAGGCATCTCCAGGAGATTGGGCAGGGGGGCAGTGCTTGTCTTATGGGCTGGAGATCCCAGCCTGCACACCTGAGCAGCATACACTCCCTGAGGATACAACATCCCCCATAGCTCTGGAGAGGGCTGCTCTGTGCCAGGTGGCCATACCCAGTGGGAGATGTCCTGGCTGTTGTCCTTGGGCTGGGCACAGATAGCTCATTGCTCACCTTAGCTTGGATGCAATTGCACAATGAACAAAACGTCTCAACACCCTTCCTCCTCTGCCTGGAGTGTGTCACATCCTAGAGCGGTTTCTTGGTTTCAAGGGGATTTCTAGGTCATCAGATTAAGGGCTCTTGAAACCTTTTGCTATCCCGACATCCTGGGGCTTGTTTGCTTTGTAAGTACTCCTGTTTCTGGCAAACTGCTGCTTGGGTGACACCAGGAGCTTGGTTATGGTGTTGTTGATGGACTAGACTCTAAAACTGTCACGTAATTAAAGTGTCTGATAATAAAAATAGTCTAGTGTTTATTCATTTGCTTTCTCTTGTTACATCAGAGCCTGGGTCTATCTCATTCTGTCTGTGGGCATAAACATTTGCAGTCCATAATGTTTCATGTTCCATGTTGCTTAGGAAAAACAAACATTTTCCTTTTTTTGTTGCCAACAACAACTACCACCAAATAATCCGGAAATAAACGGTCAGGCCCCAGGAGGTAGTGCTTAATGGTGCCACGGAGTATGGGAAGTGAGCGGAGAGGAACCTCCAACTGTGTATGCAGGGCAGGCTCTGCGGCACCTCCCGTTTGGCCAAAGTTTGGCTTCAGCCTTTATGTTCTCCCTGGCTCTGTCTGCAGCAGGACCGAGCTGCAGCTCAGCACGAAGGAGCCAGTCAGAAGTATTTTGTGTAAGCAAAGAATTCATAGACACGTTGGGAGACATTGCCTTGTTCTTGGGGAGGTAGGATCAATAATCTGGTGGCTCTCCCTAGGCATTGTTTCCACTGAGCTTCCGTTGTTTCCACTAACAGTGCCTTGAGCAGGAGCACACTTAGCTCAGGGTCTGACTGGACCACAAACATGATCTGTTTCTGCCATGAAATTCTGGCTGCAGCATTAGCACTTTCTGAGGCCAGCCTGCTTCTGGGACACAACCTGACTAGAGTGGAGCTGGCTCTGGTTTTACCATTAACCATCAGCTATAGCGGCACTTTCAAATCCAACCCTTGCAAAGCCACACTAGGCTGAGAGGCAGGCTGGTCAAAAAGCTAGCTGTGGTCCTCTGTGCACCAGGACAACAGCGTTGATCTCGGGCAGGAACATTGCTGCATCCTATTAGGGGGTGCAGAGCCCCTGGAGGGCACAGCCACCCGTCAGTGGACAGAAGTGGGGTATGAGAACTTCAGGAGAGAGCATCTCTGTTCTCCGTCCCCATGCATTGAACTAAGGGCAGGAGTGCTCCGAGGTGCAGACTTATAGGTGAGAGGAGGATAATGCTATTGGCCAAAGAGGCAGCAAATGCCAGGGCCTCGACAAACACTCTTGAGTAGCAGAAGAAAGCAGGGAGAAATGGAAAAACAGCAGCAGAGGGACAGGGAGATGGGGAGAAAGCCCATAAGCTCATCTCTTAGCAGAAGAGGAAACAGCCCCCAGTGACAGGGGAAGTATCCAAGACTGATGGGATTCGCGTTGTAACTTGTCCAGTCACTCTCGTCTGACGGGGAGGGGGGATCTCCTTTCATGTCCATGCTGCAGAAGCAGACAGGAGCCCAGGTAATTGGGTACACAACAGAGGAGACAAGTTTAAGTTCAAGGCAGGCAGCAGAGGATGGACCCAGAGAGGGGAGAGCACTGAGTTTGTCAGTACCAGGCACTGGCCTCACTCTTGAGGTTATTTAAACACAGAGTTGCTGATACTCCACTGTAGATGTTCTGCTTCAGCTGCTTCTCCTCCTGGCAGGTTCCAGAGGGTGAGTGCAGCCCAACACCATGAGGTTAAAGATGCCCCTGGCTCCTCGGGATGGCTGGGACACTTCCTGGGAAGCTTGGCTGGAGTTCATCTGGCCCCAGCAGACCCAGAGGTGATGGCTGTTGTTTTGCAGCACTTGAGGGCTGATAAAGCTGCGAGGAACTGAGTGGGCAGTCTATCTCCACTGTGGTTTTTGCTCTCCCATGGGATTTGTCCTTTCCCTCCTGTTCCCTCTCAGCCTTTTGGTCACAATGCTGCAGGAAGTGGCACCTTCTTTGCGAGGAGCTGTGCCCAGCCTGCAGCACAACCCTCTTTCCTGTAGAGCTTTGCTCCTCTGCTGTCCTCGCTGCCCTTAACCCTTGGTTTCGGGCCTGGCAGCCCCTTTGCACTTGTGTTGTGTGGGCATTTTGCTGCTCAGTCTCTATTGTGAAGCCCTGCCCTCTTCCCTTGCCTAAAAACTGTCCCCACACACAGTGGCCACCCCTGACTGTGGGCTATACTGGGGAGGGCAGTACAAGTGGCTGCACACACTTAGCCAGAGGTTTGGATCTGACTCTGCACTCAGCTGGTCTGAATGCCTGCCCGGGGTTGCAGGGATTTTTCCTTTGCTCTTGTCTTCAGTAATCCTTTCTCCTCTGGTGGTGGGATGGGCAGAGTGGGGATGCCTAGATAGTTACCCAGCAGCCAGTGCCCTCCTCATCCTCTCCTCAGCAGTCTGTACTAGCTTCAGCAGCAGCACAGCCCTAAGTAAGTCCCTAAGCATACAGCTTGGGAGAACAAACAGGATTTCCCCAAGAGAGGGTGGCTTCAGGACTGGGTGGGAAGGATGCAACCTTAAGCAAGAGGACATGTTATCTAAGCCTTGGGAAGTGCCTGCAGCAAGGTGTGTCCAACCAAGGAGACCGAAATCTCCAGCCTGATGTGTCTCCTGAGCATTGTTTGGCAAGTGGTTTCTGCCTGTCATATTTCCCCTTGCCGGCTGTGCCTGCAGTGGCATTTTCCAGCCCTTTCCTGCCACCGTGCTGATGTCAGCGCAGTGACGACAGGGAGACTTGCTGTTTGTCTAGGGGCACAGCGAGCACATGGGACAGAAGGGCAGGACTTGCCTCCTCCTGCCCCCACCCAGGGCCATTTGCAGGGCCACCCTGTGTCCCCTCCCAGGGCCTGGTCTTGGCAGAGGGCAGGCAGGCGAGAGCAGGAGGATCCTGCCTACGGCAAGGTGGAGTTTGGATGGCTGGAAGCTGGGTTCATGCCAGTGGCGTTAAGCTAACCAAAGAGGAGAGAGAAAACCTACCTGTGGTCTGCCTCTGAACATGGGAACCCTCAGGGCAAGAAGAAACAGGCAGTTCCTCCTTTCTCTGCTCCTCGCTCTGGAGAGTGGTAATCTGCACTTTATGCTAGTGCCCCCAGCTAGTACCAAAACAACTGGCCTTCCCAGGAGACTGGGGGAATATGCTTAGCACAGCTGAGACAAAAAAAAACCCAGGAGTATGCACATCTGGGACAGCCGCAGCCTGCTCACCTACCTGGGAAACTCCTGAGGGTTTCCCAGTGCTCCCAGTTCCACAGCAAGGGCTCTCCCCAGGGTCCACCTCCACTCTACCCATGTGCTTCAGAACAGCTGTTCCACGCCTCCTGGTCCTGGGAAACCAGACACATTCATCACCACATGTCCTCGGGCAGCAGGACCTGCCTCTCAGCGCAGTGGGTGCTCTGGAGCACACCCAGGAGCAAGGAGCTTAGCAGCTCTCCAGGCTGGGCTTTGGTGACACAGCTTCCATTATGTGCTTGGCAGAGGGTCTCATCAGGGCTGAGAGCAAGATGTTGGCCAGGAGATGAACCTTATCAGCTCCTCCTGCCAGCTGTCCTTCTCAGGCACTAGCTGCCAGCCCAGGCAGGGTGCCAGGCAGCTCTTAGAGAGCTCCTTTTAAGAGAGACAAGTACCTCCGACCTGGCAGGGCTCCAGCGTTCAGCAGGAGCAGACCGGTGCAGCCTCCTCTGGGGCCGGCCAGTCCTTACTCCCCCCTTCCACTAACACACTGGATGGATTCTAAGTGCCGTGGCTGGTGGCTTGGGTAGGCTTTGCTGTTCAGGATGTAAAATGACTCTTTGCACGTGTGCATGGTATGGTTCTCATAGTGTTTGAAAGCGCATTGGGACACCAGGATTGGGTTGATGGTTTCTAAGGCAAAGGCTGGCAGGTGCCAAACCACCAAGTGTGTCTGTCTGCGGAGGACAAGCCAGCAGGCTGGGGTGGTGACAGACACATGAAAAGCCAGACACCTAAACTGCACCTTGTGTGACCTCCCTGGCTCCTTTGTCCATCTGTGTATCGCTCAGAGGCACGGGGCCACTGCAGAGTTGGGAGCTCGATAGCGGAATTAATGCCAAGGGCTTCACACTTCATTCCAGCCTGCATGAATGGGCTCATTGTAGGGAACGGAGCGGCGGCAGCACGCGGATTACACGGCATCATGGCAGCTCTGGCATCGTGCCATGCTGACCTTCGTGTCCCCAGCAGGGCAGCAAGGATTGCTGGCCTGGAAGAAGGCAGCATTTTTCAGGGGAAGGAAGGGGACCCCTAAACCCCAGGTCCTCACTCTGGAGCACTGTGGGATGGAGCCTGCCTATCTGAGTAGGGGTGTATCACTGCTGCACCTCGGCTCTTCCTGCTGCTCAAATGCCTTTTGCCTGCACAGAACCAGGCAAAAGTCTGTGCTTGGACCTCTGGCTTGTGCAGCATGGTGATACAGGACCAAGTGCCTCTCACCACACACATATCACAGCAGGTTGAGGATTACGCTTGGGTCATGTTTCATGGCAGCCCCATCGTCCTGCTGTCAGGTGGGAAACCAGTGGAAGTCAGCTAATTAGCGTTAATCAATGTTGCCAAGAGGAACCGTGCTTTTCCAACTAAGTGTGGGAGAGCCCAGGTGATCTTATCTGCAAGCAGAGCCACAGGTGCAGTGAGGCAAGGGGGGATGGTCCTTTCCCTCCCTCTGCAGAACTGGTGACCTCAGGGGCTTCAGGGACAGACACTGCTCTCTTTGGCCCATGTGCTGGGTTAAGTCACCCCCCAGATCCCTGTCCTGCTCTCCAGCTTGCAATATCCCCTAGCCATGCTGAGAGCCTGCTCACCATGCCATGACAGCAAGGGGACACCACAGAAGCGACAGCAGGGAGCACAACTGACTGCTGGGGACTAAAGTCTTTCTCCCATTAATATCAGCTCTACCCAGGGCCAGGAGGGAATAAATGGTGTGGGGCAAAGGGCGAGAATTTACTCCCTAGTGATTTGTTTCTTTCTTGAAGGGTCTGGTTCTCATCCACAGCTTGCAAAAACATTTCCTGCCGGCCAGCTGCCAAGGAAAAGCAGACCAAAAATAACTCAGTGCTTAGGGGGTGCCAGGGCATGACACAGTGCCTCCCAGGTGTGACCTGGCCTCGCAGCAGGCAGAGCCCAGGGAACAGAGGATGTTTGTGGGGAGCAGTCTGTGCCCTAGCAGCGGGGGAACAGCCCCAGGCAGAGGTGGAACTCACCGCTGCAGGACTGCTGTGGGCAGACATTGGCCACTCTGCATCAGCCGGCCGTCTCTTCCCAGACCACTGACGTCAGGGCTTTGCTTTTCCCTTTTAGGACCTGTCTCGAAAGCATCACACCTGGAAGGAGCAGAGTCCTTGGCTGTCTTCCTTGGTGAACGCTGTGGGGACTGGTGTGCCCGCCAAGGGCTTCCCCGTGGGTGCGGATGAGGCGGCAGCGCGCTGGAACCCCCCGCGCTGCGGCGTGCCGGACCTCCCGGGGTTGCCGGACGGCCAGAACGGGCGGAACCGGCAGAAGCGGTTCGTGCTCTCCGGCGGACGCTGGGACAAGACTGATCTCACCTACAAGTAAGAGAGGCCCAAAACAGGAGTCAGGCTGGTTTGCTTTTCCCTCCCCCAAAACCTCTCAGCCTGGTGTTCCCTGGAGCGCGGCACGCTGTGATGTGACCATAAAAGCTGGAGGGCAGCCAGGGGGCAGCGAGCCACATGCTAAACCACCAGCGGGGCTGTACCCAGCACCTCCACATCCCCTAACGCACACCATCCCATAAACACAGCTGCCACCCACCCCTGCCCAGACACATTCTGCATCACCCCTTGATCCGTCCCACATCGACACTCCCGTGCACATATGTTCACTTCCCCACATCAAACCCCTGACGTGCTGAGCTGAGCCTCCAGCACCAGCCCTCTCCTGCTGTGCCTTTGCCCCCGCAGCCAGCCTGCTGTGGGCTCACCTCACAGTTTATTTTAAAAAGACCTTTTTATTCAGCTGTTACTGATGTTCCCATAAACACAACTTCAGTGTAAAATTTTGCCCAGATCACCCCACACATTCTCAATGGCGAATCTGCTCAACAGGCTTGCGGGGGGTTGTGCTGCCTCCCCAGATGCCCACAGGGGCATGAGTAGAGAAGTGAGCACGTATGGACCTTGACAGCATGTAAATCATCTTTTGTTTAAATGCAGAAGACAGTTCCTCATAGCATTAGAGGGCTGTAGATAACAGAAAGGCTTCTTCCTTTTTTTTTTTTTTTTTTTTTTTTTTTTTTAAGGAACACAGCAGAGATGAACACACTAAAACTGTTAATGGAAGAGAAAGCAAGCTCCCTCTGTGGCAGACCTTACAGTCTGCTCTGAGTGAGCTCAAGTTTCCAGGGGCAAAATATGTAGAGATTGAGGAGGAGAAATGACATCACACCACTCCCAAGCACCTCTTGGGGGGGTGGGTTTGCGGAGGACAGACCTGGGAAATGCTGTAGCACTTGACTCCAGAAAAATGCAAATCTGCAAAGCTCTCTAGAGAGCTCACCTCTGGACCCACCAGCCAGAGGGTTTCAACACTGATGGGATTTATCTGCTGCACATGTTGCTTGGAAGAAGGCAGCAGAGCAGTGCTTGTATGGACTGGAGAGGTTCTGGTGCCGAGAGTGGCAGCCCTAGTGATGCTGATCCTACAGCTGGTGTCTTCACGACAGCAGTGTCCATGGGACAGCGGCTAATGCTCTCCTCATCCCGTGTCTGTTCCTTTCAGAATTATCAGGTTCCCATGGCAACTTGTAAAAGCTAAAGTGAGAAGGACCATTGAGGAAGCTTTGAAAGTCTGGAGCGATGTGACCCCGCTGACCTTCACTGAGGTGCAGGAGGGACGGGCTGACATTGTCATCGATTTCACACGGTGAGCATGGCGGGCAGCAGCACCCTCTTCCCAGAGAAGCAACCTTGCATGCAAAACCCCAAGCCTCTAACCAGAGAAGAAAGCTGTCAACACACAACTTAGGCACTTAAATGGAGGCTCAAATTTCTGCTTTCATGCACTGGGATTTTTTTTGTTATTTTTTTTGTCAGTTGTGGGCTGCTCGGTGTAAATGCAGCTGTTCCATGCTGGCTGTGCATAGTACCGTTACTGATCATTCATTAATTTTTCTGGTACATTTATGTTTCTCTGCCCACAGGCTGTTTTCCTAAGCATTTGTTTTGACTTTCCATCTTCAGGTCCTCCATCCTGTCCCTTGACTGAGACGTAACTGTCTGCCCAAAGACAAATATAGTTTCTTGGTTAAATGAATCTTGGCTCCTGAAATTTGCTTTTGGCAAAATACACACGGGGGCAAAGACTTCCCTCTGCTGCATGTTTGCACAAAACTAATAAAGGCAGTGGAGACCGTCCAAGCAGTGATGCAATTTGCATGTTGTGTATTTGCCTGTGCCTCCCTCAGCTCTCTAAAGTGGCCACATCTCCCATGGGTTTCCTTCCTTATTCAACAGTGGGCTTGGCTTGAGTGAGGACCTGAGGGTTTGGCTGGGCTCACTGCTGGCTGCCCCTCTGCATCCCCCCGCCACTCAGCTATGTCAACTTACTCTTGGCTTGAGCAGTCACCTCCTTAATTCTTTAGGCTTCATGGGCAGCTTTGGGCTGGAAGCTGAATGGTGGGAGGGAAAAATCCCTGAGAAAACATACAAACTCCCCAGGGCTTGCTGTGACTGAGCTCTGCTTCCTCAGCACTTGGTGTGACGCTTCCTCAGTGCCCCAATGCAGAACTGGGACTGTGGCAATTGGAAGGGCTCCGAGCAGTTGATCTGGACTGGTGGGATGAGCTTGGGATGGGAGCGAGAGCTGCTGTCCCCTCGCAGTGGCTCCCCACCTTTGGCCATACAGTGCTGTTCACTGGAGCCACACGGCTGGCTGGCTGAGGTGCAGTGTGTCTTCCCTCCAGGTACTGGCATGGAGACAACTTGCCTTTTGACGGGCCTGGAGGGATTCTGGCACACGCGTTCTTCCCCAAGACACACCGGGAGGGAGACGTCCATTTTGACTATGACGAGACCTGGACGATTGGGAACAACCTGGGTACAGTATTGTTTCAAGGGCAGCTGTGGATGCCCCAGGATGCTTATCGGTGTGCTTGGAAATTATTTCATTGTGGTGTGACCCTGTAAAACTAAGAGGCAGCAATTATTTTTGTGGTGTGCACTGTCATCTCCCACCACTTACCAGCCTACTGTTTAGATCTTCTCTTGTCATCTTTCAGCCACAGCAAAGCCTGTGCCCAGCACCAGGACTGTGGCTTCCTAGTGGACTCCCCTTGTGTGTGGGAAGCTGGAGAGACGGCTCCTCTGACCAGCCACATGCCCTGTCACTTGGGAGTTGCACCCAGCATTGGCAGGAGACATTAGAAATAAAGCAGGGAAAGAGTGAAGGAAAAATGAGGCTCAAGCACTGCGTGACACAGTTGTCTTCCAAAGAACAGCCTCAGCCCCAGTCCCTGCACGCACTGTTCACCATCTGCCCTCAAACAAGTCCATAAAGGGAAACTACCCAGGCTCCAGCTCTGTCCCTGTGGCCTGGGAATGCTCTGACCATAAACAACACCACATTGAGTCAAGACTCTTTTTTTCTCCTTTTTTTCTTTTTTCTTTTTTTTCCTTTTTGCTAATAATAGATCCAAGCTGGTAGCTCTCTGCTTGGGCACTTAGGGTCTGGTGTCACAGTATCTCATGAGATACTGCAGTACTGCCAGGGACCATCTGGATCGGTGCCCAAAGCATCAGTTTCCACAAGACCCACCAAAATTAACCCAGGTCAGCCCCTCCTCCTCTTTTCCAGTTTATCTACGGGGGCAAAGAAACAATCACAAAGCCCAAGTTAAACCCTGCCTCTCTGGGGTTTCCCAAGTGTTTTGCCCATGTTGATAGATGTTCAGGGCTCAGACAGGGTCCCCCAAAGTCCACATCATTGTCAGTTGTATGCCAACTGGACTCTCTGCATGGAGCACAGGACCACTATGTCTCCAACCCTGCTCATGCTGACCCAAAACAAAAACCACAGAGCACCAGACCTTTCTGCAGAAGCATTTCTGCTCCTGAGCGAAGGGTGGGCTCTGCTGTTTTCCACCCTCTGTTGGGGCTGCCTGTATTGCTGAAGGATTTCCTACATTCTCCCACAAAGACAGTGTTGGAGTCAAACCAGAATCTGAAAATGGATGCCAGTTCCCATCAGAATCCAGCCTATTCCATGGCCCTTTTTCCCCCCCTACGTCTTCCATAAATAAATGTTGTAAAAGCTCTTTGCAGCTAATTGCCATTTAATATGGTGAAAAGAGCTTTACGATATAAACAAGGATAAGTCCTTGACTCAGCTGTCAGTGAGACCGGGAAATCCATGGTCTCATTTTACAGACAGGAGAGCAGAAGTACAAGGAGGGCTGAGGTGTGCCCTGGGCTCACCCCAGAGCTGTGCAGGAAGCGGGACTCCACGTGAAGGACCCTCTGTGAGGGACAGAGTGATGTTCCCCAGCACAGCTCCTTCAGGTGTGCTGTCGTTCACCTCCCCCAGAGAATATGACAATAGCACAGCTGATCTGCCAACACTGGAAAGCATCAAGTGAGGAGCCTGCCAAGCTAAACAGAAGTGTCTGAAAGTTTGTAATAAATCCCTGACACAGAAATCCCATTTTCTCAGCTGACCTAGATGTGTTGATTTAATTGGGTCAGTGCTGTGCAAATGCATCGCTTCAATGTAGAGCTGACCAGCGGAGGAAGACAGGGGCTCACCTTCCCCTCCGCCCTTCCCAGGCATTCCCCCCAGGTGCACCCCCCCTGTCCCGTCCAGGTGCTGAGAGGTGACCTGCTCCCCTGGAGCCAGCAGGGAAATCCTGCTTGGAGCAGCAAAGCTGGCTGACTCACATCCCTGCCTTTCTCATCACTTGAGCTGCAGCTCAGAGGATTTCTGGCTGAAGGCGAGTGAACAAATACGCTGGGACTTGTCAACAAACAGCCCTGTTCACAGGCTTTGCTGCTTAATGTGCCTTTCTTCCAGCTTTCACTGAAATCTATCATCAACTTCAAAAAGCATCCATTGGAAGCTAAACAACACCTGCCAAATGGCACACTTTTTCAAAATGAAATCCACTTTCCCTCCCCTCCTTTTCTAGATGCTCCAAGGTCATGTATTCCTAAAACATGATCTCCCATAAATCTATTGGAGTCTGGTGAAGAAGGCCCAGGCCTTGACACTGGATAATTTTTTATGGATTTATTTCTAAATGTCACCTTCTTGACACAGTCTACACACAAGCAATAAATGAGCTCCCTCTGCTGTCTGTGTGACAACAGCCATTAGCAAGTTTTAATCTCAGAGCATTTCCTCGCTGATGCTGGTATCTTCCACAGTGGATGTGAACTAAATGGGACCTGATACACTACAGCTGTAGCCAACAGCTGCTGCAAGGCTGGGTGAACAGAAACCAACCTTACCACCCCGCCACCTACATCTATGGGCCAGACTTCCTTCTCTGTGCAAATTTCTCCCTTCCAAAAGTGCATGGAAAACCCTTCCTGGTAGCCAATGAGGTGCAGGAGCCCTGGTGACAGAATTACAAATTACCAACGTGCCCAGGCTAATACCTGAGTGTCTGAATTCACTCATGGTGCTCCTGAACCAATGGATCCCTTAATTACGCCCTTTGACTTTTTAAAAAACTATGTTGTAGAGCTACACAGGAAAAGTCTGGGAACAACCTGTGAGCACTGTAGTGGAGATAAATTTCTCTTTCCTCGTGTTAGACTCCTACAACGTACCTCAGTGCTTTGTCAGTGGCTGACAACTGATAGAGTGAGCCCAGGAGGCAGGTGTCCGTTCTGCAGGCACAGCTTCCCCATCGCACACAAGCAGGTAAAAGCTTCTCCCATCTCCTCCCTTTGCAGGCACTGACCTTCTGCAAGTGGCTGCTCATGAGTTTGGCCACGTCTTGGGTCTGCAGCACACGGCTGTCTCCAAGTCCTTGATGTCTCCTTTCTACATCTTCCGCTACCCGCTAAGCCTGAGTGAGGATGACAAGCAAGGTATCCAGTATCTCTATGGGAAACCCAAACTGGATCCTGACCCAACCCCACCTCAGCCAGCAGAGCTGCCCCAGCCAGACCTCGAAACAAATGAGATCACCAATGTGGAGGTTAGTGAACAGCTTGTCCATGTCATCCTCTAACGCCACGGCTGGGACTGCCCTCACCGGGAGGCCAGCAGCAGGCTTACACGTGGTTTGGTGTCTGGTGCTGCTGAGCCCAGGTCCGGATGCCACGGCTGGCACCGCCAGCCAGCCCGGGATGTGCGGGGAGGGGATCTTTGGGCAGAATGTTCCCACACACAACTGGCTGAAAGCAGGACAGTTGCCTGGACACAGGGACTTGCTGTCTGTTGAACCCAGCCTGGGCGAGGGGGGCTCCCATGAGTCCAAGCTCCTGATGGGCTGTGCTTTGGCAGTCTGTGCAGCCCGACGCCTGCGATACAGCCTTCGATGCCGCATCCACCATCCGAGGGGAGCTGTTCTTCTTCAAGTCCCGCTATGTGTGGCGGCTCCGAGCTGGAAAGCTGCAGGACGGCTACCCAGCTCTGGCCTCCCGCCACTGGCAGGGGATCCCCAGCTCTGTTGATGCCACCTTTGAAGACCCTCTGGGCAATATCTGGTTTTTCCAAGGTAAGAGCTGGACTGGGATCAGACGGCTCAGAAATGCATCCCCTTTTCTTAGGGGTATTCAGGACCCAACAAGTTCCTGTGAGGATAAACCTTCTGGGCAACCTCAGCGATCCAGCAACCCTTGTTATTTGTTTGCTTCTCTGTTCAGTTGAAACTTTTAGCAGATACTGAGGAGGAAAAGAGGAGGAGTCACTTTCAGTTTAGACACAGCCGCAACATCCCATTCTCCTCCTCTGGAACATAAACATTTGTTTTGAGCCTCTGCCCTGGCAATGCTGCTGGCAGAGGAGGAAGGAAACACTTGCTCCATCTCCCAAGCTGTGCCAGAAGAGAGCCCCAGGCAGCTTCACCAGTTGTGAAACTCCTGAGCCTGTGCCCCCAAGGCCTGCTCAGGGGATGGACAGCATCTTCGCTGCTCCTCAGAGACCTGGGTGTGGAGCTTCTGTAGTACCCCCAGACTGAATGAGCCTGCAGGGAGCTTGTGTGGAGAGCCAGGCCACCTCCAACCACCACAGGCATTAAAAACCAATCACCCATGGCAAGGGCAAACCTCTTCCTGGCCAGCTCTGGAGTTCAAGGCCAGCAACAAACCCTATTGCAGCTTCACTGTTTTCTTTAATGTTCTTTCAAAGTGTAAATTTAATAGCAGGGATGCCGAATGACAGAGGCACCCAGCTGCCCTGGGTGCACACGCCCCGTCTGCACACCACGAGGCTGTGTACCAGAAAGCGCCTCGCGCGGCTCTGCAGGCAGAGTTCCTGCATGAACAGGTTACTTAGCACTTGACCTGCACACAAGGACTTACAGTGCTAAAATTGGCAGGCTCCTACCATGAGTTAAAATGAGATAAGGGGAAGGTATTACATGCCATCAGCTAATTACAGAGATTCCCATTTTAATCTAATCTGGAAATATGCTTCCAGTCTCTATTTCAGCTTGGCAACTTTTTCCTGGTTTCTGTAGCTTGCTCCTATACAGCTGCGTGCCCCTTTATGCCCGTGCATGCCCACATATGTTCTCCTCCAAGCGTTGAGTTTGCAGGGTAGAGGCTGGTCCCTCCAGCCAAGTCTTTTATTATAACTTCCAAAAATAGAGAAAAGACAGCTGCTAAAACGGTCCTCCTTGTCCCACCACTGACATACTCGGGTTGGACCCAGGTGGGAAGTCAACTCCTTGCATTGATGGCACTTTGGGCACCCGTCAGTGACAGTGCCCATGATACTGCTGGGGGTTTTGCCTCTCAGGCACAGCTTTCCCTGGGAGTTCTGCCAAGACACCAGTTGCACAGTTCACTTCCAAATTATCAGACACCAAAGAGCTTCTGACCCCTTGTCTCCCTTTTCTGTCTCCTTGCCAGATTCTCAGTACTGGATTTATGATGGCGAGAGACGGGTATCTGGTCCCACCCCGCTTGTGGAGCTGGGCCTCCCTGCATCTCCTGTGCAGGCAGCTCTGGTGTGGGGGGCTGAGAAGAACAAGATCTACATCTTCAGTGGAGGCAACTACTGGCGCTTCAACCCTCACACCCGCCAGGTGGACAACATCTACCCCCGGACCATGGCCGACTGGCGCGGTGTCCCTCAGGAGATCGATGCGGCCTTTCAGGATGAGTTTGGTCAGTGCAGCAGGGCCGTGGCTGGCTCTGGGGTGGGTGCTCAGGCTGACAGCACTGCCCAGCGGGAAGAATCAGGCAGATGTAGACTTCTGGTAGTAGTGGATACTTCCCAGACACAGCACATGCCATATAGTGTAGAGAGAGGGGCAGGTAGGAATGGAGGCTTCTCCCATAAAAGTGAGAAGTTCTATCATTATTAATTTCAACAATCAACAGTTAAGTGTCTGATAGAGAAAATTCAGACTTCTGACCAAGACAGAGTCCCACCCAGCTCTTACTGCTCCCAACAAAGAAAATGATGAGAAGACAGCAGAAACACTGCCCACACTTCGGCCTAGGCAGCTGTCCTGAATGAACAGGCTGCTTTTGGTATTGCTTAGTCCTCCCAGATGTGCCCCATGCTGAAGACAGTATGGCAGTGCCACAGAACCACTGGGGACAGCCAGGGTGCTTGGGATGACAGGTGCCGTGACTGCCTCTCTCCTCCCAGAGGATGTGGTGGAATGGCTCCCCACTGCTTCCAGAGCCTAAATCCCAGGGCAGCTTCCCCACAGTAACAGATGCTCTGCAGCAGGTCTTTACAAGTTCCTTATCATAGGCCCTGTTCAGGTCCTAGATGTCCTCTGCCCTCTCAGGACCAGGTCACTACATGGGTACAGCATATTTAAAACCACCAGAAATATAAAATAAAATTCATCCTATTTACTCTCCCATCAGAAGTAAAACAGCATAAAAGAACAGAGTAAGCCACAGGTCTCAGTTCAAGTGAGACAAATGTAGCAGCATCTCCTGCCTCTTCCAGGCTCTCTTTTGGTACTGCACGTGCTCCTATGTTAGCTAGACAAAATGCTAGGAAAGAGCTCTGAGCCACGTGAACCCTGTCTTTTGTAACCTTTCCTCTCTCACTCACAGGTTTTGCCTATTTCCTGAGAGGTCGAGATTACTGGAAGTTCGATCCAGTTCAGGTGAAAGTGCTGGAGGGTTACCCACGCCAGATCAGCCAGGACTTCTTCAGCTGTACACCTTCCTCCAACTCCTTCAGATGAGGGGGATGCCTGTGTGCTCCATGCTCCCCTTTCATCACCTGGACCTCCAGCAGCCACACAGAGGGTCCTCTCTGCCATTCCTGGCTTCCTTCCAGGCTCAGCATCTGTCATGACAAGTGACAAAGTTTTCTCCTCCCCAGTTCCAGCAGCCTCAGCTTCAGTTGCTATCAATGTAAAAGCATCTGCCATGTTCTTTGCAGGCAAGAGCAACCACTAAACCCTTCATGTGGCCACGCTCTTCTAGCAATAGCATCCCAAAAGCCATCAAGCCAGCCTGGAGTGGGATCACACTCTCCTAATTAACCTGGACCCCATCATGTAGAACTGATGTGCATTTCCTGTGTTTACACAGGGCATAACAGCAGCCCTGCGTTTCTCCAGAGGCTGGCCTGGGAGGAAGGCTTCCTCTGAGCCACCTGCCTCAGCCAGGGCCTGGGAAGGACACTGACTGTGAAGGAATGCAGATGTACAGCTGCTGCCAGGGTCACTTCACCAGGGCCGCGGTGGTGACTGCCAGGACCCTGCCACAGCCCTACACACAATTTCATGTTGTATCACTAGTACGTGTTAGGATTTTATACTGATTTGTATATAGACAAGGGGCCCCCTTCTTTCCACGGTGCTGGGTGCCAGTGCTGGACACTGCCCCGTTGCTCCCTGGGCTCAGACCGAGCTAGGTTCCTCATCCTGGGTTGCTCACGACTGCACTGATCAGTTTTGTACCCCTGTTCCCAGGCTGCCTGGACACCAGGCTGGGGGCTGGCATCGTACAGCCCCACTCCAGCTCTTTGCACACCCCTCGTTTCTACATGACCTTATGCCAAAAAAACCCAAAGGGGCAGCAGCCGGTTTCCTCCCTTTTCACCTTCCAGCCCACCCGTGCCCCTCGCTGTTCCCTGCCCCAGGTGACCGGCTGGAGACACCGCAGCGGGCGGGCGGGCCCAGGGGGTGACACCCCGGCCCCAGTGCCCCATCCCCGAGGGTCCCGGTGCCGGCCCCTCATGAGCACACCTGTAAATGTTTATCGAGCGTGTACAGCGCGCCCCCCCGTCCGTGCCAGCCCGCGCGTGAGTGCCGTCTGTGTATTTATGTACCGCCCCGCACCAATAAACCGCCTCTTTTCTAAGCGCCGCCTGCCTGGGCCGTTCCT
>NW_020799121.1:5749103-5768758 GCF_003259725.1 Athene cunicularia | reverse complement strand
GGGGGGGGGGGGGGGCACCGGCCTTCCAGGCCCTGCGGGTCCCCTCTGCCCCCCGGCTTGCGGGCGCTGCCAGGGGCGGCGGGGGCCGGGCTCCGCTCGGGGCCGGGCCGTGAGCGCTGCCCGAGAGCCTCGGCAGCGCTGGGACCAGTGCTCCCAGTAAGGGCGGCCTTTGGAGACACGCACGGGTACGCAGAGACCGGATCCTCGCCTGATCGCAGCCTGAGGCCCCGCTCCCTGATACTCACGAATTTATGTAGCCCATTTGTTCAGAGTTTTGGATTCTTTCACATGCCGTGAGGTAATTAAGCCCACATAGGTCTTTATGCTTAGTAACAACACCAAAATCCGCCTGCACGGCTCTTTCAGCCTTGTGCAAATGAGTTACCAAGAGATGCCTGTGTGCAGCATTGTAGCACCCCATTGTATGTGCTGATGCTACAGCCTCTCATGCTGAGAGGCTGTTCTGCCTCCCCGAAGACAATTATTGAAGTATGAAACTGGTGCCTCAGCACCAGGGAAATGATCGCAGTTGGAAACTGGAAAAAAATGTTTTAGCTCTTGCCCACCAGTGTAAAAAAGGAAATATTGGGTAAGTTAAATTGCCAGCTGTATAGGTTGAGCAGGGGCTAAAGTCCCCTTGTGCTCTCATGTGAAATGCAGTTTGAAAGAAGAACTGTAACTGCAGTCGGCTAATCTGTGAGCTTGCCATACCAGGCACATGGAAGGAGAAAAAGGTTTGCCTTTTTTATCTACCATTAATTCTGTCTGTTGATGAGCACTGTGGAGCAACAGATACAATTAAAAGTTACCTGAAAATAGATGTTAAGATCAAAATGAGTCTTGTCAAACAAAGAGTAAAAATCTTACTGTGTGGCAGTCTGCCAGTGTACTACCAGTCTAAAAATTTGATTTCATGGCCTAGAAGTAGTTTTGTTGTTCAGCAAGTCCTCCTGTAGCCTTCAGCCCAGGTGAGGATCTTGTGCCAGGAAGAATGGAACTGCTTTATAGATCTTCAGTAAATTTGGAAAAGGATTATTGGCAGCAATCACATTTTACATGTTCAAAGGATTTAAAACAAAATACAAGTCTCTGGGAATTTGTTGTATTCAAGCAATGTCTGGATGGCACAGAGGTTCACAGTAAAAATTATAACTGTCAGAGAACTGGGTACCTGGTTTCATTTAATTCCTACTGAGCATTGTGCATTGGAACAGAAGCTGAAGTAAAGAAGCCTAGGTTGTTAAAAATGCATGAAAATGAATGGAGAATTTTTTCCTATTAAATGGATTATTGGCAATGGATGTGAAATTTTTTTCTTAGTGGCTACTGAAATAAGTGCTGATAAAAGTTTTGTTTTCTGTATTGCTGCAAAAATTGCAATGCTCTATGATGCCAAACCCTGTGCAGTCAGTCTGTCATGAAGAACAAAAACTTAAGTGGTTCCTCTTAGCACAAGGAGCTGTATTTGTTTCAGCTTCTTCTAAAAAAAATCTCTTAAATGGAATAGCAGGCAACTTCTCCACTTTTCTTGTAGGTGGGGAACTACTTGCGTATGTTCCGGGGTTCCCTGTACAAGAGATATCCCTCACTCTGGAGGCGATTAGCCACAGTGGAAGAAAGGAAGAAGATAGTGGCCTCTTCACATGGTGAGAAAATGAGCAAGCATTCCCAGTAATGTTTATCTGAAATCTTGTCTTGAGAAAAACTGTCTCTGGCAAGCTTGTGCACCTTTACGGTTTGTATGACTTGGATTGTCCCAGTGATGGAGCGCTCTGCAGTGGTAGCACCAGTAGCTCCTGGTTCAGCCTAGCAGCAAACATCAGCTGATCAACAGTGTCCTAAAATCAAAACATCCATCATGGCTTTTCTGGGGTTAGCTGCTTTCATCCTAAAGCAAAAGCCACATCTCAAAATCAATACCGTATTCCAGAAGAGACTTTTATAGACAAAGAGGGACATTTTTGTCTCTCTTGTCAAATAGATGCCCCATTAAAAATGGTTGTCTTTGCTTAACTCTGCTTCTTGTAGGGACTGAATGTTTCTGCCTGCCAGAATTTGTTCTGGTGTGTTGCCACTGATGTGACTACTGCAGTAAGAATATAGCTGCCATGGTATTATTTTTGTGGGAGACTAATAACAAGCAGTTAAATTTCTTAGCAGTATGACTTGTATACTCTTTAGACTAAAGCATAATAAAAACAAATGGTTTATTCTGGACTTAGGTCTCCTTCCTTTGAGTATCCTGCTGACCTGTTGCTTTTTTTTCTTTTTCCCAACAGAAAATCAGCGGTCTCATAGTCCCAGAAGATGTAAGTCTTATCTGTGTGTTATTCTTAGCTGTGCTAGAGGAAGAATCTCCACTGTGACCTTTGGTTCTGTTACAATATATATTAATGTCTAATCCTCTTCCTCTGATCTCTCCCTGTGGTCGCCCTAATTGTGCATCCTGATCACATGCTCAACTCTCCTTTCTCAGAACCTTAGTGTGACTCTCAACTGCAGATGGTCTCTGTTACTCAATAAGAGCTGTCCTGAGGTTTCTCCCCCTTTCCTAAGTCTTATCAGCTTTTCTGTTGGTCATTGCCTCTCTGTTTCCAAGCTTTATGTCCTCTGAGGATTTATTGTTTTCTGGGCTTTTCCTCCCAGAAGGCTGTGGAAGAGACTTTTACATTTTGGCAGATGTAGGTGTGCAGAGCTAAACCATGTGGCAAAGGGCAACTCAGGGTAGGAAAGAGTTGTTTTTCTCTTCCTCTTCTGAATTAAAAGCACATTAGATTTAAAAATTAGCTAACAATTATGAGTATTTAAGGACTTCTTTTCTGAAATTTTGTTTTTGTAGCGTTCCTTTCCATCTTAAGTAAATTTGATAACAGAAATCACCAGAGTCTATAAGTTGCACCCTGGAAGAACGAGGTTCATCCAGTGGTAGGACCTGAGGGAAGCTCATGTCATTCTAACCCTCCCTGTGTCTTGACTCTTAGCCCAAATGAAAGACACTTTTAATAGAGTATGAACAGGATAGGTATACAAGGGAAAGAGAGATTGATGCCTTTTTTTGCTTTTGCTTTATCACTGTGGAACCATTTCAAGGTGTCATACTGCTTTTGTCTTTTGAGTTGTATTTCTTCTCTAGACTTTGTGGTGGGGATTGCCATGCATTAACTGAGACATTCCACCCCTGCTCCTAAGAAAGTCATATTTATTCCTGCTGTTTAGATGGGCGTCAAAACCAGGTTATATTTCTTTAGTGCCAGGCAATGTGGCTGGGTTTCTGGTCACTCCAGTGCAAGTAATCTACCCCAGTAGTAGAGCATCCTGGTGTGTGAGGGAGAGTAGAGGCTTCTGGCAGCTCAGAAATGATTGTAGAAAATTTTGTCATCCTAATTTATCCCATGTGTACAAAATGCCATGTCAAAACCTTTCTTGAAAATTAAATGTCTATGAGAAGATAAACAAAGCCCAGAGGACTCTTGGGGCACACATTCATACCACATAACCTGTTTTAGTCCCTCCTGCAGTGGCAAGGAGGGCTTTTCACTATGCGGCCTATTAATGCTCCAGTGCTCTGTGGTACTTTCCCATGTTAATTATTGGCATCTTTCCTGATAATAGATCATGGCTATACAACGTTAGCCACTAGCGTGACGCTGTTAAAGGCTTCTGAAGTGGAAGAGATCTTGGATGGGAATGATGAGAAGTATAAGGCAGTGTCTATCAGCACAGAACCTCCTACCTACCTCAGGTAACCAGCATCCATGAGGGCCAAGATCAGAGCAGAGCTGCTGGGGAGATGTCAGCTTGAGCAGGAAGCACAAGAAATTGCATAAACCCTGGCTGTTGTGCAGGGGAGTGTTGGCCAGTCTGTGCCAAGAGTTGTTTGCAGTGTTGGGCAAATGAAGATCTCCAGAGCGTAAGGATTGTGTTACTGCCCACATACAACAGGAAGAAAAACATAAGTGTTTGATGATACAGCTCTTTTTGCAATTGCTGCATTCCAGCTGTACCAGATGTTTTGCAGAACACACTCCCTGCACGTACTGCCTTCTGGAGACCTTGTGTTTCTCAGCAGTCCTTTTATAAAGTATAGATAGAAAATCCAAATATGAACCTGGTATTTATAACGGTGCACCTGGCTTCATATCTAATGAACAATTGTGAGCTGGAGAATGGGCATCCCAGAGGCTAGTGTGGAACATGAGTTCTCAGTAGGACAATATTGTTGAGGGTTCCAGAAGAAAATAGGAGGAGCTCATAATGGGACTTAAAGTTTAAAATTCTGTTGCCTTTTTAGTAGCAGCACTCAGGATCTGGAGTTTAACATACAGTCTCCTTCTTCAGAGAACAGAAGGCAAAGAGGAACAACCAGTGGGTGCCAACCCTGCCCAACAGCTCTCACCACCTGGATGCAGTGCCATGCTCAACAACAATTAACAGAAATCGCATGGGCAGGGATAAGAAGAGGACATTCCCTCTGTGGTAAGACAGCTTCCTGCTTCTGCAAAGTGGAAACAGTTGCCAAAATGACATGCTGCCAGGGTAGGGCTGATCAGTTAATGTTATGTGATTCATCTCTGACAAAAGACATACAGGTCGCTAATGTGGAGGTTCTTAGTTAAACTGTATGTCTTGAGGCTCTTCCTTAGAGCAGCCAGCCATGGCTCAGAGAGGAGGCTTTCCTTTTGTCAGGAAAATGGTTCATTCTTTTCCTGATGAGTTCCTTCTACTTTCTGCTGATTTGCTGAGCAGATGTCATTTGAGGAGCCTGCAAACCCTCTCTGTGAAGGACGGGCTGCCCCTCACTGATGTATTCCAGTAACTTTGATCTAATTTCTTCAGTGGAAAATGCTACTGTGACTTGTGACTAACTTTTATTTTTCATTATAATAGTTGAGGAAAACAAGCTAATTGTAATCCTGGAAAGCTTCCCTGTTTTATTTGCAGAAATGTATTATGATAGGTATAATAAAAGGTGATAAACGTATTGGTTGCCATAGCCCTGTAAGCTTGCATTGAGGAGTCTGTCTAAAGACTGATGGGGGAGATGGAGTGTGGGGATTGCTTCCAACAAACCTTGCCTTCCCTCTATGGATGCCAGATGTGTCATGTGCTAGTTGCATATACTGTGGTGTTGCTCTTCGTATTAGCTTTGATGACCATGACCCAGCAGTGATCCATGAGAATGCGTCCCAGCCGGAGGTTCTGGTTCCAATCAGGCTTGATATGGAAATTGATGGGCAGAAACTCAGAGATGCATTTACGTGGAACATGAATGGTATGTAGGAAGGAGAGTTTCCCGAGGCTGAAGAGATACAGTTGTACCCATCACCAGATATGAAGAGGGAACAAGCATGAGTGTGCATGTCCTTGTCCCATATACACAAAGCTTTAAAGCTTTCCCGCTCTGGACTCTATTCAGCTCTTATGTCTCTTAGCGGGTGCTCTGCCACCTCCGTGGGTTGCAGTCATTCCTGGACACATGTAATCTGAAGCGTTTATCTGGCCTATTCTCCTGACCCAGTTCGTCAGCTCAGTGGTCTGAGACTATCTGTGAGCTGAGGTATCTCAAATACAAAACAGTTAATGTGTATGGCTCCTTTATCTGTGTGGATTATTAGACCATAGCTACGTTGTCTCCATGGAGCAAGTAAGAAGGCTGTGTGTCCCTGTGTCAGTGTGCACGTCCTTACAAACCTGATGCAAAACACCCTTATAAAAGCAAAAGGTGGTGCATTTGGAATTCCCTTTGTCACACTGTGTGTATTCTGGAAGTACAGACATTGATTTCTGAGAAACCTAACACTCTGTTCATTCTTGTTCTGTATCAGAAAAGCTAATGACCCCAGAAATGTTCTCTGAGATTCTTTGTGATGACCTGGATTTGAATCCTCTGACCTTTGTCCCTGCTATTGCCTCTGCCATCCGACAACAGATCGAGTCATACCCAACTGACAGTATCCTAGAAGATCAGTCAGACCAACGAGTTATTATTAAGGTAATACAGGAAGGCAGTAGAATGAGAGCTGAACCATTTGTGTCTCTCTGGTTATGTTATGGGGGAGTAGGAGTACAAAGACTTCCCTCAGCAAAAAGGAGTCTTTAATTCCAGTCTTGCTTCCAGATTGTGCTTTGTCCTTTGTATTGAGAATAGAACCAAGGTGGCAGATTAATGTGCTAGCCTCTGACATGATGAAATAGTTCATTTAAAGCATTGTCATGTTTGTTTGGAAGAACTGAACCTTGGTGAGCAGAGCTGAGTTGTCTTCATGTTATTGGAATTAGGAATTCAGGTTAAGGAGCTCTGCAGATGCAGGGAGCTAGGAGTTACTACTCTGCTTCTCTTCTCCAGCCTTTGCCTCCTCAGTTAAATTACCTTTGAGAAACTATTGTGAGAATGGAAACAAATGACCTGTTTCTTCCCTTGTCTCCAGCTAAACATCCATGTAGGGAACATCTCCCTTGTAGACCAGTTCGAGTGGGACATGTCGGAGAAGGAGAATTCACCAGAGAAGTTTGCCTTGAAGCTGTGCTCAGAGCTTGGCCTGGGTGGGGAGTTTGTCACTACTATTGCCTACAGCATCCGGGGACAGCTGAGTTGGCATCAGAAGACCTACGCCTTCAGGTACAGACCTGTCATCTTCCTCGTACAGCTGGGGGGGGTGTGCGTGTTCGTACATCATGGGCATTTGCATCAGTGAATCGTAGAACAGATGACTTGATGCAGAGAGTTTTGTTTGAAATTGGTCCTTACAGCTTGCACCGTTCTGTCCTACTCACAATTTTTTGTGCTTGTGCTCAAGTATCTTTTCCTGTTGGGTCTAATACATTTCAGGACCAAGTACTGAAATGTCAGCTTTTGCTGCGGAATGAAAGGCTGTTGTAATTAACAGTGACTGAATACCTGGTGTTTCCCTCTTCTAATGTATGCTCATGATGAGACCCAGACTCATTTTGGGTTTTTTGGCTTTGCCTGACTTGGGCCATCCACTGTCTCAAGCTTTGGTGTTTTGAACTAAGACTGATGGAAACTGTGGCTCTCTACTCTGGCTGACATTAAAGTTGGCTTGATCATAGGCTCTTCTCACAGCTGGAATGCAGCAGTGTCAGGTTGGATTAGTCAGTTTTGTAACTTGTCTCCTAACGATAATCATTTCCAGTTGTGCTGTGCAGTGTTCTGTAGTGAGTTACTGTACTAATGTTATCCTCAGCGTGTTGCTGAGTCTGCAGACTCCAAGTGTCCCTTAATGTGTGCTGTGAGGTTTTTTGACCTCGGGTCATGGCAACAGTTGAGGAAGTTTGAGAGTTCAGCAAATGACATATTTGCAGAGGTGAGGGAATGGCACTGCTGACACCAGTTTTGTAGAGGTCAGTTCAGGGAAGCAGGCTGACCTGCCTGGGCAGCAAAGGGAAAGATGCCCAGCCCTGTCCTACCTCATGGAGAGGGCAACGAGTAGTTGGTGTAGGGGTGAGCAAGGAGGAGCTGGAGGCTGCCATGAGCTCTGCTCCTTCTCCACCTGAAGGTTTTCTGTCTGGTCAACCTTCTGTGGAAAACAGGCACTGATCTGCTCTGAACCAATTGCTCTTACACTAGTCTCATTCTGCTTCCTCTGGAGGTTGTTTTTATCCTGAAAATCTTCTACAACAACTACTTGGTTCTAAAATGATCCCCAGAGTGGTTCATATTAGAAAATGGGAAGGAGCCCTTTCCCACACAGAACTTAAACTCTTCTACTGAAACTGTTAAGACTCTGTCCATCCTGCTGATGTCCCTTCTCCTCACATGGGTGGGGAGGTGACTTCTACCTTTCCATCCACAACAGCTGACTGGTATTTGCAGATCTAGCATGGGACCACATCCAGCTGAAGTAACAGAACAGTGGGTGTGCGTTCCTGAGAAATGATGGGAACTTGGAGGATGGTAGATGGGAATCCAATACCTGTAGTATTGCCTCTTCTTCCCTGCTGTGAGAGTGTTATGAGAGAAGAGAGCTTGCACCGTCTGCATTGTGGCCTGCAGTGGCAGAAAGTGAAAGTGTCCCTGCTGGTAGATGTAGTCCGTGAAGCCAGTGTGAAGTAGACTTTAGTCTGTCGTTTAAGCTAGCTATGGCAGGGAGTGAGTTCATTGCCACACAGTTTAGTGTTGCCTGAGCATTCCCAGGAGTTTGAGCTTTCCTCTTCATATCCTCCTTGAAGTAGAGAGGTAGCCCTGTTCACCCTATGCTGGCCAGGAAGCCCTCTTTTCTACTGATAGTTTATTTACCTTCCCAGTTAATTTACTTCAACAACTTTTTAGCATACTGCCTCCCAACCCACAGGGCATTGGTTCCTAACTCTTGTCACTTGGTGCATCAGAGGCAGGTGTTGTCCACATTTAGTGGACACTAAATGTTCTCCGTCCTTCATGTATTGCAGATATCAGAGTTAACACATTAATCTGTGCCTATGTTATCTGTCATGAGGGAGGTTCATTTCTCCCTTTGTTTTCTATCAGTCTCTGTAACATGCAGTGTGTCAGGTTTTAGTCAGTGCTGCCCAGGCTCTCTGCTATATCAATCCCAAATCTATGCTATTCTCCCTCAAAACATGTATCTGATTGTTGTTCCTAAAAAGTGCTTCCTTTTAGAGGTAGTTCAAACAGATAGATTTCAGGCCTTCTTTAGACTGTGGCAATATTGCAAGGGGGAGCATCAAAAACTAGGAAACCCCAACAGAACAAAGTATGTAGACATGAGCTATTCAGGGAGGAAAAGACATCTAATTTAAACCTTGTTTTGTGTCATAGTACAAACACATCCTCCTCTTCCCTTTTTTCTTCAAGCAAAGGAGTACTTTTGAAACCTTACAGTGATTAATGATATTTGGGTTCTGTGGCTGGTTAGCTCCTGAATTCCCAAACCACAGGAGCGGTGGTTGCGCCAGTCATTCTGCTGATGTAAGGAAAGGGTCTGTTTTAGATGTATCAAAAGAACCTTAATATCTCAAGGGACTGGAGGTTTGAGAAGTCATGTCCCTCTTAATCATCTGAGAGGGAGGTGAAACTGTCTTTTAGCTGATGAAAGCCAGGGCAGTTCTTTCAGCTGGCCTGCTCTGTGCAAAACAAGGAGAGCCTGAAAGCCCAGTGGGAAGGGCAGGACTGGAAGCAGGCAGGTGACTGCTGCTTACGGGATCTTTAGGGGATGGTGTGCTGCCATGTTTCCTGCCTTGGTACCTAGTGTCTGTAGTGGCAGCACACAGCACTTCACAGCCAGAGTTTTGCCTTCAAGACCCGAGTGGTGGCACAGGTTCTCTCTCACACCAAACCTACATGCCTGAGGAGTCACCTTTTCCAAAAGACAACGTTTCCTTGCCCCGTTGGTGTGCCTGTGACACTACTGCCAGGGGCCTGTGCCCTAGCAGAGGGAGTGTCCTGCTCTACTGGGAATCCTGCAGCTGACAGCGCCTTTCGGTTGTTGTGCCAGCAGCACTGACCTCTTCATCAGAAAATAACAAGGGAGGAGGAACTGTCTGACTTTGGAGGTTGGGAGATGAGGATTTTTTCAGTTTATCTCTTGATTCTTTGCTAAAGAAGTATGGTATCTGAGTTGGCTTGTAATGAAGTTACACATAGGAGGTTGCCTTTCCAATTCTCACTTAATTCTAGTGGGTGGTCAGTGTTAAGCATAATAAATGAGGCACAGACCATGCTATCGAGTCAGAAAAGCCAATTAAGATCTAGTGCTTAGCCTGGAATGTGTAGCAGTCTGGGGCTAAGATGAAATTCCTGGGTTTGAGTGTTTCTTAGTGGACGTCAGCAGTACTGAAAGTAGATTTGATTAAAGCTTCCTCCCAGGATCAGATACCAAAGGCTTTGGATTAATTTGTCATTGTAGCATTACTTTGAAGCGTTGTTATTCTAGACTAATAGCTTTGCAGATGTTGCCTGTTCCTGTGGTGATGAGGATTCGAGTTCCTTCCTGGGGGAATGAGAGGGCTGCCCATGAGCACTGAAATCCTCTGCATGGAGGCATGTCCCTAGGGAGGGGGCCAGATGTGTGTGCACACCTGCCCGAAGGCTCCTCTTGCACACACACTTTGTGCAGCCACTTCATAGAATTCAAAGCAAACATTTACATTCTGAGGCTCCTCTATATTTATGCTGGGCTTCCGCTCCACTGTCAACATTTGGGAAGCTACTCCTGGTCAGTTCCTGTTGACTTTTACTGAAAAGTGGCTAGTGAAACAGTAAATATTTTTGTGCATATGATAATACAGCTGGTCAGGGCAGAGAGATCTCTGAGGAGCAGATCTTGTGATCTGGAACAGAGTCTCGTCTTTCAGTGCTTGTGCAGGCAGTAGCCATAGCTGCTGGTTGCAACAGCAGGTCCTAAAAGACTTTCCTAAACTGTCTTTCCATGGCAGTTGGGAGAACAATGCTCATTCCACTGTCAGGCTCCCAGAAAATCAGACTTTTGCCAGAGAAGAGCTGTCAGAGGTGTGCTAGGCAAACTGCAGCTAGGAAGTCAGTTGCAGAACTAGACTGCAAAGCTAGACAAAGAGCCCTGTTAACAGTCCCTGCTCAGCTGCTGTGCCAGGAGAAGTGCTCCCAGCACTAATAAACTGGTATGAACTTTCCCTGGGCTTACTGTCAGCCAGGTACATAATGGCCCTTGTGGGAGAGAACCATGTCATCCACAGTTGATTTGACAAACCCCTCTCTGGTGGTGAAAGGAGACGGTAATAGTCAGCTCCTCGCGTGCTTTGGGAACCAGGCTGTGTGAAGCAAGGCTAAGACTGAATGCTTAAGACTGAGACACTGTAAATGATGCTCTGTTGTCCTTGTGTCTTGCATCTGGGCTGGTAACCCAGAGGAGTGCTCTGGGACCGCTGATGGATGTTGCTTTGTTGCCTTCTTCCCTGCTGTGCAGCGAGAACCCTTTGCCGACGGTGGAAATTGCCATTCGCAACACGGGCGATGCTGACCAGTGGTGCCCTCTCCTGGAAACCCTCACAGATGCCGAGATGGAGAAGAAGATCAGAGATCAGGACAGAAATACAAGGTGCTGCCACTGGTTCAGACACTTCTCCTCCTGGCCTGTCTCTAAGACAGAACTTAAAAGCTTTGATGTTTGTCTTTCTCTGCTGAGAGCCAACTGGCAGGATTTCACGCTTGCACACCACAACAGAAACTCATATCCCTTTAGCTTCAGGATATTAAACTGTTAGCACCTTGCTGCAAAAACATTTAAATCTCTCACCATCTCCTGCTTGAAGCAAAGTTTCCTTTTTGGTTTTTTTTTTTTTCTTGAGCTCTCAGTTTGTGCAGGGGGAATCTGTTTCTATAAGAAGGCATTCATCAAAAATATTGGTGTTTCACGCACTGTCATGCTACCTAGAATTCTGCCACAAGGTTTCTTTTTAGGAAGTGTAAAGTGCTGGTTGATGTAGGAGTGAGCAAGCTCCCAGCCCCAGCCTGACGATGCCAGCATGGGAGCACTGCTGTGATTCCAGGAGCTCTGCGTACCAGAGACCTGCTAAGTGATGTTTGACAAGCAGTTGAGAGCACTTGCTCCTACTTGGCGACATTGCTCCTGGCAGATAAAAATGAACTTCTAGAATGTCTCCAAAAGATACATTGTGGGAACAGTAGATAATGCTGGCTCAGCTCTTTACCAGGATTTTTTTTTTACTGGTGATCAACAGATTCATAATTATTTTCCTTCTCTGCTATGGCTGAATAGTTTTCAGCAGGGATCAGTTCAATCCAAGTTTGTGAGCAAAAGTGCCCTAAAAGCTGTTACTGAGACTAGTGTCTTAGCCTTATCAACAGGTGACCAAAGAAGTCTGTGTAGGGAATAAACCTGTCTGCAGCATTCACAAGGCTGCAGCAGCTTCCCCAAAAGTGTTGGCTTTAGTAAGATTTCACATGACTGAACCACAGCACTCACTGTACCTCTTTCTCTCTCTCCTAGGCGCATGAGACGTTTGGCCAACACTGCTCCAGCCTGGTAATCTTCCTGTTGTGACACTGGTGCTCTTCCTACAGACTTTATCCCTACTCCTCTCCCCACATGGATCTAGGATTGGCAGGGGTCTTTCTGTCCCTGAAGGGGACACACATTCCACTTGCCAAGAGTTCCCAGTACTGCTGACTTCTGCCCCCATCCCTTCCACCTAAATGCCACGTAGCAAGAATGCTGCGCTAGCACGTGATCTAGCTGAGACCTGTGGCAGCTGTTGAAGCCCTTATATACCTGTGTGTGGACAGTGTAAAGATTTTTTTTTTTTGTATAGGTGCAACATGCACTATTAGGACAACTTTTTAAATAAAAGGAATGCATACTACTTGAGTTCAGTAAGTTTGAATGAATAGTGTATCACCTCACCATGTGGTATTCTGGTGACTGAATAGTCCTGGGGCCTGATACTAATGGTTTTGGGTAGAATGCTGAACAGTCACATGCAGTCAGTTTCCCTAAAGCATGGTGGAAACTGCTTTCCTTCAACAGATAAAACAGCCCAAAACCTTTTGCTGCAAGAGAAAGTGAGAATGAAAAAAAATTAGAAGAAAATGACTCTAAAGGGACTGGTCTGCTTGCACACTTGGTGTAGTCTGTAATGAACTCAGGGAGGTGTTTGGCTGATGCCTCAACAAGGGTAGAACAGTTTAAATGAAGTCATAAACTTAACATTCCTGTCTGTCAGCTGTCAACCTGCTGCATGCTGAACCCTTTTTTCTGGGAAGATTGCATCTGGAAAAACAGCAGCATCTCTGAACTGGTACAAAAGTTGAAGCCTGCAGCTTTACTTCAGCAGGGGCCTTTACTGTGGTCACTGTCAGCACCCACAGCTGCCAGGTCCAGTGCACAGAGCACCCAAAGTAAGGTGGGTGTCTTAAATACCCTTAGCACTGCACTGTCAGAATTTACAACCTTAGAAACAACCTGTCTTTCCCTGGGGAGTTTAAAAACAGAAAATCCATTGAAGTGAGATTTAAAAAAAAAATTAAAAAATCAAGCTTGCTTAAAAACCTAATTACAATCTACCTTGCTGTTGAGGTACACCAGCTCTTTGATAGAGTTCCGACCATTCCCTGCCAGAACTGACGAGTGTTGCAAGCAGGGCAGATTTTGCTGGCAGCCTGACAGTATGTTCAGGCCTTTATCATAAAGCCAATAGGTTTTACAGTCCTTGCTGATCCACCCACACTGCTAGCACAGTCAAAAAAACACTTTCCAGCCTTAATTTATCATGTTTAGACTTGAGTAATAACAGAGCCAGTTCTGATTCCTGGGTGGGAAGGAACTTTTTCCAGATGTTTGTCTGTATAAACCAAAAACTTGCAATTTAGCAGTATTATTATTAGAGTCTTAATCTGAGGCTCCTGTGCCAGAGTGGTACTCTATCCATTATTCCTTATTAGAGAGGTTGAAGGGTTATTTTGGCAAGCCAGACAAAACCTGGGATTCCTGCTGCATCTTAGCCTCCCATGTAGAACATAGATTTTTGCCTCATGAACATAGGAACTCCCAACTCTTCCTGAGAACACTTCAGCCTCTCTTTGTTATGATCAGGTACTTCTGCAAGCAGCTTCTCCAGGGAATTCAACCAAAACAAGCACAAAACTGTTGTAGCCTTAAACTGGCATCTGTGGTGCAATCTTTGAATTGCTGTGAAGCTTGTGTTTACCTAATCCCAAAGTTCACAACAAGGTATGGGCACGCAAGGACCGCAGGCTCTGTAGCTGGTTTACAAGCACCTCCTCTGCTTCTCAAGCCCTAGAGAGCTACAGCCTCTGGAATTGTCCCTCCAGGCAGCCAGGAGCAAGGTAGGACAGTCTAGGGGGGCAAGTCCCAGAAAGACTGCAGCCAGCTTTCTCTATGTATTAGGACTACTAGGGAACAGCTGGGAGCAGCTTCCTTGCTCTATAATCACAACTCCTTAGCTTAATCTAGTATTCCAGCTAAAGTGTAGCTCAGCTTTTGCATTTCAAAGTCACATTTCAGAAGCAATTTGAAACAGAATGTCTGCAGCCTTTAAAGGGAACTCCCAGGGACACCAGCTCCATGTTACTGGGTCATGAGCAAAGCACACAGCAAGTACCTTTTGGGTCTGAGGCTGCTTAGCCCTTGGTACCACTGTGTCTTCTAGAACAAGATTACCATCTGTACAGGTCTTTCATCCTTCCTAGAAGGAAACAAGTGCAACAAAATAGCTTGTTCAAACTAAGTCTGTTTTTTTTCATAGCAAAAAAAAAAAAAAAAGGGGTTTTCATGGGAACCCCTCAAGGAAGCCTACATGGGAGGCAGGAGTGGGGGGCTGTGGTTCAATCTTCCGTTGCCACAAGGCTTCTGTATCATTTTTAATTGGATGCTGGTTACTCACATTTCTCTTAGTTTTAGTGGTGGTTTGCAAGCTTGTCTAGCTGAGCAGACAGCAACATTACCAAACAAGCTATTCTAAGACACACTGTTTGCAAATTTACTCCCAAGGCTTTGGGGTCTGGTATAAGCACAGGTGTGTACTGCATTTAGCAAGAATGACTAAATCCATTTAGTACAGCTGCTCAAGGCAGGGACTAGCTTGTTTAGTTTTCCCCTAAAATTCAGATGTTTCAGTTTTGGAACTAAAAAATTCAGCAAGAGTGGATTTACACTGTGTAGACAGCCTTTATTACTAGGGTCAAGTGCTACTTCCAGTCACTGCCTGGATCAAGCATCCAGCTCTGTCTCCTGTCCTTTCCCAGGCACCCCTTTCTCCAACTAGACATCCCCACACCCTTCCTCATGCTTTGCAGTCCTGCTGACAGAGGAGGGGAAGACATCTTCCAGATAGCTTGAAGTTTGGTTTGACCACCAAAAAAAGAGCCCAAGCATACAGCCTGGCAGTTCTGAGCAAAGTCCTGATGAGTACTGGTGAACTGCTGCATCTGCCCCCAGCAGAAACAGACACACAACTGAAAAATAAAGACTTTAATGTAAAGACTCTTTGGAAACAACAACCAAAAAAAGAGGGGGAGACTCAGAGGGAAGGGAGAGGCTGAGCTGAATTCTACTACGGTAGAGTAGGGAGTACTACTTCACTGAAAGCCCACAAAGAGGTCTCACAACAGTGAGAGCCAGGAGCACTAGTCTTTGTACAGAGGGCAAGCGTGACCTGGCACACAGCAAGCCATTAACATGAAGAGAAAGAGTAACTGGTTTAACACCCCGTTTGATACTTATTCCCCACTGGGTAACTAAGGAGACATCACAACTTCCAGTCCCTGTCCCTAGAACACCTCTGGGAGCATTCAGCAGTTCTTAAGTGCAAAGCTCTGTGGAACCACCTGGTACAAGGGGAAGATGGGTTACCCATACAAACAGTGAAACATTACACATCAGAATGGCAACTGGTGTTATTCCAGTCGGATCTCGGCCACAGCGTTAAGTCCAGCCGGAAGAGAGGAATCTGGCCACATGGAGAAGTCCCCTGTGTTATTGTGGATGCTGCTGCTGGTTCTGGTCTTGGTCTCTAGGTTGGTTTTCTGGATGATCTTCAGGGAGAGGGTTATAGTTGGGATCCTCTTCAGGTGTGTCAAATACCATCTTCCTGGCAAAGAACATGCCCATCCCACCAGGCAGGCAGGTTAGGGAAGTGAGCCGAGGACCAAACCCCCGGCCCTCCTAGGCACATCCTAGCCCTCCGCAGGGCCTAGCCGCCCGCCACAGCCACCTGCCAACTGCACCAGCATCAACTGCTCTTTTGCTCAGGTCAATAGGTAACAATGACCATACCTGCTTCCTTGATCTCTAGGTCAACTTTGAACCTCAGCATGAAGCAGAACATATCCTGCTTTCTTAAACTACAGAAACATGTCAGAAAAAAAAAATAAAATCTTACCTGCATCTAGCACTTCCACAAGCAGCAAGAACACTTCAGTTCAACTAGCAAAGCTTAAGGTACCAGCAACTGCTTTATGGACCCTGTGTACATACATATATAATGTGCAAAGCACCAGTGCTTTCTGTAGCAGAGGCATAAACTGTCAAACTGAGGTGCTATCAGCATGCAACGACGTCCTGTGGTCACCCCACGCTGTCACAGACTACAGTTTGCTATAAAAGTGACCCAGGTTGGGAAGTAACACAGCAAAGCCCAGAAAGAATCATCTTTACTTACAGGAAGCCAGGGGTTAACAGCAACTTCTTTCCTCCAGGCTGGTTGGGAAAAACATCTTCTAAGAAATAATAGATGTGTCCCACTGCAATCCCTGGGGAGAGATGTCACCAAGGTCAGGCCCAGCTGTAACTCCTTTGCCAGCTGAACCAGAGCTGCTGGGAGCTTAAGAAGGATGAAGCTCCAAGAATCCCTCAGCTGGGTACCCACAGGACAGCTCCCACCAAAGCCACCTGTGCTGCAGTGCCAGAGGGCCAGCCTGTCTGCTGTGGTCCGTGCACAAGCAGGCAGGGAGCCCGTCAGTCTGAAGGCAGCACTGGGCACCCAGCAGACCAGATGCAGCACAAGTGTCAGGCAGAGCTCACCATATCCAACCTCTGCCCCTGGGGAAGACACAGCCAGATGCAGGTCACAAGCAAGAGCTCAGGCACGAGGCTGTCCACCCAGCAGCCTCAGCCAGCTCACTTTAGGAAACCCATCATCTTAAATAAGATGAAACCAAGAGACAGTGCTAGTGCCCCAGTAGCATCTATGAGAACTGAGAGCACTGTGGCTGCAAAGAGCCCTCGTTCCCAGCACCTGCCAGCTTTGACTTACCCAGTAAGTCGATGATGATGGAGTTGCCAAGGAGCAGAGAGAATCCCATCAGGACCCAAGGCAAGAAGGGGGCTTGGAAGTTAAGAAGCCCAAAGAAGTTCATGCGGATATAAGGGTTCCTGCGACTCCACACGTACACCAGCATGATGGTGAAAGCCTGGCCCAGGAAAAACAGGCTGGCAAAGAGTCCAAATAGCTAAGAACTACTGAGTCAAGGAAAAACCTACCCACCCTGTGCACCACATCCAGGCAGCACAGGGTGACTTGTGACTAGGAAACCCAGAGCTACAGACAGCTGATCATAGTGTGCAAGACATTGCCCGTGCCACAAAATCTTTCTCGGGCTGGCTGAGATGTACAGATCCCCTTCCAACACACTGCATTTCCTTCCCTGCCACCCCAGAACAAGTGGAGTGGCACATACAGATCACTCCTTAAGCTACTTTCTACAGCCATCAAAGACTGGGGAGCTCATATAATCACCTCTACAAAGTGTCAATCAAAAATTACCTTCAGAGAAGGGCCTTCACATTGTTACAGCACTTATGAGCTAGTTTTTAATACATGCCACACATCCCATGGAGACTGACTAACCAAACACCCAAGGATGTCTAACAACCACAAGAGCTCACATAGCTTCATGCAGAGCACCATGGGGAGAGCGATGCTCTCAACCAGCTGCATAAAACAGCAGCAAGACATTCAGAACAGGTATTATGCTTGGGAGGGAGATATTTCTCCCCACCCAGACCATTTTGTCCTACAGTAAAAGAACTTCTAAGATGTGTGACAGTATCTCCAGCCCCTGACAGGTCACAAGGACAGAATGCTGGGCTCACACTACCTGATGTGCTGACAGGCACCCCACTCTTTGTCTTTATGGCTCTGCATTCTTCCCTTCAGCTGCAGCTTGGTTTTCTGAGCCACCCTCATGCCAATCGTAGCAGTGCTCCACCCACCATCGCCCTGCGGCAGCTGGACGGCTTCTCACAGAGCGTAACAAGGGGCTTCCTCTGAGGCTGGCCTTCCTCAGCACACTGCCACACATCCTCTTCTGGGATCAGGCAGCCCATCCCCTTGCCAGGTGCGTCATCACTTCTGCAGACACCAACACAAGTACTGGCAGCTCTTCCTGTATTTTGCTTCTGTTCTAAGCATACTGGGTGAAGCACAGGCCAGGCAACAAGGGTGGTCAAGGCGAGAAGCACAAGCTGTCCCAAACCGCCAGAAGTTACTCCACATGCTCAGCAGAGCTCTCCCAAGCCTCAGGGCTCTCTGCCCCATGGCACTGGGAAGGTTCACAACCCATCTGTCTTGGTCACCAGACAGGTACCTGCTACAGGCCACAAAACACAGGATACAGAGAGCTAGCAGAGAAGCCCCACACTACCCACAGCATCTCAGAAGACACTGAAGAGCCTTAACCAACTTAAAAGGATACCGTCATGAGAAACCCTCCGAAGAGGAACATGAAGACAAAGTCAGCTGTCCTTCCACGGAAGGAACCTTCTTCTAGCATGCGGCAGTACCTGTACCTGAGAGCAGGTGAGAAGGGAGGAGTTGCAGTATAGGAAATTAACAGCTGGCCACCCTGCGTCCCCACAGCATGACTTTATGGTGAATAAGCCAGCTGCAAGCTGTTTCAGCACTGGAAGCTGGCAGCCAGGTGTCCAAACCCCAGAGCAGAACAGTGTAAACTTCACCTTACACCACTGACCCCAGGGAAAGACAGAGGCATCTGCTGTGCTCCAGCCAGAGCTCACCCCAGGAATGGGCACTGCTCTCCAGCATGAGATACAGTAGCATTGCCAGCTTCTTTGGCCTTTTGGTAGGGGCTGCCCTGCAGCAATCAGAGATTGAGGTGCAGAAGGTGGCCACATTTGTCAGGGGAATGGCTTCAATTCAGACCCGAAGAGCCAAGGGAAGAATCCATAGCCCTAGACTGCCTGGGGAGGAAAATGGATGGGGGGAATCGTGACTAAGCCATAACAGGAGCAGAGAGCTTCACTGAGACCAAAGGATACAGAAATATCATGTTGAAAAAGAAACTGAATCCCAGGGGCCCAAAAAAGAGGAAGTTGGTGATCAGCCTCCATATCTGAAAGAGAAGAAGAGAGAGAAAAGGAAGTGGACAGACAGGTCTCTCCCCATCACCTGTACAGCAGCCCATCACCCTATCCACTGAAGACACCCAGTCATGCACCTGTCTACTCAGAACTAACCCAGGACACCAGACAGCCACACCACCTTCACATGGGACCTCCCTTCATTGCCCCCACCAGAGTCCTCTGCCCTTCCGGGTGTGGGAAAGACGATGTCTGTATTTTTCTGGAAGGGATGAACAGCCACAATTCAGCACCCAGAGCCAAAGTAAATCACTGGTTGTGCTCTACCATAAAGCCTTCCCCACCCAGCCTGACATCCGATGGCCAAACATCTCTGTGTCAGAGAAAAGGAAGAGGCAGGTTTTGAGTAAAGGAAAAAAGGAAATGCGAAGATGGTGTATGGCAGGGAAAGGCTGGAAGAAGTTATCTCCATCCAGGCATCTGTGACAAGAGGGGACACTGTGCTGGCAACCAGCTCCCGCCAGTCAGCGAACACTGGAGTAGTGGGAACCCCCTGGGATCATACACGGCTCCCTGACCGCCCTGCGGAGCTGGACTCCCAGGGCCCAGCCTGCCACACCCACCCCTTACTGGGAAGGGGCAAGAGGGACCCCGAAGTCCGGGCAAGGCCTCACCTGGAACTTCCTGAAGATGAGGTCGGGGTTGAAGTACAGCTGGAAGGGGGTGATGAACTCCAGCTGCTGTGAGAGACAGGCAGAGCAGCTGCCACGCGCTGCCGGGCACCCCCTGCCCTCAGCCAGCCCCTGGCTCCCCCACCACGGCACCCCCTCAGGGACCCTGACCTGGGGAGAGAGGAGAGAA
>NW_020799121.1:5733610-5749053 GCF_003259725.1 Athene cunicularia | reverse complement strand
CCTGTCCGGCGGCGGGAGGTGCCGGCCGGGGGCAGGGGCCGCTCCCCCGGGACGCGTCCCCTCGGCTGCGGGTTGTTCCTGCCGCCTCGAACCGCCGGGTGCCCCGAGGTAGCGGACGGGGTGCTGAGAGCTGGGCGGGGAGAAGGGGCCCCCGCGTGAGCGCCTCAGCTGGTGTGCCTGGCGCTTGGCTGCTCGGAGGGGTCTTGCCTTCCCTACTGCACAAAGCTTTGGGTTTTCAGTAATTCATGCCAAAACCTCCGCTTCCTCCTGGTCGGAGCAACGAGGCGCGATGGCAGCAGCAGCGAGAGGTGGCTGGAAGGGGAGAGGTGCCGCCGGGGGCTCAGGTGCGCGCTGGGGAATGGGGACAGCACGGGCATTCAGCTCTCGAGGAGAGAGAGCAGAGTGCCTCTGCTCCCCACAGAACCGTGTCAGGTACATGACAAAACCCCCTTTGAAAGGATGATCTGATAAAGGGCTGCATAAACCTGGCGTCCTCTCGTGCTGACTGTGTTTTCCAGAGCTGTCTGCTGTGCTCAGGAGACAGGTCTAACGTTACAGCCACCCTGGTTTCAGATGGAGGAATGGGCCTGGTGTTGGGTTTCTGCAGAAGGTTAAGCTGTCATCAGAGCCTTAATGAACCCTGAGATTTCCCTTGAAACTCTCGGTTAATGGCAAATTAAATCACTGGTGGGGGAGGGAGACTTTGTGTTTTCCACCACCTCCACTCTGACTGCCCTTTGATGAAGAGCAAAGCCCAGCTGGAAGATGAGGGGACGGGAGGTTACAGCAACATATCAGGGGAGAGAGGAGAGAAGACAAGAGACAGGTAGGCACCCGTGAGGCCAGGGGACAGGTTCCTGAGCACCCCGGGCGCTGCAGTGCTTCTCGAGAGTCACCTCTGACCTGGCTACTCGGGGAAGGAGAAACCGCTCCAGGTCGGAGCTGCATTAGGGATCCTGAGAATGGAGTTGAGGGGGAACTTGAACCTCGAACTGCAGAGGTGTCCATAAACTTGTGTTACAGGCTTTGGGTGAGAGCTGAGATGGATGTAAGAGCTCTGGTAGGTGAGAAGAGCTGAGCTTACAAGGAAAGACAACACCTCATCAGGGCCAGTACCTCTGCAAAGGGCTGCCCACACTCATGTGGCTATTTCAGCCCAAATGCCCCGCTACTGCAGCTTGGCCCTTCAGCATGCTGCAGGGCTCGCAGCCTCGTCAGAAGGGGAAACTGAGTCAAAGAACTGAGCATGAATAAATGAATGATGAATGAAATAAATTACTAAATATCCTGTTCCTTTGGATGGGCGATTAGAGATTTCCTATCTGGTCTTGCTGCAGGCGGGCAATGCCAGCCAGAAATTGAATTCTAGCACTATGATTCCTGCTTCTTCCTTGTTTAAAGCAAGGCTGAGATGAACATTGGGAGCCTCTCTGCTGGAAGCAGGACATCATCCTGGAGCTCGGGCTCACTAGTTTCACAGAGATGAGAATCCAAACAATCCCATTTACTCCCTGTGGAGGACTATGTGCAAATCAGACATTGCATGAAATCTTAAAAAAAAAAAAAGTAATCCATTTCTCATTTTTCTTCTTTTTCCTTGGTTGCCAGCCAAAACTGGAAAACACTACTTCTCTGGGCTTCTACTTAAGGGCTTCTTTTCTTAGATTCATAGGAGGAAGGGGGAGAAGTGATGAAGTGCCTTGGGAAGCTCACCATCTCACACTGGAAGAGGCCAAACAAACCTCAGTGACAGCCCCAGTTCCCAGGCTGCTGTCTGCCCATGATCATGATCTCACTCCCCTCGGAGCTCAGCCAAGCTGACTTAATGCACTACAGCACGCCCAGGGGCAGCTTTAGTCTTTATTACAATTCTTCTCTCTTTTTATGGGTTTTGGGAGTTATGTCCTTCCACAACTTCACATCAGCCTAGCTGCATATCTGAGTTCACATTATACACCTTTGTAGTGATGCTGACATGCTGCCTTCAGTAAAATCATGGAATCTAACTAAAAGCCCCCAAAAAACAAATCCAAACTCTTTGTTTCAAGGTATGAGGGACTGCCAGAACAGAAACACTGCTCAGGAGTTTCTTTGCTGATCTCCTCCTGCCTTATCCTCCCCCTGCTCAGGCACCCAAAGCAGATGTAAGCACAGGTCTGAGCAGCAGTGATGTACTATTGCTCTCTGCTATCTTCTGGGTTCCCTTTCCTTCTGGAAGCAGTTGAATTTATGTCAATGATGTGCAGCATCAGTTTCAAAACCCAAGAGATCAGAAACTCAAAGTTTCCATAAACATATGTTTAATGCCCAGACTTCAGTCCATTTTGGATGGACTTTGAAAAAGGCATCTGGCTGGGGGCTCTTGGAGCTGCTAAAGGAACTAATCGGAAGAACTCCCATCTGTAACCTTTGCTCAAGTCACTCACAGAACTAAAACACGATGGTACCAGAGGCAACTCTCTTTTCCAGACAGTATTTACCCATTCTGCATTCTCAGGCTTAGTGATAGTAACCTGTTGTACTGCAAATGTTTACAATCCACAAACCAACTCACAAGAAAATATTTCCAGAAAAGAACTAGTGTGTGTTGCACACTCATTAATTTGGTTTCATTTGGATTCATTTGGCCCTTGATTTAAAAATATATGTATTTCCTGAAAGGGAATGGTTTTGCACATACACACTGACAGACTGCTGCTGGACCCTCCTGTCACCTCTGGGTTTGTTTTCCAGGGGGTCATTTTAAGGAACATGCAAGCATTTGTCTCGGGTTGCAGGTAAGCTTAACCCTGCAGCAGAAACTCAACTGCTTCCTGTCTCAGTTTCTGCAAACCAAAATAGCAAAGAGTTAGAAAACAAAGAAAAAAGCTATTAACTCTCCCCATGAGTTAGACAGCACATAAACCTCAAGAAGGCACATGAGCAAAGATAAATGAGCTGTTGCAGTGTTCATCTCTTTTGTTTGTAGTAAATTATTGTGTGTAATTCATGTTTCCTGTCCATAAATGCCAGACAAACTTGAAGACATGGAATCCATTCTAATTTAGTAAAGACAAAAACAACTCCTTTTGAGCCCATCTGGAATTTGTTTTTATCGTAATTGTTTTGGGCTCAGTAACGAGTTCAAGATCTAACTGCCCTGACTAATTGTTTCAAGAATAAACAGATGCTTTGTTTAAAGGCGGCAGCTCCCATTTTGCCCAGCACAGCACTCTCCGGGGTCGCAGGATGAAAGGAGCTGTGTGCCATGTCAGCACCGGCCTTAATGAGCATTGGCGCCCTCGCCAGGGGTGCTCACCCCTGTCAGCGGCTGATGGGGCAGGAAACCAGCCCCCAGCCACACACTTGATGAGTGTCCAGCCAGTGACATGTGCCCTCTGCTCTTTAACACCACCGGCATTTTGTTTGTAAACTCATCTGATGACCTTTTGCAATACATCCTTCTGTGGCAAATCATACCTGGTCTGATGATGCATGAGCACCTCCTCCAACTGGGCTATAGGGCACACAGTGGACAGAGTTCATTCCCTGGCCATCTAACCCCAAGCCCCTTGGCTTGAGTAAAATGCTCCACCCCCCTGCAGTAGAACCCCAATTCTTTTATTTGAAAACAAAGATACACACCCCTTGACCCACTCTGAGAGACTTCCCCAACCAGGATATGAGACCACGCAAGCTCTGTGCAAGGTCTCACCCGCCCCAGTGCTCCCCAGGACACACCACGCCTGAGATCCCTGTTAGCCCTGGTGTAGAAGAGGTTGGTGCATGACTGACACACTGGCACTAGGAACAGATTCACAGAAAAAGCAGCACTGACCTACAGGTGAGCCACAACAGCCAGTGGGACCTTACTGGAAGGTTATTTCAGCTTTCAGATTCAGTCCTTGGTGACACGAACAACAGGTGCCAAGAGCTCCAGATCCACCACAGAGTAGATGCTAAGAGCTTCTGCGCCGGTTTTGGAAACAAGGCTCCATGAACCGGCTGTGCATAGATAAGCTGTGTAATCATAACTGCCTGAGGCATTTGAGATGTTTACTTTGCAGTGTTTAATGGCCATATATAAATTCTTTCTCCTTCATTGAAGGATTTCCTGTCCCAAATCAGCTAACCCTACAGTGTGATGGCTAAAGTCAGAAGAATTAATCATACAGAATTGGATGGGTTTTTTTGATTGTTTGTTTGTTAGAAAGAAACTAAAGACAGCACTTAGAGCTCAGTCTGCCAAGGACATGTGGCTTGCACAGGGTTTGCTGTAAATCAAAGTTTATGTTATTTCCTATGTTTTCTAGTTAAAAAATACAGCTTTGTGTCTGGCATATCATGAGAAAGAAGATCTCAACTAAATCTCCTTGAGCAGAGCCTGATCACATATCTAAATAAAGCACCTCTTCCAAAACAGCTTCTGATCATGAGTTGAAGACATCAAGCAAGAAAACGTCTGTCTCTTTGCACAGTTATTTTTTTCCAGTGCTTAATCATTCTTGTTAAATTCTTCTGCCTTGTGATCTGTCCTCTACACCATAGGTCACCTCCTACAGCTGTCAGTGGGGAATATCCTTCAAGGGCCTTTATTTTGTAACATCCATTTCATAAGCACTGTGGCCAAATCACCAAGAGAACTGAAAACCAATGTTTGTTTCTTATAAAAAGATGTCTATGATCAGCTCACAATAGCAGCACATACGACTGAGCATCCTGTCAGCTGTTGGAGACCCCTACAAGGAGTCAAGAAATGGTATTTGTACTTTGGTGTTCACCAGAGGCAGGACCACGTGTCCTAGTCCAGGTGCCTCTCCATAAGCCACAGGAGAACGCTAATAAAAAGCTCTATCTGAAGTGAGTGTTAAATAAGAAATAAGCATGAGTCTGACACTCTGACACTGCTGCACATATTTTCCTCTCCTCTGACAGGAACATTCAGCAACATTTACTGCCATTTGGCAGAGTCTAAATACTCTCTTTTTTTACACACAGGAGCAGAGACTTTGTTCAGCCAAGCAGTTTATTCTCTCTGGCCCTCAGGTCACACAGATTCAACTAACTGCCTGCATCAGTGTCTGATACAGAGAAGAAAGGAATAGTTCCGCCACAGCATGACCTACAGCTCACAATGAACTGAGAACAGGGTATTTCATTTTTTTTCAGTATTTTGGGTTTTCTCAGTTTTCCCAGAGAAGCTCTATTGCTTATTAGGAGGATGAAAATGCAGACTGCTGATCCAACGCACAGAACAGAGCCGTTCTTCTGACATCCAGAAATCCTAGCTGGCAAGGAAAAGCAACTAGTTCCCTTGGCTGTACCATGTCCTCAGAGGACTCAGCTCCCATGTATCTCTTCTGGTCTGGAAAGCATCCCAGTGACTCTGTGTGGTAGCAGAAGCTCTGTCAGCACTTGGTCCCTGCCCTGAGAAACCTCTGCAATGACGCCCATTTCCTGAAGTTCTTATACAGTGTCTTGAACTTACATAAATTGTGGGTTGTTTCTAAGGAACATTAGTGTACTGCTGGAACTGAGAATAATGGTGTCACAGCAGGACACTCATTTCCTACAAAGAAAATCCATTTTAACAACTAAGTTCTATAAACATTGCTTTCACCACAAAACAACAGACCTCCTGGATGTTTCTTGAGAAACTTGCTTGTTTGTAGATGATGTTATTTGTCTCCTGTATTCTGAGTGAAGTGTCAGAACAAGCAGATAGAGGTATTTCATATTTCCCTGTGACAGTCCTTACAGGAAAGAGAGAAGGGTTTGCAGAAATAGCCAGGCTAGAGCGTGGGAGATAGCCAACAAATCATGCAGGGAACAACTCCAAATCTCTTCTGCGATTGACAGTGTAGCGTTTGTATGGAATATTCATCCTGTAGACCCAAGCCTCACAAATGGAAATGGGGCCCCTTTTCTCATCTTGCAGTGTAATTGCAGTTGGTCCAGATGATCATGGGTAAAAACACTCTAGGAACCTCTCAGTGCATGACAGATCAAAGAGAATGTGTTGATGTTCTTTCCTAATCTGAGGATTACTACTTATTCCTGCAGTCAGGTAATTACAAGCAGAGACTGCCATCACATTCTCCAAATAACTACTCTCCCATGCTCATGGCATCATATTTCACCTTGATTATGACAGGTTTGAGTTCAGTGAAAAAGTATTTGAGGGAAGAGTGTGGTGGGTCCCTGCGGCAGTGCTGGAAACATGCTGGGTTTATGTGAAGGCTTTCAAAGCCAGGAGTTTGAGTAACTGCAGTGCAGTGGTTACACCCTGGTGACAGACTCTGAGACTGGAGATTTCTCATCTACACCAGCTGTGACTCTGGAACTGAGAATTTACCCTAAAGACTGAACATTGGGGATACTGGGGTTTTTTAAGGTGCAGCAGGAAGCCGGTTAGAAACACAATCAATGTGAACACCCGTCAGCACCAAAGTACGTGTCATCGAGATGCTATGTAGGAGGAAAAAAATCTATCCATCCACTGCTCATCAAGGCAGCTGTTACTGGAAAATACAAAAGACAACCTCCAGGAACTCCCACTTCCAGCTAGCCAGTTGCACACACAGATCTAGCCACAGCTACAGCCAATCTATGCCCATTCTGGAGCAGGGAGGCTTGTGAACAGCCTGTGCCACAATCCATGGCATCTCACTGCCCACCCACAGGACTTCAGTCACCCCTTGCAGCTGTCATGAGCTCATCTGCTATGTCCCTTCTCTGACCCGAGACGGCCATAGTTGCCTCACTTCCTTGCAAGGCTTGCAAGCTCTCTGGTTTAACCTCCACCTAAAAGCACCAGGAATGGGTTTTGAAGAGGGAGAAGTTGGCTCTGCACAGTTCAGGGAAGGTAGAAGTGAAATAAGGAGAGGTTTGAGGAACGCCCATTGGGAGACTCAGCAGAAGATGCAAACACATCCCCTGTCAGCACCTGCCCTTGTGCATTGGTGCCCAGTGCCTCTAGGATTTCCTTTGGACTGTTATGGATACTGCCTTCATCTTCTGTTAAATAGAAGAATGCACATATTTGCCTTAGAAAAAAAAAGACAATGCAATGGTCCAAACAGACAGTCCTTGACGGGTCACTGCAGAAAGATATATTTCTTTATTTGACTGCAACAGAAATGAGACAGATCAGATTCATGGTGCTCAGGCCCAGGGAACGGATGGAGCTGAGACTGCCTGGGTGAACTGCATTCCTTTGCCTCTTATCCAACTAGAGACATGCTGTGACATGTTGGCCCCTGTCTAAGGAGCTTGAATAGAATAATCCCCATCTACCTCAAAGGCTTCCATGACACAGTGACTAGAACAACCAGGGACATTCCATCTAGTAGCCGCAGGCTGAAACTCCTGTACGCCATCACCTGAGGGGACAGACCTGCGCGAGGTGATCCCTGCTTATAATATGCTAGGAAAGGAGAACGCTCTCACTAGAAAACCACAGAATATGTGTTTTTCTGCCTGGAAGAGCTCTAGCCAAATGTGGTCTCATTCAGAATAGACAACAAGAAGAAACTAGCACTTTCCTTTTTGAATGTATTACTGTTCTTGATACATGCTGCCTAAATTATACATCAGTGGCTGTTAACTTGCAGTTACGTACAGTTACATCTATTTCCCCAGTGAACAAGTTACCATTTGGGAAGCTGTTAGAAGTAGTCCTCTGACCCCCGCCGCACGCCACAGGCAGCACAGTACTGGCAAGTTGGATTCAGAGCCTAATACAGGAAATTTCGTGCTTCTCCTGCCACTTAGTGGCTGCAGATGATGCAGCACCACACTACATTCATAAAAGAATAGTGCGATGTGAAACAGGTTTATATTCGGTTCGGGTGTAGTAAAACCTGAGTAGGGACAAAGAGACATTAAAAAAAAAAAAAAAGTTTTACTTATTTTGAATACTTTGACATCTGTCAGGCCCCTCACAAATTGCCCTCTGCAGGATGAAAGGGTGTTGAAATACCATGATTACTCCTAAAGGCCAGATACTTTGTGAAACAGAAGCTTTACAATTATTGCTGGCAATGCAATATGCCTCCATCTCCACTAGGTCCCATCTCTAAGATTCCTGGGGATACACCATTTCTCACTGCCAGGGAGTGCCTTTCTATTTTACAGAAGTAAGCAAGCCTGTCTGTCATTGCTGTTACTGCCTTGCTGTCTTTGTAGCTTACATGGAAAAGGGAACCATTTCTGGAACAATAAGCAAATACCACATGGCCAAACCCATTACACAAGGCCTGTCAGCTATCAGTCCTGATTAAATGATGGGTAGTTAACAAGGGAAGAGTATAAAACTAACATGCTAGTGAAAGATAAGCCAAAAGACAAAGATGAAAGGTCACCAAAGAAGCCACTATTACAGTGGGATTAAACCTTTTCAACTCATTAGAATTTAGCTACAGCCTCTTGGGAGTAGAGGAGGGGCTTCTACTGCACAGAGTTATTTAATTTTTAACCAAGATATTAAAAAAGAACTGAATTTCAATTTTGTACTCCCAGGGTATCACATAAATCCATCCTATGAAGGCTCCTCTGCCATGCCTCTCTATGAACAACGGTGGTGGAGCTCAGTTGATTCCTTGATTGATATCTCCCAAGCACAAACCCAGTTATAGTCCTTGGTATAATCAGTGCTGTTGCCCTCAGAAGGGCTCTTCTCTCTGCTCTCTGAGGCTGTAGGGAGAACAAGGCTTAAAGAACAGCAGGATAATGCTGTGCGACAGGGTGACAACTCACAGGGAGCTGAGAACATTTTGATCAGATAGTGATTCTTCCCCCAGCAGCCTGCTTTCTCATGCCCACCTCAGCACCACCTTTACCTGCAATGCTATATATTAGGTAGCTATATTACATATTATGTAATATGCACTTTAATATAGCATATAATGTAATACAAATCATGTATTATGCATTTTAGACACAAAAAAGTCACATGGCATATGTAAAACCAAAGCTCTCTGGATCCTGTGAAACAAAAGCCAGAGGTGATCATTTGATGAAAAAATTGAGTGCTGTAAGTGTTGCTGTTTGCTCGATGCCAGGCTGTGGAGAGGGAACAGGATTGCTGCCTTCTGTGCATCAGTCCCTTGTCAGCAACAGCTGGATTGCCTGTACATCACCAGGAATCTAGACAGGAGTACAGTGAAAGGGCTTGGCATAAAGAGGGATTTGAAAGTTCTGGGGTTTGTTCATTCCTGTCACTGACAGCACCAAGGGAAATAGTCTGGTATGTCTTTCAGATCTTAGATTGGGTTCCAGGACAAATACAGTCAGAAAAAAATCTGTAGTTTACTCCTGCTTTGATCACACTTAATCAGACAAGCACTACTGAGCAACTGTGCCAGACGCTTTGAGAGGGAATTTATGCTGTAAACCATACTGGCCTTCAAGAGGATTTAGACAGCTCTGAATCCTGCAGATTCATTTCCCAGCCTGTCATCTACTTTCAACAAAATTAATTGAACTGTCTTGCTAATGAACATGCAGCCCCATTTTGAGAATGTAAATCAGCTGGCAAAACACCTGCCAAGTCAAGTGTCTTATCCTAATGTAATGGGTGACCAAATACACATTCCTATGCTGGAGATTTAAATAATCCTTTAGAGAATTTCTGAGAGTACCAGAGGCTTTAGCAGACAGAAGAAAACCTACCAAAGAGGATGAACAAGCTGCAGAGACTGGTAAAAACCATCTATTTTACTATTATTGTTGATAGATCATTTTTTTTAATTTGCATTTTTATAAGGCTGTGTAAGTACTATCATGTTCTAGTGTGTAAGTACTATCATGTCCAACTCCTCACAGTTCTTGGGATAAAACTGAGCACTAATGGCTCTCCTGGCAGCTGCACATCACCACTGTGGCTGGGACAGTAGTGCAGAAGCCGGGTGTTAAGGAAGGTTTGGGAAGGTCACCCTGTAAATACAACTCAGCTCTGATCACAGACCTGTTTGGTGTCTCCTGAAGGGAGAAGCAAACCATTTTCCTTTAGCTCATGGCCACAAAAGAGCTCTGTGATACGGGACCTGGTAGGGGATGTACTCTATAATGAAAGCAGGAAAATGAGCAGGAGTGTTACATTCCTAGGCATTGTGATTAAAAAAGAAATGTGCTATTGTAGGGAGACAAAATCTCTCTCACTTGGAGAACTAAAATAACTGGGAAGAGCAGGGATCTCAGGTGCACAATCCTTAGCTCACGTCTCAGTAACAAGACAGGAAAGTGGTGTAGCCAAGGAAAGTGTAAGCAAAACATACCTGCTTCTAACTGAAGAGAGCTCGGTCTCTTCTTGCCACAGGGTTGGAACAGTCTGGCTTAATTTCTCTCCTGAGAGAACATCCTGTCTCAGGCTGATATGGAAGTTATTTACAAGAAAAGGCTTTCAGGAATGGAAAAATCTAATTATTTGAATTTGTGATTTTAAAGCTATTGCAAGACTAGGAAAAACTTTTTTTTTCTTTAGTAGATGTCTCTGTAAGAACAGGTAGAGAGAAAAAGCTTCCCAGCTCTGGGTTATCTAAGTTGTTCTCAGGGTCAAGGGGGTCATATTCATGTAGCAAAACACAATCTATCCTGAGGTGCCCTGCACTAACTGGCAAACAGCCAAGCCTGAGCATGGGCTCTTCGCGTCACTCACAGAGCTGTCCCACTCTGGCAAAGGCCAACCTGGCCCTGGGCCACACAGAACCTTGTGCAGGAGGTGTCAGGCTAAAGGCCAGGAGCCTCCAGCAAGCTCAGAGTGGTCTTGAGACATGGGACAGTGTTCCCAGTCCAAGAACACCATCAGGGCATGGCTTGCCAGTCACAGGATCTCACATACAGGTGGGGAAACCAAAGGCACAGGTACAAAATAGGTTGAAAAGGATGGAGGGGTGACACAGAGAGAGACCAAACAACGGGGTGGGGTGGCTGCAATGAGGAAGGGATGTTCAGTGATTCTGAGATGAACATGGAGACATGATGCTGCTGACACTCAGCTGTGCTCCTCTACAGAAGCTGCGGGTCAGTTTGAAAGCAGTCACACAGGAAAGCTTCCAGACAAGAGTGGCAAGAATGACATGAGGCTTACAAACATGACAGAGGAGGAATGATCAACAAAACTGTTTAGAAAGCTTCTATAGAGTGTCTCTGTTTCTCCACAGTTAGCCCCAGTGTTGTTCTGATATGGGACACTCGTACTGTAACATTCAGGGCATCCTACTGCAAGGGGAAAATATGCATGTTTTGTGCTTGCAAGCCTGCCAGTGAGCTCTCAGTTGCCATACTGTGTCAGCCAAGACAGCTTGTTCTACACCCTTCAAAAAGTCAAGAGACCTTTATACCAACACCCTGATCCCATGATGCTGTATGAAGCAGCCCCATTCATCTGCCCATGATTCTGAAGAAACAGCAGTGGTGTTGGACAGCAATATAAGCAATGGGCAATACTGACAAAGAAATTACCTCAGAGACCAGAACATGGCATAGGACTCACTGTCTGCCACATATTTAATGTATATCGTAATACTGAGGGTGTAGAGCATATTCTGGATGAATACACAATTACAGACTGCTAAACACAAGAACATGTGGGAACAACTGTGTAATGAGAAGGTTCAGCAAAGAGGTATTTTCTGCTCTGTATAACATGTGAAGTAGCATAGGAAAGGGACTCTATTTTGAACTAAAGTAAGTGTCATTACCATGAAAAACTAGAAGAAATAGCATGCCAATGAATCAGAAATCTACTGGATATAAATGGCCATGAGAAAATCCCCCATACCACAGAGAAGCTCCATCCTACAGAGCTTAGCTAGAAATGAGGCAGAAGTCATTAAACATTGGCAATGTTTCTTGAATAATTCATCATGTGAGTACATATTTTTGTAATGAATTGAATTAATTGAAGCTATAATACCAGTCTCTACCAGTGTTTACTGGTTTTGCTCTGACTTTTTGTAAGCATGCACATTAAATATTAAACCAAAGACACTTGCAGGCCTTTTCCCCAAAGCAGTTCCAAATTTTTAGTGAATGTCAATGAATTATTAATACCATTCTGCAGTAGAGGGAAATAGTTTTAAAACTGGGGAGGTGGGTGTTCTATCTTTGGGACCTCCCATTTTATTACAACATTCATAGCCTCTTCTAATCTTCACTTCACACCACTCAAAGCATGAATGGGACAAATGTGAGCCATTTTATTCTGTGCAAGGAAGCCATCCATTTTCTATCCATCTTCTTCAGCTTCAGAGCAAGATCTTGATCCTGACAATATGTGCTGCTGGGATTGGAGGCACTTTCCAATATGGTTACAACATCTCTATCATCAATGCTCCAACTTCAGTAAGTACTGCTAGTCTGAGAGCCTCCTCCTGAGACAGACCCTTCCTTAGTGTCCTCAGTCTGGCTACAAACTGGCCTGCCACTGAAAATATGCAGTCTGTTAATAGTGAGGGCGAGAAGGGAAGAAGATGTTGTTCTCTCTGGATAATTCACATCTGAGTGACAGGACTTTGTTGTCAAGAGCCACCCCTGAGCAGGACCTAGTGTCACATGTATTCATTCAAAAGTTCTGTTTTAACTGCTTTAGCAAATCTAATTCTAAAATTTTCCAACCTGCAACCTCTTTTTTGACTTTTGCCTTTAAATTCAAAGTTGGACCCATGAAATACATTTTTAAATTATCCAAGACAGCTACATACTGGTACAAACCAAGTGCAACTTTTCAAAAGCTACAGTTTTACACTCTTAACCCTCTGTTAAAAACACATCTAAGAAGTGGAGGCCATTTTCAGCCAAGGGTTTGGAGACATCAACACAGAATAAACAGGTGTATTAATAAGGAAGCCTTGACATTTCTCAGCGTCCTTCACCTCTACATCATGGTTATGCAGGACTGTCCTTCCCTTTCAGTACATCCAGATGTTCATGAATGAAACCTGGTTGGAGCGCACAGGTGTGCCCCTTGAAAGCAACATGATCCTGCTGCTGTGGTCTTTCACTGTCTCTGCGTACCCTCTGGGTGGACTCACTGGGGCTGTTGTTGCTGGTCCCATGGCCATCATGCTGGGAAGGTAAGAGGGTGATGGATTTTAATTTAGGCTTTGCAGCTTCCATTAGTCCAAGAGGAATGATGAGCCCTACAGCACAATACCCACTGTAGTTAATGAAAACATGTTTAGAATCACAGATCAGTCTGCCTTTAGCATTTGGAGCTGGCAGGGAGAAACTACCTGTTGTGGCAGTAGTTCATGTCTCAAAACCCAACTGGGAACAGTTCTTTTTCCCACATTACCTCCTCATCATATTCTGACCCAGCTGAAGTGCTACAAAGTTTTCAGCTCAACTCTGTGTCACAATAACCAACTACATAATCACCATCATTTTTGTGCCCAGTTTTCTGCCATCCTTTTAAATAGGAAATAATGACAGAACAGACCAAGGATTTTTCTTCAGAATGAACTGTGAGAATTGGTAGAAATGACACTGGAAAAACAGAGGGTGCTTGCAAAGAGCAGTTGTTGCATCCCAGGTCATCATGTCTCACAGGCTCTGTATCCACTCTTTTGACTGAAATAATTCAGGAGGTGTTGGCTAAATCTTCACTGTTTGTTTTTTTCCCTGTGCTCAAGTCTCTGAAAAATATGTCTCTCCCCTCACCCATCTTTCATACACAGCTGTATCCCCAGTTATTTTCAGAAAAAAACAGTGTTACTAGCATAAACTAAGTTTAGAGATTTCATCTCGTACTGCTTTGGAATAAAATCATATTCTATCATTGTTAGAAAAAAAAAAAAAAAAAAAAAAAAAAGACTGTCTTCTGAAGAGCAGATAGGGCAGTGAGTTGGGACTAGAGAGAATTACTGGCTGTTATGGGTCTGTTATGGGTCAATAGAGCTCTCTTTTTTTTTCCTGGTTTTGGACAGAAATTCCTCCTGGGGCACATGAAAACTTTCTGACAAAAGTTTCATAAGGATCGTACTATTACATGAAAAATGCCTGTTTCAACAAATCAGCATTTTCAGACCAAAACGCAGTTACTGAAAGAATCCTCCTCTCCGTTCAAATGGGAAACTGTGAGCACAAGAGCCATGAATCTGGGTGGGGACCTCATAGTGCCTTCAGTGCGTCCAGAGCCAGCGCTGCAGGGGCACCCTGTGGTCGTGCTGGTACCTGGAGAGGCCCTAATTGTATCCGCCGTGCAGATCACCTGTCAGTGCCTGTCCCCATTTTTATAACAAGACACCAAAACTGCTTATCTGCCATCTACACACAGACACCTCACGTAGGGCTTTGGGTAACCAGGATTTTCTGTGGTGGAGCTGAACTTCCAGACACGACAGGTTGGATCTGGCTGTGAAATGTTTGATGACTAAACCTAACACACATGTTTTTCTCTCTGAAGGAAGATGTCCCTGCTGCTGAACAATGTCTTTGTAATCATAGCTGCAGTCTTGTCAGGATTCAGCCGAATGGCAAGATCTTTTGAAATGATTATGCTCAGCAGATTTTTTACTGGTGTGAATGCAGGTATGGCAACATGAGAAACGTAACAGGACAAACATGATAACAAGTATCAATTAGAAAAAGAAGATAGTTAAATAGGAATGATCCAAGACATTAAAGCAATTAATCCTCTAGTCTGACCATACACATGTATATGAATGAGGAATTTGTATATACAGATTTTATATTTTGCTTCTAAGGACTTTTTTTTTTTAAAAAAAAGCATACACAGGCAGGGTTTTTTTGTGTAACACACATGTGAGTATCTGTGTGCACTCTGCACACAGGGAGGGGAGCCCTGGGAGAAATTGAGCTGAAAATCGGTCCCTATTTGCTTGTATGCATGTTATCAGTCACTAAGCATGAGCACCAACATTAAAGCTTTTATAGACGTTCATCCAAGGAAATAATGATTGATACAAGTGGTTTAAAATATGATTTTCCCCCCAAAATGAGGGACTAGAGGGAAGTATCACTTATAACCTTGGATTTGGTGCTGAAAAGACCATAGGACTGAGGCCCTGGCAGGTTACAGTTCCATTATCCACTACTACTTTTAAGTATGGAAATGTAGTTTAGTAGCTTATGCAATGAATAAGAGTGAAATTGAAGGTTTGGGTGAATAATAAGCACTGGTAGATCAGACACCACATGGCCTGCAACAGAAGAGTCCAGCTGACAACCTCAAGAGGTGACTGACTGCATTTGTCCTCGTCTCCTCTGTCTGCAAACTGAGGTCAGCATTTGTCTGCCTTGCCCAGGTGTAAGCATGAATATTCAGCCCATGTATCTGGCAGAAAGTGCCCCAAAGAAGCTCAGAGGAGCTGTGGCCTTGACCTCTGCATCGTTTACAGCCCTGGGGTTGGTGCTGGGGCAGATTGTTGGACTCAGGTAATGTAAAGCAAGAAGCCCAGTTTATACTTATTAAATCTTTCTTCTCCTTCCCTTCCCTCCCC